>NC_056739.1:127351316-127973816 GCF_019279795.1 Protopterus annectens | reverse complement strand
GGAAGGTCTATGGACAGATTCAAGTTACTCTCTGAAGAGACTTTAGGAAGGAAAGACGGATTAGTCCTAAGAGCAACCCTGTCATTGTAGAACACGAGGTATGGGGGAGGGACACAAAGAGCCTGTAGTTCCAAAACTCTTCTGGCTGAAGTAATAGCTACCAGGAAGAGGGTTTTCCAAGATAAGAACTTCAGCAAACAAGAAGCTGCAGGTTCGAAAGGGGGCAAAATTAGCGACGTTAAAATAAAATTTAAATCTCACTGTGGTGGAGGATCTCTCACTGGGGGCCTGAGCAAAGTGTCTCCTTTGAGAAAGGCTTTACACAGCTTATGGGACATGATATTGTTTTCCGACAGGCCAATGTGAAAATTTGAAATTGCTGCTAACTGGACTCTAATTGTAGCTGAAGCAGAACCAGCATGGAAGAGTTCTGCTAGAAATTCCAAAATGGAGTGCACTGGGGCTGAAAAGGGGTCTATGCTTTTTGCCTCTGCCCAGGAATTAAAACGTTTCCACTTAATAGTGTACGTTTTTCTGGTCGTAGACTTGTGTGATGACATTTCTCTCACAGATGGGGAAATATCTGGGAGCCTGGCTAGGGTTGGAAGTGGAGCAACCACGCTGTGAGCTGGAGAGTGTGCAGGGATTGGTGCAGCCCGCCCGATTGATGAATCAGGAGGTCTGGAACTAGGTCCAGAGTCCAAGGCTGTTCGAGAAGATAGGAGTGCAGGAACGGAAACCATATTTGTCGAGGCCAGTAATGAGCAATGAGGATCATTTTGCAACCCGAAACGGCAGCCTTCTGAATCATTTTCGGTATGAGGGGGAAAGGAAGAAATGCATAAAGAAGTCCCTGGGGCCAATCGTGGACTACAGCGTCTCTGGGGGGATGCCCGGGGAGTGGAAGGATGGAGAAGAAATTGCTGCACTTGTTGTTGAGGGGAATTGCAAAAAGGTCGCAGCAAGGTTGGCCCCATCTGCGGAAGATTTGGTCCGTCACCACCTGGTTCAGAGACCACTCGTGAGGCATGAGAATAGCTCTGCTCAGTCTGTCTGCTATAACGTTGGACTTCCCAGGGATGTGCGCTGCAATCAGAAACTGTTGGGAAGAGATTGCCCTCTGCCAGAGTCTGAGTGCTTCTCGACATAGGGGGTAGGACCTGGTTCCACCCTGCTTGTTGATGTACCACACTACGGACATATTGTCCATTTGAACTGCAATGGTCCCGGGTAGGAAGAGAGTCCTGAAGAGCCTGCAACGCTAAGAGCACGGCCCTCATCTCCAAGACATTTATGTGCAGATGATACTCGTGAGGTTGCCAGGTGCCTTGGACTGTTCTGCCCTGATAATGCCCCCCCCACCCAATCAGGGAGGCATCTGTGGTCACTGTAGCCACTGGAGGGGGAAGAACAAATGGTCTGCCGTGGAGCACTGATGTGGAGACCATCCACCATGCAAGGTGTTTTTTGCATGCCTGAGTGATCATAATCGTGTAAGACATGGGAAGTTGCTGGAAGGACCATTGGGTGAAAAGAAGCCACTGGAGAATCCTCATCTGAAAACGAGCTAGGGGAACAAGTATGATAGCTGCTGCCATGAGACCTAGTGTTTGAAGGACAAACCTGGCTTGAATCCTTTTGCATGCTAATAAAACCTTGACATGCTGGCGAATCACTGAAACCCTGTCTGGTGGGAGACTCGCTAACATGTCTTTGGTATTTAAATTTGTGCCTATAAAGGTGATAGATTGACAGGGCAACAATGAAGATTTTTCGAAATTTATTGTGATAGCTAGCCTGGAGCAAGTGTCGATGGTGCAGTCTCTGGCTCGCAGAAGGTGGTGTCTGGTGGTAGCAGTGAGGAGCTAGTCAAGATATGGAAACACCTGGAATCCTTGCCGTCTCAGATGAGTGGTAACTACTGCCATACATTTGGTAAACACCCTGGGGGGGCTGTGGTGAGACCAAAGGGCAGAGCTCTGAACTGATAATGGCTGGCTCCCAGCTGGAAGCGGAGGAATCTTCAGAAGCGTCTATCCATTTTTATGTGGTAGTACGCATCCTGAAGATCAATGGAGCACATCCAATTGTCCTGACCCAGAAAGGGTAAAATGGACTCAAGTGTGACCATCCGGAATTTTGTTCTTTGTACAGACTTGTTTAGTCTGCTGAGATCCAAAATGGGTCTCCAGTCCCCTGTCTTTTTTGGTACCAAAAAGAAACTTGAGTAAATTCCGGATTCTTGTTGTTGGTCTGCTGGGACTTGCTGGATGGCCCTTTATCTTAGCAGTTTTGAGACTTCTTGCACTGCTTGGTCCCTTAGATTGGGTGGAACATCTGGAAGGGACTTGTATGACTTTAGGGGGGTGTGAACGAAGGGGATTCTGTAGCCTCCGGATATGACGGACTGTACCGATTTGTCTTGTGTTATGTCTCGCCAGGCTCCTGGGTACAGTGATAGTCTTCCCCCGACTGTCTCCAGAGGTGAGCAGCTGGGCAACCCTTCAGGGATGCCGGAAGGGCTTGTCAGAGAAGGATTCTCTGCTGCCCTGGTTTTGCGGACCCCCTCTGCCACGAGGGCGGCGTCTGTTATTGTTCCCTCCTCTGTCCCTGGAGGGAAACTCACCACGTGTGTCCGGCAAGGTTCCTTGGGATTTCAGGAATCACATCTTCCCACTCTTCTGATCCTTAGGATATGGTCTGGAGGGAGTGGAAAAATGGACTCCTACAGCAGAGAGAGTCTTGCATTCCTGCTCACACCTGGTAAGGGTATCTTTCATCTGTGATCCAAAGAGACAGGAACCATCAAAGGGGGTGTTGGTGAAAGACGCTCTGAAAGGTCCCGCAAAGTTACACAGCTGCATACAAACGTGCCTCCTTAGGGCCACGCCTGTGCCTGCGGCTCTACTCGCACCATCGGCTGCATACAAAATGAGCCGCATGGAGGAGTTTACCATAGAATTAAGAGTCGCCAGCTGGGAGGCTGCCTTAGCCTGGGCCCCCTCAGCAGATGGATCTTGGAGGGTATCTCCAAGCTCTTTCAGGAGATCCCTCTGAAGATGGGTAAAGTGGCACAGGTAACTCAGGGACCGCATGGAAAAGGTTGCTGAAGAGAACAGCCACTTCCCATATCTGTCCACTGTCCTGGACACCTTATTAGGGGGATGGACAGATGAAGTTTCAGCCAACTCCTTTGTGGCCGCTGCTACCACCATGGCATCAACGGGGACACTCTTGGTCAAGAACCGTTTGTCCTGTGGGTCGAAAGGCGGAGACACCCAGGAGGTGGAAGATCAGGATCCAAACGCATCCAGGAATACCGACTCATCCTCAGAAGGGCTTAGGGTAGTCCAGTTTCCCCTCTGCCTAAGCATCTCAAGGATGTCAAGGAGACTTCTTCAGAGGGGGATCTTGGGGACCCTTCCGACTCCTCTAAGTCGGTATCCGATGTAATAGACTCGGGGGAGTCAACATGCTTCCTCTTGTGAGGTGGCTCCTCTGAAAGATCAGGGGAGGCCTCGGAAGAGGAGGATACACCCAAGGGGGTGTCCTGAAGTGCTGGAGCCCCACACTTAGGGTCTGGAAGAGGGGCAGAGGCTGACGCAGGCACCCTAGGGAGAGGAGCCGATGGGGTCGATCGTGGGACTGACTCAGGGGCCAGCACACTCCTCATTACCTCGAAGGCGTCCCTGCCCGGATGCAGAGAAGGCTCAGGCTCCGACGAAACCAGAAGCCCTCCCCGCACCAAGGGAGATGGCTCCGAGGCAGATGTGGGAGCTGAGCTCACCTGCGCTGAAGCACCGAGAGGGAGAGCAGGGTCGGACAAGGGTCCGATGCCACTCGCCCCCTCGGTGCCAACAAGGGAGTCTCGGCGCCCAGATCCCTCCAGGGAAGGTACCATGGAAGGGATCGGAGCTGACTAAGGAACTGAAAGGGTATCAGCGCTGACTCGAACCCCAACGAACTCCGGCTCCGAGCTCAAAGGAAGAGTCGGAGGAGGAATAACAATAGCTGTGGATGGAGCCGACTCTGGATGAGGAGGGCTGGACAACATTTTAGAAAGGGCCTGCGACTTTAAGAGCCTACTGACCACTCTTTCCAAATCATGGTCCGAAAGTCTAGAGGACCGAGAAGAGTGGGATGATCGGTGACTACGCTCCGATTGGAGCAGGGGTGACTTTGGAGCCGAACGTATCGACTCCAAAGAAGGAGACCTGGATCTCTTTCGACTCTCAGCTGGCTCCGAAGACTGTGTCGGAGCCGACTGAGAGGGAGGGACATTGGTTCCAGCCGGAGCTGAAATGGATTGTGTGGCTTCACCAAACGACGGCTCCGAACTGGGAGCCGACGGTTTAGGTGGCCTGGAAGATTTCACCGGCTGAGACTTCGACTGTGAATCTTGGGGTTTAAGCAGACCCCTCAGAATCAATTTATTTTTGCGCTCCTGCATGACTCTTGAACTGAAGGCATGACAGATGGAGCAAGAGTCCTGCACGTGCACAGCGCCCAGACAATAAACACAAGAGGTGTGACCATCTGTCAGAGACATCTTCTGACAGCATGAGTCACACTTCTTGAATCCGGACGGGTTTGGATCCTTGGACATTCTTGGAAGAAAACCAAGGACAAGTTTTCACACAAAAAGTTAAGGTAACCATTAAAATATATAAATACCCTACAGTTACCACAACCCACTACAAGTACTACTACCACAAAGAAAAACAAACTTATCATTAACACTACAGGTTAGAGAGAAAAATTTTTTTTTTTTTTTTTTTTTTTTTAAGGGGATAGAAAAGAAAGGTTAACCTCCAACTCAAACGGAAAGAATCTTTCTGTAGTAAAGGGAGAAGGGGGGAAAGGGAAACTCTCTAATTTAAACGAGTTTCTTACGAAGGGAAAGCTATTTAGAGGAAAAAACTAACTACAATGAATAACGTCTAACTAACGACTAATTCTACACTACAATACAGTAATTTTTATAGGAAAATAACAGTAGATAACAGTAATAATAAAGAAGCTTATACGACCTGAGCCAGTAGAAAGTACAGTTTTGTACCTACCATAAATGTAGATGTCCGATAGGTATGCATCTGCAGTCATAACATATGGGTTTGTCCTGCCTCAGGCAGCCCTTCGGTCGGCCGGATTCCAAAGTCTGGGTCTGGCCACAGCTGATGTCGCACCTTCCCTGAAGTCAGAGCGTCTGGGGTATAAAGGCATCAGCCGACACCATTTTCCTCAGTTGTTCTTGCCCCAGATGCCCTCTAGGAAGGCTAAATTTGGATAAATGCACTAGAATTCCAAACATTTGCAAAATTATATATATATATATATATATATATATATATATATATACACATGTATATACAAACAAATACACCATAATAGATTCCCCCAGCTAGCTAAAAGAGGGGTAAACACCCTAGGAATACCACAGAGGGGTAGGAGGGAGGGTAAACCTGACTGCAGATGCATACCTATCGGACATCTACATTTATGGTAGGTACAAAACTGTACTATGTCCTTCAAGGATGCATCTGCAGTCATAACATATGGGTAGAATACCATAGCCAATCTGGGGGAGGAGGTACTAAGAAAAAGATGGTGTAGTTAAGATTCCCTGCAGGACTGCAGTAGCAAAGCCTGCTCTGGATCTGGAGTATAAAGGTAGATTGTAATGTTTGGTAAATGTATGCACGGAGCTCCAAGTAGCAGCTTCTAAAATGTCCTTGGTAGCCACCCCTCGTAGGAAGGCTGTAGTGGTGGCCGTGGCCCTTGTGGAATGAGGCCTGATGTTTGCAGGAACTGACTTTCCATGAAGGGAGTAACAAAATCGAATGCAATTTCCTATCCATTTTGAAATTGTCTGTTTGGAAATTGCTTTTCCTTGCACCCCAGCAGCATGTGCTACAAATAGTTGGTCAGTTTTTCTGCTACTTTTAGTTCTGTCCAAGTAGTAGCGTAGTTGTCTGTGTATATCCAGGGTGTGCAGAAGTTTTTCCCCTCTATTCTGTGGATTTGGGAAGAACGTAGGCAAGTGAATAGCTTGGTTCAAGGATACCCTAGATACCACCTTTGGCAAAAAAGTAGGGTTAGTTCTTAGTGTAACTCTGTCCTGATGGAAGATAAGAAATGGCTGTACTGCCATTAATGCTTGTAACTCAGATACTCTTTCTTGCTGAAGTTATTGCCAGAAGGAATGCAGTTTTCCAAGACAGAAACTGAAGATCCGCTGTTGCTGCTGGTTCAAAGGGAGGAAGTGTTAGTTTCTCCAAGACAAAGTTGAGATCCCAAGCAGGTAAAGGGGTTTTCTTGGAGGTTTGATATTTTTGATCCCTCTCAGAAATTGCTTGAGGAGAGGGTGTGAGAAGATAGGTGGATCCACATTGTATTCTGCTGAAATTGCTGAGGCATGAATCTTAATGGAAGAATAGTAAAGGCCATTGTGGAACAGTTCTGCTAAGTATTCCAGAATATGTGTCATGCTTGCCACTGTCACATCTAAGCCTTTTGATGTGTTCCAAATGAAAAATCTTTTCCATTTAGCTGAGTATGTCTTCCTTGTGGAAGGCCGGCGAGCTTCCATGATAATGTCCGTCACTCTCTGTGATAAAACATTTTGTTTTGGATTTAAGGGATTTTCCAGGCAGTTAGCTGCAATGTTTTTAAATTGGGATGCATGATCTTGAAATTGTTCTGCGTCAGAAGAAGAGGCCATAGGGGGAGAGGCCATGGTTTTGCCTGTGACATGCTCCTCAATAGTGGATACCAGTGTTGCCTTGGCCAGTCTGGAGCCATCAGAATCACTCTTGGCTGTTCCCTCCCTGATCTTCAGTAGAACCTTGCACATTAAAGGGAGAGGTGGGAAGGCATATACTTTTAGAGCTTTCCAGCTGAAAGAGAGAGAGTCCACCCTCCATGCTTGTGGGTGGTATGTCCTTGAGCAGAATGTCCTCAGTTGATGGTTGAGGGGGGAGGCGAACAGATCTATCTCCGGCGTTCCCCATGCCTTTGTTATGAGTTGGAAGATGTCTGGGTGCAGCATCCATTCGTGTGCATCCATGGTGGTTCTGCTTAAGCTGTCTGCCAGTGTATTTTCCTGTCCTGGCACGAACTGGGACTGCAGTTGGATATTGAGTTTCAGGCATAGCTCCCATAGATTCATAGCCAGCCGGCATAGGCCTTGGATACATTTGCCCTCCATGTGTGCTCCCCATCCTCGGTCTGAAGCGTCCGTGGTGATGGTTTGTTTTGTTTTTGGTTTGTTGAAAGGCAACCCTCTGTTGGGCTGGCAGGCCTGAGCCCACCACAGGAATTCCTTTTGAAGGCAAGGAATGATTGGTATCAAAGTTTCCAAACTGTGACTGTGTTAAGAGCATACACTCCTTAGATACCATTGTAATTTTCTCATATGCAGCCTGGCCTGTGGTATCAGAATTATGCAGGATGCCATGTAACCCAGGGCCTGCAGGATTTTCCTTGCAGTAAGCTGAGCTTGTCTTGTCAGATTCAAGAAGTAATCCGGAAGTTGTTTTTGTTTTTCTTCTGTGAGAAAGGCCATTTGGGAGGTTGTGTCTAGATCCGCACCCAGAAATGTTATCCTTTGGGATGGAACCAGTCTTGATTTTTGGATGTTGACTGTGTATCCCAATGCCTGTAGTAGGTGGATGACATAGGCCAAGTCTTTTATCAAATTTACCTTGTTGTCCGCTTGTATAAGGCAGTCATCCAGATAAGGGTAGATTTGAATCCCCTGAAGTCTGCAGTGTGCAATTACTGATGCCAGGCATTTCGTGAATACTCTGGGCGCAGTAGATAAGCCAAAGGGCAATGCTGAGAATTGATAATGCTCTGATCCTGCAAGAAATCTGAGGTGTCTTCTGCAGTTTGGTCGAATAGGGACATGCAGGTATGCCTCCTTGAGATCTAGAGTCACCAGCCAAGACTCCTTGCCCAACATGGGAAGAAGTTGCTGTAGGGTCAGCATCTTGAATTTTGGCACAATGAGGTAAGTATTCAGTGCAGACAGGTCGAGAATAGGCCTCCATTGATTTTCTTTTCTTGGTACAAGGAATAGTCTGGAGTAAAATCCTTGGCCTTGCTCTGAAAGTGGTACCTTTTCTATAGCTTTCATTTGAAGCAAGTTGTTGATCTGCTTTAAAGCCTCTGCCCTCTGATTTGGTGGTAGGTTTGGCATTCCGTTTCTTTTTGGCAAAGTGTGGAAGTGGAACCTGTATCCTTTGTCTATTATTTGCAGTGTCCATGTGTCCCTTGTAATATAATGCCAATTTTTCGAGAATAAAGCAAGCTTTCCGCCCAAGGGTGCTTCCAGTTGAGCCCTGGTGGGCGGAATCAGAGTAAAGTCATTGAGCCTGTCCTGGTGTAGTAGTTGTTGCTGCTGTTGCACTACCTCTCTGGTTGGCAGGCTGCCACTGACGGCCTCTGTAAGAGCCCCTAGATTGGCCTCTGCCTCTTGGGCGACTGTTCCTGCCTCTCTGGGCTCTGTCTGAGTCTGGAAAGGACCAATTCTTAGTAGGCCAGTTTCTGCTGAATCTCGGTGGTTGTACTTGTAGGAAATCCTTAACTGTTTGCACAGATTTTGCCTTTTCTTCATACTTTTTTAAGACCTCCTGAGCAGAGGAGCCAAATAAATTTTGTTTCTCCATTGGAGCATCCAGGAGTTTAGCTTTAACATGGTCTGGCAAAGATTGTTCCTTCAGCCAGGCATGCCTACGAATAACTGCCCCAGTCATAGCTGACCTAAATGAAGCCTCCAATGCATCATAACCACACTTTAAGAAATGATTACTAATCTGCTGTGAGTTGTGTACCAAATCCTGAAGGGATTTACGGTCAAGGGGCTCAGGAGAAGAAAGCTTCTTGTTCAGTTCATCTAATAAATACTCTTGGTACTGTATCATATGAAATTGACAATTTAGTGCCCTGACGGAAAGAGTTGCAGAAGTATATACCTTCTTTCCCCATCTCTCTAAAGCTCTAGACTCTCTTTCAAAAGGTAGAGGATTTTTGGCAGTGGCAGCCGCAACCCCTTTAGGGCCCAGAGTAATAGTTTCTGGGTCTGCAGAATGGGCTTTATACAGATGAAAATGAGAATCCGGGACCCTGTAGTATCTATCAGGTTTGGCAGGGGCCGGGGGGAGAGTATCAGGGGCTGTACTGACATCATTGTAGACATCATCAATTACATTCAAAACAGGAGGTATAGCTAAGGGCCTATGCTAAAGCAAATGTAAAAAGGTCCTTAATCTTTTTCTAGAATCAGAGAAATCCTGACCTTGCCACTGAAAATGCTCTCTCATGGAGTGTAGAGTCTCACCAAAGGAAAACTCTTCAGGAGGTGAGGCCGAAGGGATAGATTCTTCTGCATCAGAATCCTCATAGGGCGAATAAGCCTCCTCCTGGTGGTCTGACAACTCAGAACCATCCGAGGACTCATCTGAAGAGTGTGGGTCAGAAGGCTCAGTCTTGGGCCTTTTGTCTGGTGGAGGGAGAGACGCCCTGTCCGGGTGAGGTTGTGAACCTCTAATTAAAGAAATAAGGTCCTCTGCAAGGCTGAGGATCTGAGAACTACAGGAAGGCCTCTGGGATGTAGTCTTGGGAGGCAAAGCTTTAGAAAGTTTGGCAGCTTTAGCCCTAGAAAAAGCCTTAATGGACATGGAAGCAGGGGGCCTAGCTGCCCCACGTGCAGGAGTAGATATGTCCAAAGGTATGGTGTCGGACATATCCTGGGCACTGGTTTCGGTAGGTAGCTCGGTAGCCGACTCAGCCGGGGCCTCCCGGGCCGCGGTGGTCGGTTGAGTGGATTCGGATGAAGGAATCTCTGAGGATTCTGTTTCGGCTGAAACCGAGACACTCGCGGTAGGCCTTACCGTGGTTTCAGCCGAAACCGCGGGCCACGAGTGTCGGTCCTTGTCCTTCCGTTTTTTCACCAAATGTGATGTCGGAGTCTCCGACGGCATTTTATATGCAAAACTAGCCCCAAAAAATTCCTCTGCAAACTCCGACCGATGTCTAAGGAAGGAAGCACGGGCTGAACAGGACGATACGTCGTGGTCTGGGCCTAAGCAAGGAAGGCAGTAGGAATGGAAATCCTTATGAGGTATTTGTTTCCCACAAGTTAAACAATTATTTACTTTATCTGACATCGGCTGAGGCAAGAAAGAGTCCCCAACGGGGTACTTAGCTTTTTCAAAGTTTTCGGTAGCTGAAATCACTGGATCTGACCGACCGGCACTTGCGAACAGCTTCTGCTTTGGGCACCGTGCGGCAAGAAAGACTTTGGAAAATGGCGTCGGCTGATGCCTTTATACCCCAGACGCTCTGACGTCGGGGAAGGTGCGACATCAGCTGAGGCCAGACCCAGACTTTGGAATCCGGCCGACCGAAGGGCTGCCTGAGGCAGGACAACCCATATGTTATGACTGCAGATGCATCCTTGAAGGACATCAACCTCACAGCAGAAGCAGCAAACGAGATCTGAGTATCTAGCGCCAGGCATCATGGGATATAGGGGGGGCCTCGAGCCAGTAAGCAGCTCTCGAGCTTTTGAAAATGGGCGAGTCGGAGCCGAGGATCGGCTCTGAACCCAACCAACCAGCAAGAATAGAAGGCGAGATAGACAAATTAACATCAGTGAGTTGACAGCTCAGAGTTTTAGGTGCTAGAAAACTATAATTCATTTAAAAACGTAAAAGAACAGGCGCTGTGTTAGCATGCATTTCCTGAATAATAACCATGAAACTCAATTGACTGGCATTACTGAAAAAGTACTCACCATAATGTTCCATATGAATAGTTATACTTCATTTTTCTGCAGCCTGTGGGTATTCGGATCCATATCCGATCTGGCAACTTTACAAGCATCTGCTCCTCCCCCTTACCCATACCCATCACCATCTCCTGCCTTCCCTCAGATCGAGTTTGCTGCAACTCAAACTAATCAGCAACTCAACTTAGCATAAACCAGACATGAAAAACTCATGAGAAGGTTCGGGGGAAGGTTGCAGAAAAATGAATTACAACTACTCAGATGGAACGTTATGGTGAGTAAATAACTTCTTTATCTGAAGTAGTTAACTTAATTTTATCTGCAACCTGTGGGACAGAGTCCCCAGCTTTTCAAACTCCTGGGAGACCCTCATGGAAGGATATTCCTGAGCATCGCAGAGCTGAAGGATGCTCTTCCTCTGGAGATCAAATCCAACTTATAATGAGAAATGAACGTATGTGACTTTGCCCAAGTTCCTGCCACACGTCATCCAATGAGACCCTAGACCAAAAGACAGCAGAAGTCATCATAGATCTGGTAGAATGAGCTTTAACAGGACCAGGTGGAGACAAACCATTGTATTTGCGAAATACATACTGTAATCCATCTAGCTAAGGAAACCTTGGAGATGGCTTTACCCAAAAAGGGCTTAGAAAAAGACATCAAAAGATAGCACTTAGGAAGCAGCTTAGAAAAAGACACACATAACTGGTCAGACTTATGGAAGGGCTTTGTTCTGTGTAAATAAAAATGAAGTTGTCTATAAACAGCTAGCAAATGCAGTTTATATTCACCCTTGTTCTGAAAATTTGCAAAGAAAACAGGCAAGTTAATTGTTTGATTAATGTTTTATTCAGAAGCCACTTTTGGTAAGAAAGAAGGGTTCGTACGGAGAGAAACCCTGTCCTTATGAAAGATCAAGTAAGGGGGCAAGGCAGACACAGCCTGAAGCTCAGAAACCCTTCTAGCTGATGTAATGGCCACTAGAAAGGTTGTCTTCCGTGATAAGAACTTCAAATCTACTGATTCTGCAGGTTTAAAGGGGGGAGCAACTAAAGCCTGAAGAACAAAGGTAAGGTCCCAAGGAGGAACAGAGTTCTTAATTGGAGGACACAAAAGAAAGGTGCCTTTAAGAAAAGCCTACAACAGTCTAGAAGAGGCCAGGACATTCATATTTTCAACAATGTGGAAATTCTAAATAGCTGCCAGTTGCACCTTTACAGTGGAGGAACTAGCACCTTGCTGAAAAACGCTGGCTAAGAAATCCAACAATGCAGAGACAGGGGCTGTAAAAGGATCCAGGTTTCTCTGAGAAGCCCAAATAGAGAATCGTTTTCCATTTACTGTGGTAAATCTTCCTAGTGGAAGCCTTACGAGACGCCAGCAGAAACGTTTTCACTGAAGACGAAAGACCAGGAGTCCTGGTAATCAAGGGAACTGCAGCAACCAAGCTGTCAGCTTGAGGCTGTCCAGGTTGGGCAGACAGGTGCCCGAGGGATGAGAAATGAGATACGGACAGGTTTCCAGAAAATCAAGGAGGAGCTAGAACATGAGACCAGAGAAAGAGAAACCACACTTGAGGCCAGAACAGGGCAATGAGGATCACTTTGCACCCCAGTCGACAAGCTTTCTGAAGAAACTTCGAAAAGAGTGGTAACGGGGGATAAGCGTACAGTAACCCGGTAGGCCAAGCATGGACTAGAGCGTCTCTGGGGGGGATCCCCTGGTGAGGGAATCGGAGCAAAGAACTCGTTTCACTTTGTGTTGGAAGGAGATGCAAAGAGATCGCAGCAAGGTTGTCCCCACGCAAGGAATATCTCCTCCGCTATAGACTGCTTCAGAGACCACTCATATGGCATTAGAATAGCCCGACTCAATCTGTCCGCTAAAATGTTGTAGCGTCCCAGGTTATGCGTTGCAATTAGAAACCGACTGGTGGAGATCACCCACTCCCACACTCTCATGGCTTTGCGACACAGAGGGTAAAGATCTGGTTCCTTCCTGTTTGCTGATGTACCAGACAACAGACATGTTGGTCTGACTGAATTGCAATAGTCCCCGGAGGAAGAACAGTGTGGAAGGCTTGCAACGCTAAAAGCACTGCTCTCATCTCCAGAACACTGATGTGCAATCTGGTCTCAATCTAGGACCACGCGCCTTGGACCTCCCTCCCCAGATAATGCCCCCCCACACACACACACCTGAGCTGGGAGGTGTCTGTGGTGACTGCGTCTTGGGCTGCGAGTGAAACAAATGGACGTCCGGCTGCGATCTCCAGGAACTGGACCCAGCAGAGGAGTGACGCCCTGCAGGCTTTGCTGATTTGAATTGGATATCCCTTGCGGAGATCTAGCCAAGACCACTGTATGGCTAAAGTCCACTGAAGAACACGCATGTGAAGACGGACACAGGGGAGGATAGAGATTGCTGTAGCCATCAAGCCCAAGACTCTGAAAATGTCACCCATCTTCGGTAACCTGGGGGCAAGAATTATTGATACATGAGCCCGTACACTCTGGACCCTGTCTGGAGTTAGAAAGACTTTCAGTCGAAGGGTGTCCAGCCATGCCATGATAAAGTCCAAGATCTGTACTGGGTTCCTAGAGGGACTTGGAAACATTGATAGTAATCCCTAGCAGGTCTGCAAGATGAAGGAAGGAGTCTCTGGCTTGGCAAAGAAGACACTTGGTGGAAGCAGCAAGGAGCCAATCGTTTAGGTAAGGGAATACCTGAATCCCCTGAAGCCTCAGGTAAGCCGCTACGACTGTCATTACCTTAGTAAACACCCAAGGAGCTGTGGTGAGACCGAAGGGTAGGGTTCTGAACTGGAAATGACTGGCTCTCAGCCGGAAGTGAAGGAATCTCCTGGAGCTTCTGTGAATCTTGACAGGGAAGTAAGCGTCCTGGAGGTTTATCGAACACATCTAGTCGCATTCTCGAAGATACGGTAGAATGGACTGCAGGGTGACCATCGGAATTTTTGTTTGGCGACATCAAGGTTTAAGGTTGACAGGTCCAAGATGGGTCTGAGGTCCCCCGTCTTTTCTGGCACTAAAACGAACCTAGAATAAATGCCTGACCCTGACTGATTGGGGGGACCGGTTCGATGGCTCATTTGTGAAGCAGCTTGGAAACCTCTAGTGCTGCCGTCTCCCTTTAAGTGGGTGGAACATCTGGGGAGGTGCTTTGGTTGGATCGGAGCAACAAACGGGATGGTGTAACCTCTGGATGATAGCTGAAGCACCCAACGGTCTGCAGTTATGGACTCCCACGCCGTTGGGTGCAATGGTAATCTGCTCCCGATTGCCACCAGAGTAGGACAGTCGGGCAACCCCTCAGGGTTGCTGCCCGGGCACTGTCCGAGAAGGGCTCCCTAGACCCAAAGTTCCTCAGACCCCCCTCTGCCTCTGGGATGGTGTATGTCATGTCCCCCTCTGCCTCTAGGGGACGAGTTGTCCTGAGAGTCCCAAGAAAACTACGATTTCCAGAACCACATCTTCTTCTGCCCTCTCTGACTCCTGGAAAAGGATCTTTGAGGACTACAGAAGTGGATTCTGATGGCAGACAAGGTCTTCCCATCTTTTTCACTGTGGACAAGGGTGTCACTTATGGTCTTCCCAAAAAGAGAAGAATCATCGAAGGGAGCATTCGTAAAAGACGCCTTGAAAGGGTTTGCAAACTGACACAGTCCGAGCCAAGCATGTCGCCTCGTAGCTACGCTGATCCCAGCCACCCTAGTTGCTCCTTCCATAGCATGGGAAAGGAGGCGCATGGACATATTTGACACTGACCTCAGAGTCGACATTTTTGTGGAGAACAGACGCTTGTCCTCCTGCGACAAAGACTCTGGGGGTGACTCAGCTAACTCCGTGACTAGGTCTTGCTGCAGTCGTATAACATGTGCCAAGTAGTTCAGCGCTCGGATGGAAAATGCCACTGAAGAATATACTCACTTCCCAAATCGATCCACCGGCCTGGACTCCTTGTCCAGAGGGTGGACCGAGGAACTTTCTGTAGCCAGTTCCCTCTTGGTGGCTGCTGCAACCACCATAGCGTCCACAGGGGATCCCTTTATACCATGCCTATCTGTCAGAGGGTGGAGAAAGAATCTTGTACGGGCATTTAGGTGTCAGCTCTATGGTGTCAGGCTCCTTCCATGCCCACGTGGTGATAAGATCCACCACGGGATCCGACGGTAGGGACACCCAGGACGTAGATGGGCCCGTGCCAAAAGCCTCCAGGAACACTGATTCATCCGTAGAAGGTTTTGGGGCTGACCAACCTCCCCTCTGGCAGAGGAACTCCATGATGTCTCCAAAGGAGACATCTTCGGGAGGTGACCTGGAGGAACCTTCTCCTTCATCTAAATCGGTGTCTTCTGTCAAGGACTCAGGGAAGTCCAGGTGTCTCCTTTTACACGTGTGCTTATGAGGACCCTCTTCAGTGGGACTCTCTGAAGAGGGCTCATGAGCCACGGGGAGTTCCTCAAGGGGACCCACATGGGGCTCCTCTAGCATGGGCTGTCCCAGAGACAAGCTGAAGGGAGTCGTAATTGAATCTGAGGGAGTCTGGGTGGAATCCAAGGAAATAGGCTGGGGGTCTCGCTACTTGGGAGAGAACCCTCTCCACCACGTCGAACGCCGATGGAAAGCGCACCGCCTTAGCACTCAACAAGGAGGAAGCTCTCCCCGGGTCCACCGTGAGGATCAGGGCCAAGGCTAGGGTAGCTGGAGCTACGAAGGAACGGCTCAGAGCCGAAGACACCTCCATCCCCTCGGGTCCAACTCCCCATCCTTGGCCCCGGGAGCTGCTCAGATCCGAACTGGTCAGATCCGAGGAACTCAAGGTAATTGCCGGAGTCGAGGTTAGAGGAACCATCGAAGCCGAATCCCCAGCTCCAAAGATCCTCAGATCCATAAACCCCAAAACCGCAGGCCGGATCAGGGAAGGAGAAATCGGATGAAAGAAGGCCATGGAGGTCCCCCCTCCAGAGGGAGAGGGGCCTGGTAAGAATCCCATCTGGATTTGGGTCCAAATAAATCTCATCATCCTGTCCATATCCATTTCAGAGAGACTCCAAGTCGAGTGCAAGGAAGCGACCGACTCGGATCTGGCTGGTCGCTGGGAGGATCTGAAGGAAGGCCTCGGCTCCGAAGGCTCCGTCGGCTCTGGGGAGAATCTGGAGGAGTGGAACCGAGGAGACAAAGGTCTCGATACCTTTGAAGGCGAGCTAGGGAAGGACTTCCGATCTGGAGACCGTTTATGCGGCCTATCCCCTTTCTTCTCTCTATCTCTCCTGTCTGTATCTTTTCTTTAGTCTCTCCCTTTTGCATCCCCTTCAGCAGGTCTAGCTGAAGGGTGCGTCCCAGCCTGGGGGGGGGGGGGGGGTCGGTCGGAAGTTGCAGAAGCCGAGGCTGAAGAGTCCAATGTGGGAGCAGGCCTTTAGCCACCAGTTTGGCCGTTCTATCCTTCAGGGCCCCTCGTATTGAATCCAGCACACACACACTGCATTGGGTGGATAACTGGGCTACGCCCAGGCAAACAACACACAGAGAGTGACCATCCATCGGTGAAAGCTTATGGCCACACTGTGCATTTTTTGAAGGTAGGTTTCGGCTGATCTGACATTTTCACACACACACAGCCACACCTACCAAACCCCAACACACTGTTGACCACGCACTCCTATAGGGAAAGGAAGGGTCTACCCAATAACTACCTCACAAACTAAAACTTTTCTTTTTTTTTTTTTTTTTTTTAAATAACCAACGAACAAGTGTTTAGGGGGGGAAGAAAGGGAACTAAAGATAAACTTTCTCACTCACACAAGAAAAAAATATCCCCAAAAGCACTTATGAAAACCCTAAGGCTCAGAGCTACAGAGACCACGATGCTGATGCACGAAGCGGCAAACGAGACCTGAGGGACGGCAGGAGATGGTGATGGGTTATGGGTAAGGGGGAGGAGCTTGCAGCTCAGAGCAGATGCTTGTAAAGTTGCCGGCTTGGATCAGATATGGATCCTAATACCCACAGGTTGCAGATAAAATGAAGTTAACTACTTCAGATTGACTGTTATCCTCAAGTAATTTAGCAGAAAATGAAACATTTTATGAGGGACATGATAAAAATAGAAGCCCAAATCAGGGACGTTCTGAAAAATAACGGAATTAATAAGAACTATGAAACTCTGATGGGCATTACTGACTGCAATCCTCCATGACCAACCACAGAATAAAAAACTTAGCAAGGACAATGCAAAAATATGAAGCAGAAATCAGAGATGTTCTGCAAAATCGCAGATAGATGAGAGGCAGACAAAGTACAGTTATGTACACTTAACATAAATATAGATGTTCGAATGTATTCACTGTTGCAGTTATCACACCTTGGTTGATTCTCAAAGCTGAAGAAACAGGTGGAGGGACTCAAGAAGAGTTGGGGCTGGCTAGAATGCCCTGCAGGACTGTGGTTGCAAAGCCTGCCCTGGATTTGGAAAAGACAGGCAGATGGTAATGCTTGGTGAAGGTGTGAACAGAACTCCATGTTGCAGCCGCCAGGATGTCCCTGGTAGGGATCCCTCTGAGAAAAGCTGCAGAGATGGCAGTTGCCCTACTGGAATGTGTTCTGACCCCCTGTGGGTGTGGTTTTCCGTGGTGTTTGTAACATAAATGAAAATGGTTTGTTTTGATAAGGCCTTGCCCTCTGCCCCTGTTGCAAAGCTGACCAGTAACTGGTCAGATTTCCTGAAGGACTTAATCCTATCCAGGTAGAATCTGAGCTGTCTGTGCACATCTAAAGAGTGCAGGATACTTTCCCCCTTATTTTGAGGTGTAGGGAAAAAGGTGGGCAAATGAATAGATTGGTTGAGAGCCACACTGCAGACTACTTTAGGCATGAAAGTAGGGTTAGTCCTGAGGGAGACCCTGTCAGCATGGAAAATGATGAAGGGTTCCACAGCCATGAGTACTTGTAGCTCAGACACTCTTCTAGCTGAAGTGATGACCAGAAGTAAGGCTGTTTTCCAAGAGAGGAATTTTAACTATGCTGAAGTTGCAAGCTCAAAGGGGGGAGCATGAATTTTTCAACACAAAGTTAAGATCCTAAAGCAGGGGTAGGGGCTCTTCTGGGTGGCCTTAAGTTGTTAGCACCTCTCAGGAACTGCCTGATGAGGATGTGTGAAAATACAATGTGCTGTAATGAGCAGAGATGGCAGAGGCATGGATTTTAATAGGAGACGGATAGGCCCCTGTGAAGCAGGTCTGCAAGGTAATCCAGGCTGATAGGTAAGGAGGGCTGTGCTGGATCAGCTCTTTTATCCTGGATCCAGGAGCAATACCTTTTACACTTGTCAGCATAGGATTTTCTAGTGCTGGATCGTCTGGCTTCAAGTATAATGTCCAAGACTTGCTTACTTAAGCTGGCCACTGGAGGAGAGGTCAATGAATAAGCCAGACTGCCAGGTTCGTGGTCTGCAATTGTGGATGCAAGAACTCTCCCTTTTGCTGCATCAGGAGAGTTGGAATCTGAGGGAGGTGTCATGGAGGCAACAGTGACAAGCTGCACAACAGTGGGTACCAGTGTTGGCGTGGCCAGTCTGGGGCAATCAGTATTGCCATTGTTCTTTCCTCCCGCGGTGGTGGTGCTGCGGTAGCGTTGTCGCCTCACAGTTAGACATTGCCCGTTCGATTCTCAGAGCGTCTTCTGTGTGGCGACATGTGTGAATGGGCATTCCTTCGTTGAAGGTTGTGCATTAAGGCCCGGCAAGCCAGCACGTAAAAATCTACTGCCAATCATTAGCGGACCGGAATTCCGCTGTGGCGACCCCTAACCGGGAAAAGCCGAAAGACACAACAACAACCCTTGAAAGAAGAGGTAGGGGGGGAAATGCATAGATCAAGAGGTTTTACCCATTGGAAGGATAGGACATCCACTTTCTAGGCTTTGCTGTGAAGTTCCCTGGTGCAGAATTTCTTGTGCTGGTGGTTGTTGTGGGAAGCAAATAGGTCCCACCTTCGGGGTACCCAATTTCTGGGTTACGAGGCTGAAGGTGCTGTGGTTTAATTGCCACCCGTGTGGGTTTAGGAGATTTCTACTTAAGTTGTCTGCCACAGAGTTTTGGTTGCCTGGCAGGAATTTTGCTAGCAGGTGAAACTACATGGCTGAAGCATTGTGCCAAAGGGTCATGGCTAGCCTGCATAGTGGGTAAGATTGGGTTCCTCCCTGCTTGTTGATGTACCACATCACTGTGATGTTGTCTATTTTGATTAGTAGAGGTCCCGGAGAGAGTAGGGGTCTGAAAGCTGTCAGAGCATGCTGAACAGCTAGCATCTCTTTTTGGTTGATGTGCAGATTAATTTGATTTGGGCTCCAGTGGCCCTGAATGCACCTGCCATCCAGGTGTGCACCCCAGGGATAGTCTGATGCATCTGTGGTTTGGGTCTGGGCGGTGTGGGTTTGTGAAAAGGGAAGTCCTTTGTTGTGGCTGCATGCTGCTGCCCACCAAAGAAAATTGTTCCTTAGACAAGGTATCACAGGTACAATAGTTTCCAGGTCCTGAGAATGTTGACACCAAAGGCTTTTTAAGTACCACTGAAGTTTCCTCATATGCAGTCTGGCATATGGAATTAGTAGAATCCAAGAGGCCATGAACCCTAGAGCTTGCAGGATTTTCCTTGCAAATAACTGGGTTCTGGTGGCTAGCTGAGAGAAGTAGCCTGTCAGATGGGCTTGTTTTTCTGGAGTAAGGAATGCCATCTGGGATGCTGTGTCCAGGCTTGCTCCCAAGAATACAATTTTCTGACTGGAGACTAGTTTTGATTTATTTTCGTTTATAGTGTAACTCAGTGAGGTCAGTAGATCGTTTACAAATGTCAGGTGCTGTAACAGTTTTTCCTGTCTGCCTGCCTGAATCAGGCAGTCATCCAAGTAGGGGTAAATTTGAATACGTCTTTGTCTGCAAAAAGCAATGGCTGGGGCAGGCATTTGGTGAAAACTCTGGGAGCAGTGGATAAGCCAAAGGGAAGTGCAGAGAACTGATAGTGCATAGATTCTGCCCTGAAACGTAGATATTTCCTGCAAGAGTCTCTGATTGGGATGTGCAGATAGGCCTCTTTTAGGTCTAGAGTGGCTAACTAGGCATCTTTGGATGTCCTAGGAAGAAGCTGCTGGAGGGTGAGCGCTTTGAATTTTGGTATCGCCAGGAAGGTGTTTAGAATGGAAAGATCTAGGATTGGACAACAGGCGCCCTCTTTTCTGGGTACCAGGAAAAGTCTAGAATACAAAACCTTGGCCTATCTGGTCTCCAGGGACAGGCTGAATTGCCCTCATGGAGAGCAGGGAATGAACTTGTTTTTTTGCCTCTACCCACTGGTTTGGAGGAAGATCTGGGAACCCTTCTGGGGTAGGCAGTGTGTGGAAATAAATTTGTACCCCTGGGAGACTATACTGAGGACCCATCGATCGTTGGTGATTTAGACCCAGTTTTTTGCATGGGAGGGAAGTTTTCCTCCTAGGGGCACAAGCAGGTGGGCAGAGGTAAGAGGTGGAGTTGAAAAGTCATTGCGAATTCTTTCCATAAGGGGGTGGCTTAGCACTCCCTGTTTTAGAAGTGGAGGTATTCCACTGCTTAGATCTCTGCAACCTTGAGACTGTTGTCTGGGGGGGGGGGTCTGTTTCCCCCTAGGTCTAGTCTGAGGTGGCCTTGATGGGGCTGGAAAGGACCAATGTTTTGCAGGGCAATGCCTACTGAATTTTGGAGGCTGGACTTGCAAAAAATCTTTAACCGTCTGCATAAACTTAGCCTTTTCTTCCATCTTTTTTAGAACCTCTTCTGCTTTGGTGCCAAACAGATTGCCTTTGTTCAGTGGTGCGTCCAATAATTTAGATTTGACATGGTCTGGCAAGGTCTGTTTTTTAAGCCAAGCATATCTTCTAAGTTCAGAACCTGCAACTGCTGCCCTGCAGGATGCTTCTAGTTAGTCAAACCCACATTGCAAGGTATGCTTACTAACTTGGCTTGCAGAAAGCATAAGCTCCTGTAATTCTTTATTTTCTCCACAGTCAGTGAAGGTAGATAGTTTTTGATTAATAAGTTCCACAGTATGTTGCTGGTGTTTCACCATGTGGAACTGACCATTTAATGCTCTAATGGCAAGAGTAGCAGAGGTGTATACTTTTTTACCCCATCTGTCTAAAGCTCGAGAATCCCTGTCTAAAGGGGTGGGATTCTTAGCTGTGGTTGCTTTTATCCCTTTAGGTCTTTGGGAGAGGACCTCTGGGTCAATGGTAGGATTTTTGAAAAGACATTTGAGAGAGTCAGGGACTCTGTAGCACCTGTCAGGTTTCCTGGAAGCAGGAGGTAGAGTATCAGGAGTTAGACTGGATTCCATAAAAAACATCATCCACAACATCCAGAACAGGAGGAATAGCTAAGGGTCTGTGCTGTGGTAAATCTAAAAATTCCCCGAGTCTTTCTGGACTGAGGATAATCCTGGCATTCCCACTGGAAATGCTTTCTCAAAGTATTTAGGATTTCACTAAAAGAAAAATCCTCTAGAGGAGAGGCAGAAGGAATGGATTCCTCTGCATCTGAATCCTCATAAGGAGGTAAGGGCATGTCTTCATAATCAGAAACCTCAGAGTCGTCGGACTCTTGGTCAGATAAAGCTGCTGGGGACAAGTCTCTCTTCCTTTTAGCAGGGGTAGGCTGGTTTCCCCTAATCAGCATGAAAAGGTCTTCTGCCATTTTAAGCATCTGAGATTGAAGCATGGAAACAGGCGCTTGAGGGTGGGTCGGCGTTTTTTTAGGTGTAGTTCGTACTCTGGCCCTTAGAAACTCGGTAGTTTTAGAAAGAACTGAAGACGCGAAAGAAGCCATTGGTTTGTGTCGAATATCGGTAGTGTGAAAACCTTCCTCAGCCTGTGCTTGCACAGCAGCTCCGGACCCATCCAAAGTAGAGACATATGCAGGTTCCGTAGTCAAAGAAGAGTCTCGCGGCATACCAGACTCCAAACGGGTCTTAGTAGCAGCCTGCATATCCATCGAAGCAGGCATCAAGGGCTGCAAAAGCACCTCACTGAGTACCGGCGAACTGTTTACTAGCTTAACGGAAGTGTCGTCGGCAGTTTTGGACCTGTGCGGTCTGTCTCTGTCTTTATCCTTACGTTTTTTCGGAAGATTGGTAGTCAGATGGCTTACCGAAGCCATTTCGGAATACAGAGATTGAAAGTATTTACTATGATAAGAGCCCGACGACGTATAGTTCGGGCGTTGAACAAAGCACAAAACCGGCAGCGAGGGACGTCGTGGTCTGGTCCTAAACAGGTGAGACAGTAAGAATGGAAATCTCAGTGTGGTATTTGCTTTCCATAGGCGAGACGATTGTTAACTTTTTCTGACATTGGTTAGAGCAAGAAAAAAGGATCCCCAACGGGGTACTTAACTTTAGAAGACTTCAACTTCATTTTCGGAAACGAAAACTCAGGTAGCGGCCCACCGGCACTCGTGTGAACTGCTTCTGCTTCAGGCTCCTCGGCAGAAAAGACTGATGTAATGGCGTCATCTGCCTGTTTTTATACCACTGACAACCTGACGTCACTCCTGGAGTGACAGCAACCAACACAGAAATACTAAGCCTCTGGTATTCGGGCCGACTGAGGGCTACCCCTGGCAGGATAACCCAAGTGTGATGACTGCAACAGTGAAACACAAAGAACATAGTTAATTCACTTAAAAGGTTAACAGATGGTCAGTTTTTGCATTGATATGCATTTTTTGAACAAGAACTATGAAACTCTAATCCGCAGCGACTTACCAGGAAATAAAATGTTTTACAAGGAATGGCAAAATATGAGCTAAAAATCAAAAATGTTCTGCAAAACAGGGAAAAGAAAGGGTGTGTGCACATACTCAAAGACAAATACTGATTGCTCTTTAGTCAGGAGCCTACACACAACTGAACACTGCAAAATTACCAGACCACACCTACTATGGAAGTACCTTTAGCAACTTCTTCAGCAGTGCATGGTTCTCAGCTTTTCCAAAATGGCCCTGAAAGTGCTACATTCAGACTTGTACACTTCCAGTCCATTCTGACTGTTACAAGCTCAGGAAATCTCTCTCACTTTTTCAATGACTCTACAATCGAGCCAATGAAATACAAGATGTGAGCTGGCTCAGGTCAAAAAGGAAATGCAGAGTAGAGCAAGGTAAAATAGGAGTTGAAAGATGTGGATGCGGCACTGTGAAATGATGTGTTCTCCTTGTACTGCGGATGGTTATGCTCCCTGCCTATACCTCCCATTAACAACAGGCCCAAGGCAGCTGCCTTGGTTGCCTTGTGCTGGATCCAGCTAACTAGAAAATTCACTGACAGCAAAGTGCATGGTTTAAGCAACTGGAACAGGTAGTGTGTGTGTTTGGACTGTGAAAGTACTTTAAACAACTCAAAGATCTTAATGATTCTTATGTTTAACAACAAAAAGAGTCCAAGTACCACAGACAAATAAATTATACCAAACATTAGTAAGCAGAGCAACATCAGCTCTAAACGGTGACTGTACTGTACAGCTACAGGAATAAAAGTACTGCCTGAAATGACACCATCTTTCTTCTGTCGATATTAAACATGCTCATAACCCAGCTTAGCTTGATGTCAGCAACCTCAATGTATTTAACTCTGGCAAAATAAGTTGACTTTACATGCCTCTCAACTTATTTGCTCAAGACTTCTGAACAAAGCCATAAATTATAAGGATAAGAAGGCTCAAAATCCGAGACAAGTTTGTAGTATTACTCTGACTCACTTATGTTAATACAACAGGTTTTACATCAACATGCACTTTTTGAACAATCAAAAGAATGAAATTCTAATGCCCAGTATTATCGAGAGGCTACAATCCTCAGTGATTTACCAGAAAATCAAATATTTTATAAGGAACATAGACAAAATATGAGGCTAAAAATCAGGGACATTCTGCGAAATTCTGGACAGTTGAAAGGTATGTTTTTGAGTGTCTTTTGCCTTTATTTCCACTGGTGCTGTGATGATGAGACCATGGCATCAGAGCGACTGGACAAAACCAGACTCTCAGGACCCTCTGTTTTTTCCCCTACATCAATATGATGTGACCTTGGATTTCTACACATCTCTCAACTGCTTACCTCTAAGATCAGGGGCACACTCACTACCAACAAAAAGAAACACGAGGACACGAGGGACTGAACCACTTGACTGATTATAAGATCCAGGTAGCTGGTCTCTCACTGGTTCGGTGCTACACAAGTCTGCAGGTAGTGGGAGCAGCTGCTGCATTCAAGTTTTAAATCAAACATAAAGTTGAGTGGTTGGAAGGGATGCTCAACAGTAATGCATAGGCTGCCAGTCAGCGTAACTGACTCTGCTTAGTTGTGTTAGACTAGTACCAACCCTAACGTTCTGCTTACACAAATCAGCAGTGTAGCTCAACTACCCCTAATATGAACTTTCCAATCTCCTTCACCACCTCTGTATTCTACAGTCTGAGGGTCTGCAGTAAATATTAAAACTAGAACATACTCTGGAACACAAAGGAATCTACGCAATTTTGTACGTGTTTTTCCATTATTATGCACAGGCACCAGAGACATCCCCTCCATGTACTCAGCATGTGCATCATCAGTATAAAATGATATACCCAATGATTTGATACAATATGCCTCACAAGAGCCTCTGTATGAAAGGCTCTCTTTCAGAGCAGGGACTGCAGTTATTTATTTTTTTCTATGACATTTTTTGCTTCTTAGCTGCTTCCATGCAAGTTTAATGTTTATAAAAACTAGAAAACCTATAAACAACTCAAGATGAAAAGTAAAGGATTATCTCACTGGCTTATCGGTTTCTTTCCTGCAAAATATCTGCCAGTGGTTTCTCAGCCAAATCTCAGTAGTATGCAATACATGATATAGTAATGACACACGCGATTTATACTATACTACCAAACCACCACACAAAAATTGCTTACAGCCAACTCATCGAGGAAAAATGCAGACCTGGTATTTCAAGCATTTTTTGCTGAATTCCTTAATCAGGAGCCGCTGCCTACTCAATAAGTGTGTGTGTTCCCATTGGGAATGACAAAAACGTATCCGCTACAGTTTTGCTAGTGCTAGCAATGTACTTTTTTCTCTGTGGAATTCTCCACACTAACACAAACACATTTTTTTCAGACACAAACATAGGTGTACATTCACTGAGTAAAAGCCATCAGCCATACCATAAAGCAAGTTGCTAGTTTCAAATAGGGTTGCCAAGAGTTCCAAAGAACAGTCAAAACTTGACGCTACTGCAGCATATTCCACAGACAAATTATGCGAGATTCACAAAACAGTAATAAAGAATAGCTGTGTAAAATTTTACCATAACCATAGATGTTGTTTTCTTCCATGTTGCAGTAACATGAGGGATTCCCCACCTAGGCAACCTGAATGTCCGGCCAGTATACGAAAGACTTAAGTTACTGTTCGGTACGTGTGACGTTGCACATAGAACAGCTAATGGCCATAAAAGTAACGTCTGCACATACCATCCTGAGAAATGAATGCCCCAGTCAAAACACTAAAACAAGAATAAGAGGTGACGAGGTAATATCTAAAGAAGAGCATGAACCAAGGGAGGAGGAGGGGAGGATAGAATACTGCAATATGGAAGAGAAATACATCTATGGTTATGGTAAGATTTTACATAACTATTCTATAGCCTTCTATTCCCATGTTGCAGTATTCATAACATGAAGGAGAATATCATAGCTCATGAGTGGGAAAGTGGGGTAAGAGCACATCAAGTCAACATGAAGCCATGCAGAATTGACCTGGCAAACCCTGCTCTGGATCTGGAGATAGAGTCCAGCTTGTAGTGTTTAGTAAATGTATGGACAGAGGACCAAGTGACTGCTTCCAAGATAGAAGCAGTGTCCAGACCTTTAGAGAATATTCCAGAGGAAGCCACCGCTCTAGTGGTATGCACCTTAACAAAGGAACAAAGTTTTCCACTGGCAGACATAGCAAACATAAATTACCCTAAAGATCCAAGATGAAATAGTCTTTATAAACAGGTATTCCCAGTGCCCTGGGGTGAAAGGAAACAAACAGTTGCTTAGGCTTTCTAATGGATTTGGTCTTATCCACATAGAATCTTAAGTTGTCTGTGCACATTCAAGGTGTGCAGCAGCCTTTCGCTGGAGTTTTGAGGAGAAGGGAAAAAAGTGGGTAAGTGAATAGATTGGTTAAGGAAAAGTCATTAATCACATTAGGCATTAAGGAAGGGTTGGTACTAAGAGACACCCAATACTTGTGAAAAATCAGAAAGGGGTTATGAAGCCATTAAAGCTTGGAGTTTAGAAACTCTCCCAGCAGAAGTGATGGCTGCCAGTAAAACAGTTTTCCAAGTACAAAATTTTAGGGAAGCTGAGTCTGCAGGCTTCAAAGGGAGTCTGAGTCAGTTTTTCCAAAACAAAATTTCGGTCCCAGGGAGGAGGAACAGGTTTTCTGGGAGGTCTAAAGTGAAGCATGCCTTTTATGAAAAGCTTAACTTCTAGTCTAGAAGTTACGGGGGGGGGGGGGGGGTAAAAGCAGACATGCAGAAATGGCTCTTAAATGGGCTTTAACTGAAGAATAAGCCAGTCAGTCCAACCTTGAGCAGCTCACACAAACAAGGACTAGGGGAATATCCACTGAAAATGGATCTAGTCTCTTATTAAGACACCAGATGGAAAAACCCTTCCACTTGGACAAATAGGATCTTCTTGTATTAGGTTTCCTGGCCTCTTGCAAGACTAGAAGCAGATTCTCAGAAAAAAATGTGCCTGAACGGAATCAGTAGCCTATCACCCACAAAATCAGGTTCAGTGTTGCTAAATGTGGGTGAATAAGAGATCACTTGTCTTGTGTGAGTATATGCACCCTGTGAGGTAACTTGTGATAACTGCCCTTGGCTAATTGGAAAAGAAGGAACCAATACTGTCTTGGCCAAAAGGGGTTCACCAACAAGATTTTTGGTTTGTCCTGAATCTTCAACAGGACTTTCTGAATTAGGGGGACCGGGGGAATGCATATAGAAACATCCCCTTCCATGAGAATGATAGGCTGTTCGCCTTCCAAGCCAGAGGGGATGGGACTCTGGCACAGAATTTTGGAAGTTGTATACATGGGAGGCAGAGAGAGAACATTTTGACCGGAGGGGATATAAACAGCTGCCAAAGTTACCTTTGCTTGAAGAGGAATCTCCCAGTCTTGGATTGCTAATTTGCAGAGCAGATAAGACTTTGTTCCCCCTTGTT
Organism: Protopterus annectens; assembly: GCF_019279795.1. Lineage (NCBI taxonomy): Eukaryota > Metazoa > Chordata > Ceratodontiformes > Protopteridae > Protopterus > Protopterus annectens. The sequence goes on along the minus strand of NC_056739.1, from coordinate 127,946,708 downwards.
TGTTCACATACCAGAGAGCTGTGGTGCTGTCTGTTAACAGTTTCCAAGGGCCTGTTAGAAGAGATGACCTGAAGGCTTAAAAGGCCTGAATCAGAGCCCTCATCCCTTTGATGTTGATGTGTTGCTTCCTTATGGAAGGAGACCACAGGCCTTGGACCTTTGGGTCCCCAGTGCTGCTCCTCACCCCAGATCTGAAGCATATGTGAATATTTCTTGAATTGGAAGAGGTGGCTGAAGGGGGAGTCCTGGATTCTGAGAAATTTGTTGAATCCACCAAAACAATTCCTTTTTAGGTAGGGTAGAACTGCAAGTACAAACTCTAGAGGATGAGCATGCTGGGACCAGAGTGTTTTTAGGTACCAATGGAGCTTTCACATGTGCAGTCTGGCTAGGGGCAGCATTGGTATAACCAAAGCCATGAACCCTAGCATCCTGAGGAATTCCCTGGAAGAACGAAAGGAAAGAGGAAGTAACTGCTGGAATTAAGTCTGCAGTGACAGCATCTTTTGCAAAGGTAGGAAAGCCATCATAAGGTCTGTCCTTATCCTGCAATCTAAGAAATCCTGGTCCTGGGAAAGAAAAAGGGAAAAACTGCTGTAGTTGATGATGAATTCCAGGGTGAGGAGCAAAGAGATGATGGTTCAAAGGTTCTTTTGCAAAGTGTCTGGATATTCTGCTTGAATGAGCAGGTCGTCCAGGTAAGGACAGATGAGAATTCCCTGGAGTCTGCAAAGGCAATGATAAAACCCAAACACTTTGTGAATACTCTTGGAGCACAGACAGTCCAAAGGGCAAAGTAAAGAACTAAAAATGAGAGGAAGCAACAGAAAAACACAAGAATTTCCTGAATAGAGGGTGGATGAGGATGTGGAGGTATGCATCCTTAATGTCTAAGGAAACCAGGTAAGCCTGAGGTAGCAAGAGTGAAAAAGTACAGTTTTGTACCTACCATAAATGTAAATGTCCGATAGGTATGCATCTGCAGTCATCACATATGGGTTGTCCTGCCTCAGGCAGCACTTCGGTCGGCCGGATTCCAAAGTCTGGGTCCGGCGTCGGCTGATGTCGCCCTTTCCTCGACGTCAGAGCGCCTGGGGTATAAAAGCGTCAGCCAACGACATCTTCCTCAGTGTTTCTTGCCCCAGATGCCAGGTGCCCTCAAAGGAAGGCTAAATTTGGAGAAATGCAATAAATTCCAAACATGCACAGAAATATATATGTATATATATATATATATATATACATATATATACATATATATCTATATATAAAACAAATACACCATAATACATAACCCCAGCTAGCTATGAGAGGGAAAAGTACCCAATAAATACCAAAGAGGGGAAGGAGGGAGGGTAAACCTGACTGCAGATGCATACCTATCGGACATCTACATTTATGGTAGGTACAAAACTGTACTATGTCCTTCAAGGATGCATCTGCAGTCATCACATATGGGTAGAATACCATAGCCAATCTGGGGGTGGAGGATCTATGTAAAGGATGGTGTAGCTAAAATGCCCTGCAGGACTGCCATAGCAAAGCCTGCTCTGGATCTGGAATATAAAAGGTAAATTGTAATGCTTGGAGAATGTATGCACGGAGCTCCATGTAGCAGCTTCTAAAATGTCCTTGGTAGCCACCCCTCTTAAGAAGGCTGTGGAGGTGGCTGTGGCTCTGGTGGAATGAGGTCTAATGTTAGCTGGCACAGATTTTCCATGAAAGGAATAACAAAAACGAATGCAATTCCCTATCCATTTTGAAATTGTCTGTTTGGAAATTGCTTTTCCTTGTGCACCAGCAGCATATGCTACCAACAGCTGGTCAGTTTTTCTGTAGCTTTTAGTTCTGTCCAAGTAGTAGCGCAACTGTCTGTGTATGTCCAGGGTGTGCAGAAGTTTCTCCCCTTTGTTTTGTGGATTTGGAAAGAAGGTAGGCAGGTGAATAGCTTGGTTTAATGAGACCCTGGATACCACCTTTGGCATAAATGAAGGATTGGTTCTCAATGAGACTCTGTCCTGATGAAAAATAAGAAATGGCTGTACTGCCATGAGGGCCTGTAACTCAAATACTCTTCTTGCTGAGGTTATGGCCAGAAGGAAGGCGGTCTTCCAAGACAGGAACTGTAGTTCTGCAGATGCTGCTGGTTCAAAGGGAGGCTGAGTTAGTTTTTCCAACACGAAGTTAAGGTCCCAAGTAGGCACTGGAGGTTTCCTTGGAGGATTGATGTTTTTAATTCCTCTTAGAAACTGTCTTAGGACAGGATGAGAAAAGACAGGTGGATCAGTATTGTATTCTGCTGAAATTGCTGAAACATGAATTTTAATGGAAGAGTAAGACAGGCCATTGTGGAGCATTTTTGCCAAGTATTCCAGGATATGTGGCATGTTCATCACTGTCGCATCTAGGCCTTTTGTGGTGCTCCAAGTGTGAAATCTTTTGCATTTTGCTGAATATGCCCTTCTTGTGGAAGGCCTGCGAGCTTCCATGATGATATCCTTCACTCTCTTGGATAACTTATCCTGAGGAGGAGTCGAGGTATTTTCCAGGCTGTTAGTTGCAAGGTTTTCAGGTTGGAATGCAGAGTTTTGTAATTGTGCTGTCAGGAAAAGTGGCCATTGAGGAAGAGGCCATGGTTTTGTGCATGACATGCTCTAACAGTGGGTACCAGTGCTGTCTTGGCCAGTCCGGAGCTATCAGAATCACTTTTGGCTGCTCTGTCCTGATCTTCAGTAAGACCTTGGTCATTAATGGAAGAGGTGGAAATGCATACACTGTTAGAGTTCTCCAGCTGAAAGATAGGGAGTCCACTTTCCATGCTTGTGGGTGGTATGTCCTTGAGCAGAATTTCTTCAGCTGATGATTGTGGGGAGAGGCAAAAAGATCTATGTCTGGCCTTCCCCATGATTGTGTTATCTGTAGGAAGATGTCTGGGTGTAGCATCCATTCGTGTGCATCCATGATATTTCTGCTTAAGCTGTCCGCCAGTATATTGTCTTTTCCTGGCACAAACTGGGATTGCAGGTCTATATTGAGTTTCAAGGAAAGTTCCCATAGATTCATTGCCAGTCTGCAAAGAGGGTAGGAATGTGTGCCTCCTTGCTTGTTTATGTACCACATAACTGTGGTATTGTCTGTCCTTATTAGCAGGTGGCCTTGATGCAGAAAGAGTTTGAAGGCCTCGATTGCATGTATCACTGCCAGCATTTCCTTTTGGTTTATGTGCATGCATAGCTCCTTTTGTGACCATAGTCCTTGAATACATCTGCCCGCCATGTGTGCTCCCCAACCGTGGTCTGAAGCGTCCGTTGTAATGGTTTGGCTGGCTATTGGCTTGCTGAAGGGCAGACCCCTGTTTGATTGGCTTGCTTGAGCCCACCACAGAAATTCCTTTTGGAGGCATGAAATGAGTGGGATCAAAGTTTCTAAGCTGTGACTGTGCTGAGTCCATAAACTCTTTAGGTACCATTGTAGTTTCCTCATATGCAGCCTTGCTTGGGGAATTAGAAGAATGCAAGATGCCATGGAACCCAGAGCCTGCAGGATTTTCCTTGCAGTCAGCGGAGTTTGTCTTGTCAGATTCTTGAAGTAATCCGGTAGTTGTCTTTGTTTTTCTTCTGTGAGAAAAGCCATTTGGGTGGTTGTGCCTATATCCGCACCCAGAAAAGTTATTCTTTGGGATGGAACAAGTCTTGATTTGTGAATGTTGACTGTATATCCCAAGGCCTGCAGTAGGTGGATGGCATAATTCAAGTCCTTTACCAAAGTTTGTTGGCTGTCCGCTTGTATAAGGCAGTCGTCCAGATATGGGTATATTTGAATCCCCTGAAGTCTGCAGTGTGCAATTACTGATGCCAGGCATTTAGTGAATACTCTGGGCGCAGTAGATAAGCCAAAGGGCAATGCTGAGAATTGATAATGCTCTGAACCTGCAAGAAATGAGGTGTCTTCTGCAACTTTGTCTGATAGGGACATGCAGGTATGCCTCCTTGAGGTCTAGAGTCACCAGCCAAGACCCCTTGTCCAGCATGGGTAGGAGTTGCTGTAGAGTCAGCATTTTGAATTTTGGCACTATGAGATAAGTATTCAGTGCGGACAAGTCGAGAATAGGCCTCCATTGATTTTCTTTTCTTGGAACAAGGAATAGTCTGGAATAAAATCCTTGGCCTTGTTCTGAAAGAGGAACCTTTTCTATAGCTTTCATTTGCATTAAGTTGGAGATTTGTTTCAAAGCCTCTGCCCTTTGATTTGGTGGCAGGTCTGGCATGCCTTTTCTTTTTGGCAATGTGTGAACATGGAACCTGTATCCTCTGTCTATTATTTGCAGTGTCCATTTGTCTCTTGTAATACTGTGCCAATTGTCTGAGAATAAAGAAAGCTTTCCTCCCAAAGGTGCTTCTAATTGAGCCCTGGTTGGCAGAGTCAAAGCAAAGTCATTGAGTCTGTCCTTGTGCAGCAGTTGTAGGTCCTGCACCACCTCTCTGGTTGGGAGGCTGCCATTGACGCCCTCTGTAGGAGCCTCTAGCTTGCCCTCTACCTCTGGCATAACTGTTCTTGCCTCTCTGAAATCTTTCTGTGTCCGGAAAGGACCAATTCTTGGTAGGCCAATTTCTGCTGAATCTTGGTGGTTGGACTTGTAGAAAATCTTTGACTGTTTGTACAGATTTTGCCTTTTCCTCAAATTTCTTTAAGACCTCCTGAGCAGTGGAGCCAAATAACTTTTGCTTTTCCAGTGGAGCATCCAGAAGCTTAGCTTTAACATGGTCTGGCAGAGATTGTTCCTTCATCCAAGCATGCCTACGTATGACTGCACCTGTCATAGCTGACCTACATGAAGCTTCCAATGCATCATAACCACATTGTAAGAAATGGTTGCTAACCTGCTGGGAGTTATGTACCAGATCCTGTAGTGATTTGCGATCTAGGGGTTCAGGTGAAGACAGTTTCTTATGCAATTCATCTAACAAATACTCTTGGTACTGTATCATATGAAATTGACAATTTAATGCCCTCATAGAAAGAGTAGCAGAAGTATACACTTTTTTCCCCATCTCTCTAAAGCCCTGGACTCCCTTTCAGAGGGGAGTGAATTTTTAGTGGTGGCAGCTGCAACCCCTTTAGGGCCCTGGGAAATAGTTTCTGGATCAGCAGAATGGGCCTTGTAAAGAAAATGATGCGAGTCCGGGACCCTGTAGTACCTATCGGGTTTGACAGGGGCCAGAGGAAGAGTGTCAGGGGTTATGCTAGACTCAGAGTACACATCATCAATGACATTCAAAACAGGAGGAATAGCCAAAGGTCTATGCTGAGGTAAATGCAGAAAAGTTCTTAATCTTTTCCTGGAATCAGAGAATTCCTGGCCCTGCCATTTGAAATGCTCTCTCATAGTGTGAAGGGTCTCCCCGAAGGATAGTTCTTCAGGAGGGGAGGCCGAGGGGATAGATTCCTCTGAATCAGAATCCTCGTAGGCCGAAAAAGCCTCCTCCTGGTAGTCCGAGAGAGTAGACCCATCAGAGGCCTCCTCTGAGGAGTGGGGATCAGAGGGCTCAACCCTGGGCTTTTTGTCTAGAGGAGGTTGAGAGCCCCTGTCCGGATGGGGTTGAGCCCCCCTAATCAAGGAAATAAGGTCCTCTGCTAAAGCAAGAATCTGTGAACTTGTAGAGGGTCCCTGAGGAATAACCCTGGGAGGCATAACTTTTGTATGTTTAGCAGCTTTAGCCCTGGTGAATGCCTTTATGGACATGGATGCAGGAGGCCTAGCTGCACCACGTGCTGGAGTAGTTTTGTCTAGAGGAATGGTGTCGGAAGTTTCCAAGACACCAGTTTCTGAAGGAAATTCAATAACCGACTCAGCAGGGGCCTCTGGGGCCGAGGTTGTCGGTTGAGCGGTTTCGGGGGTCGGAAGTACCAAGGACTCTGTTTCAGCCGAGACAGAGACACTCGCGGTAGGCCTGGCCGTGGTTTCAGCCGAAACCGCGGCCCGCGTGTCGGTCTTGTCCTTCCGTTTCTTTATTAAATGAGAAGTCGGAGTCTCCGATGGCATATTGTATGAAAAACTAGCCCCAAAAAATTCCTCTGCAAACTCCGCCCGACGTCTAAGGGTGCGTCGGTTGAAGGAAGCACAGGCTGAACAGGCTGAACAGGCCGAGACGTCGTGGTCTGGGCCTAGGCAGGGGAGGCAGTAAGAGTGGAAATCCTTAAGAGGTATTTGTTTCCCACAAGTTAAGCAATTATAAACTTTATCTGACATCGGCTGAGGCAAGAAAGAGTCCCCAACGGGGTACTTAGCTTTTGAAGTCTTCGGTAGCTGAATTACAGGAGCTGGCCGACCGGCACTTGCGAACTGCTTCTGCTTCGGACACCACGCGGCAAGAAAGACTGGAATGATGGCGTCGGCTGACGCTTTTATACCCCAGGCGCTCTGACGTCGGGGAAAGGGCGACATCAGCTGATGCCGGACCCAGACTTTGGAATCCGGCCGACCGAAGGGCTGCCTGATGCAGGACAACCCATATGTGATGACTGCAGATGCATCCTTGAAGGACATCAGAGTTTGCAGGGTGAACATCCTGAAGGTGGAGACTTGAAGGAACAGAATGTGTTGAGACAAGTCTAAAATTGGTCTCCAAGGTCTTCCTGGGAACAAAAAAAATCCTGGAGTAGAACCCTTTTACTCTTTCCAAGGAGGGAGTATGGTCCCTTGTGATAGCAAGACTTGAATGATCTGAGGGAAAAGGTGAAGCTGGTCCCTTGAGGGTTGTGGGATCCCATGAAGAGAGGAGTAGTTTTCCAAGTCATGAAGTAACCTTTTCGGACAATAGACGGGACCCATTTGTCTGTGGTAGGGGTGACTCGTGAACTCATAGCAAGCACTTATAAACCATAGCACTACACAATACTGTACAGAAGGACAAAGCTCTCTATTCAACCTTACCAGCCATTCAGTAAAACAGTTCACTGTACCTATCCAGGCATGTCCAAAGGGCAGTTTTAGGCGTACTCTCCAGTCCAACTGGTGAATCTGGGCATTTTGAGGCAATGTTACAACGGTCTCATGTACACAGACAACCCTCTCCTCCTACCACCAAACACTAATACATGTGAGAGATGCAATTATACAGCCAAACTGGAGGCTAAGCTCTCTCAACCCAAGGCTGGATCAGACAGTCAAGAGGAGAAGGGAAATACTTGCATCACACCACCAGTCTCACATAGACCCATTAAACCAGCACCGGCAAAAAACACACAAATACATGAAAACATACTCAGAGGCTCTAAATAAAAATCTGCAAAAGCAACAGAGACCTCCAAAGCAGACATGCAAGCGACCTCCACCCCCCCCCCAACACAAATCATGAAACACATACTTCACAAAACCAGTGTGCCATGCAATCACAGCCCTTAAGGCAAAATAACATACCCAACATACTAGTAATAGGTGACTCTATAGTCAGGCACAGTGACGTCCCACTCACTAGGCTGAATAAGGAGAAGGTTACTGTTACTGCCTGTCAGGTGCCAGGATCCGCCACATAACACAAGCACTCGGGTCACTCCAGAACAAGTACAAATACGACTCTGTCATTATCCATGTTGGTGTGAATGACCTGAGACGTACCTCCCTGGACTACATGAGGAGACATGGAAGAGCTGTCTGATCTTGTAGCCCAGGCCGGTATGACCCTGACCCTGAGTAGCATCCTGCCTTCACCAAGAATGATACCACGGTATAAAGAAAAAATTATCAATTTCAACAATTGGCTAAGTTTCTGGTGTCATTCAAAGGGGATCCAGTGTCTGTCTGCCTGGGATGACATGCTTGACAAGCCACACTGCTTTGCTAGAGATGGCTTGCACCTGTCACCCTTAGGCTTTCGAATACTGGCCAAAGACCTTGCAAACCCCATAGTGTCTTTTTTTAGGCAAGGCTCAAAAGACAAAACCACTGCCATAAATTGCACAAGTAACAAAAAACTAAGGGTAATGCTACTCAATGCCAGAAGTCTAAACCTCAAAATGCACATACTTGAGGCATTCCTCAGTATGGAGGAAATCGATATATGTGCAGTAACAGAAACCTGGTTTAAGGCTCCAGAGAGCACCCCAGCACTACCAGGCTACAACTCATACCATACCATACATTTCAGCCACAGAACCCGGACCAAAATACAAAAGGCGGGGGCGTATCCATATTCTTTAAGGATAACCAAACCTCCAGGTTAGTGGCACAGCACGATGCTTCAGAGATCACCCACGTACAACAATGGGCAAAATAGCAATTCAAATTGTAGCTTGCTACAGATCACCCACCATGTCCCAGGACCCCCATTCCGCATTTCTGGAAATACTGGGAAATATAAAGGTCCTACCAAACACCCTAATATTGGGTGATTTCAATTACCCAAACATTAACTGGGAGAACTACTCAAGTACTAACTCCCTTGCCCAACATTTCCTAGAATTTATAAACTCAAAAGCCCTGGATCAACAGGTCAACACTCCCACCAGAGGTGACAACATATTGGACATGGTCATCACCAACATGGGCAACCGGTGCTCCACACCAGAGGTCAACCCCTCGTTGGTTAGATCTGACCATAAACAAATCACTTTGGATATCCACATTCCGCCCCCACCCCCGGGCAAAGAAACCACCATGAAAAACTTTCCAAAAGCAAACTTCACGTTACTTAAGACCGAGGTGGAAAGTTTCAAAGCCCCCATGCTACAGGATAATGTTGTCCAAGCTGCAAAATCCTTTACTACTGTATTCTACGGGCACCTACAAGAATGCATGGATCGTGCTATCCCAAGCACAACCAAGACTCACTCCTCCAAGGAAAGGAAACCAGTCTGGTGGACTCCTGCCATAAACAAGCTATAGAATAGGAGGAGGAAAGTAGTACAGAAAAGAGTAAAATCCCAAGAAGGAAAGACATCCCTGATCATTACCAGCAAGAAACTACGATCCCTCATAAAATCATCCAAGGCGAGTTTCAAAAGAAAAATTGCTAAGGACTCCAAAGATAACAAAAAGGCATTCTTTAGCTATGTCAAGAATCTAAGAGGCAATACTCGGATCTGCTCGGAGTTAGTGCAGAATGGTACAAAATACACTGAACCGACAGATATTGCCAACATCCTGGCAGACAGGTTCAGTGCAAACTTCACCCCACTCTCACCCCCAAAAGGGACCATAACCATACCAGAAGAATGTAGAGTCCCTGAAATCAGACACTCAGGTTAAAACAGCCCTCTCCAAAGCCAAAAATACAGCATCAATGGGACCGGACAGTGTCCCAGGCTGCGCCCTACACAAGCTCATAGATGAACTAACCCCTCACCTAAACTCACTGTTCAAACTCAGCCTCTCCACAGGTTATGTACCCATAGAGTGGCGCACAGCAATGGTTATTCCTCTCCACAATGGTGGAGCCACAACAGACCCCGGGGAACTATTGCCCTATAAGCCTGACTAGCGTGGTCTGCAAGGCTATGGAGCACATCATCATGGAACTCATTAACAGAGACACTAGGAATCTCCAAACACTGGACCCTACCCAGTTCGGCTTTGTTAAGGGCAGATCATGCCTCCTAAACCTGGTGGACTTCTTTGAGACAGTTACCAAGGCTATAGACGAGGGAAAGGTGGTATACACAGCCTACACCTAGACCTCGCAAAGGCCTTCAACACTATTCCCCATTCTGGTATTACAGACAAGCTCACTAGCCTGAACATAAACACCTACGTCACAAGATGGGTTGCCAACTGGCTCATGGACAGAACCCACATGGTAAGAGTTGCAGGAGCTAGGTCTGACTCTAAACCGGTTATAAGTGGCGTTACCCAGGGCTCAGTCCTAGGACCCCTCCTGTTCGGCATATACTTCTCAGAGGTACAGGCAAGCAAAGGAGGACTATGGATGACCAGGTTCGCAGATGACTGCAAACTAGGGGCTATAACTGACTCTCCGGCTGACACAGACATCCTCCAAAAGAGTTTCACTGAGACAGATACCTGGTGTCAAAATCATGGCCTCAAGCTAAATGCCAAAAAGTGCACAGTCATCCCCTTTGGAAAAAACAAAGTACCCACAAACTACCACATAGGTGGTAGTCCCCTAAATACGGAAGACGTAATAAGGGATCTGGGGACCCAAGTAGATAGTAATCTCTCCTTTGATAATCACATTGCCAAAGTGGATAGAAAATCCTTCTACGTGGCCCACCTTATCACAAAAGGGTTCGCATCCACATCAAAAGAGGTCATTGTGCCCCTCTACTCATCGCTCCTCAGACCCATCAGAGTAGAATGCCCCATTTGGGATGCATCTTACAAGACACCTGCAACAGCTGGAAAGACCACAGAAGTACCTCATCAAGAGGCTCATTGGCCTCAAACAAATGCCCTATGCAGCTCGACTGAAGAAACTACAGCTGTACTCGGTTGCATACCGCCTACTCAGAGGTGATCTCTGCCTGACATACAAGGCCATGTCCAACCCGGAAATGATGGACATGCTCCACCTAAAGTAAAGCTTATCCCCTCAAGCCACACGCTCTTGGGATCTAAACCTCACCACAACAATAAATAGGTCATGCTGGAGGAATAGATTCCTGTCCCAGAGACTTCCCATGCTTTGGAACAAGATTCCAATCTACATTAGGCAGAGCTCCTCGCTAACACTCTTCAAGAGAAACCTTGACGAGTGGATGGGAAACAAAGTTTAGCCCGGGATCACCTCAGTGGCTCTGCTGGACAGAGGCACAGGGAACTAATCTAAGGGGTTGGCGAAAGCCAACACATTCTGGCTAGGCTTATAAATGCCTTCGGGCAGATAGCCTAATACCTACCTATGAACCTATAGGACTGCTGCTGCCCCCCCAGCTGTGGAAAGAAAAAAAAAAACAAAATAAAAAGATCGCGAAAAATAGTCCCGGAACTCTGCGCATGCATGATTGCACAGATTGGGAACTCCAGACTGCTTTGTCAGTAGACCGGATAGGAGGAAAGGCCATCTTTGCCCTGCAGCCCAGAAGTCTATGCGGTGCCGACCGCACAGAATGAAAGATACCCAGACTGCAACATTCGCAGGCTGGAGCCTGCTCTTGTGGGGAAACCTTCCCTAAGAAGACACTTAGCTGAGCGGGACTGTAGATGTAGGGAAAGTACAGTTGCGTACACTTACAATACATGTAGATGTTGTGTGTGTGTGTGTGTGTGTGTGTGTGTGTGTGTGTGTGTGTAAAATGCCCCAAGTGCTATATGGTGGTGGGTAGAGAACAGGCTTGAACCCTGTACCTTGGGCCCAGGTAGCAGGAGCCTGAATTCCCTACCCACCACCATTTGTAAAAAATTTGTAGATTTTTCCCTCATACTTGTTCGGCTCCTCATAAAATCTGTGGTTTCTGTATTTTTGTGTCTTTACAAAGTCAGTAGTGCATTGGTGCAGTGGTAGCATTGTTGCCTAACAGCTACAGGTTCTCTGGGTTTGATTCCTAGCTGAGGTGCCTTCTGTATGGAGTCTGCATGTCCTCCCCTGTGTTTGTGTGGGTTTCCTCTGGGTGCTCTGGTGTCCTCCCATCTTACAAAGACATGTGTCTGGAGTGTTTCTCCCTGGGCCTCTGCTGAAAATTGGCTTTTGTTCCAAGTCAGACTTTCCTGGTTAACACATATTAAATAAAAATGACAAACATTTGAATTTCAGACTTGTATTCTTCAGAAAGAACATGGTAACACAAAAGCTTTTATTCTATTAATTTTCTAAGTTTATAAGATGGATATTTGAAATTTGTCCCTATTTTTGGCTTCGTCCAGTTTTTTATGCTAAGGTTGAGAGCTATGGTAAGAACTGAAATCAATGAATATGTTTGGGGGCTATATCGCCCCATTACTGGCATTGTCCAGGTTTTTTTTTTTTTTTTTTGCCAAGAGGTTGATAACTATGGTGAGAACTGAATTCACTGAATATGTTTGGGGGTCGTATTCCCCCATTATTGGCATTGTTCAGGTGTTTTGTGCTAAGAGGTTGACAGCTACAGTGAGAACTGAATTCACTAAATGGTAGCCATTTAAGTTTCAGCCTTCCTCTCTTTCACAATACAGCTGATTTGGCATAGTGGTATGTTGCTCTGACCGTTTTGCACAGGGTCCTGGGTTCAAGACGTGGCAGTGAAATGTATGGTGGTAACACAGCATTTTATTCTAGCAACTTTCCAACATTATACAAGCAATACTTAAAATGTGTCCCGGGTTTTTGGGCTGTTGTCCCCCCCCCCCCCAATAAATTTTGGCTTTTTTCAGATTTCTTGTGCTGCAAAGTTTAGATATACAGCTGAGTGAGTAGATTTTACAAGGAGCTGAGAGCTGCAGGGGAGCAAAAGTTTAGTGCTGCTTATGCAGAGTCTGTCTGCATTGTTAATAGCACAACAGGTAGTGTACGTGCTTTTGATTCATAGGTTCATACTAGGCTATCTGCCCTAGGGCATTTATAAGCCTAGCCAGAGTGTGTTTGCCTTTCGCCACCCATTTTAAATTAACTTTGCTATGCCCTTTTTCGAGGTTAGTATACTGTGCGCCTCTGTCTAACAGTGACACAGAAGCGATACCCGGTGTAAACCTACGATCTCCCATCCACTCATCAAGATTCTTCTTGAAGAGAGTCAATGAGGGACTCCTCCTAACCTGGACTAGGATTTTATTCCAGAGTGAAGGGAGCCTCTGGGATATGAATCTGTCCCTCCAGCATGTCCTATTTATTTCAGTGCTGAGGTTCAAGTCTCTCGAGTGCGTAGCTCAATGGGATTTGGATTTTCTGAGGTGCAGCATGTCCATTAATTCCGGGTTGGACATGGCTTTATACGTCAGGCACAGATCACCTCTGAGCAGGCGGTATGCCACTGAGTAGAGCTGGAGTTTCTTTAACCGGGCAGCATATGGCATCTGTTTGAGCCCTTTGATCCTCTTGGTGAGGTACTTTTGGGGTCTTTCTAGTTGCTGCAGGTGTCTGGTAAGGTACATCCCAAAAGAGGCATTGTACTCAATTATGGGCCTGATGAGGGAGAGGCACGATGACCTCTCCCCTGATCTAGATGTGAATCCCTTCATGATTAGGTGGGCTATATAAAATGTTTTTCTAACCTCTTTGGCCACGTGGTTGTCAAATGAGAGAATGCTATCAACTTGGGTCCCCAGGTCCCTAATTACTTCTTCTGTACTTAATGGATTACCACCTATGTGGGAATTTGTGGGCACTTTGTTTTTGCCAAAGGGGATGACTATACACTTTTTGGCGTTTAGCTTGAGGCCATGGCTCTGGCACCAGTTGTCTGTTTCTATGAGGCCCTTTTGGAGGATGCTTGTGTCAGCTGGAGAGTCGATTATGGCGCACAGTTTGCAGTCATCTGTGAACTTGGTCAGCCACAGTCCTTCCGTGTTGGCCTGTACCTCCGAGAAATATATACCGAACAAGAGAGGTCCCAGGACTGAGCCTTGTGGGACGCCACTTGTAACTGGTTTGGAGTCTGACATGGCTCCAGCAATTATAACCATCTTGGTTCTGTCCTTGAGCCAGTTTGCAACCCATCTAGTGACACAGGGGTTTATATTTAAGCTGGTGAGCTTATCTATAATGCCCGTGTGGGGTATTGTATAGAAGGCTTTTGCGAGGTCCAGGTAGGCTGTGTGGACCACCTTCCCCTCGTCAATGGCCTTGGTGACAGTTTCAAAGAAATCGACCAGGATATGCCCTTAACAAAGCCGAACTGGGTAGGATCCAGTGTCTGTAGGTCCCCAATATCTTTATTTATGAAGTCCATGATGATCCTTTCCATGGCTTTGCAGACCAAGCTAGTCAGGCTTATGGGGTGATAGTTTCCAGGATCCATTGAGGCACCACCTTTGTGGTGAGGGACCACTGTTGCTGTACACCACTCTTTGGGTACATATCCTGTAGTAAGGCTGAGATTGAACAGTAGTTTTATGTTTGGGTTTAGCTCTTCTTGGAGTTCATGTAGGACGCAGCCCGGGACACCGTCTGGTCCCATTGATGCTGTGTTTTTTGCTTTGGAGAGGGCGGCTCTTACCTGAGCATCTGAGATATCAGGGGGGCAGCACTCTGCTGGGATAGATATTTGTCATTTTGATGGGGGGGGAGTTTGTGCTGAACCTGTCAACTAGGATGTTGGCAATGTCTGTGGGTTCATTGTATTTTTTGTCATTTTGGACTAATTCCGAGCATATCTGGGAATTCCCACCCAGGTTCCTAACATAACTAAAGAAAGCCTTGTGATTATCCTTAGTGTCCTGTGCAATTTTTCTCTCGAAGCTGGCCTGAGACAATTTTATGAGTGCCCGTAGTTTTTTGCTAATACTGATCAGAGATGCCTTCCCTTTTTGGGATTTTGCTCTATCATGTAAGTAGCTTCCTCCTTCTATTGTATAGGTTGTTTATGGCTGGGGTCCACCAAACAGGACGTCTGCCTTTGGAGGACTGGGTCTTGGTTTTATTTGGAATTACATGATCCATGCATTCCTGAAGGTGTTCACAGAATGCGTTTATAAAGGATTCTGCGGTCTGGGCCGTATTTTCCACAGGCCCAGGGGCTTTGAAGGATTCCACCTCAGTTTTTAAGGAGTGTGAATTTTGCTTTAGAGAAGTTTTTCACTGTGGTTTTCTGGGCAGGGGGTGGGGTCGGGATGTGAATATCCAGTGAGATTAGTTTATGGTCTGATCTTACCAGTGAGGGATACACTTCTGGTCTGGAGCACAATATGTTTTCCCCTCATGTGGGAATGGTAACAAGTTGTTCCATTGCATTTGAGTTTATAAATTCTAGGAACCTTTGGGCTAGGGTGTTGGAGCTAGAGTAATGCTCCCAGTCTATGTTTGGGTAGTTGAAGTCGCCCAATATAATGGTGTTTGGAGAGACCTTCATATTTTCCAGTGTTCTCAGGAAGGCTGAGTGGGGTTCCTGGGTTTGGGAGGGTGGTTTGTAGCAGGCTATAATCTGGAAGGCAGTTTTACCCACTGTTAGCTGCACATGGATAGTCTCTGATGCTTCGTGCTGTGCCATCAACCTGGAGGTGTGGGTATCTTTGACGAATACTGATACTCCCCCTCCTTTTGTGGTTCGGTCCAACTTTTGGGGCCGAAAAGCATGGTATGAGGTATAACCTGGTAGTGCTGGGGTGCTCTCGGAAGCCTTGAACCGGGTTTCTGTTACTGCACAGATATCGATGTTCTCCATGCTAAGGAGAGTTTCGAGTGTGTGCATCTTGAGGTTTAGACTTCTGGCGTTGAGTAGCATTACTCTTAGTTTCTTATCCCTTGTGATACCTATGGAGGTGGGTTTGTCTTTTCAGCCTTGCATAAAAAAGGCACTATGGGGGTAGCAAGAGCCTTTGCCAATATCTGAAAGCCCAGGGGTGACAGGTGCAAGCCGTCCCTAGCGAAGCATCGTGGCTTGTCGAGCAGCATGTCATCCCAGGCTGACAGGCATTGGATCCCCTTTGAATAACACCAATACTTAAGCCAAATGTTGAAATTGATCATCTTGTCTTCATATTGTGGCATCATTCTTGGTGAGGGTAAGATGCTACTCAAGGTCAGGGTCATACCGGCCTGGGCTACATGCTCAAAGAGCTCCTCTAGGTCTCTTTTCAAGTAGTCCAGGGAGGTACATCTCAGGTCATTCATACCAGCATGGACAATGACTGAGTCATATTTGTACTTGCCTTGGAGTGACCTGAGTGCTTGTGTTATGTGGCAGACCCTAGCGCCCAACAGGCAGCTCACCATAACTTTCTCCTTGTTCAGTCTGGTGAGCGGGACGTCAGTGTGCCTGACGATAGTGTCACCTATTACAAGTGTATCAGGTGTGTTGTTTAGCCTTAAGGGCTGTGACTGTTCGGCACACTGGCTTTGTGAGCTATGTGTTGCACGTGTTTTGTTTTGGGGTAGCGGTTGCATGAGTGTCTGCTTTGGAGGTCTCTGCTGCTTAGGCAGATTTTTATTTAGAGCCTCCGAGTATGTTTTTGTGTGATTATGTGTTTGGTTTGCTGTCGTGGTAGGTCTATGTGAGACTGGAATTGTAGTGAGTGTGGTTTCCTTCTCCTCCTGACTGGTTACGCCAGTAGTGAGCGGAGAGAGCTTAGCCTCCAGTTTGGCTATATGGTTGCATCTCACACATGTGTTGGAATTTGTTGGGAGGAGGAGAGGGTTGTCTGTGTACATGAGGCAGTTGTAACATTGCCTCAAGATTCCCAGATTCACCAGCTGGACTGGAGAGGAGATTGACAACTGACCTTTGGACATGCTAGAATAGTATTGGGAATTCCTTTACAATTGAAAAAAGGGCCAATGGGGAACAAGGTACTCAAGGGGAGTTTGTGAGGGTGTAGTGCTTTTAATTTTTTAGTGCTGACTTAGTGAGCAAGTGCCAGGTAAGCTAAATGCAATGTGTTACAGGTAACTTAAATGCAAAAACGACAAACAGTAACTTTCTTTCAAGTGAAACAAGGAAATAAGTACAGTAAGCAATGCAGATATCACTAGGGATCCACAGAAGCACTGAAAAGCCGCGTTTTAGGTGGAATTAGCGTTTCAGGGAAATAACAAGCAAACAAACAACAAGCATACAAACAAAGCTAGATTCAGCAGGCCTGGATCTAGTCTATGCTACAACAAACAAGGTGTACCAATTTCAGTAATAAACAGTTCAAATATGCAGGCACTATAAAAGCCTTTAACCAGAAATTCCCAGCTCAGAAGGGCAGAGTCCAGTCTCTCCTCCCACAAGAGTGCAGACCACGAACCTTCTTAATGTAAAATAACTGGCCTGAAGCCCAAGTGCTTAAACCAGAACTAATACACTTTTAGAATAACAGACACTGAGCCCTCAATCAGCAGTTCCCAACTTAGAAGGATGCAAGCTACCTGTCCTGCCACCACAGTGCAGGCCACAAACCTTCCTAATGTAAAACAACTGGTCTGAAGCCCAATTGCTTAATCCAAAAGACTTAGAATGATAGCTACACTTTAATCAAGTTACTACCAAGCAGTAATAAATACAATTGAATACTTTAAAGAATGCCTGGATTAGTGCTCAAGATGCAGAAGTCTTGTGGGTTCTACTCCCACAGTAGATAGATGCATTGCTGATACTGTATTGTGCTGCAAAGGGGGGTGCATGCTGCACTCCTTTTTGGCGAAGAAACCTAGTAACTATGAACCTGTTATCAGTTTGCCATCCATTCTCTATTGCAATATTACTAGCTTATCATTTTTTTTAGCGCAAGATAGGCAATTTATTCCTCAAGGGCAACAAGCACTTTATTTGTAAATGAAACAATGAAATATAAAGTTGTTTGCTAGCAGCAACCTCTTCATTAGTTACAGATCTTTCTAATATGGAATTATTTAGATGACTTTTACTTCTTCAGAGATTGTGCATATGTACTGATACTGGTGGACTGTAGAAGTTTGAGTAGACTTTTATGATGGAAATATTCTGAATTGGGCAGTTTTGTCATTATTGGTGCATGCATTTTGTTTCATTGGAAAAATGTTCAAAACAAATTTAAAATGCCCTCTAAAACTGTACTGTATTGTACAAGGAATATAATTTAACACAATCAGGACGGTGTATGAAAGAGCATGTGTATGTTTCGTGTGCAAGGGGCCTGTGATTTGAAAACAGCCCAAACCCAAAGTTAATCTTTATCTGCCACTGGCAAAATGTATTTTCTTTGAATGTGGGTTTCAATGCTGTTTCAATGAATGTGAGTTTCAAGGGCAGAGAAGTTTTAATGCTAAGTCTGTTTTCATTGCGAGACTGCATTGCTTTGTTGATCAGATATCTATTAGTGTTTGCACTGTAAGATGCAAAATAAACCTTTCAAATAAACCCAAATCATCGCAGAAGTAAAGCAGTATGCACATTAGTGTTTATGGTAAATGGGGTGAAACAGTCAAGTAATGGTTCATTGGAATGGCTGCGGGGGGGGGGGGGGGGCTCCATTCGACCATGATTTTGTGAGGGGGAAGGGCAGCAAACTCAAAGACAGCCACGGCTGAACTATACCTCTCAATTGTCCAGATTTTTGCAAAATAAATAGATTTTTGCTTCTTATTTTTGCTTTGTTTATCATAAAATGTGTGGTTTTCTACCAAATCATTTAGGAGTGAAGTCACTAAATGATAGACACAGAGTTTCAGACTTCATAACCTTCAGAAAAATGCATGCTAAAGCAAGACCTGTTATTCTATCAACTGTCTCAGTTTATACAAGAACAATTTTTAGTACGGTTTATATGTTCCCCCAATATAGTTGGCCTTGTCCAGATTTCTTGCATTAACAGGTTGAGAGGTACGTGCAAATAAATTGCTTTATAGAATTAGGCATATCCAAATCTCTCAACTGTCCCTGATTTTGGCTCAAAATGTTGCTCTTCCCCTAATAATCCCTCTGCAAAACGGCAATTCTGGAAGAAAACATGGAGGGTTTACAATTAATAAATAACTGTAATAATCAGAGTTATAGATTACTTTTATTTTGGAAATGCATGCACAGTCTTTTATTTTGGCAGCTGCTCAAGTTAGTAGTACTAATATTAAAAAAGTGTCCCTTCTTTGACAGGTTTCCAGCTGTACTGTGTGGCTATTTTATATTTTTGCATCAGATTTTTGGTCCGTTTTTCATAAAATTGTGTTTTTTTGGCAAAGTAGTGGCAAATCATTAAAGACTGAAGGCAGAAAACAGTGACAGACATTTCAATTTCAGATTTCATACCCATCAGAAAATTCATACTAATGCAAGATCTACTATTCTATTATCTTTCTAAGTTTATAAGAGCAATATTTAAAAACTGTCCTTATTTTTGGGCCTTTGTCCTACTTCTATGTATGGCTTTGTCCAGATTTTTTGCTCTGAGGTTAAGAGGTATGACAAATGTGTCAGGGCCATCACAGTCAGCCAGAGACATTTCAAATTGTGATATACTTGTTGCACCCCACTCCCCCATGTAGTGACACTGGATGTGTCCAAGCAAGGCAAGGATGAGTTATGCAGTGTAAATGTGCAGAGTACCCCCCCCCCATCCAAGGTAGACACAAGTGTTACTTTTATTCTGTCCTTGATTTTGCAGAATGTTCTGGTTTCTGTCATATTTTTATACTGTTGATTTATGCTTATTATTATTCAAAGTGCCTGTTGCTCTGTGTTTAAGTAGTAATACTTTAATGACCATCAGGTAAGCTTATCTGAGATTGTAAGATGCAAGTAAGTTTTAATAAGCATACTGTTAAAGAATTGCCAACACTGAATGCCTTTCTGTTGTTGCCATGCACAGAATACTTACATAACTATATAATGTATAAGCCTTGGGTACTGAAATGCATATGACAGTATTTGTAATAAAGGACAGGATTACATTATTTTAAGAAGCTCATTACATTTGGTGGAGACTTGCAGCCATCTTTGCAGGCTTTACCTGCAAACTAATCAGAATGCCAGTCTATAGTGTGTGGTCCATAACCTGTGCAGTAATCCTTTAAGCAATGTATCTTGAGCTGGTTTCTTGTTTGCTTTTCATTTTTTACTTTGATGATGTTTTCCCCATGAAACAAGCAGATAGTTGTTGTCAGGCAGCAGATCTTTTTTTAGACAAGAAACATTTTTACAAGTGGGGGGATATCACAGAGATTGCTACTTTCAGCAAGTTACTTGGTACTTTAATAAAGCTGAATATAAATTATAATTAGAAATGCAGTGCAAGGAGAAGTGGTTTGAGTTGACTGCTGCTTTTTCTTTTCTTGATTTTGACTGGCATTCCAGTAATGTATTAAAAAAGTAATTTATTTTTTCATGCCTCACAACCATTTTGTTTCCATCTAGATATTAAGTATGCTGTCATGCAGCCAATACATTGAAATATTTTTTTTCTTCTACACTTCATTTTGTCTTGATTGGACTCTCATAATGATGGTTTGGCACCCATGGCAGCATATTTAATTAAAGTTACAGTTTTTGTGGTTTTGAGCATAGCTCCTTCGCTTTCTAGTTGGCCACACCCATTCCCACTGACCCCACCCATTCAGCTGTCTCCTGCAGCCCCCCTTTGATTTGAAGTCACCAACCGCCACTGGTCTGTGGACATTTGGAGTTGGAATGAGAAAGGCGCTGGGAAAGAGATTTCTGTGAGAGTGGCCAGGTAATCACAGACTAGCTGGCTTCTATGTAAAGGGGGTCTTTTGAGCAGATGGCTACGACCTAGGAGTATGCCTGCGTGTGCCCTTCTTGTGTTATTGGGAAGGCGTGCAAGTTTTTTCCCTTACAAAATTAGGTTTAAAACGGTAGTACCTATGGTATTCAAGAACTGGGGAAACAAAAATATGTTTAAGTTCCGGAAGTTCTTTTCCTTTCTCTTGAAGGGATTTGAACAGGGCTGCAGCATTAGTACCAAATAGGGCGGTATTATCCAGTGGTGCATCCATAAGTTTTGCCTTGAAATCCTCAGGCACAGGCTGCAGTGTCAGCCAGGAATACCTCCTGATGACAGACCCAAATTCTGCTGATCTGAAAGACACCTCAGCTGCATTATACCTGCATTTTATGCCATGTTTGGTAACCTGGAAGAAACTGCCAAGAGGGAAAAGAGCTGGGATTGGCTGTAGAGTCTGGGGGATCTGTCAGCAATAGGCCTGTAAAAGTAGGGCCACAACATACTTAAACATGTGTGTCTGATAATTAATTACCTCGCAAGCCAGAGTAGAGGAGGTGTAGACTTTTTTTCCCAATTCTCTCCATCATTTTACTGTCCTTATCTGAGGGCAGGAGCTTGGTGGAGGGCAGTAATTTACAGCGTTCATCGGCAGAGAGGGAGAGATCACAGCTGGGTCTGCAAAAAGTACAGTTTTGTACCTACCATAAATGCAGATGTTGGAGTGCTAATACAGCTGCAGTCACAACAGATGGGTTCTCCTGCCATCAGGCAGGTCCTCGGTTGGCCGAATTCCAAAGTCTAGGTCCGGCGTCGGTTGTCGTCGCTTCTTCCCTGACGTCAGTGCGACAGGGGTATAAAAGAACCAGCAGACGCCATTTTCTTCAGTTTTTCTTGCCCCAGATGTCAGGTGCCCCCAGAAGGAAGGCAAAACATAAATTTATGTAGTAAAGCAAATGCAATATAATCAAAAAACAGTAGTTGCAAGCAAATACACAATAAACGAATACCTCAATGAGGTTGTATGAGGAGGTGTTAGCCATAAGGCTTGTCCCAAGAGGGGAAGGAGGGAGGGAAAACCTGGACTGCAGCTGTATTAGCACTCGAACATCTACATTTATGGTAGGTACAAAACTGTACTATGTTCATCGTGCATACAGCTGCAGTCATAACAGATGGATAGAATCCCAAATCTAATAAAGGGGTGGTAGGCACTAAATGGAACTAGGTGGAGCCAGGATGCCCTGCAAGACTGCAGTGGCAAAGCCCACTCTCGTTTTGGAGTATAATGGTAGGTGATAGTGCTTGGAGAAAGTATGTACAGAACTCAAAGTGGCTGCTTCCAAAATATCTTTGGTAGGAACCCCCCTGAGGAAGGCAGCAGAGGTAGCTGTGGCCCTTGTGGAGTGAGATTTGATGCCTGTAGGTACAGTTTTACCATGACAAGAGTAACAAAAGCGTATGCAGTGAGATTGTCTGTTTGGAAATAGGCTTCCCTTGAGCACCTGTAGCATAGGACACAAAGAGTTGCTCTGATTTTCTGAAAGGCTTTGTTCTGTCCAAATAATAACGGAGCTGTCTGTGAATGTCCAAGGAATGTAGTAGCCTCTCCCCTTTGTTTTGTGGATTAGGGTAAAACGTAGGTAAGTGGATAGCCTGATTCAAGGCTACCCTGGATACTACCTTTGACATAAATGAAGGATTGGTTCGTAAGGAAACCCTGTCCTGATGGAAAATGATGAAAGGCTGCACAGCCATGAGGGCTTGTAGTTCCGAAACCCTGCGTGCTGAGGTGATAGCTAGAAGGAAGGCTGTTTTCTAGGACAAATATTGCAGATCTGTTGAAGCAGCTGGCTCAAAAGGAGGCAGGGTTAGTTTTTCTAGAATGAAATTGAGGTCCCAAGCCGGTACTGGTTGCTTCCTTGGGGGTTTTATATTCTTAGCCCCTCAGAGGAACTGTCTTAAGAGAGGGTGAGAGAATAAAGGAGGATCAGTGTTGTACTCTGCAGAAATGGCTGAGGCATGGATTTTGATGGAGGAGAATGAAAGTCCACTGCTTAGCAGCTCGGCTAGGTACTGTAGTATTTGAGGTAAATTCAGTATTCCAGGATTCTGACCCTTTTTCTGATTCCAGACACAAAACTGTTTCCATTTTGCGGAGTAGGCTTTTCTAGTAGAAGGCCTTCTGGCCTCCAAAATGACATCCTGCACCTCCTTGGAGTGTAGGGTCTGCTGTGAATTTAAGGAATTCTCCATGCAGCTAGATTGAGTGTTTTCAGCTGACTGTGAAGAGTTTTGAAGTTGTGCTGAGTCAGTAGAAGAGGCATTAGAGGCAGGATCCATGGTGGGGAATGCGTCAGGCTCCTCAGGAGTGGGTACCAGTGTTGTCTTGGCCAGTCTGGAGCAATGAGAATCATCTTTGGTCCGTCTGCTCTGGCTTTTAATAGAACTTTGGCCAGCAGTGGAAGAGGTGGAAAGCCATAAATCGTCATTGTTGTCCAACTGAAAGAGAGTGCGTCCACTTTCCAGGCCTGTGGATGAAAGGTCCTTGAGCAAAATTTTGTCAATTGGTAATTTCTGTGGGTAGCAAAGAGATCTATATCTGGCCTTCCCCATGCTTGAATTATCTTTGCCAAAACTTGAGGATGCAACTTCCATTCGTGTGGATCTGTCATATTTCTGCTCAGGTTGTCTGCCAGTGTGTTTTCCTTCCCTGGCAGGAATTGTGCTTGAAGTTGGATTTGCAATTTCAGAGCCGTGTTCCAAAGGGACATGGCTAGTCTGCACAGGGGATATGAATGAGTTCCTCCCTGTTTGTTTATGTACCACATCACTGTGGTGTTGTCTGTTCTTATCAATAGCTGCCCTGGATGCAGTAGGTCTTTGAAAGCCATAATGGCATTTATTACTGCTAGCATTTCCTTTTGATTGATGTGTAGGTGCTTTTCTTTTTGTGACCATTTGCCCTGAATGCACCGATCTGTCATGTGCGCCCCCCAGGCATAGTCCGAGGCGTCTGTTGTGATGACTTGATTTGCTTGAGGCCTGCAGAATGGGAGACCTATGTTTCTTTGGCATGCTTGAGCCCACCACAGAAATTCCTTTTGAAGACATGGAATCAGTGGTATGATTGTTTCCAAACTGTGGCAGTGTTGAGACCATAAGTTTTTTAGGTACCATTGAAGTTTCCTCATATGCAGCTTTGCACATGGGATTAGAAAGATGCAAGATGCCATGAATCCCAGAGCCTGCAGGATTTTCCTTGCAGTCAGCCTGGTGGAGGTTGCCAGTTTTTTGAAGTATTGAGTTAATTGCCCTTGTTTCTCTGTCGTGAGGTAGGCCATCTGGGTGTTTGTATCCAAGTTGGCACCCAGGAAAATTATTGTTTGAGAGGGTATTAGTCTTGACTTCTTTTTGTTGACTGTGTATCCCAGAGATTTCAACAACATTATTACAAACGCCAGGTGTTTCAGAAGTGTGTGTTTGCTGTCCGCTTGGATCAGGCAGTCGTCCAGATATGGGTATATTTGTATCCCTTGAAGTCTGCAGAAGGCAATTACTGATGCCAGGCATTTCGTGAACACTCTGGGCAGTAGATAAGCCAAAGGGCAATGCAGAGAATTGATAATGGGATGAACCTGCAAGAAATCTGAGGTATCTTCTGCAATCTTGTCTGATTGGGACATGCAGGTATGCCTCCTTGAGGTCCAATGTCACCAGCCAAGACTCCTTGCCCAGCATGGGAAGAAGCTGCTGTAATGTGAGCATCTTGAACTTTGGTATGAGTAAATATGTGTTTACGATGGATAGGTCCAAAATAGGTCTCCAATCTTTGCCCTTCCTTGGTACCAGGAATAGTCTGGAATAAAAACCTTGACCCTGTTCTTGTGCAGGTACATCTTGAATAGCTTTCATGTCCATGAGATCTGAAATTTGTTTTTGTGCCTCTGCCCTTTGATTGTGTGGCAGGTTTGGCATGCCTCTCATTTTTGGAAGGGTGTTAAAGTGGAATCTGTAGCCTCTGTCTATAATGTCCAGGATCCATTTGTCTTTTGTGACAATATGCCAATTTTTCGAAAATAATGCCAGTTTTCCACCTAAAGGTGCTGCCATTTGAGCCTTGCTTGGCATGCAAAGGGGAAAGTCATTGGGTCTGCTTTCTGAATGGCTGTGAACTATCCTCACCCCCTCTTGGTGTAGGTGTTTGCCATTGTCTGCCTCTAAATGATCCTTGAGATTGCCATCTACCTCTTTGAGGTCTGTCTGTGGCTGGAAAAGACCAAATTTTTTGAAGGCCAATTTCTACTGAAACGTGGCGGTTGTACCTGTAGGAAATCTTTCACTGTCTGCATTGATTTTGTCTTTTCCTCCATTTTCTTTAATACCTCCTCAGCTTTAACACCAAACAATACATCTTTTTGAAGAGGTGCATCTAGTAATTTAGCTTTGACATGATCTGGTAAGGTTTGCTCTTTGAGCCAAGCATGTCTACGTATGACTGATCCTGTAACAGCAGCTCTACAAGAGGCCTCTACAGCATCAAAACCACATTGCAAGGTATGTTTACCCACTTGCTCTGCACTATGCAACAAATCCTGCAACTCCTTCAAGTCTGGTTGTTCAGGTTGTGACATTTTGCTTTTCAACTAAGATAACAAAAACTGTTGATACTTTAACATATGGAACTGACAGTTTAATGCCCTCATGGTTAAAGTGGCCGAGGTGTATACCTTTTTCCCCCCACCTTTCTAAAGCTCTGGAATCTCTCTGAAGGTAATGGATTTTTGGCAGTGGAGGCCTTAATTCCCTTGGGACCCTGTGAAATAGTTTCTGGGTCAGCCGCATGGCTTTTGTATAGGAATTGGTGTGAATCAGGCACCCGGTAATACCTGTCAGGCTTGACTGGAGCTGGAGGTAAAGAATCTGGGTTAAGGCTGGCCTCTGAATACACAATCTAATATGTCTAAGACAGGAGGTACAGCCTGAGGCCTGTGCTGAGGGAGCAAGAGGAAATCCCTGAGCCTTTTCTTGGAGTCTGAGTACTCTTGGCCTTCCCAGTGGAAGTGTTCCCTCAAGGTATGCAAGGTTTCCCCAAAAGAGTAATCCTCAGGGGGGGGGGGACAGAGGGAATGGACTCCTCTGCATCAGAATCTTCGAAAGGGGAGTAAGAATGTTCCTGGTCCTCAGAATGCTCTGAAGTAATGGAGACCTGGTCCGAGGAAAGGTATTCTTCCTCCACTCTAGGCCTTTTGTCCGGGGGGGGGGGGGGTGAGAACCTCTGATAAGAGTAATCAAATCCTCAGCCATTTTGAGCATCTGCTTTTTAGGCATGGGGCCTTGAGAGGGGCCCTGTGGAGCTTGTCTTTTAGAATGCATGGCTGCTTTAGAGTTAGTGTAAGCCTTAATGGAAAAAGAAGAAGGCGGCCTGAAGACACCTTGAGAGGTGGCAGGCCTGTCTGATCTCCGAGTTTCCCCGCCAAGAGTGACTTCGGTATCTGTAGTCGGGGTGTGGGCCGAAGAGCCTGCGACCTCGGGCACATAAGACACTGCTAATGAAGTGTCATCGGTAGTCAGGGGCTGCGTAGGCGCCTCGCTGAGAACCGGAGCACATGTAGTCGGCTTTAGCGTGGTGTCCGTAGAAGTCGCGGACCTCGTATGTTAGTCCTTATCTTTATGTCGTTTACTCAAAATTGGAGTCTGAGTATAGAATGACATGTTGTAGTTAAACTTTTTGCCAAAATAGTGTTGGGCAAACTCCGCCCGATGCTTAATAGTGCGTCTGTTGAATGTAGCACAAAAATGACAGACCGAGACGTCGTGGTCTGGGCCTAAGCAAGGTATACAGAGGGAATGGAAATCCTTATGTGGTATTTGCTTCCCACATGAAATGCAATTATTAACTTTGTCTGACATCGGTCTGAGGCAAGAAAAGTTTCCCCAATGGGGTACTTAGCTTTCTAGAAGTCTTCGGTTGAAAAATATTCGTAATCTCAGGAGCTGGCCGACCAGCACTTGCGAACTGCTTCTGCTTCGGGCACCGCACGGCAAGAAAGACTGAAGAAAATGGCTTTGGCTGGTTCTTTTATTCCCCTGTCGCACTGACGTCAGGGAAGAAGCGACGACAACCGACGCCGGACCTAGACTTTGGAATTCGGCCGACCGAGGACCCGCCTGATGGCAGGAGAACCCATCTGTTATGACTGCAGCTGTATGCACGATGAACATCGGCATTTGTACAGGAGCTACTGTCTTCAGGGACTTTACAGAACCTGTCTAACCTTTTGGGAGCAGGAGGTTGTGAGCCATGGTTTTTGGATGTTGCAATAAATGCTTCTTGAATAGTTGGCAAAACTGGCGAGATGGATGAAGGCTCAGGAGAGACTATTTATGAGGTCACAGTACCTCTTTTGTACCTCCGAAACCTGGGGCCTTTCCCACTTGAAAAATTTCCTCATTCTGGAGATAGTTTCTCCAAATGTAATATCCTCTTCAGGCAAGTCTCCACCAATGGAATCAATTTCAAAGGAGGCATAACCCAGAAGAGAGTCTATTTGATTGGAGTAGGCCATGGACTCATCTGAAGATGAAATGTCATCTTCAGAGGCCTCTTGTTCAGCAGAAGTACTCTTGGGGGAGGGGAAATATGAGATGCTGGAGTAGGAAGTTGCAAACTGGAAGGCACAAGTGCCATAAAGGCATTCAAGATTCCTTGAGAGAAAGCTTGTCAATCTTGGGAAGGATCCTGTATGGGAGACACGTTTTTGTGTTTCCTCTGAAAAGGAAGGCCTACCCTAGGCTGTTATGGAAGGGCCAACGTAGGGCTAGGCTCTGGACCAGACGTTGGCAGAACTTCATTGGAAAGGGCAGGAGAGGTACTACAAGGAAAGTCTGAAGGAGCAAGCCGCTGTTCCCCCTTATGATCCACAGCGGACATCTGCAGATGTGCAAAAGGAACCCTTCCCTAGCAGCTTCTAAATCAGTACCCACCAAAGGAGAAAGACGAGACACCGTACATACCACCAGGCCTTCACTGGCCTCAAGAGGGATGTCCGGGATCAGAGGTGCAGCCGAAGATTCAGGCCATATCCTTTTTACTTTTTTCTTCAGGGGCTCACTGTAGGACCTGGAGCACCTTCCATTCCTAGCACTAGCCGCTTTAGTCTCTGGTTTTCAAGACATATGCTAAGGGCAGACAGACAACTGCATAGTATTTTAGGGACGAATGCCTAACAAATGGCACAGGCCTTGCTGTCCTGATTGGAATCCAGACAGAAAAGATTGGTTGTGGTTGTCTTTGTGTGGAATCTGTCTTCCACAGTGGCATTTTTCCTTCTTGGATGACATTAACCTTTTACTAGAATGGAGTAGGCAAAAGTGCAATAAAGGTTTTCCCCAACAAAGCACTTGTCTGAATGTAAAAAACTTTCAGCAATCAGACGAAAGTTAGAAGCTATCATTCGGGTTTCTGGCAGAGAAGTTCTGAGGATGGTACGGACAGACATCATGTTTATGGCCGATGTCTGCTATTCTGTGTGTAACGTTGCATGTACCTAGCAGTAGCTTAAGTCTTTGGCATACTGGCCAGATGTTCGGGTCGCCTAGGCAGGGGGCATTCCTCATGTTATGAATACTGCAACATGGGAATAGAAGGACATCAGGACAAAAATTAGCTGAATTATTCGAGAAATTGCTGACAAACACTGAACCAGATTTACAGCATGCACTGCTGGGAAGCCCCATTCTGAAAATCAAATTCCACTGATAAAGTTCAAACATACTGGATTCTTCAAAAATACACCACCAGCATGCTGCAGGTAGTAGAAAAATCAGAGAAAAGGCAAAAACAAAGCTTCTCAAAAACAGGTAAATGATGAAAGAATGTCAAAACAACAATATATCCATTAAAGAATAAATTGTTAAAGGGCAAAAAAAAAACAGTCAAACCTGCTACGTAGCAAGTACTCTATGGCACCAAAGGAATAGCCAAAGTGTCAGACAGTCCTCAAAGATAAAACACCGATATATTCAACAAGCAAATACATCAGAAAAATAAATGACCAATAAACGCGTTATGACAAGCTGATGATAAAAGCAGCATGCAAATAAACTGAACTTTCATCAATAAGCTGCAATCCACCCAGACTGTTGCACACGTGCTACACACACACACACGCACACACATGAACGCACGCACGCACACGCACACACATTCGCAAAAAAGTACTTACAAGTTTAGTGTGAAATGCTTCAGCAGAAAATAAATTGCAAAGTAAATTATCTAGCACTGTGCATCTGTAGATACATACACATTTTTACATATTTTGCATGAAATGTTTCACAGTACAAAATTTCGTTCCATGCACAGTACACTTTGGCACATAATAAGAAGTTATGTCTTACCATAACGTTCCATGTTAGTTGTCTTCTTCTCGCCTTCTTTCTTGCTGGATGGGTTCGGAGCCGATCCTCGGCTCCGACACGGCCTATACTATAGCTCGAGAGCTATTTTTACCGGCTCGAGGCAGCCCTATATCCCACAATACCATGCGCTAACTCCCCAGATCTCATTTGGAAGCTAAGACATAGTATAAATAATAATATTATAATATTATAATCCTCTTTTACGAGTATAGATTACCTGCTAGTAACACTAAGGATAAAAGGAAAAAAAAACGCAATATATTGTATCTCCAGAAATGGAAGGACTCAGAAACCTCGAGTCTATCCAGGCTAGGGGGCAGGAGGGAGGGACGCAAGAAAGAAGGCGAGAATAAGACAACTAACATGGAACGTTATGGTAAGACATAACTTCTTAATGTTAAGTTGTCATTCTCGCCTTCATTCTTGCTGGATGGGACAGCGTCCCTAGCATCTTAGTCCTGGGTGGCTCAATGAAACAGACTCCTAAGTACAGTGGAACCAAAATCAGCTCTATTACTGGAGGCTAAATCAAGCTTGTAATGGGCAATAAAGGTATGTTTGGATGCCCATGTAGCTGCTGCACAAATGGCATCTAGTGGTAACCTTGCTTGAAACGCCGTTGAAGTTGATAGTGCCCTGGATGAATGAGCCTTAGGCCTAGAGGGAAGTTGCATGTGTCTCAACTCATAGACCAAGGTAATAATAGATGTCAGCCATCTGGAAAGAGTAACCTTCGATACCGGAAGCCCTTTCTTGCCTGCAGCATAAGATAGAAAGAGCTGGTCTGACTTTCTGAATTGTTTTGTCCAGTCTAGGTAATACCGTAATTGGCAATGAACATCTAATGAATGTAATTTTTGTTCAGCCCTGTTGGTATAGTCTGGGAAAAAGACAGGTAAATAAATGGAGTGGTTTAGATTTGCTTCCGATAACACTTTTGGTAGGAAGGAAGGGTTTGTTCTGAGAGTTACCCTGTCTTTATGAAAAAACAAATAAGGAGGACGGACAGACGAGGCTTGAAGTTCCGATACCCTTCTGGCAGACGTTATAGCTACTAAAAACAGCGTTTTCCAAGAAAGAAGTTTGAGGGAGCAAGAAGCTGCAGGTTCAAAAGGGGGCAGAATTAGTGAGGTTAGAACTAAATTCAAATCCCATTGTGGGGGTGGATCTTTGACTGGAGGTCTGAGCAAAAAGATGCCCTTGAGAAAAGCTTTACAGAGTTTGTGGGGCATAATATTTGCTTCTGAGAGTCCAACATGAAAATTAGCAATGGCCGCTAATTGTATCCTGATAGGGGCCGATGATGGCCCTGAATGAAAAGGCTCCGCCAGAAAGTCCAGAACTTCATGAATGGGTGCATGGAAAGGATCTAAGGACCTAGTTTGTGCCCAGTGTGAAAAACGCTTCCATTTACTCGCATAAGTCTTCCTAGTATTGGACTTATGGGAGGCCAGAATGATATCACGAACAGGAGGAGAAATAAGGGGAAGCCTGGCTATGGCTGGAAGTGGAGCAACCAAGCTGTGAGGTTGATGGAATGTAGAGACTGATGCAGCTTGCCCGTGAGGTGAGTCAACAGATCCGGAAGGGGTTCCAGATGCCAAGGCTGTTCCAGTAGGTATTTGTGCAGGAACGGGAACCAAACTTGTGGAGGCCAAAATGGGGCAATGAGGATCATTTTGGATCTCAATGTGTTTGCTTTCTGAATTAATTGCGGGATCAACGGAAAAGGAGGAAAGGCATAAAGAAGACCCCGGGGCCAAACGTGAACAAGAGCGTCTCTGAGGGGTTGGCCTGGCAGAGGAAAAAGTGTGAAGAACTCGAGGCACTTGCTGTTTTGGGGAGTTGCGAAAAGGTCGCAGCAAGGCTGGCCCCACTTCCGAAAAATTCTGTCTGCTACCGCTTGATTTAGAGACCACTCGTGAGGCATGAGGATAGTTCTGCTCAATCTGCCTGCTATGACGTTGGACTTCCCGGGGATGTGCGTTGCTATCAGAAACCGTTGAGATGAAATCGCCCATTGCCAAAGTCTGAGTGCTTCTCGACAGAGGGGATAGGACCTTGTTCCGCCCTGCTTGTTTATGTACCACACCACAGACATATTTGTCCATTTGAATTGCTATAGTCCCCGTGGGAAGAGAGCTCTGAAGGGCTTGCAACATCAAAAGCACCGCCCTCATCTCCAGGACATTTATGTGCAGGTGGCATTCTGACTGTTGCCAAGTGCCCTGGACCATCCTGCCTGATAATGCCCCCCCCCACCCGATCAGGGAGGCATCTGTTGTGACAGTGGCAACTGGAGGGGGGAGAACAAAGGGTCTGCCCTGAAAAAGCTGAGGGGAAACCATCCACCAGGAGAGATGTTTCTTGCAAGATGGGGTTATCAAAATGTTGTGGGTCATTGGTAGCTGCTGAAAGGACCACTGAGAAAACAGCATCCACTGAAGGAGCCTCATGTGGAAGCGGGCTAATGGAAGTAGAAGAATCACCGCCGCCATGAGGCCCGACACTTTCAATACTAGCTTGACTTGGACTCTGTTGGGCTGAAACAGGGGTTGAACATTCCGCCTTATGTCTGTCACTCTTTGAGGTGGTAATGTTGCAGACATTTCTGTGGTGTTTAATACGGCACCTATAAAGTTTATACATTGACAAGGCGACAAGGAGGACTTTGCAAAATTTATAGAAATACCCAGACTGTTGCAAAGTTGAATAGTGTAATCCCTGGCTATTATGAGATCCTGTTTAGTGGTAGCGGAAATGAGCCAGTCGTCTAAGTATGGAAACACCTGGAATCCTTTCTGTCTCAGGTGAGCCGTGACCACTGCCAAACATTTGGTGAACACCCGGGGGGCTGTGGTGAGACCAAAGGGCAGGGCCCTGAATTGAAAATGACTGACTCCCAGCTGGAAGCGGAGAAACCTCCTGGAGCGCCTGTGTATCTTTATATGGTAGTACGCGTCCTGGAGGTCTAACGAGCACATCCAGTTGTCTCTGCCCAAAAAGGGTAGAATGGACTGCAGTGTTACCATCCGAAATTTTGTCTTTAGTACAGAGTTAAAAGGAACAAACCAAGCTGAGAAACAGTCCACCAAATGAAATAGTAACGAGCACAATTTCCTGTCTCAGAACAACAAATGCACCAGCACGACACCACCAGTTTCCAAAAAGCAAAAAGTTTAATCCAGTTGATAAAAACAAACTTGCGGTTAAGCGCTTTCATCCACCAGGGACTTCATCAGAACACTAAGTAAAAACTGCTAAACCCTTAAATACAATTAGAAAAATACATCACATGTCCTTCTTAATTAAAAGTTTAAAGTGCTAGTGCCTAAAAAAAGCCAGTGCATACAAACCACCCTCCATTAAAGCAACAATTCTATTAGTCATTAAATGTGTTTATAAAAAAATTTTTAATGTAAAAAAAATTTTTATGTAAAAACATCTGATCAAACAATAATTCATTTATTTACAATTGTCTAAAACTGGTTTAATGGAGATGTGTTCGTTTATACCAGGGTGTACGGAAGCATTTAGTTTGACCTGCCACCTCACCTCCTTTTCACTCACTGCTTTTTTAACAATTGTAAATAAATGAATTATTGTTTGATCAGATGTTTTTACATAAAAAATTTTTTTTTTTTTTTGGAAACTGGTGGTGTCGTGCTGGTGCATTTGTTGTTCTGAGACAGGAAATTGTGCTCGTTACTATTTAATTTAGTACAGAGTTGTTTAACCTGCTGAGGTCCAAAATGGGTCTCCATTCTCCTGTCTTTTTTGGTACCAAAAAGAATCTGGAGTAGATTCCGGATCCTAGCTGATCTGCTGGGACTGCCTGGATGACTCTTTTTTCTAACAGCTTTTTTATTTCTAGCTGAGCCTGACCCCTTTGTGCGGGTGGTACGTCTGGTAGGGGTTTTGGCGGTTGTACCAGAGGGAAAGTGAAAGGGATTTTGTAACCCTCGGATATGATCTTCTGTACCCATGTGTCTTGGGAGAGGGATTGCCAGGCTTCCAGGTACAGAGATAATCTTCCCCCGACTGCCTCCGAAGGCGGACAGTCGGGCAGCTTCTCAGGGATGCTGAAAGGGTTGGTCAGGAAAAGATTCCCTAGAGCCCTGGTTCTGAGGACCCCCTCAGCCCCTGGAGTGGCGTCTGTTATTATTTCCTACTCTGCCTGTAGGGGGAAATTCACCACGTGCGGCAGCCGCGACTCCCTGAGGTTTGCGGAACCACATCTTTCCTCCCTTCTGTCCCTTAGAATAAGGTCTAGAAGGCGTGGAAAAATGGATTCCCACGGCAGAGAGAGTCTTACCATCTTGCTCACATCTGGTGAGGGTATTCTTCACCTGAGGTCCGAACAATTCCGAACCATCAAAGGGGGTGTTGGTGAAGGATGTCTTGAAGGGATCGGCAAAGTTACAGAGTTGCATCCAAGCGTGACGTCTCAACGCAACGCCTGTGCCAGCGGCCCTACTCACTCCATCGGCTGCATAAGAGATAAGCCGCATGGAGGAGTTAACAATGGAGTTCAGGGTAGACAGCTGAGAGTTTATTTTGTCCTTAAACCCCGCAGCAGAAGGATCCTGTACCGTTTCACCCAGCTCTTTGAGCAAGTCTCTCTGAAGGCGGGTGAAATGACAAATAGTTCAGCGATCGCATAGAAAAGGTCGCTGAAGCAAAGGTCCGCTTGCTGTACCTGTCCATGGTCCTGGACTCTGTTAGGAGGATGAACAGATACAGAAGGATCAGCCAATTCCTTGTTAGTGGCTGCTGCTACCACCATAGCATCAACTGAAACACCTTTGGTGAGAAAGGATTTGTCATCTGGTGCAGAAGTAAATTTAGAAGGCCTCCTAGGGGTAGGTTTCCATTGAATCAGGAGATGCCCACGCCTTTCTAGCCACTACCTCCATTAGTGGGTCGAAAGGGGGAGACACCCAGGAGGTGGAAGGGTGAGATCCAAAGGCGTCAAGGTAAACCGACTCGTCCTCGGAAGGTTTGAGAGTGGACCAATTTTCCCTCTGTCTTAGGATTTCCAGGATGTCTGAAAAGGAGACATCCTCAGAGGGGGATCTGGGGGAACCTTCCGACTCATCCAAGTCGGTGTCTGACGTGACAGACTCGGGGGAGTCTATGTCCTTCCTCTTGCACTTTCTTCTCCTAGGGGGTTCCCCTGAAACTTCAGGGGAGCACTCGGAAGAGGAGACACCCAAGGCGGGTACCCTACGCTTTGGATCTCTGCTGTCAGGTGTAAGAGGATGGCCAGAGACCGTAACAGGCACTACAGAGGGAGGAGCCGCAGAACTTAACCTTGGAGTGGACACTGGGCCCAGCACACTCATCACCTCGAAGGCTCCCTTATCAGATACCAAAGGTAGCACCAGCTCCGAAGAGACCGGAACTGCCCCCGGAACCAACAGAGAAGGCTCCGAGAATGATGTCGGGGCCGAACTAACCAGAGCCGAAGCTCTGAGAGGGAGAGTGGGGTCGGACAAGGGTCCGATGCCACTCGCCCCCTCGGAGCAGACAATGGAGTCTCGGCACCTGGACCTCTCCACGGATGGAACCAATGAAGACGTCGGAGCCAACGATACCGGAGCCGAAGGAGGAAGTATTGGCTCCGACGTGGGCAGGATCACGGTTCCCACAAACTCCGGCTCCGAGCTCGAGAGATGACTCGGAGGAGGAATGGATAGCTGTATCGAAGGAGCCACAGTCTGGTGAGATGGGCTCTGGAGCATTTGGGCCAGCGCCTGAGATTTTATGAGTCTACTGACCACCCTCTCGATGTCGTGGTCTGAGAGCCTGGATGATCTCAATGAATGAGTCCTATGACTCCGCTCCGATAGGAGAGGGGACCTCTGAGCCAATCTGATGGACTCTAGCGAAGGGGACCTAGAGCGCTTGCGCGCTGGGGTCGGCTCCGATGATGGTTTCCGAGCGGAAACCACTTTGCTCGCCTCGGAGCCAGCCAGAACCGAGGTCAGAGCCGTCTCGATAACGCCAGCCCTCGGCTCAGAAGCTGGAGCCGAGGGTTTGGTGGTTTTTGACGACTTCCCCGAGCCAGACTTGGACGAGGAGTCATCAGGCTTTAACAAGCCCCTTAGGATGAGCTAGTTACGCCTTTCCTGCAGGACTCTTGAACTAAATCCGTGACAAACGGAACAAGAGTCCTGCAGACGTAAAGGCCCCAAGCAATAGACACAAGAAGTGTGACTGTCTGTCAGAGACATTTTCTGACAGCATCTGAGTCACACTTCTTGAATCCCGAAACCTTAGGGTCCTTTGACATCCTGACAAAAAATAAAAAGGAACACAGTCAGTCCACACACACACACTTATTTAAGTTAAGGAGAACTGACTAAAAACCCACACACACACTGAAAGGGGTGGGGGAAAACTAAGGAAAATCCCGTAGGCCCAAGATAAAAAACTAACTAAAGAAGGGGAAAAAGGGCTACCGAAAGGGTAAGGCAGTTAGAAGGGACCTAAAGAAGGGTAACTAACTGGAAAAAAACTACTGAGACTGAATATATATCTGAAAAAGCACTTACTGACCAGAGTCGGTAAAAACAGACTACCTCGCAGCGAAGCGGCAAACGAGATCTGGGGAGTTAGCGCATGGTATTGTGGGATATAGGGTTGCCTTGAGCCAGTAAAAATAGCTCTTGAGCTATAGTATAGGCAGAGTCGGAGCCCAGGATCGGCTCCGAACCCATCCAGCAAGAATGAAGGCGAGAATGACAACTTAACATTATTGGTTATTACTTAGACTAGCACATTACATGCAATAATCCCTATAAGCAGTTCAATATGTTATTTGCTTGTTTACATCACAATTATCTCAGTCTACTCTACTTGGGAGGTGAGCACCATTAAGGGTTTGAAAAGGGTCACGAGTTATTTTAAGCTTGTATACTTAAAGGTGCTTATGACTAGGAATCTTTTTTTTTAAACACTGTTATTAAAACATCACTTAAAGGCATAAGCACACAACAAGTTAATAGTAAAGAAAACAAATTGTATTTAAACATTTCTTCCATTTACACACCTTTGTGCATTACATACTTTTTCTTTCTTTATAATAACTGCTCTTTAATCCAACATTATGCAACTCACTCAATTCCTGCCTTCCCTTAAACCTCACTCCTCTTCCTGAACATTATCCTCCATGTATTGTTCCCACAATTTCCATTTATTTCTGTGTAATTTGCTCCTTCCCTTTTCTAAAGATCCCCTTATCTCTGTTATAATTTTACTTCAAATACAGTTGGTTTGGACTTTGATTTGCATTTTCTAGTAATTTCTTTTTTTAGCAGCCAACAGAATTAAACTCAATCTTTACTATATCTAGGCAGTTCAGATCCTGTACCCCTGCTCAAAAGGATCACTTCCTTAGTTACAGCCATTTAGGATCATTGGTAAGTACTAAGTTAATTGCCTGTGTGGGTCATTTTAAGCCTAGCCAATTTCCCTTCCAAGGGGGAGAATCAAACCCTGTACCTTGTGCCTGTAAAGTAAATACCTTAACCACTGTACCAATCCCAACCCCTTTGCTTATGGCTAGGCATTTTATGTTCTCCGATTTTTTGCCTACATTTGCTTTCCATGGTGTGAATAACAAAATCTGATTTCATGAGCAATCCATTTAGAAATGGTCTGTTTTGAAATGGCTTTACATTGGGAACTTGAAGCATAAGAAACTAGAAGTTATGTACTTACCATAACGTTCCATCTGAGTAGGTGGATTCATTTGTCTGCAACCTGTGGGTTATGGATCCGATATCGGATCCAAACCAGCATGGTTTATCCAGCTATGGATCCGAGCTCTTAGCTCCTCCCCTCACCCATAATGCCCTGCTCTCCCTACATGACCTCAGATCAAGTTTGCCCTGAATCAAAATACCCTGGAAAGGGTAACACCTAATATG
The DNA here is from genome assembly GCF_019279795.1 of Protopterus annectens. NCBI lineage: Eukaryota > Metazoa > Chordata > Ceratodontiformes > Protopteridae > Protopterus > Protopterus annectens. Next base: position 127,910,132 of record NC_056739.1, on the reverse strand, counting down.
CAGGAAACTGACAAGGCCAGGGGGATATGAGGGCGGGATGGTTGCAGTTGCAGACAAATGAATCCACCTACTCAGATGGAACGTTATGGTAAGTACATAACTTCTAAATCTGAAGTAGGAGATTCATTTGTCTGCAACCTGTGGGACAGAGTCCCCAGCTACCTGAATCTTGGGCGGCCATCATGGAAGGATATTCCGGAGCACCGCGGAGCCAAAGGATGCTCTACCTCTAGATGTGATATCCAGCTTGTAATGAGAAATAAAGGTATGGGATGAAGCCCAAGTGGCTGCTGAACAAATGTCATCCAGAGGAATCCTAGCCTTAAAGGCCGCTGAGGTAGAAACTGACCGAGTTGAATGGGCATGGACTCCCTCCGGTGCGGCCTCCCAGAGGCTTGATAAGCTAGAAGAATATACTGCGAAATCCAGCGTGACAAGGAGACTTTGGAAATTGGCTTACCCAGATTAAATTTGGCAAAGGAAATGAATAACTGGTCGGATTGCCTATGACCAGCTGTCCTGTTAAGATAAAAACGAAGCTGCCTGTGAACATCCAAAGAATGCAGCTTGTATTCACCCTTGTTCTGATATTTAGGAAAGAAAACAGGGAGGTTAATGGACTGATTAATGTTTGCTTCTGAAGCTACCTTAGGAAGAAAGGAGGGATTGGTCCTGAGGTATACGCAGTCCGGATGGAAGACCAAGTAAGGAGGCTTTGAAGATAAGGCTTGAAGTTCCGAAACTCTTTTGGCTGAAGTAATGGCTACTAAGAAAGCAGTCTTGAGGGATAAAAATTTAAGATCTACTGTGGCCGCAGGTTCGAATGGGGGAGCAGTCAAGGCCTGAAGAACCAAAGACAGATCCCAAGGAGGAACCGCTTGCTTGACAGGGGGCCTAAGGAGAAAGGTGCCGTTAAGGAAGATTTTACACAATTTGGCAGACATAAGTGGTCCAGAGTCATGACCAACATGATAGTGAGAAATGGCCGCAAGCTGCACTTTGACCGTGGAACTACTGGCACCATCATTAAAGAGAGTGGTTAGGAAGTCTAGCACCAGAGGAAGGGGAACCATGAAGGGATCTAGACCTTGCCGCTCCACCCAAATGGAGAATCGTTTCCATTTACTGTGGTAAACTTTCCTGGTAGATGGTTTATGAGATGCTACCAAGATGGCCTTAACGGGAGACGAGATACTGGGAGTCCTAATTAGGAGTGGAACTGGAGCAGCCAAGCAGTTAGCTTCAGGTTGTCCAGATTCGGAGTTGATAGGTTAGATGGATGCAATATCAGATCCGGAATGGGATCTAGAATCCAAGGTGGATTCACTGAGTGAGACCTTAGGAAAGGGAACCAGATCTGTCGAGGCCAGAATGGGGCAATGAGGATCATTCTGCACCCCAACCGAGAGGCTTTCTGAAGAACTTGGAGCATCAGAGGCAAAGGGGGGTAAGCATAAAGAAGACCGGGAGGCCAAGCATGCACCAGAGCGTCTCTCGGGGAATCCCCTGGAGGAGGGATTGGAGCGAAAAAAACTGTCGCACTTGGTGTTTAAGGGAGACGCAAAAAGATCGCAACAAGGAGTTCCCCACCGTGCGAAGAGATGCAGCTATTTAGCCAAACTGGAGGCTGAGCTCTCTCAACTCAGGACTGGCAAGACCAGACAGGAGGAGAAGGCAACTACACACACCACAAAACCAGCCTCACATAATGCTACCACTCCACTGAATCAAACACAAACACACAAAGACATACTCGGAGGCTCTGAGTAAAAATTTACCTAAACAGCAGAGGCCTCCAAAGCAGACACCCAAACAACTGCTACCTCAAGACACCCCACAAGCAACACATAAACCACAAAAGCAGTGTGCAAAGCAGTCACAGCCCTTAAGGCCAAATACAACACCAAACATACTTGTCATAGGTGACTCCATAGTCAGACACACTGACGTCCCACTCACCAGGCTGAACAAGGAGAGGATCACAGTAAGCTGCATATCGGGCGCTAGAGTCATTGTCCATGCTGGTGTGAACGACCTGAGACGTACCTCCCTGGACTACATGAAAAGAGACATAGAGGAGCTCTCTGATTATGTAGCCCAGGCAGGTATGACCCTAACCCTGAGCAGTATCCTTCCTTCACCAAGAATGATGCCACAATATAGAGACAAGATGATCAGCTTTAACAATTGGCTTAATGTCTGGTGTCATTCAAAGGGGATCCAGTGTCTGTCTGCCTGGGATGACATGCTTGACAAGCCACGCTGCCAAGGGACGGCTTGCACCTGTCACCCTGGGATTCGGATATTGGCTAAGGCTCTTGCCACCCCATAGTGCCTTTTTAGGCAAGGCTCAAATTCTAAACCTACCACCCTAGAAAACAAAAATGGGAAGAAACTGAGGGTAATGCTGCTCAATGCCAGAAGTCTAAATCTCAAAATGCACTTGATCGAGGCCCTTCTCAGTATGGAGAACATCGATGTCTGTGCTGTAAGTGAAACCTGGTTCAAGGCTCCTGAGAGCACCCGGCACTATTAGGTTTTACCTCATATCATGCGTTCCGCCCCAAAACCCAGACCACACCACAAAAGGAGGGTGTATCCATATTCATAAAGGATACCCACACCTCCAGGTTGGTGGCAACGCATGAAGCTTGAAACCATCCAGGTGCAACTAACCATAGGCAAAACTGCTCTACAAATTGTAGCATGCTACAGGCCACCCTCTCAAACTCAGGAACCCCACACAGCCTTCCTGAAGACACTGGAGGGTATAAATGTATCTCCAAACACCATCATATTGGGTGACTTCAACTACCGAATATAGACTGGGAACATTACTCAAGCCCTAACTTTCTAGCCCAACGGTTCCTGGAGTTCACAAATTCAAATGCCATGGAACAGCTAGTCACTGTTCCCACGAGAGGAGAAAATATACTAGATCTCATTGTCACAAACATGGGGACAAAATGCTCCACACCGAAGTATATCCCTCATTGGTGAGATCTGATCATAAACTAATCTCACTGGAAATCCACATCCGCCCACCCCAAACAAAAAGACCATAGTGAAGAACTTCTCTAAAGCAAACTTCACACTACTCAAGACTGGTGTAGTATCCTTCAAGGCCCCTGAGCCAGAGGAAACCACAACCCAAGCTGCGGAAGCCCTTACAAATGCCTTCTATGAACACCTCCAGGACTGCATGGATCAGGCAATCCCAAATAAAACCAAGACTCTTTCCACAAAGGGCAAGCGTCCAGTCTGGTGGACCCCAGCCATTAACAAACTATACAATAAGAGGAGAAAGCTATTACATGATAGAACAAAATCCATAAAAGGAAGTCACCCCTGATCATTATTAGTAAAAAATACGAGCACTCATAAAATCAACTAAGGCCAATTTTGAGAGAAAAATTGCCATGGATTCAAAGGACAATCATAAGGCCTTTTTCAGCTATGTTAGGAACCTGGGTGGAAACTCCCAGATATGCTCAGAATTAGTCCAAAATGATACAAAATCACTGAACCCACAGACATTGCCAACATACTGGCAGACCGGTTCAGTGCAAACTTCACCCCTCCCCTAAAGGAGAGATAACTATCCCAGCCGAGTGTAGCCTCCCGGACATCTCAAATGCGCAGGTGAAAGCTGCTCTCTCTAAAGCTAAAAACACAGCATCAATGGGACGGATGGTGTCCCGGCTGTGTGCTACGAGCTAAATGAGGAATTAACCCGCACATAAGGCAGCTGTTTAATCTCAGCCTTACCACAGGATACGTGCCCAAGGAGTGGCGTGCAGCAACTGTGGTCCCACTCCACAAAGGCGGCCTCACGGACCCTGGTAATTACCGCCCCATAAGCTTAACAAGTCTAGTCTGCAAAGCTATGGAGAGGATCATAATGGAGCTCATAAACAAAGATATAGGGACTTGCAGACATTGGACCCGACCCAGTTTGGCTTTGTCAAGGGCAGATCATGCCTTTTGAACTTGGTCGACTTCTTCGAAACAGTCACCAAGGCCATTGATGAAGGAAAGGCAGTCCATACAGCCTACCTTGACCTTGCAAAGGCTTTCGACACAATACCCCACTCAGTATTGTAGAAAAACTTACCAGCTTAAATGTAAACCCATATGTCACAAGATGGGTTGCAAATTGGCTTAAAGACAGAACCCAAAGGGTTAGAGTTGCTGGCTGTGTCAGACTCCAAGCGGTTACAAGTGGTGTCCCACAGGGCTCGGTCCTTGGCCCCCTATTGTTTGGCATCTACTTCTCAGAAGTACAGGCCAGCATGGGAGGACTTTGGCTGACAAAGTTTGCAGACGACTGCAAACTGGGCGCCATAGTGGAAAGTGCATCGGACACGGATATCCTTCAGAAGGGACTCACTGAAACAAATAGCTGGTGCCAGAGCCATGGCCTGAAGTTAAACGCCAAAAAATGTATAGTCATACCCTTCGGGAAAAACAAGGTAACTCCAAGCTACCATATAGGTGGCAATCCACTAAGCACAGAAGAGGTTATCAGGGACCTGGGGACCCAGGTTGACAGTGGCCTTTCTTTTGACACTCACATTGCTAAAGTGGTTAGAAAGACCTTCTACATTGCCCACCTGATCATGAAGGGATTCACATCCAGATCTAGTGAGGTCATTGTTCCCCTGTACTCTTCACTTATCAGACCAATGATCGAGTACAATGCCCCATTAGGGATGTATCTCACCAGACATCTGCAGCAATTGGAGAGACCCCAAAAGTTCCTCACCAAAAGGATAAAGGGACTCCAAAATCTGTCATATGCTGCCAGATTGAAGAAACTCCAGCTCTATTCAGTCGCATACCGTCTGCTCAGAGGTGACATGTGCCTGACATACAAGGCCATGTCCAACCCGGAATTAATGGACATGCTCCACCTCAAAAATCCAAATCCACCAAAACCACTAGAGCAAGCGACTTAAACCTTAGCACGGATATAAATAGGGCGTGCTGGAGGGATAGATTTATCACTCAGAGACTCCCTATGCTGTGGAATAAAATCCCGGTCCATGTGAGGCAGAGCACCTCGCTGACTCTGTTCAAGAGAAATCTAGACCTGTGGATGGGAGATCGTAGGTTTACCCCAGGAATCATCTCTGTGTCACTGCTGGACAGAGGCACAACAAACTAATGGGCACAGTATTTTTTCATATAAGGGGTGGCGTAAGCCACAAAAATTTGGGCTAGGCTTATAAATGCCTTAGGGCAGATAGCCTAGTATAAACCTATGAACCTATGAACCTATAAGATACGTTTCGCTACTTGAGCATTGAGAGACCACTCGTACGGGGAGAGAATGGTGCGACTGAGCTTGTCCACCAGGATGTTGGACCGACCCGGAATATGCGTTGCGATGAGAAAGCGGTTGGTGGAGATCGCCCATTTCCACACTCTCATGGCTTCTCGACATAAGGGATAAGACCTGGTTCCCCCCTGTTTGTTGATGTACCAGACCACCGACATGTTGTCTGACTGAATCGCAATTGTTCCCAGGGGAAGAAAGGCCTGAAGTTCTCGCAACGCCAAGAGTACTGCTCTCATCTCTAGAACACTGATATGCAGGGAGGTCTCTGAGTCGTTCCACATGCCTTGGACCGCCCTGCCTGCAAAATGCCCCCCCACCCCACCCGAGGCGCCTCAGGTGGGCCGCAACCACTGCTAATACTTTGGTAAACACCCTGGGGGCTGTGGTGAGACCAAAGGGAAGGACCCTGAACTGGTAGTGACTGGCTCCCAGCCGGAAGCGAAGAAACCTCCTGGAACGTCTGTCCATTAGTATGTGGTAGTACGCATCCTTGAGGTCTATAGAGCACATCCAGTGATTCTCTCCCAGAAGGGGGAGGATGGATTGCAAGGTGACCATCCGGAACTTCTCCTTGGGAACTGCCAGGTTTAACAGGGACAGGTCTAAAATTGGTCTTAGGTCCCCCGTCTTCTTTGGCACTAAAAAGAACCTGGAGTAGAACCCTGATCCGATCTGGGGGGACGGGCTGGATGGCTCTTTTCCCCAGCAGATGGCCAATTTCTGCGGCGGCCTCCCACTGACCGGGTGGAACGTCGGGGAGGGATTTGAATTTTGGAATGTGATGAAAGGGGATCTTGTATCCTCTGGATATAATGCGGAGGACCCAGCGGTCTGATGTTATGGACTCCCATGCCGCTAGGTGCTCCAAAAAACGTCCCCCGACTGCCTCCAGAGTGGAGCAGTCGGGCAACCCTTCAGGGCTGCTGCGCGGGCCGTTCAGAGAAAGGTTCTCTGGACCCGAAGTTCCTGGGAGCCCCTCTGCCCCTGGGGTGGCATCCTCCCTGTCCTCCTCTGCCACGGAAGGACTGGTTGTCCGAAGCGGGTTGGGATTGCTGCGACTTCTGGAACCACATCTTCTTCTCGCCCTTTTGGTTCCTAGAGTAGGTCCTCTGGGGCACAGAGAAGCGGATTCCGATGGCAGACAGCGTCTTCCCGTCCTTTTCGCTCTGGGTCAAGGTGTTGCGAACCGTCTTGCCAAAAAGGGCAGAACCATTGAAGGGGGCGTTCGCGAAGGACGCCTTGAAGGGCTCCGTGAAATCACAATGGCGGAGCCAGGCCTGGCGTCTCGTGACTAGGCCTACTCCTGCAGCTCTAGCAGCTCCCTCAGTAGCATGGGACAGCAACCGCATAGAGGTATTCGTCACTGATCGAAGAGTGGCCATACGGGTGGAGTGCAAAAGTTTGTCCTCCTCCGACATGGACTCAGGGGGTGATGCAGCATATTCCTTAAGATCGCGCTGCATCCTGATCACATGTGCCAAGTAGTTGAGCGCCCTCACTGAGAAGGTCGCAGAACTAAACATTCGCTTCCCCAAGCGGTCCATCATCCGAGACTCCTTGCTCGGAGGGTGGACTGAGGGACTCTCCTGAGCGAGTTCCCTCTTGGTGGCTGCTGCTGTCAACATGGCATCTATAGGGGGCCCCTTACTCCAGTGGGCACGGTCTGCAGGGGGGCTAAGGATTCGGTATGGCCTTTTGGGGATTGGCTCCACGGTGTCCGGTTCCTTCCACGCCCTGGTGGTAATGAGGTCCACCAGGGGGTCGGCAGGAGGGGACACCCAAGAGGTAGACGGGCCCGCTTCGAATGCCTCCAAGAACACGGACTCGTCCGAGGAAGACTTGGGGGCAGACCCCCCCCTTATGCGAAGCATTTCCATGATGTCTCCAAAGGAGACATCCTCGGGGGGTGATCTTGGGGAGCCTTCCCCTTCCTCCAAATCCGTGTCTTCAGTTAAAGACTCAGGGGAGTCTATGTGCCTCCTTTTACACGTATGCTTGCGAGGGGCTTCCTCAGGGGGGCTGTCCGAGGAGCCCTCGCAAGCAGTGTCTTGTTCCAAAGGAACAGCTTGGGGCACTGAAGCGGGCTGTCCCAGTGGCCGGATGGTGGAAGCCTGACCCAGTGCAGATGGAGCGCGGGACGGAGCCGAAGCAAGTGCCGGGGGTCCGGAAGCCCTCAACAGAGCCCTCTCCACTACATCAAAAGCCGAGGGGGAGCCAGCCTCGACCAAAGTATCCAAAAGTCGGCTCCCCCTCGGATCCGAAGAGTGGATCGGAGCCGGCCCCGAGACACTCGGATCCGAGGGACCAGTGCGCTCCGACACAGACGGCGCCGAAGGCACACTGAGTCCCCCGGATCCGAAGCTCGGAGCCAGGCTCCGAGAGGTCAGATCCGAAACACTCGAGGGCAGGGTCGGATCCGAAGTACCTAGTACTATCGGCGCCGACCCACCCCCGGCTCCGAAGCTGCCCGGCTCCGAACGCTCCGAACCCGGGTAGCGGGTCGGAGAAGGAGCTATAGGCTTGAAAAATGGGGTCGAGCTCCCCCCCAGAGGGGGGGGAGGCAGGAGCACTCCCATCTGCATGTGGGCCTGGATGAACCTTCTCATCATCTGGTCCAGATCGGCATCAGAAAGGCTATACGTGGATCTCGAAGAGGCTACCGAAGTAGGCCTTGAGTGCCTCCTCGATAGCCTCGAAGGAGATCGGGTCTCCTCCTCCTCAGGCCCCGGTGAAAAGCAGACCGGAGCCGAGGGGAGCCAGTAGCAAGGAGGCGGAGGAGAAGCCAGCTTAGCTGGCGGGGCCGAACGGAGGTCTCGGCCCGCCGCTTGTGGTGCTTCTCTCCGGTCCTTTTTCTGCCTCTCTCTCTCCAAACCAGCAGCGGAGGTTGAGTCCCAGGTGGAGGAGGGGAGCAGGCGAGGAGGAACCGAGGCCACGGTACCCACCACAGGAGGCGGGAGCGAAGCAGAGTCCGGGGAGAAGTCCCGCCAGGACCAGCTTCGACCTCCGCTCCTTCAATGCCCTGGGGTTGAACCCTGCACAAATGGAACATCCAGAAGTGAGGTGTTCAACCCCAAGGCATCAACGACCAGTGTGGCCATCAGCAGGGGATAGCTTATGGCCACACTCGGAGCACTTGGAGAATATTGCCTTAGGGGCTTCTGACATAATAAAGTCTTTTTTTTTTTTTTTTTTTTTACAAAGAAAAACAAAAGACAGAGACTAGTACTAAACTAGTACACACACAAGGCCCCACACAATACACTCACACAGAAACTCCGACCAGCGAGGGGAGGGTATAAACTAAAAGTTTTTAAAATTAAAAATTTTAAGCTGAAAGTATCAAATTATAAAGGGGAACCTAACACAATCACTCAAATATCACAACAAATACTCAAATTAAAGCTTTCTTTAAGTACAAAAAATCACTTAGCTGAAGAGCTCAGAATCCAAGACCTGGTTACCAGCGCGGCAAACTAGATCTGAGATCATGTAGGGAGAGCAGGGCATTATGGGTGAGGGGAGGAGCTAAGAGCTCGGATCCATAGCTGGATAAACCATGCCGGTTCGGATCCGATATCGGATCCATAACCCACAGATTGCAGACAAACGAATCTCCTACTTCAGATCAAACAATTGCTCTGATTTTCTGATGTCCTTGGTTCTGTCCAGGTAAAAACGTAGTTGTCTGTGTACATCCAAGGAATGTAAGATCCTTTCCCCTTTATTTTGAGGAGTGGGGAAAAAAGTTGGCAAATGAATAGTTTGATTTAAAGCCACTTTGGAAACCACCTTAGGCATGAAAGTAGGATTAGTCCTTAAAGACACCCCGTCTTGGTGAAAAATAATATAAGGTTCCACAGCCATAAGAGCTTGCAACTCTGAAACTCTTCTGGCAGAGGTCAGAGCTAACAGGATGGCTATTTTCCAAGATAAAAACTTGATGTCAGAAGAGGCAGCAGGCTCAAAAGGAGGTAAGGTAAGCTTTTCCAAAACATAGTTGAGATCCCAAGCAGGAATGGGAGGAGATCTAGGAGGTCTTAAGTTCTTAGCTCCTCTGAGAAACTGTCTCATGAGCTGGTGGGAAAAGATTGGAGGGTCTGTATTGTAATGAGCGGAAATAGCAGAGGCATGTATCTTAATGGAAGAGAAAGAGACCCTTATGTAAGAGATCGGACAGGTAAAGTAAAATCAAAGGAATGTTAGGAAGAAGAGGATCAGAATCCTGAGCCTGCATCCAGGAACAAAATAAGAGTTTATAGTGCTAGGAAGTCTGGCTTCTAAAATGACATCCATAACCTGCTTGGGTAGGAGAGAATGAATCAAAGACCCTGGATTAACCAGGCCGCCAGGCTGAGAGTTCTGACATGGGAGTGTAGAACCTGACCCCTGGTGTTGGGACAGAAGGTTCGGAGTCTGTGGTAAAACCCAAGGGGGCTCCAGACATAGGTTTTTCAGAGTTGGGTACCAAAACTGTCGAGGCCAATTTGGGGCCATCAAGATTATCATCTTGGGCTTGTACTGTTTGATCTTTAATAATACCCGTGGAAGAAGAGGAAGAGGCGGAAAGGCATATCCCGAGTGGTTTCTCCAACTGAATGATAGTGCATCCACTTTCCAAGCTTGTTCGTGGAAAGTCCTGGTGCAAAAAATCTGTAGTTGATGATTGAGGTGGGATGCAAAGAGGTCTATGTGAGGACATCCCCAGACTGCTGTTATCATCCTGAGTATTTCGGTGTCCAGCATCCACTCGTGTGGGTCTGAAAGGTTTCTGCTCAGACTGTCTGCCAGGAAGTTTTGCTTGAAAGTCCAGATTGCAAGCTAGAGCTGTGTTCCATAGATCCATGGCTAGTCTGCAAAGGGGGTAGGAATGAGATCCCCCTTGCTTGTTCATGTACCACATAACTGTGGTGTTGTCTGTCCGTATCAGTAGTTGACCTGGTTGTAGAAGATTCCTGAAGGCCAAAAATTCTGAACGGCTAACATTTCCTTTAAATTGATATGCAGGTGCTTCTGATCCTTTCTCCAAAGGCCCTGCAGACAGTTGCCCTGAAAATGGGCTCCCCATGCATAGTCTGAGGCATCTGTGGTTAGTATCTGAGTGGCAGGAGGCAGACAGAAGGGTTTTCCTTTGTTTAGAGTACATGCCTTGGACCACCAAAGGAATTCCTTTTGAAGACAAGGCAGGACGGAGATCAGTATGTCTAAACTGTGGCAATGCTGAGACCATACACTTTTTAGGTACCACTGTATTTTCCTCATATGTAGTCTTGCATATGGTACGAGAAGGATGCAGGAGGCCATGTAACCCAAAGCCTGCAGGAATCTCCTTGCAGATAGCAGAGTTAAAGTTGCCAAGGTTTTGAAAGTTGAAGCCAGCTGTAACTGTTTTTCGTATGTCAGAAATGCCATCTGGGTTGTTGTGTTTAGAGAAGCGCCCAGAAAAATTATCTGTTGTGAGGGTGTCAAATTTGACTTTTTTATGTTTACAGTGAATCCCAGGAACTTGAGAAGATTCTGAACAAACTGTAGATGCTGGAGTAAGACCTCCTTGCTGTCTGCCTGAATAAGACAGTCGTCCAGATAAGGGTAAATTTGAATTCCCTTGAGTCTGCAATAAGCTACTACTGGAGCCAAGCATTTGGTGAAGACCCTGGGTGCAGTAGACAATCCAAAGGGCAGCACAGAGAATTGAAAGTGCCTCGATCCGGCCTTGAACCTGAGATATTTTCTGCGTTCCTGCCTGATGGGAATGTGTAAATATGCCTCCTTTAAATCCAAAGTTACCATCCATGCATTTTTGGTCAGCATTGGAAGTAGCTGCTGTAGAGTAAGCATCTTGAATTTTGGTATCTCTAGAAAAGTGTTCAAGACTGACAGATCCAGAATGGGTCTCCATGAATTTTGCTTCCTGGGGACTAGAAAGAGCCTTGAGTAAAAACCTTGTCCCATCTCTGAAAGTGGAACTAGTTTGATGGCTTTCATAGCCAAAAGAGCTTCCACCTGGTTTAAGGCCTCTGTCCACTGATGTTTTGGAAGATCTGGCCATCCGCTTGGCCTTGGTAGGGTATGAAAATAGAATTTGTAACCTCTTGAAACCACATCCAAAACCCACTTGTCTTGGGTTATACGAGTCCAATTTAGGTGAAAGAGAAAGTTTTCCTCCGAGAGGGGCTTCCAGGCAAGAAGTTCCTGCAGCCCAACAGAGGGAGTCATTGAGTCTGTTTCCTATGAGCTTGCGACCTGTCCTCTCCTCCCCTAGGGGTGGAAGCAGTCCACTGTCTTGGTCTATAAGAGGCTTGTGTTTGAGGCCTTCCTCGGGAGCGTCTGTATCTACCCCTCTGAGGCCTGTCTGAATTGGGAAAGGACCAATTTTTTGTAGGCCAATTCCTGCTAAATCTGGGTGGCTGGACTTGTAAGACATCTTTAACTGTTTGCATGGATTTTACCTTGTCCTCCATCTTTTTAATCACCTCTTCAGCTTTGGATCCAAACAAAACATTATGCTGAACAGGAGCATCTAATAATTTAGCTTTTACTTGATCTGGCAAATTTTGTTCCTTTAACCATGCATGCCTTCTAATTACTGTGCCAGAGGCAGCAGCCCTACAAGACGCCTCCTAGGCATCAAATCCACAGTGTAAACCATGCTTCCCAACTTGTTCAGTGGCATGCATTAAGTCATGTAATTCCTTATCTGCACAAGCGGAAATGGAAGTTAGCTTTTGTTTTAAAATAGACAGGAGAAATTGCTGGTATTTCAGCATATGAAATTGACAGTTTAAAGCCCCAATAGATAAAGTATCAGAAGTATACACTTTTTTGCCCCATCTTTCTAAAGATCTGGTATCCTTCTCAGTGGGAATGGGGTTTTTAGCAAAAGCGGCCTTAACTCCCTTAGGACCCTGAGAAATGGTTTCAGGGTCAGCAGTAGGGTTCTTGTATAAAAACTGGTGGGAATCAGGAACCCTGTAATATCTGTCAGGCTTAACAGGAGCAGGAGGAAAAGAGTCAGGGGTTAAAAGTTAGCCTCCGAAAAAGCATCATCCACAATATCCAAAATAGGAGGAACAGCCAGGGGTCTATGTTGGGGAAGAAGAAGAAGAAAATCCCTTAGTCTTTTCTTAGATTCCAAATACTCCTGTCCTTCCCAGTGGAAATGTTCCCTCATTTCATGCAAAGTTTCCCCAAAAGAGAAATCCTCAGGGGGAGAAGCTGAAGGAATGGATTCCTCAGCATCAGAATCCTCATAAGGAGGGAAAGAATATTCTTGGTCAGAAGAAACAACTGAAGAAACAGAAGCCTGATCAGAGGACTCATAATAAACTTCCTGCCTTGGCCTTTTATCTGGAGGGGGATGTGAACCCCTAATCATAGTAAGTAAGTCCTCCGCCATCTTAAGTAACTGTTTCTGTGACTTGGGAGCCGGATCAGAAGACGCCGGTTTTGCAGTCTTTGATTTGGAAGGAGTTTTTGCCTTTGTCTTTGGCTTTGCCTTTATTAGAAGCTGAGTAGGCCTGAAAACCCCTTCGGAAGCCGGTACCTGCACAGCGGCTCTGGACCCATCCGAAGGAGCATTGTCTGAAGGTCCTGCAACAAAAATATTCAAAGGCCTAGTTGGCTCCTCGTGGAAGTCCGTTTCGGCCATCGGTTCCAAAATGGCCGACAACAGGGGCTGCAAAAGCGCCTCACTGATGACGGCTGAACCTGAAGCTGGCTCTGCTTGTACGATATCGTCAGATTTGGACCTCAGAGGCCTGTCTTTGTCCTTGTGTCGTTTGTGAACTCCGGTAGCCGAAACCGTATCCGACAACATTTTGTAATTAAAACGCCTACCGAAGTAATGAAATGCAAAATCGTACCTTCGTTTAATTGTACGTTGATTGAATCTAGCACAAAACAGACAACTAGCTATGTCGTGGTCAGGGCCTAAGCAAGGAATACAGTAAGAATGAAAATCCTTACGAGGTATTTGCTTCCCACATGAAATACAATTATTAACTTTTTCTGACATCGGACTCGAGCAAGAAAAACGTTTCCCCAACCGGGTACTTAGACTAGGAGAAGAAAGTCTTCGGACTGAGGTTTGTTCAGAAAAGATTGTCAGGAGTCAGCCGACGGGCACTTGCGAACTGCTATCAGCGCACGGCAAGAAAGACTGGAGAACATGGCGTCGGCTGTCAGCTTTGTACTCCTGGCGCTCTGACGTCAGGGAGCATGGCTGAATAGCCGACGCCGGACCCAGACTTTGGGATTCTGGCTGACCGAGGACGGCCTGCCGGCAGGGGAGAACCCTACAGTCATGACTGCAACAGTGAAACACGATGAACATCGTACAGTGGTAGTTGAGTGAATCTGACGCATGTACAGGGAAACTAAACACACACTTTCTGCTGGCATCAATATGACACCACTTTTTTAAAGATTGCATCAATCTGCAGAAATACATTGTTTCTACTTGGGCAGTAACTAAAGAGTCTACAGAAAGGTGGGAGGGGGTTCAAATCTAAATGACCACAAGGGCTTTATGAGGATTAGTACACAAAGATGAAGGCCACAATCTCCAAAACTAAGAGGAAGGCAGTCAGTGTAGCAGTTTCGTTCAGCTAGCATTATCCTTGTTTGAGGGCTACCTGACACCAGAGGGCTGCAAGTTTGAGATCATTAGTCTAAAGTATCCCAATAAGACCAAGGTATGGTCTTTCACTCTCTCATCTCCATCTGACTCAACCTGCTTTACAAACTCCCTGACTCAAATTCTGCAAGATGCCTTTATGAGTGAGATGGAATTTTGTCACCAGATTTCTTCCCTACCTTTAAAATTTCTACTTGTACGACAATTTCTTTAAATCGTTATTCATAATTATCTTGTTTTCATATTTATTGTGAAAACTTACATTCAATGTGTGCTGGCACTGACTTCCTTGTCATGATCTGCTTTTAATACAGCGGTATCCAATCTGACATTGGTTGATGTATGCCAGTAGAATATACAGGATAACTTCTAGTGATTAACCTGCATGCCAAAGCATCGACACGGACATGTTAGCAGCAGTTCTGGCAGTGCAACTGTAACTTCTACTCCCTGGGAGGGAAGAAAACTTCTCAACCTTTTAGTGCAAGCAATGTGGGCAAAGCTAAAAGTAATGGGGGAGGGGGGGCAGCGGCGGGCAAAGACTCAAAATCAGGGACAGATTTTCACATGTTGCTCATAGACACTAAGAAAATTGTTAGAATATCAGGTTCTGCACTACCATGCATTTTCTGAGAATACTAAGTCTGAAATTTGAATGTCTGTCATTCTCAGTGACTTCAGTCCTCAGTGGTTTAGGATCATAAGTGTGTCCTGGGGTGAATTTTCTATTTCCCATCCACTCATCACACTTCTCTTGAAGAGGGCCAGTGAAGTGCTATGCTTGACATGTATGGGAAGTCTATTCCATAGCACGGGCAGTCTCTGGGTTATGAACCTGTCCCTCCAGCATGTTCTGCTGATTGTGGAAATGAGGTTGAGGTCTCTGGAGCGTGTGGTGCAGAGGGATTGGGATTTCTTTAGATGTAGCATTTTAACAGAGCTGGGTCAGACATGGCTTTGTAAGTCAAGCAGAGATTGTCTCTAAGTAGGCGATACGAGACAGAGAATAGTTGGAGTTTTTTAAGTCTGTCCATATAGGACAAATGTTTAAGGCCTAGGATCCTCTTTGTGAGGTACTTTCGCGGCCTCTCCAGTTCTTGTTGCCTGATAACTACAAGTTTTAAAAGGAACAGTCCAAATATGAGGAAAAATCACAACATTCAGTGAAAATCTGGACAGTTGAGAGGTATGGAGGAAGGAGTAAGTACCTCAGAGCACATGTTTCTAATACTAGGCACTGCAGCAATGGATTTGTGGTATACATAGAAAAACAAGGCCGCAGCACACTGCAGCAATGGATTTGTGGTACACACAGAAAAACAAGGTTGCAGCACACTGCAGCAATGGATTTGTTGTACACGCAAAACATGGCTAGCACAATGCAGCAATGGATTTGTGGTACACACAGAAAAACAAGGGTGCAGCACACTGCAGCAGTGGATTTGTGGTACACACAGAAAAGCAAGGCTGCAGCAATGGCTATGTGGTATATACACTGAAAAACAAGGCTGCAGCAATGGATATGTGGTATATACACAAAAACAAGGCTGCAGCAACAGATATGTGGTATACACACAAAAACAAGGCTGCAGCACAGAACTGATAAAGACATGGCTAATGGCTGAGCAGCAGAAAGACAAAAACATCACTAGAAACTTTGCATTAAGGCAGTTACACAATTTCTGTTTCCCACTAATGAAATCTGTGAACACACAAGAATAGCTTCTCTACTGAGTTAGCATTACAGACACTTGTTTTGCACTATGCAAACCTCCAATATTCAGTTTATACTGTGAAATGAGACAGCATAAGGAAGACAGTTGCTGCACAAATTCTGCTTTTATCAGTTATAATCCATTCCCAAGAAATGGTCTTGGTACTTTCTGAAACCACAGCATGTAAATTCAAAAGGAGTTTTTGTCCACATTAAATCTGAATATTCTTCTACAGAAAGGCACTTTATTGTACATTTAGACTAAACAACATTCTTGATAAAATATCTAAATATTTTTAATACATTGAAAAGAAATAATGTGCTTACCTCATCCCATTCTGAAGCAAAAGAAGGAGATTTTTCCATCCGTTTCTTTCCAGCAATGCACTCTGACATAGACTCACTACGACTTCCCATGCCATCCTCCTCATTTGGGGAACACATAAGGAGGTCCGTGTCCGATTTAGACAAGCTACGTGCTAACCTGAGTTCAAGATTAGGCTTGCTGGTGTTATCTGCTCGTAATAAGCTGCTGTCTGTCCCAGTATTTAAGCACCGGCTTTCTGTTGCTGTGCCTGCCTGAATGACATCTGGGTGAAGGCTGGTTTTATAAATAACCTTCGGTTTCAGTTCAGCATAGCCAAAAGTTGATTCTGGGATTCGAGTGCCAGAGTTCTGAGGCTGTGTGCTGGAAGTCGCTTGCTTCTGACCAGGTTTCATCTCTACTTCTGATGAACTTGCTTCAGTCGAAAGTAGGAAAGGATCTTCTTTGATCTCACAAACTGGGGAAGAACCATGTAGTAGTCCTGAAAACTGTGAAGGCACACTGATGTCTTTGCCACCTGTTAAATGCAGACTCTGATCTCTTCTTCCTGCAACATCTTAGCACAAAATGATAGCCATGAAAAAAACACAATAATGGCATTTAACAAATCTTCAGCCCACAGCCTGAGAACAGTTCTGCAATTGTTCTACTAAACTATAATGATTCTAAGTCACAGCATTTATGAAATTCCAGAAAGTCTACTAATTTATGCAGCCTGGCAAGTTCTCGTCACCTTCTGTACTTCCTTTAACATTAATGCTTATCTATATAAGGACAGGACTGTAACCCACAGGTTTAACTTCAAAAGTATTTGTTATTAAAAAAGCTTGACTTGTGACAAAGAAGGAGGGGATTTCCTTTTTCCTGGCATAAAGGAAACTAGAAACAAGGACATGGGTCTGCAGAAATGGATACTACAGCCAAATGATGGGGGCTGGGATCCAATACAAGTCTCAGTCTAAAAGGCACCACATTTCCAAGACACAAAGCTAATTTACAATTACTCACTTAACTGTCTGTGTGAAGGGACCCTTTCTCACATCATACAGGCTGCTAAATTATTAAGGAAAAGGTTTTGAATTTTTGCTCAACTCTTGTCTCTGTACCTGTATAGACTGTGGTCCTAATCTCAACTTGATACAAGATATTTTAAAGTTACTTAGTCCCCCCTCTCCTGTAAAGCATATGAAACCAGTGGAAAGACAACCTTCAGAGTATTAAGTTCTAAACAAGCAGGTCTCAGAAATGATCAAAGTGACCCTCCTTCCTGCTACAGAAAATATTTCAAGTTTCCCCTTTTACATACAAAAATGATCCAGGTCATACTCAAGAAAAAAATATAGTTGACATATTTCAAGGTAAACCTCTCTAAATGTAAAAGATTCCAGGTAGTTTTCCAACTCAATTTTAAGCTGGGGTGACATCTATGCAGAGTCTTCACATTCTATTTTCACATGGGGGCAGGACCACTTCGCACTGTAACAAGATTCTCCCCAAATGTTTACATGCATCAATGGTACAGACAAAACAGATGAATTTACATTTTTTTAACTTTTGGAGCTATTTTTAACTGTATAGTTCCTGTGTGCCGGGTCCAGACCTGTAGGGCACTATGCTGATTGGCCCTCACAGTTCTTAGTCCACTGTTGCTGCTCAGACTGAGTGCTGAGCTTTGGTAGTATTATTTACTGCTAAAATTTAAGCAGCAATGATATAATTTCTCACTTTGTGGGTGTTCAAATGATACAGTATATGTAATTACTGAATAAAGAAAAAAAAGCAGGGAACTGTTGTGTTGCAGAAACACAGTAGTAGTTTGGTTAGTTTCCTTTTTTTCCCCCTCTTATTGTGCTCATCTTTTTCCCCCACTTATTTTGTCTGAAAGGGCACCAAATGGAGTATCCAGGGTGCCAACACCATTTGCCCAGCAACAACAATGGCCTGGTCCTGCGATATGATTTTCCTCCCTTTTAAAGTGAATGCGCTGTGGAACATAACAGAGATGCCAAAAACATGCAGAGGTGTATTAACTGTATTAAGACAGAGAGAGAGAGTTTGTGCGTGTGTGTGAGTATGTGCGCACAAGTGTCCTCTGAGAGATGGCACCACATTTAGGATTAGCTTCACTGCCTTGCATCCAATGAGTGCAATGACAGCCTTTGTGCCCCAGTGCTCTGAAATGGACTGAGCAGATTATATGCAAGAACAAATGTTTCCAATCGGGAATAATGTGCAGTGCTCTGAGATACAGAGTTTACAGAAAAGGTATGGTGTCATATTGCCTAGAATATGCACTTATAACAAATGGAAGCACAGGATCATAATTCAGTCTTTGAAGAGAAAACCATCTGAAAGCAGGAAAAATGAACAGAAAATCTGGAAATGTATTGCAGACATCACATGACCACCAAATGTGATGGCTGCTTAATCTCTGCTCTGGGTTGCTGAGTTAATGTGGATTTAGTACATAAACCTCCTCACTCTAAAGTGAAAATAAAACAAAATAGGGCTTGAAAGTGTGCTGGGGATAACTTGATGGATTGTTGAAATATAAACAAGAAAAAAGACAGACTGGGAGGAATCCTGCAGCCACTGAGCAAAAAGCAGTTCAAACTTCAGCTTTGCTACAAGAGATGTCTTCCAATGATTTACAGGAAAATAAGTTAAATGTATTCAAAGGTAATTAAAATGAATGAAACACTGAAGGAGTATATTAACTCAAATAACAAAAGGCTGGAAAAAACAGAAGCTTTAACTAGCTATTCACATGGGCTGATAAAACTGCAAAAATCAGAGGTCAAAATGAAGAAAAGGCTGGATGAGTATGACACTGCTCAAGAAGAGACATTTCAAAAATGGTAAACTTAGAAGACATAGCTCACACAGAAAATATGAGATTTACTGCTGTACTAGAGAAACTTAAAGGAACAAGCTGTATTAATTTTATGAAAGCACAAATAAACAGCTGGACTGGTATTCCAGAGGATTTTTTTAACTGAAAGGGCACAAAACTGTATGCTCTAAACCTGGCCCTGAGAAAGCAGACAAGACCTGTACTACTAAAAACTCAACTATACCAGCAGAATGATTTGCTCCTAAGAAAACGGTGGTAGAAGGGAAAAATATTAAAATTGGAGACAACAGAGAGTTTGTGGAAAACAATTAGTCACTGGGCAGAAGATAAGCAAATTTATTCCAGCAATCAGGGAATGTAGAGAAGTAGGTGTGACATTCAAGCTGCTGTATCCAACTGCCTTCAGAATATTTTTTTTCCTGGAGGATCAAAGATATATATTTTTTTTTATAAAGAACAGGCTAAGGAGGAAATAAAGGTTTATCCAATAAAAAGTGAGCCAAACAGAAGGGGGAGTCTGCTTCACATTCGTCTGGCAATAAAGTTCATGGAGAGACTTTGCCAGTGAACCTTTTGGCAATGTTCCAAAGGAAAAACTTGCGAGACAAAAAAAGCAAAGGAGTTGACTAGAAGAATCAAAAGTACCTTGGACTTTAAAACCAGAGTCAGGTGTTGGGCGATGGAGATGAACAGGAAGAAAACCAGCAACACTGACATTAGTGAATAAATGCAAGATTATACAGCATCATTCACATTAGTTAAATATGGCTTTGCAAGAAAAAATAGTTGTGAAAGACTGGATTTTTGCTGACTTTGTGAAATGTCTTGGTGGACTGTAAGGCATATAGCAACACACTTTATGTCACTGATATTTAAAATGACATTAAAAGGGGGGAAGTAACCAAATAAAACATTTTTTCTAAATGCTATCTGAATAAAGCATTTCATAACAAAGTACATGTTATACAGTATAGCAATTTTGTGTAGTATGTACTCTAGGCTATTTTAAATGTGGGGGTGGGGCGAGTTTTTTCAGTGATTGTTGTATGCAATAAAAATATTAAAGTAGACAGAAATGTTTTTAGTTGTAAAACATATAGGCTTTACAAAGTAAAACAAGAAGAAAGGCTGGACAAAAGCAAGTTTAAGTTAATATGCTGTAATACTGGGCTGCTCAAATTAAGGGTGGGGTGTCAAAGTGCACTGATTATATGTACAGTTGAGATTTTTTTCTCTTATATTGGCAAAGGTGAATTCTTGGACTAATGCCCTTGGCTTAATCTAAAAATAAGTGCTTTCTGTAAGCAAGTAGGATTGTAAAAAAAGACAAAATGATGAAGGCCAATAGAAGTGCTAATTTTCTTGTACACACAATATTAGCTTGTTTTCCTGCAGCAAATGTTCAGTGGGAATCAAGATGTCTGCAGCTGAAGGCAGTTGTACATTTGTTCTGTTCTGAGTGAAAGGTTCCTTTATGCACCTGCAGGAGCTATTAGCTGTTTTTCTCCTCATTGCCATGTTTCCATGGAGATGAGCTGTCTGCAGGTACAAGCAACTAATCTTGAGAGTTCTCAGCATTCTATGATGAAAGAAAAGCACAATTTAAAGGTAAAAAGAAAGCAATTCAGTAAAAAAAATATTAAAGTTTAAAATTATTCAAACAGAATAAGAGAGAGCAGCTTCCCCAGCATCCTTAATACTTTAATGCATTCAATATAACAGGGTCTAATTTAACTTTAAAGACATCCAGTGTACTTTTTCTTAATGTTTTCTAAGAGCATACATGCTGTTTTCCACATCTGAGAGAGGAATACAGACCAGAAAAGGACACAAATCAGTGGAACCACAGGATGTAACATGTGCTTCAGCATGGGCAACCTTAAGTTTTAGGTTAGGTAATGCACGTGGATGCAGTCATCAGTTTGAGGAATTGTTCCTCTCTGGAGGGTTAAACTTTGTTGAAGATGTACATAGTTTTGTGTGTTTGTTCTAAGTTAATAGATAATAGTGGTGGTCTGAAAATGTATTTAGTTTTTGTTCGAGAGTTTTCATTAAAGCAAAAAGTCTTAACAAAATATGACATAGGTTTAAATGCAAATGGCAAGAAACAAATGCGTAAAAAAATCAGCCTGCCAAACAGTATGTGCATGTAACACAAAAGTTCAAAATCCTCATTCAAAAAAAAACTTGTGTATAATTTATGGGAAGAATAACTTATAATGTCTACACCATCCATATTATCTTGAAATGTAAATGGCCCTATAGGTATAGATAAAAATGTAACAGTATTGAATTACATTAAGAAATTCAGAGTGTAAATAGCAATACTGCAAGAGGCACATTTGGAAAGAAATGAGCATGTGAATTTGATAAAGAAAGGATTTCAGGACAGATATTCAGCAGACTATCAGGGACAAAGGAAAAGGGGAGTAATTATATTGATTTCTAGAGCAGCTACAATAGTGGTAGAAGAGAAAAAAGATAATGGTAGATCTCTGTTAGTAACGGACTACTGGCAAAGGAGGAAGATTACTCTGGCATATATTTATATTCCACCAAAAACTGCTATTATGGAACTTTCAGAAGGGAATATTACTTATAGGTGGGGACTGGAACGTGATTTACAACAGTGAAGATCTGACCTAGAATGGAAAACATAACAAAACAGGCTGGATTTCTGAAGAAATTTATAAACATATTTGGTAGGGAAAATATTAACCAACAGTAGGAGCTCAGAGAGAATTTGTAAATTTATTCCCCAAAGTACAACACATCAGGGCTACAGTAGATGCATATTATATTTCACAGGAACATGTGCAATTAACTGAAAGTTTCTACATACATCCAGTAACTATTTCACATCAATAATAAAAAAATGAAGATGAAATGCAGGGTAACAACGTAAAAATGAGACACTGGCACTTTCCCACACACCCGTTAAAAATAGAGGAATTTAAGGAATGGGTAGTGGAAATTATTCAAGAGGTATTAAGGAAGATAGAAACTTCCTTTGAAGTTATAACTATTATGTGGGATAAAATGAAAACACAGTTGAAAAATAAGGTTAAAAAACATACAATTAAGAAGTAATACAAACTATTTAGAACTATTATGTGGGATAAAATGAAAACATAGTTTAAAAATAAGGTTAAAAAAGATACAATTAAGAAGTAATACAAACTATTTAGACGGGCTGACAAAGGTTAAAGTATATAGCATAAAGGGAAACTCACAAAATAAAAAGGTGCAAAACCGCATAGTGCTAAACAGGAAATATGAGAGTATCTGGATAATGTGCATGAGTTTAGAAAAATTACTGTTAAGCAACAATTTTTTTAGATAATCACTCCAGAACACAAAAAATGTTAGCACAAAGACTTTAGTCAACAGAAAGTAGAAAAGTCTGTCACCAAACTTAGGGAGCCTGCAACAAGGAAAAATATTCAGATATCATGTATAGCTATTAGAAATGTTTCAGAAATGTTATAAAAATTTGTATAAAGCAGAGAAATGTGGAAATCAAAAAAAGCAAAGATTGAAATATTTATGGAAGATTTAAGTATGACAAGGTTAGAGGTAGATAAGGCTAATCAATTAGCAGTTAAGATAGAGGAGATGAGATAAAATGGTGATGTATAACCCCATTTGTAGGAAAAGTCTCTGGAAAGATTATATTCCTACAATCACCAATAACCAAAAGCCAATGAAGCACAAACAATAAGGATTGGAAAAGGACACAGCCGATCTATCAACCCAAACACTTTATTAGACTAAGCGCTTTCGTCTACTTGTATCCAGGACTTCTTCAGAATCATAAAACACTATTACAAACCATCCTTAAATAGCTCTTTCAATGCATATTAAAACTTTAAAGTTCATTAAATTAAAGGATCCATTAATAAAACATCACTTGAATTTTAAAGGCATAACAGTTGTATTAAAACCCTATACACATACTTACATTACACTTTGTATGACCTGATTACCCAGACCAAGAAAATCATACTACAAAGGACCTCAATCTTAAAACACTCGCAATGGATACATTCTCATTCAATCCAGGTGGTACCAGATAATTCAACCTAATTTGCCATTTAAGCTCACTGTGGTCAATTATGTCCTTCCCATGGACCCCCCAAACATTTTTATATACAATTTCAACCCCCCAAAATGTAAATTCCTGTGAGGGGAAAGTTGTTAATATGTTTACTCAGAACACTGCATTCTTTTTTAATTTTTGATATCAAGCACATGCTCGTATATGTGTTCTCTAAAACGTCTCCGAGTTTTTCCCACATAAAATGTGCTGCACTATTGACAAATTGACAAATACACTATTCCCAAAGAGTTACAAATTAAGTGGAAAGAAGACTTGATCCACACCCCATTGACATACAGCTCATACTTCTCCAAAATCAACTTACACTGTGGACAAGTACCACACTTGTAACAGCCAAACCTTTTACTGATATACTCTAATGTAACCAAACCAGATTTTTTTTTAGTTTTCCCTCTTCTATAAACGATATGTAGGCACTCAAACAGCCCACTCAAACTCTCAGAAAGTACAGTTGTGTACACTTACCATAAATGTAGATGTTCGAGTGTATTCACTGTTGCAGTCATTACATTTGGGTTATCTGCCTGCAGGTAGCCCTCAGCCGACCTGAATACCAGAGTCTTGGATTCCTGTGTCAGATGCTATCTCTTCTTCCATGACGTCAGGGAGTATAAAACATGCAGCCGATGCCATTACATCAGTTTTTCTTGCCCCAGATGTCAGGTGCCCCAAAAAAGGGAAGCAATTATATAATATGTTACACCTCCATCAAAAAGCAAATGCACCAGAAAGCTTAAAACAAGAAGCAAAGATAGAGCCAAGAGAATGTATGGGGCTGGAGGGAGGGTAACCAGGACTGTAACAGTGAATACACTAAAACATCTACATTTATGGTAAGTGTACACAACTGTACTATGTTCTTCGCGTTTCACTGTTGCAGTCACTACATTTGGGTTGATTCCCAAAGCTAAGGAAGGGGAGGAGGAAGTTAGAGAGCATTAGGGCCAGCTATTAAGTCCTGCAAAACTGCAGTGGCAAAACTATCTCTGGATTTAGAAAAAATAGGCATGTGGTAATGCTCGGTGAAAGTATGTACAGAGCTCCAGGTAGCAGTTTCTAGGATGTCCCTGGTAGGGACCCCTCTAAGAAAGGCTGTAGAGGTAGATGCAGCCCTGGTGGAATGTGATCTTATCCCCTGTGGGGTAGGTTTTCCATGGTATTTATAGCAGAAATGAATGTAATGGGCTATCCATTTAGAAATGGTTTACTTTGAAATGGCCTTCCCCTCTGCCCCTGCAGCAAAGCCAACTAGCAGCTGTTCATATTTTCTGAGAGGCTTAATCCTGTCTAAATAAAATCTAAGTTGTCTTTGCACGTCCAAAGAATGCAGAACTCGTTCTCCTTTGTTTTGTGGATTTGGGAAAAAAGTAGGCAAATGAATGGACTGATTTAGGGCCACACTAGACACCACCTTGGGCATAAAGGAAAGATTGGTCCTGAGGGAAACCCTGTCTGCATGGAAGATAATGAAGGGCTCCACTGCCATGAGGGCCTGTAATTCAGACACTCTTCTTGCTGAAGTGATAGCTAGTAAGAAGGCTGTTTTCCAAGAAAGGAATTTCAACTTGGCAGTTGCAGCTGGTTTAAATGGGGGGGGGGGGGAGGGGGGGAATGAGCTTTTCCAATACAAAGTTAAGGTCCCAGGCTGGAATAGGGGCTCACCCGGAGGGGGATCTTAAATTTTTAGCCCCTCTGAGGAATTGCTTTAACAGGGGGGTGAGAGAAGAGGAGTAGTTCAGTATTATAATGTGCTGAAATGGCAGACGCATGAATTTTAATTGACAAGAAGGATAGGCCCTTGTGGAGCATTTCTGTTAAGTACCGAATAATATGAGGTAGGCTGGGCACTGTAGTGCTCATACCCTGGTTCTGGCCCCAGGAACAGTATCTTTTCCACTTTTCAGCATTAGGAGTTTCTAGTACTAGGTCTCCTTGCTTCCAGAATGACATCTAGCAACTGCTTACTGAGGGATGCTATTGGAGAGCTCAAGGAATTAGCCAGGCTGCAAGGTTCAGGGTTTGAAGCCGAGGGTGCAGAATGTGGCCTGCCTGCTGGGACAGCAGGGAAGGTGTCTGAGGTAGATGCCATGGATCCAGCAGTATCATGCTGCGCAAGAGGGGGTACCAGTACTGGCGAGGCCAGTCTGGTGCAATATGTATTGTCCTTGGTTTGTCCTGTTTGATCTTTAGCAGAACCTTCAAGAGGAGAGAGGCAGAGGGGTAAAGGCATAAACTGAGAGGCTTTCCCAGGTAAAGGACAGGGCATCCACTTTCTAAGCTTGACTGTGGGGAGTCCTTGTGCAGAATTTGTCCAATTGGTAGTTCTGGGGGGAGGCAAACAGGTCTATCTCTGGAGTCCCCCATTTGTTCCTCAAGAAGTTGAATATTTTTGGTTCCAGTTTCCATTCGTGTGGGTCCATGAGATTTCTGCTTAGGTCGTCTGTCAGTGTATTTAGCTTGCCTGGCAGGAATTGAGCTTGTAGGTACACTTGGTAGCTCAAGGCTGTGTTCCACAGAGCCATGGCTAGTCTGCGGAGAGGGTACGGATGGGTTCCCCTCTGCTTGTTTATGTACCACATAACTGTGGTGTTGTCTTGTCTTTACCAATAATTGCCCTGGAAGGATGTGGTCTTTGAAGGCTGTCAGGGAATTCTGTACAGCTAACATTTCCTTTTGGTTGATATGCAGGTGCATCTGACTCTGGTTCCATTTGTCCTGAATGCACTGCCCTGCCAAGTGAGACCTCCATACATAGTCTGATGCGTCTGTTGTTAGGGTTTGGACGGCAGGGGGTAGATTGAAAGGGAGCCCCTTGTTGTGGTGGCAGGCCTCTGTCCACCAAAGGAACTCTGTCTTTATACAAGGAATGATGGGAATCATTGATTCCATGTCCTGAGACTGTTGACACCATAGGCTTTTTAGATAACATTGTAGTTTCCTCATATGCAGTCTTGCATATGGAATTTGTAGACTGCAAGAGGCCATGAACCCCAGGGCTTGCAAAATTTTCCTTGCAGATAGCTGGGTCTTTGTGGTTAGTAGTTTGAAGTAGGTTGTCAAACTTGTTTCTCTGGCGTGAGGTAAGCCATCTGGGAATTTGTGTTCAAGCTTACTCCCAGAAATACAATCTGTTGGCAGGGTACTAGACGAGACTTCTTTTTGTTTATGGTGTACCCCAGCGAGGTTTGAAGTTTCTTTACAAATGCCAGATGTTTTAATAGCATGTCCTGGCTTTCTGCCTGAATCAGACAATCGTCCAGGTATGGGTATAGCTGAATATTTCTCTGCCTGCAAAACGCAATGGCTGGAACTAGACACTTTGTGAATACGCTGGGTGCAGTAGATAAGCCAAAGGGAAGTGCAAAGAACTGATAGTGCATGGAGCCTGCACTGAAGCGTATGTATTTCTTTCAAGATTCCCTTATTGGAATGTGCAGGTAAGCTTCTTTTAAGTCTAAGGTTGCCAACCAGGCATCTTTGCCTAGCATAGGAAGCAGCTATTGACATGCTAGCATTTTGAATTTTGGGATTACCAAAAAGTTGTTTAGAATAGAGAGGTCCAGGATAGGACACCAGGAGCTGTCTTTTCTGGGTACCAGGAAAAGTCTTGAATAAAAACCTCGTCCCCTTTCTTCTGCTGGGACAGGTTGAATAGCCCTGATACTTAGAAGAGAGAGAACCTGTTGTAGAGACTCTGCCGACTGACTTGGGGGTAGGTCTGGTCAACTGTTTGGGGTTGGTAGGGTGTGAAAGCGGAATCTGTATCCTTGGAAAACTATATTTAAAACCCATTTGTCCTGGGTAATGAGTTCCCAGTTTTTTGCATGCAGGGCAAGCTTTCTTCCTAAGGGAGCAGGCAGCTGGGAAGGGTTGGAAGGGTTAAGGTTAGGTCATTGTGACATTTTTTCATAGGGGTTGTCTTATTACTTCCTGCTTTGGAAGTGGGAGCCCCCCACTGCTTAGGCCTGTGTGTAGCCTGAGACTGTAACCTGGGTGGTCTGCTGTTCCTGGGTTTGGACTGAGAAGACCTGGAAGAGACTGGAAAGGACCAATTCTTTGAAGGCCAATGCCTACTAAATCTGGGAGGCTGTGCTTGCAGGAAATCTTTAACAGTTTGCATAGATTTAGTTTTTTCCTCCATCTTTTTGAGGACGACTTCTGCTTTGTTGCCAAACAGGTGGTCTTGGTTTAAGGGAGCATCCAGTAATTTAGCTTTAACATGATCTGGCAAGTTTTGCTCCTTAAGCCAAGTATGCCTTCTAAGTACAGACCCAGTGACAGCAGCCCTGCAAGATGCTTCTAAAGAGTCAAAACCACATTGCAAAGTATGTTTATCAACTTGTTCAGCAAAATACATTAAATCCTTTAACTCTTCATGTTCAGCATAGTCAGGAATCAACATCATTTTCTGTTTAAGTAGTCCCATAATATGCTGCTGATACTTTAACATATGAAACTGACAATTTAAGGCCCTAATGGCCAAAGTAGCAGAAGTGTATACCTTCTTACCCCATCTGTCCAAGGCCCTAGAATCTCTATCAGAGGGGGTAGGATTTTTGGCAGCAGTAGCCTTAATGCCCTTTGGTCCTTGGGAAATGGTCTAAGGATCCGCAGTAGGATTCTTGAAGAGTAACTTGTGAAAGTCAGGTACTCTAATACCTGTCAGGTTTTCTGGGAGCTGGAGGTAAAGTGTCTGGGGACAGGCTAGATTCCAAGAAGGCATCATCTACAATGTCCAGAACAGGAGGGATAGCTAAAGGCCTGTGTTGAGGGAGGAGTAAGAATTCCCTAAGCCTCTTTTTGGAGTCAGAGTAATCCTGGCTTTCCCAGCGGAAATGCTCCCCAAGAGTGTGCAAGGTTTCCCCAAAAGAAAAATCTTCTGGAGGGGAAGCAGAGGGAATGGAATCCTCTGCATCAGAATCCTCATAGATAGGTAAGGGCAAATCCTGGTAATCAGAAGAAACAGAGATTTCAGAATCCTGATCAGAAGAATCAGAAGGAAAATCAGTTCTAGGTCTCTTAGAGGGGGAAGGCTGGCTTCCCCTAATTAAAGTAATAAGGTCTTCAGCCATTATAAGCATTTGTTTTTTAGGCATATGGGCCTGACCATATGGTTTGGACATTGGTTTTCTAGGCATGGGTCGAGTTTTAAGCCTCGATGAAGAAGATGGCGTTGGTTTAAAATGCAATCTGTAGGCCTGAATACACCCTCAGAAGCCAGTGCCTGCACAGCGGCTCCTGACCCATCCAAGGTAGAGACATCCGCAGGTTCCATAGTCGAAGAAGCATCTCGCGGCATACCGGACAACAAATGGGTCTCAGTAGAGGCCTGCAAATCTGAAGTAGTGAATATCAGGGGCTGCGAAAGAGCCTCACTGAATACCGGCGAACTGGTGGCTAGCTTTACGGAAACGTCATCGGCAGTTTTGGACTTATGCAGTCTGTCTCTGTTTTTATCCTTGTGTTTTTTCGGAATATCGGTAGTTGGATGGCTTACTGAAGCCATTTCTGGATAGTTAAACCGAGTACCAAAATAATTTGCTGCAAAAATAGACAGACGACAAATAGTTCGGGGGTTGAATAAGGCACTAAACCAACAGTGAGGGAAGTCATGGTCTTTGTCTAAGCAAGGAATGCAGTACAAATGAAAATCTTTATGAGGTATTTGATTTCCACAGGTAAGACAATTAACTTTTACTGACATCGGTTAAGAGCAAGAAAAAGGATCCCCAACGGGGTACTTAGCTTTTTCGAAGACTTCAGTTTTGAAACTCAAAAAACAAAAATTTCAGAAGTCAGCTGACCGATACTTGCGAACTGCTTCTGCGACGAGCATGGCAAGAAAGACTGATGTAATGGAGTCGGCTGCATGTTTTATACCCCAGACGACCTGACGTCATGGAAGAAGAGACAACATCTGATGCAGGAATCCAAGACTATGGTATTCAGGCCGGCTGAGGTCTACCTGCAGGCAGATAACCCAAATGTAATGACTGCAGCAGTGAAACATGAATAACATCAACAGAAAATCCTCCAATTATCTCTTAAATCTTTGAGAATATTATCCATTGTGAGTGTTTTAAGATACAGTACATCAGTGTGATTTTGTTGGTCTGGGTAATCAGGTCATACAAATTTGTATCTGTATATGGGGTTTTAATACAACTGTTATGCCTTTAAAATTTAAGGGATATTTTTATTCATAGATCCTTTAATGAGTTTTAAAGTGTTAATTGGATTTTAATATTCATTGGGAGGGCTATTTAAGGATGGTTTGTAATAGTGTTTTAGGAGTCTGAAGAAGTCCTGGATACAAGCTGACGAAAGCGCTTAATCTAATAAAGTGTTTGGGTTACTAGATTCACTGTGTCCTGTTCCAGTCCTTATTGTTACTTAAGAATATATTCCTGCAGAAGTTTGGAAGTTAGGTGGGAAGAAACAGATAAAGATGTGGAAGATTTTGTTTAGCTGTATTTTAAAAGGAGGTGAAGCATTAACATCTTGGAAGAAATCTCTGATGGCTGTACTACCGAAAGACAGTAATGAACAATCAGACCCAACTTCATATACCGAAAGTCTTGAACGCCAGAAGGACACCTCCCCTGCTGAAACCTAACTGGAAACTTTCCTGCACTGTCCCTCGACTCTGAAAAGATCTGCCAAGGTTAATATTATCTTATCCTGTCTGTATGTACTATATTGATTAGCCATACCGGGTCTACAGCACTACCAGTAATCCCTCAAAGCCCCACAATCAACCCTAAAATACTAAACTTGGTTACTCCTATATCTAAGGATTACCTAGTGAACATATCTAAGTTTCTAGGTATATTACTAGCATAAATTAAATCAGACACAGAGAACAAAGCTCCTTTTCACTGTAGGCTCTGTAGCCCAGCTGTCTCTGCCTTAGATTTTAGCACTCAGAAACTGAGCTTAAACATACTAACTAAGGAAAAACAGTTGAGCTCCCTGCATAAAACATATAAAACTAGAAATTACATAGCATAAACCTGAAGCAGGGGTTTAAACTCTTGAGCTCTGTACAAAAATAGCAGACAATTGGCAGAAGAAAGCTTAATGTGAGAAAAGGCTGCAAAAGGTGATTACTAACAGTATACTACGTAAAATTGTATACTGAAGGCAAAAACAAGGGTAAGAAAGTATTTAAAACAAACAAATAAAAAAGCCTCATTGTACTTAATGTGTTGACAGTTTCCCCACTGCTAGCTGGTTTCTTTGCATTAGCCCCGCTCCGCTCGGGCTAGCTCCGCGCCCCACCCTGCCCCCAAATTCCTCCCGCCCCTAGATGTGCTAAATTTATAGCCACAACTGCCACTCCCCTAATTATAGAACCAATCAGCAATTGTTAGACCCATTCTAACCACAACAACTTCCCTATTTCTCTACTCTACCCTCATCTACTACCCTCCCAGCCCCATTCTTAAACAACTGTAAGTTGCAAAACCTCTTCAATGCTTCTACAAGCCTCAACCCCAACTTTCAATTCAAAGCCCTCCTACCACTTTTACCCATGCTGATAATTACGTATTTTATCACAGCTTATGAACATCTCTCCCTTCCAGGCTCCCACTACCCCAGATCACAGACCAATACTCATGCTCTTTGACATAACTTTAATCAGCCACTACTCCCCCTCCCTTCCAACTCCCATACTACAATAACTCAACAGCTCATTCGAGTCAGTTATGTTAACCCTAGAAAGTACAGTTTTGTACCTGCCATAAATGTAAATGTTCGAGTGTTCACACTGCTGCAGTCATTACACTTGGGTTATCCTGCCGTCAGGCAGTCCTGCAGTTGGCCAGAGTTCCAAAGTCTTGGTCCGGCGTCGGTTGCTGTCGCTTCTTCCCTGACGTCAGTGCGCCAGGGGTATATAAGATGCATCCAACGCCATTTTCTTCAGTTTTTCTTGCCCCAGATGTCAGGTGCCCCCAATAGGTAGGCAAATACATATTGTTAATAAAAAATATACATATAAAATAAAAACAATACTTTCAGTTACAAGCAAATACACCACAAAGGTTGTATAGGACAGAAAGGTATAGATAAGTCCAGCTAGTTCAGAGGGCATGGAGGGAGGGTAACCTGGACTGCAGCAGTGTGAATACTCGAACATCAACATTTATGGTAGGTACAAAACTGTACCATGTTCATCGTGTCATTACACTTGGGTAGAATCCCAAAGCTAAGGTTGGGTGACTGGTCTATAAAGAGTTAGGATTGGCTATGAGGCCCTGCAGAACTGCAGTGGCAAACCCTGCTCTGGATTTAGAGTAAAGAGGCAGGTGATAATGCTTAGTAAAGGTGTGCACTGAACTCCAAGTTGCAGCCTCCAAAATTTCCTTGGTAGGTACTCCTCTGAGAAAGGCTGTTGAAGTGGCTGTTGCCCTGGTGGAATGTGGCCTAATGGTATTTGGGACTGATTTTCCATGCTGTGTGTAGCAGTAACAAATACAGTGTCCTATCCATTTGGATATAGCCTGTTTTGAGATAGCCTTGCCCTGTGATCCTGCAGCATATGCTACAAGCAGTTGCTCAGTTTTCCTGAAAGCTTTTGTTTTGTCCAAGTAGAAGCGTAGCTGCCTGTGTATGTCCAAAGAATGCAGAAGTTTCTCCCCTTTATTCTGGGGGTTTGGATAAAAAGTTGGCAAATGGATGGTTTGGTTAAGAGCCACACTAGATATCACCTTTGGCATAAAGGTAGGGTTTGTCCTTAAAGAAACCCTGTCCTGATGAAAAATTATAAAAGGTTCCACTGCCATTAATGCCTGTAGCTCTGAGACTCTTCGTGCTGAAGTTATTGCCAGGAGCAGAGCTGTTTTCCATGATAAATATTTTAGATTGGCTGTGTTGGCTGGCTCAAAAGGTGGTAGGGTCAGTTTTTCCAAAATGAAATTGAGGTCCCAAGTCGGTGTTGGTGCTCTCCGGGGCGGTCTTATGTTTTTAGCCCCTCTGAGGTACTGCTTTAGCAAGGGATGAGAGAATAAAGGAGGATCCATGTTGTAATGTGCTGAAATGGCAAAGGCATGGATCTTAATCGATGAGAAGGATAGGCCTCTGACCAGCATCTCAGTTAAGTATTGTAAAATCTGAGGAATGTTTGGAACCAGAGGGTCAAGGTTTTGAGCCTGGTTCCAGGCGCAGAATCTCTTCCATTTTTCTGAGTATGCTTTCCTGGTGCTAGGCCTCCTGGCCTCCAAAATGACATCCATAACAGCTTTAGAGAGGTGTTGCCTGTTTGGCTAATGTATCTGCCATGCAGCTAGGTTTAGGGTTTTGAGCTGACCGTGCAGGATCTGATTGTTTTGTTGAGTCAGGAGGTGTGGAATTTGAGGCAAAATCCATGGTGGTCCTTGAGCCAAGTTCCTTAAAATAGGGTACCAGTACTGGCGTGGCCAGTTTGGAGCAATCAGGATCATCTGCGGTTTTTCTTGTCTGGCTTTTAGGAGTACCTTTGAAAGGAGTGGCAGTGGTGGGAAGGCATAAACTTTTAGGTTTTTCCAGCTGAACAAGAGAGCATCCACTTTCCATGCTTGCTTGTGATAAGTCCTTGTGCAGAATTTTTGTAGTTGGCAATTCAGTGGGGAGGCAAAAAGATCTATGTCTGGGCATCCCCAATTTTGCGTTACCATGCTGAAGATTTGTGGATTCAATTTCCATTTGTGAGGGTCCATGATATTTCTGCTTAGATAGTCTGCCAGAGTATTTTTCTTTCCTGGCAGGAATTGTGCTTGCAGGTGAACTTGAAAAGTTAGAGCTGTGTTCCACAAAGTCATGGCTTGCCTGCATAGGGGATAAGAATGAGTGCCCCCTTGCTTGTTTATGTACCACATTACTGTGGTGTTGTCTGTCTTTAGTAATAATTATCCTGGATGCAGAAGGTCCTTGAAAGCTGTTAGGGCATTTTGAACAGCCAACATCTCTTTTTGATTGATGTGAAGATGCATCTGGTCTGTGGTCCACTTGCGCTGAATGCATTTTCCTGTGTAATCCGAAGCATCTGTTGTTAGAGTTTGCCTGGCTGTGTGTTGGGTAAAAGGCTGACCCTTGTTTAGGTGACATGTCTGTGCCCACCATCGAAACTCCTGTTGAAGGCAGGGAATCATTGTTATTACTGCTTCTAAACTGTGAGAGTGTTGAGTCCAAACACTTTTTAGGTACCATTGTAATTTCCTCACATGCAGTCTGGTATGGTATTAGTAGAATGCAGGATGCCATGAATCAGAGGGCCTGAAGAATTTTTCTTGCAGGGAGATGGGACTTTTTTGCCAGTAACTGAAAATATTGAGTTAGTTGAACTTGTTTGTCTGGTGTGAGGTAAGCCATCTGGGCCGGTGTATTTAAGCTGGCACCCAGGAACATGATCTGTTGCGAGGGCACTAGTTTTGACTTCTTTTCATTTACTGTGTACCCTGGAGAAATTAGCAACCTTTTTACAAACGCCAGATGCTGTAGAAGAATGTCCTTTGTCTCCGCTTGAATGAGGCAGTCGTCCAGGTATGGATATATTTGAATTAATTTTTGTCTGCAAAATGCAATTACTGGTGCCAGGTACTTTGTGAAGACCCTGGGCGCAGTAGATAAGCCAGAGGGCAGTGCAGAAAATTGGTAGTGCATTGTACCAGCTTTGAATCTGAGGTATCTTCTGCAATTTTGTCTGATAGGGACATGCAGGTATGCCTCTTTGCTTTGCACTACTTTGGCCGAAGGTTTAATTATACCATGCCGTCAGATCAACCGACTACCTCAATACAGAAAAAACTCAAAGACAATGTTCAACACCGGAAGTATACCCCTCACTGGTGAGATCAGATCACAAACTAATCTCGCTGGAGGTCCTCATCCCACCCCCACCTGAAATAAAAAAGACCACAGTAAAGAACTTCTCGAAAGCCGACTTCACACTTCTAAAGACTAGTGTGGTCTCCTTTAAGGCCCCCGAGCCGGCAGAAAACAGTACTCAAGCCGCTGAATCACTTACAAATGCCTTCTACCAGCACCTGCAGGACTGCATGGATAAGGCAATCCCAAGCAAAACAAAGACTCTTTGTACCAAAGGCAAGCGTCCAGTCTGGTGGACCCCAGCCATAAACAAACTCTACAACAAAAGGAGGAAGCTACTACAAGATAGAGCAAAATCCTTAAAAGGTAAGACACCCTTGATCACTATAAGTAAAAACTAAGAGCTCTCATAAAATCATCCAAAGCAAATTTTGAGAGAAAAATAGCTAAAGACTCAAAAGACAATCATAAGGCCTTCTTTAGCTATGTTAGAAACCTGGGAGGAAACTCCCAGATATGCTCAGAACTAGTTCAAAATGATGTGAAGATTACTGATCCTACAGACATTGCCAACATACTGGCTGACGGGTTCAGTGCAAACTTCTCCCCTCCCCAAAAGGAGAGATATCTATACCAAGCGATTGCAGCCCCCAAACATCTCCAATGCCCAAGTGAGAACTGCTCTCCAAAGCAAAAACACAGCATCCATGGGACCTGATGGTGTCCCCGGCTGTGTGCTCCACTTAACTCAACGAGGAATTAAACCCACAGCTAGGACAGCTGTTTAATCATAGTCTTACCTCTGGATACGCACTGCAGGAGTGGCGCACTGCAACTGTGGTCCCACTTCACAAAGGCGGTGCCTCCACCGACCCTGGAAATTACCGCCCATTAGCGTGGCAAGCCTTTTCTGCAAAGCCATGGAGAGGATCATAATGGACCTCATAAATAAAGACATAGGGAATTTGCAGACTTTGGATCCATCCCAGTTTGGCTTTGTCAAAGGCAGATCATGCCTTCTAAACTTGGTTGACTTTTTGAAACAGTCACCAAAGCCATTGATGAGGGAAAGGCAGTCCATACAGCCTACCTCGATCTGGCGAAGGCCTTGATACAATACCCCACTCGGGTATCATTGAAAAACTCATCAGCTTAAATGTTAACCCATACATCACAAGATGGGTTGCAAACTGGCTGAGTGACAGAACCCACAGGGTCAGAGTTGCTTGCGCCATGTCAGACTCAAAGCCTGTCACAAGTGGTGTACCACAGGGCTCAGTCCTGGGCCCACTCTTGTTTGGCATCTACTTTTCCAGTACAAGCAAACACAGGAGGGTTATGGCTGACAAAGTTTGCAGATGACTGCAAACTGGGCCATAGTAGAAAACACATCTGACACAGATATCCTTCAGAAGGGTCTCACAGAAACGGATAACTGGTGCCAGAGTCATGGCCTAAAGTTAAATGCCAAAAAATGCATAGTCATACCCTTCGGAAAAAACAAGGTTACCCCTAGCTACCAAATAGGTGGCAATCCACTGAGCACAGAAGAAGTTATCAGGGACCTGGGGACCCAGGTTGATAGTAGTCTGTCATTCGACACCCATGTAGCCAAAGTAGTTAGGAAGGCCTTCTACATTGCCCACCTTATCATGAAGGGATTCTCATCTAGATCAAGGGAGGTCATAGTCTCCCTATACTCATCACTCATCAGACCAATGATTGAGTACAATGCCCCATTCGAATGTATCTGACCCGACACTTGCAGCAGCTGGAGAGGCCACAAAGTTCCTCACCAAAAGGATAAAGGGTCTCAAACATCTGTCCTATGCTGCCCGACTGAAAGAACTCCAGCTCTATTCAGTCGCCACCGCTTGCTCAGAGGTGACCTTTGCCTAACATACAAGGCCA
This sequence comes from Protopterus annectens, assembly GCF_019279795.1. Classification (NCBI taxonomy): domain Eukaryota; kingdom Metazoa; phylum Chordata; order Ceratodontiformes; family Protopteridae; genus Protopterus; species Protopterus annectens. The sequence continues at coordinate 127,874,429 of NC_056739.1, read as the reverse complement.
TGTCAAACCCAGATTTGATGAATATGCTTCACCTCAAAAAATCTAGATCCGTCAGAGTCACAAGGGCGGAGACTTAAACCTCGACACGGCTATTAATAGGACGTGCTGGAGGGATAGATTCATCACCCAAAGACTCCCTATGCTGTGGAATAAAATCCCGGTATATGTGAGGCAGAGCACCTCGCTGGCCTTGTTCAAGAGAAATCTTGACCAATGGATGGGAGATCGCAGATATACCCCAGGGATTACCTCAGTGTCACTGCTCAACAGAGGCACAGCAAAATAATGGGTATAGTTCCCCATACTAAAGGGGTGGCGTAAGCCACAAAACTATGGGCTAGGCTTGTAAATGCCCTCGGGCAGATAGCCTAGTATGAACCTATGAACCTATGAACCTAAGAGTGACAAGCCAAGCCTTCTTGCCCAGCATGGGTAGAAGCTGCTGTAATGTTAACATTTTGAATTTTGGAGTATCCAGGTAAGTATTCAGAATTGAAAGGTCTAGTATGGGCCTCCAGGCCTTGTCCTTTCTGGGGACCAGGAAGAGTCTTGAGTAAAATATTTGTCCTTGTTCCTGTTGTGGTACTTTTTGAACAGCTCTCATGTCCATGAGGGCTGAAATTTGTTTTTGTGCCTCTGCCCATTGATTTTGTGGCAGGTCTGGCATTCCTTTTAGCCTTGGCCTTGGTAAAGTGTGAAAGTGGAACCTGTAATCTTGAGACAATATTCAGAACCCATTTGTCTCGGGTGATTGTTTGCCAGTTTTGAGAAAAAAAGTGCTAGTTTTCCCCCTAAGGGGGCTTCCAAAAGGGACGTGCTTGGCGTACGAAGGGGAAAGTCATTGTGACTGTTTCCTGTAAGGGTGAGACTTGTCCTAACCTCCTTTTGGGGTTGAGGTTCCCCACTGTCGTTGTCTGTTTGAGCCTGGGGGTTGAGATCTGCCTCTTGGGCGTCTGTATCTGCCTCTCTGTGGCCTGACACTGGAAAGGACCAATTCTTTGTTGGCCAATTTCTGCTAAACCGAGGTGGCTGTACCTCTAAGAAATCCTTGACTGTCTGCATAGATTTAGCTTTATCCCCCATTTTCTTTAACAACTCTTCTGCCTTAACACCAAACAAGGTATCATGCTGTAAAGGAGCATCCAATAATTCTGCCTTAACATGATCAGGTAAACTCTGTTCTTTTAACCAAGCATGTCTTCGAATCACAGAACCTGTAACTGCGGCTCTACAAGAGGCCTCCAAAGAATCAAAACCACATTGCAGAGTATGTTTTCTCACCTGCTCAACTGCATGCAATAAATCCTGCATTTCTTTACAATCAGGAGCTTCTGAGCTTGCAAGCACTTTCTGTTTTAACTGAGCCATTAAATATTGTTGGTACTTAAGCATGTGAAACTGGCAATTTAAAGCTCTTACTGCTAAAGTTGCAGAAGTGTATACTTTCTTCCCCCATCTATCCAAAGCTCTGGAATCTCTGTCAGAGGGTACTGGATTTTTTGCAATGGAAGCCTTAACCCCTTTTGGACCCTGGGAAATAGTTTCTGGATCAGTAGAAGGGTTTTTGTAAAGAGACTTGTGAGAGTCAGGGACTCTATAGTACCTGTCTGGCTTGGCTGGAGCAGGGGGCAAAGAATCAGGAGATAAGCTGGATTCAGAGAACACATCATCCACAATGTCTAGCACAGGCGGAACAGCCAGCGGCCTGTGCTGAGGCAATAAAAGGAAATCCCTGAGCCTTTTCTTGGATTCTGAGTAATCCTGACTTTCCCAATGGAAATGCTCCCTCATGGTACGTAAAGTTTCCCCAAAAGAATAATCCTCAGGAGGAGAGGCTGAAGGGATAGATTCTTCAGCATCAGAATCCCCATAGGGGGGTAGAGAGTATCCCTAGTCTGAAGAGGAATCAGAGGAAATGGAAACCTGATCAGAGGAGTCATAGTCTGTATCCTGCCAAGGCCTTTTCTCAGGAGAGGGATGGGAACCCTTGATTAGAGTAATGAGGTCTTTGGCCATTTTAAGCATCTGTTTCTTAGGCATGGATGACTGTCCAGGAGAATGCTGTACTTGTTTCTTTGTCTTTAATGGTAAGTTGTGAAGGTCTGAAAGCACCCTCAGAAGCCGATGCCTGCTCAGCGGTTCCAGACCCATCTGAGGGATTAGTTTCCGTAGGCCCAATACCTTGAGTTTCCAGAGGCCTAGTTGTCTCCACGTGGAAGTCGGAAGTGGCCTGTGGCTCTGAGGTAGGGGGTGTCAGGGGCTGCAAAAGTGCCTCACTGAAAACCGGCGACTGGCCTAGAAGAGGTTTCGTCGTCGGTTTTGGACCTCAGATGTCTGTCTTTATCCTTGTCTTTGAGTTTTTTCTGTATTGAGGTAGTCGGTTGATCTGACGGCATGGTATAATTAAACCTTCGGCCAAAGTAGTGCAAAGCAAAATCAAAGCGTCTTTTTTTAGTGCGTTTGTTAAATCTAGCACAAAACCGGCAACTAGTGACGTCGTGATCAGGGCCTAGGCATGGAATATAGTAAGAGTGGAAGTCCTTATAAGGTACTTGCTTCCCACAAGAAATACAATTATTAACTTTTTCTGACATCGGTCTGAGGCAAGAAAAAAGTTTCCCCAATGGGGTACTTAGCTTTATTGAAGACTTCAGATCTGAAATTCGACTTCGAAAATCTCAGGAGTCGCCGACCGGCACTTGCGAACTGCTTCGGGCACCGCGCGGCAAGAAAGACTGAAGAAAATGGATTCGGATGCATCTTATATACCCCTGGTGCACTGACGTCAAGGAAGAAGCGACAGCAACCGACGCCGGACCGAGACTTTGGAACTCTGGCCGACTGTGGGACCGCCTGATGGCAGAATAACACAAGTGTAATGACTGCAGCAGTGTAACATGATGAACATCTAAACACTACTACAAACTAGTATTCAAACTTCAAAAATGAGAAGTTATGTACCTACCATAACGTTCCATGTTAGTTGTCTTCTCTCGCCTTCTTTCTTGCTTGATGGGTTCGGAGCCGATCCTCGGCTCCGACTCCGCACTTTGCTAAGCTTGAGAGTCACTTTTACCAGTTCGAGGCAGACCCATATCCCATGATGCAAGGCGGTAAGTACCCAGATCTCGTTTGTTGTCTATAGGCAACAACACCTAGCATAAAAAACTTCCCAAAAGGAAGAAAGAAGGCAGAGAAGAAGCCTGAAGGATGGGTTAGGAAGACCAGAACTGTATGGTCTTAAGAAGCATTCTTCCATGTAGGGAGAAAAAGGTCTGTCCAGGCCAGGGGGAAGGAGGGAGGGTCGCAAGAAAGAAGGCGAGAGAAGACAACTAACATGGAACGTTATGGTAGGTACATAACTTCTCAATGTTAAGTTGTCAATCTCGCCTTCATTCTTGCTTGATGGGACCGCGTCCCTAGCACCTCTATCCTAGGTGGCTCAATGGAACAGACTCTTGAGAACTGTAGAGCCAAAACTGGCTCTGTCCCTGGAGGCCAAATCCAATTTGTAATGAGAAACAAAGGTATGAAGAGTGGCCCAAGTGGCTGCTGCACAAATAGTGTCTAATGGAAGTCTAGCCTGAAAGGCTGTGGAAGTGGCTAAGCTTTGCGCTTTAGGTTTCGAGCACAGCTGTTTTCCCCTGAGCTGATAGATTTCAGAGATGACAGAAGAAAGCCATCTAGATAAGGTCACTTTTGAGACTGGAAGGTCTTTTTTGTTATCAGCATAAGAAATAAAGAGCTGATCGGATTTCCTGAATTGTTTTGTTCTGTCCAAATAATATCGGAGTTGGCAGTGAACATCAAGATAATGTAATTTTTGTTCCGATCTGTTTGAGTAGTTTGGGAAAAATACAGGAAGGTCAATAGACCGATTCAAATTACTCTTTGAGGCGACCTTAGGCAAAAAGGTCGGATTAGTTCTCAAGGATACTCTGTCTTTGTGGAAGACCAAATAGGGGGGACGAACAGAGAGAGCATGAAGTTCAGATACTCTCCTAGCCGACGTAATAGCAACCAGGAATAGAGTTTTCCATGAAAGAAATTTCAGGGAACATGAAACAGCTGGCTCGAAGGGAGGAAGAATCAAGGATGTCAGCACTAAATTTAGGTCCCACTGAGGAGGAGGACTCCTGGCTGGAGGTTTCAGGAGAAAAATTCCTTTTAAGAAGGCTCTACAAAGCCTGTGGGACATAATGTTGTGATCTGCGAACCCAACATGAAAGTTCGAGATAGCAGCCAACTGAACTTTGACCGTGGAAGAAGAAGAGCCCGCGTGAAAGATTTCCGCTAAGAAATCCAGAACTGCTTGGACTGGAGCAGTAAAGGGATCAATATTTTTAGCTTTTGCCAAACAAGAAAAGCGTTTCCATTTGCTAGTATAAATCCTTCTAGTAGAGGATTTTAGGGAAGCTACTATGATGTCTCTAACAGGATTAGAGATCATAGGAAGCCTGGCTAAGGAAGGAAGTGGAGCAACCATGCTGTGAGGTTGAGAGAAGGGATAGACCGGTGCAGCTGACCCGATTGGTGAATCAGAAGGTCTGGTACTGGGTCCAGATGCCACAGCTGCACCAAAAGGTGACGATGGAGGAACGGGAACCAAATTTGTCGAGGCCAATAGGGAGCAATGAGAATCATTTTGGCTCTCAAAACGGTGGCTTTCTGGAGTACTTGTGGAATCAGCGGAAAAGGAGGAAAGGCATAAAGAAGTCCCTAGGGCCAATCCTGGGTTAGAGCGTCTCTGGGGGGATGGCCTGGCAGTGGGAAGAGAGAAAAGAAGTCTGGGCATTTGCTGTTTTGGGGAGTAGCAAAAAGATCGCAACATGGGCCCCATTCTAGAAAAATCTCCTCCACTATAGATTGTTTGAGAGACCACTCGTGAGGCATGAGAATAGCTCTGCTCAATCTGTCCGCTAAAATGTTGGTTTTCCCAGGGATATGCATTGCTACCAGAAACCAATGAGAGGAGATTGCCCATTGCCAAAGTCTGAGAGCTTCTCGACACAAGGGGTAGGACTTGGTTCCGCCCTGTTTGTTGATATACCATACTACAGACATGTTGTCTGTGTGAACTGCAATTGTTCCCAAGGGAAGAAAGTCGTTGAGGGCTTGCAACGTTAAAAGCACTGCTCTCATCTCTAGGACATTTATGTGCAGGTGGTATTCGAACGGTTGCCACGTCCCATGAACCATCCTGCCCTGATAATGACCCCCCCCCACCCGATCAGGGAGGCGTCCGTAGTGACAGTGGCTACCGGGGCCGGGGATACAAAGGGTCTGCCTTGGTGAATCTGGGGAGAAGTAATCCACCATGAAAGATGATTCCTGCAAATCTGTGTCACCAGAATTTGGTGACGCATTGGAAGTTGCTGGTAAGACCACTGAGTGAACAACATCCACTGAAGCAGGCGCATGTAGAAGCGGGCCAGGGGAAGAAGGGTAATGGCCGCAGCCATGAGGCCCAACACCTTTAGAACCATTCTGGCTTGTACTTTTTTGCTGGCTAGGATGATCCTCACGTGACTTTGTATATCTAAGATTATTTGGTCTGTGAGGGTTGCTGACATCCGAACAGTGTTTAAGTTTGCGCCTATGAAAGTAATAGACTGGCAGGGCAATAAGGAGGATTTTTTGTAGTTGATCGAAATTCCCAATTGAGTGCAAAGATTTATTGTGTAATCCCTGGCTTGAAGAAGTTGATGCCTGGTGGTGGCTGAAAGGAGCCAGTCGTCGAGATACGGAAACACCTGGAATCCTTGACGTCTCAGGTGAGCCGTGACCACTGCCATACATTTGGTGAACACTCTGGGGGCTGTAGTGAGACCAAAGGGCAGGGCTCTGAATTGGAAATGACTGGACCCCAGCCGAAAGCGGAGAAATCTTCTGGAGCGTCTGTGAATTTTTATGTGATAGTACGCGTCCTGAAGATCTATTGAGCACATCCAGTTGTCCTTCTCTAGGAGGGGCAGAATTGACTGAAGTGTGACCATTCGAAATCTTGTCTTCCTCACAGACTTGTTGAGTCTGCTGAGATCCAATATTGGTCTCCAGTCTCCCGTCTTTTTGGGGAACAAAAAGAATCTTGAGTAGATTCCGGGCTCTGAATGGTCTGCTGTAACTGGCTGAATGGCTCTTTTTTGTAGAAGTTTTAACACTTCTAACTCTGCAACTTCCCTTAGACCGGGTGGTACATCTGGAAGGGAATTTGAGTGAGAAAAGGGACTTTCCTCGAAAGGAATTTTGTAACCCTCGGATGTGATCGACTGTACCCATCTGTCTTGAGTGAGGGAACGCCAGGCTTCTGGGTACAGCGATAGTCTTCCCCCAACTGCCTCCAAGGATGGACAGTCGGGCAACATCTCAGGGATGCTGAAAGGGCTTGTCAGAGAGGCTCTCTGCTTCCCTGGTTCTGTGGACCCCCTCTGCCTCTAGAGCGGCGTCTGTTATTATTACCCCCTCTGCCTCTAGGGGTAAACTGACCACGTGTATCCGGCGTGACTCCTTGGGATTTGCGGAACCACATCTTTCCACCCTTCTGTCCTTTAGGGTAAGGTCTAGAAGGGGTGGAAAAACGGACCCCTACGGCAGAAAGAGTCTTGCCGTCCTGTTCACACCTGGTCAATGTATCCTTCACTTGAGGGCCAAACAAAGCTGACCCATCAAAGGGAGAATTTGTGAAGGATGCCTTAAAGGGATCTGCAAAATTACAGAGCCGCATCCAGGCTTGGCGTCTAAGAGCCACCCCTGTACCTGCGGCTCTACTCGCTCCATCTGCTGCATATGATATCAGTCGCATGGAGGAGTTAGCAATAGAATTAAGGATTCCTAGCTGCGTAGCAATTTTTTCTTGAGCCCCTGCAGCTGTGGGATCCTGTACTACTTCACCTAGTTCCTTAAGGATGTCCCTTTGGAGTCTGGTGAAGTGACATAAGTAGTTCAGCGAGCGCATAGCAAAGGTCACTGAAGAGAACATCCGCTTACCATACCTATCCATGGTCCTAGAATCCTTATTAGGAGGATGGACAGGTATGGAAGGATCTGCAAGTTCCTTCTTAGTGGCAGACGCCATCAGCAGGGACACCTTTCGTAAGGAATTGCTTTTCCAAAGGGGCAGTAATAAATTTAGATGGCCTCCTAGGAACTGGCTCTACAGAGTCAGGAGCAGCCCAAGCCTTTCGAGCAATAACTTCCATAAGGGGGTCGAAAGGCGGAGACAACCAGGAGGTGGAGGGCCGAGATCCAAACGCCTCTAGGTATACCGACTCATCCTCAGAGGTATTTGTGGAAGGCCAGTTTCCCCTCTGTTTTAGGAGTTCTAGGATGTCTGAAAAGGAGACATCCTCAGAGGGGGATCTTGGGGATCCCTCCGACTCATCTAAGTCGGTATCTGAAGTGATAGACTCAGGGGAGTCTAGGTGTTTCCTCTTACAAATCCTCTTGCGCGGAGGATCTCCTGAGTGATCAGGAGAATCCTCGAAAGAGGGGGTTATTCCCAGTGGGGAAACCTGAGGCGGAGGATCTCTGGGTCCGGGAGCAAGAGAGATGGCAGAGATATCGACTGGCACTGTAGATGGAGGAGCTAAGGGAATAGACTGCTGACTGAGCCCAGTGGCCAGCACACTCTTCATCACCTCGAAGGCCCCCCCCCAGGGAGGTCCGAGAGAACCTGTTCCGAAGAAACCGGAACTCCAGGGCCCACCGAAAGGGAAGGCTCCGAGGCAGATGTCGGAGCCGAGCTCACCAAGGCCGAGGCTCCAAGGGGAAGAGTGGGGTCGGACAAGGGTCCGTTGCCACTCACCCCCTCGGAGGAGACCAGGGAAGCCCGACCACCGAATCCCTCTAAGGAAGGTCTCGAAGAGGAGATAAGAGTAGATGCCGAGGGTGCAGAAGGGGGGGGTATCCGCCCCTCAGCCATAGCAGAAACTATCCCCGAAGACTCCAGCTCCAAACTCTGAGGTAGAGTTGAAGGAGGAACTTCAAGAGGGTGTGGACTAATAGTCGTCTGTTGAGACTGACTATGCAGCATTTGGGCCAGTGCCTGTGATTTCAATAATCTACTGACCACCCTCTCAAAATCATGGTCAGAAAGCCTGGATGACCTAGATGATCGGCTCCGATGGCTCCGTTCCGAGAGGAGAGGTGAGGCCGGAGCCGAGAGTATCGGTTCCAAGGAAGGGGACCTGGACCTCTTCCTCGAAGGAACCATCGGAGCCGAAGAAACCATAGATGCAGTCGGAGCCGAGGACTTTTCGGCACCGACAGAAAGTCTCGATGCATCGGCTCCGGCCGGAGCCGATACAGACATAAAAGTAACGGTGTCGGCGCCGACACCGAAGCCTGAGCCACATGGTGGTCGGAGCCAGTTGGAGCAGACACCGATGTGACTGAAACAGTATTGGCACCGATAGCCATCGGTGCCAAAGGTTTTTGCAACCCAGGATCGGCTCCAGCCGGAGCCGATCTCGACTCAGAAGGAGTCGGAACCGAGGCCGCAGGCTTGGACACAGAAGCCTGGGCCTTGGAAGACTTTGAAGTCTTGCTCGCAGCCGATTTAGCCGAAGAGCCCTCCGGTTTAAGAAGACCCCTTAAAATCAATTTATTCCTCCTCTCCTGCAGGACTCTCTGGCTAAAGGAATGACAAATCGCACAGGAGTCCTGCAGGTGGAGAGGTCCCAGGCAATATAAGCAAGAAGTGTGACCGTCTGTCAGAGACATCTTCTGACAGCACGAGTCACACTTCTTAAAGCCTGAGACCCTTTCTTTGGACATAGTTGTACCAACAATACACCACAACACAGTCCCAATCAGATAAAGTTATCTAAAATATAGAGAAACTAACCTCTCACACACACACACACACACACACACACACACACACACACACACACACACACACACACACGGGGGGGGGGGGGGGGCCTGACTAAAAAAATTAAGGAGGAAGGGTAATTTTAGTCAAAAAAGGGCTTAATATAAACTAAAAATATTAGATATTAAGTTTAAAAGTGAAAAGGGGCTAAAGACAGTTTAATATAAAACACTTACCAGGAGCTGGTAAAAGGAGGACCTCATCAGCGAAGCGGCAAACGAGATCTGGGTACTTACCGCCTTGCATCATGGGATATGGGGCTGCCTCGAGCTGGTAAAAGTGACTCTTGAGCTTAGCAAAGTGCCGAGTCAGAGCCGAGGATCGGCTCCGAACCCATCAAGCAAGAATGAAGGCGAGATTGACAACTTAACATCTAATAATCTATTCTCAAATTAACCTTACAATGGAAGGGAACATCCACCCCAACCCAGGACCAACCCCATCAGAAGCATCCAACCCAATATATAATATCCCCTCTAGCCTGCAAAACTTAAACATCTTCTCTACCTCTCTCCTCATCTGCCACCTAAACATCAGAAGCCTAAATAATAAAATCCACTACCTGCATGCCCTCTTAGCAATACACTCCCCAGATATACTATGTCTTACAGAAACCTGGCTTAAGCCATCTACCACTGACAATGAAGTTAGTTACTCCTCCAGGTTACAATATAATACGACTGGACCGCACCTCAAAGAAGGGAGGCAGGGTAGCTGTCTTATATAAATATTCAATTAATGTAACTATATTTCTAACTCTCCAAGTTCCTCAAGCTGATAAAGCTGAAATACTCTTTACAAAACTATAAATTAACCAGCATAAATCTATAAACATCGGCTGCATTTATATCCCACCTGGCAACACCACCAATATCCTTGAAGACATTCTACAGTGGCTGTCCATAAACTCCCCACAAGAAACACTTATTTTAGGTGACTAATATAGACTGGAACACCTGCTCCTCAGACTTCCCTACTACCCTCCCCCCCCACATAACTCTATATGGTTTCTCCCAAGTCATAACCTCCACCACTAGAACTAGTAAGCCCAATAACAAAGAAAGCATACTAGATTGGATTCTCATTAATAACCCTCCCCAAATGTATAAGGTAGGCACCCAAACTGAGGAAATAAGTGATCACCTCCTAACATATATACTCAGTCAAAAAAATGATATCTCTCAAATACCTATCTTCAGAACCATCAGGAACAATAAGAGCTTCAATCAAACCAAATTCCAATTAGAACTTCAAACATGTAACTGGAATAGACTAACACTACTCCCACTAGACGAGGCAGTATCGCAGTTCAACTCTGCGCTTCTTACAATCCTTAACAATCATGCACCCACCCGGACCATCAGAACAAAGAAAAAAGTAGCACCGTGGCTGTCCAAAGGAACTAGACAAAAAATCATGAATAGAAATAAAGCCTGGTCATCTTAGAATAACAATAAAAACCCTAAGGAACAACTAGTACATAAACAGCTAAGAAATGATACTAAGAAGGCTACAATGTTATACAAAAAAAAGACTATTACTGTAACCTGCAACATAAACCTCAAAATCGACCACAAAAATTTTGGTCCAGCTTAAACAATCTTCTCCATCCAGGTAATACAACTACCCCTACTCCTGCGTCTATCCTCCAAAAACCTCAAGAAAATATTGCCAACATCTTCTTTACAGAAACTATACAATCCCTTGCCAACCAACTAGGCCCCAACAACCTAGACCCTATTAACCCCATATCCAGTACCCACCCATCCTTTAACTGTCAACCTGTACCAACAGCATTTATCCGATCCTTAATCAAGAAACTGAAACCCACCACCCTTTCAGCAGACCTAGTCCCAGCTGAATATCTTCAAAAGGCTGCAAATGCAATAGCGTATCCCATCTCAATATTAATCAACAGAACCATCTCTGAAGCATATATCCCCTCCATCTGGAAAATTTCCTATGTAATTCTTCTCCATAAAGGGGGTAACTCCACTGATCTATCAAATTACCGGCCCATCGCCATTCTGTCCCCTCTGGCAAAAATTATGGAAAAAAGTATCCACAAGCAATTCCTTCATTACCTCAACTTACACAATCTCCTAGCTCCCTCCCAGCATTGATTTAGACCCCACCATAGTACCACCCACAGCCCTTCTACCCTTCTCTCAGACAATAAATCAAATCCGTAATAATAATAATACGCCCTCCTCTGCTGTCTTTCTTGACCTATCTAAGGCATTTGATATGGTAAACCACCAGCTACTCATTCAAACACTAAAACCTCTTGCCATAGACAGCCTAGCAATACGCTGGTTTCAGTCCTACCTAAGTGGTGGACAACAAGCTGTGCTACGGAAGGACAGCCTTTCTTCCCTACTGCCAGTCACCCTTGGAGTTCCTCAAGGGTCTATACTAGGACCTCTCCTATTTTCCATCTTCATTAATGATCTTCATACAGTCATGCCCAAAGTAACCTGCATTCAATATGCAGATGACTCTACCCTAATCTGTTCTGTCACCTCCCCATTAGACCTGCAGACCTTAACCCAAAATATTTTCAATGTAGTAGAAAACTGGCTCACTGACAGGTGTCTTCTATTGAATCCAAATAAAGCAAAACTGCTACTCTTCACCCCCACCTGGAAAGCTACACTCCCATCATTTACCATAACGTCGAATAATGGCACAATAATTTCCCCAGAAAGTAATACAAAACTATTAGGTGTAATTGTTGACAATAACCTTAAGTTTGACGCTCACATCAACAAAACCATTAAAACAGTCAACAAAAAGCTAGGATCTCTTTATAGAATAAGGCATTTCTAACCCCAACTGCTAGGACAGTTATTGCCCGAACACATTTAGTTTCAACCCTTCTTTATGCCTCCCCAATCTATACAAACCTAAGTAAATCTGACCTCAACAAACTCAATAGCTGCTACAACACCATATCCAGATTTGCCACAGGCTCAGCATATAGAACCCACCACTGTATTAACCTACGATCTCTAGGCTGGCTAGAGTTTCCCTCTCAAATCCAGTATAATCAATTAATAATAGCCCACAAAGTCCTCCATCAGCCCAAAAGCAAGCCCATACTCAAAAATATAACTACCCCTTACAGTAACCTAAAAACTCTCCGGTCTTATGACAAAATACTGGCACAAACTGTTAAATCTAAAAACTCAGCAGGTGACTCATTGTTTTGCAACTCTGTTGGAACAATCTGGAATCGGCTCCCTGCCAAAGTTACAGCAAACCAGACTATTAACCAATTTAAAACATCTCTCACAAAATTCCTAAAAAGTCACTGGCTGCGCCCTTGTACCAACCCTGACTACCAGCTTACCACTCTCTTCACTACCTGGCTATCTGTAAAATAGTCAATGTTTCAGACTTGGTCTCATTCTCATATGTGTTGTACTACTGAATGACATGCTACACCTTTTTCAGCCTTGTACCACTAAAAATGTCCAAGTTCGAACAAGAAAACTAGAATGTTAAGTTTAAGTATGTATGTATTCCAAGTATGCATATAATCCTATAATTCTGTACTGGTATCTATATGTGACTGTATAAAACTGCTACTGTTTAACTCTTATGTAACTATCCACATGTGGAGCTTTTCTCCCCGGGCCTCCGCTGAAAATGAACCTGTGTCCAGTCGGACTATCCCGGTTAACAAATGTAAAATAAAATAACTAGACCCACTTCAGTTTTAAACCCTGATTATAAAATGTTTGTGTCTACACTAGCAAAAAGAATGGCAAAGGTGTTGTCAACATTTATAAGGTAAGGATCAATGTGGTTTTGTGGAGGGGACACTAACAAACAAACCAAGAATGATCCAAGGGGAACCAGCATGTAAGAAAACACTGCTGCTACTGTTGGTGGGTCTTGATGCAGAGAAAGCATTCAACAGAGTGAGCTGGGATTTGATGAGTACAGCAAAGGAAGCATTTGCCTTCCCTAATATAATAAAAAGAAGTTATGTCTTACCATAACATTCCATCTGTGTTGTAGATCTTTATTCATTCATTACTGATAGGACTTTGGTTCCGTCCTCGGAACCAACACGGCCGTTTCCAAGCTCGAGCCAGCCAAAAACTCTCCGCTCAGACCTACCAATAATGCCCCTCTCATAGTCTCTTCAGATCGAGTTTGCCTGCCCTCATATTATAGAGATAATAAGAGAGACAGTAGGAGGCTATGTCTGAGGAAATACCTTAACTAGGAAATCCTATAATCCACCAGGAGTGTAGGCAAGGGGAAGGAGGGCGGGAAGTAATGAATGAATAAAGATCTACAACACAGATTGAACATTATGGTAAGACATAACTTCTTTATCTGATTATGTAAATCTTTATTCATTCCTTAATGATAGGACCGAGTCCCCAGCTACTTGAGTCCTGGGTGGCCCTAAGGAAGGATATTCCTGAGCACCATAGAACCAAAAGATGCTCGCCCCCTGGAGGCCAAATCCAATTTGTAATGAGTGATAAAGGTATGAGGTCTTGCCCAAGTTGCTGCTGTGCAGATATCATCCATAGAGGCTCTGGAATGAAAAGCCACAGAAGTGGCCATCGATCTAATGTGAGCCTTTACTCTGGAAGGTAAAGACAGTTTATTCTGATGGTAGACAAAGGTAATGACGTTTCTAAGCCAGGAAGATAGAGTCACTTTGGAGACAGGTTTACTCAGTCTGGGTCCCGCAAAGGCCACAAACAATTGATCCGTTTTTCCTGAAAGATTTAGTTCTGTCCAAGTAAGAACGAAGTTCCCTATGAACATCAAGGTTATGCAAAAGATATTCCCCTCTATTTGAATGTTGAGGGAAGAAAACCGGCAAGTCAATAGCTTGGTAAATTGAAAACCCAGAAATGACCTTGGGGAAGAAGGATGGGTCGGTAAGTAGGGACACACTTTCCCTGTGGAAAATCAAGTAAGGTCTCTTGACACACTTCTCGCTGAGGTAAGGGCTACTAGAAGAGTCTTCCAAGACAAACATTTTATATCACATGAATTAGAAGGTTCGAAAGGAGGGCTTGTTAATGGCTGAAGCACCAAAGTCAAGTCCCAAGGCTCTATGGGAGACTTGACAGGAGGTTTAACATGTAATACTCCTTTCAAGAAGGTTTTGCACAGAAGGTGTGACACAACAGAAGAATTATCAAAGCCACTGTGAAAATTTGTGATAGCTGCTAAATGTACAGTAATAGTTGATTCTGATGCTCCTGCATGTAAGAAGCATAGTCCGGTATTGTAGGATCTCCTGAACAGGCATACAGAAAAGGTCTATGTCATGATCTTTGGCCCATGTAGAGAACCTAGCCCACTTACTAGAATAAATTTTCCTGGTGGAAGGTTTGTGTGAAGCCAGAAGAATATCACAGACAGGAGATGAAATATCAGGTAGCCTGGCAACCATCTGAAGTGGAGAAACTAAGCTGTGAGCTTGAGGCTGTTGGGACTGGGGTGAATCAGTCCCTGAGAGTGAGACAGCAGACCTTGGGATTGATCCATGATCCACAGGCTGTGAATCAGATGAGGCCATAGGAAAGGGAACCAGACTTGATGGGGCCAATAAGGGGTAATGAGGATCACTTTGCTTTTCAACCTCTGAGCTTTCTGGAGGAATTTCGGGATGAGGGGAAAGGCATACAGCAGAACCGGGGGGGGGGGGGCAATCGTGCATCAGAGCATCCCTCGGTGACTCCCCCTGAGGGGGATCAGGGCAAAGTAGCTTCTGCATTTGTTGTTTAGAGGAAAAGCAAACGGGTCACAGCAAGGCCTGCCCCAATGGCGGAAGATCTGATCTGCTACTATAGGACTGAGGGACCACTCGTGAGGCATCAGGATGTTACTACTCAGATTGTCCGCAATAAGGCTGGAACTCCCGGGAATGAGCATTGCTATAAGAAAGCAGTTGGAAGCTATCGCCCAGTGCCAAATCCTCATGGTTTCCCAACACAGGGGTACGACCTGGCTCCACCTTGTTTGTTTATATACTAGATGAGTGACATGTTGTCCGAATGAATTGCAATGGTCCCGGAAGGGAGGGATGTATGGAATGCTTGCAATGTTAAGAGAACTGCCCTCAGTTCTAGAACATTTATGTGCAAATTGGCCTCCATGGGGGACCAGGTGCCTTGGACAGTCTTTCCCTGGAAATGCTCAACCCCCCCCCCCCAGCAGGTAAGCATCTGTGGTGACCATGGCCCTGAGCTGGGGAAGGCAGAACGGTCGACACCAAAGATTTTATTCTGGCTTCATCCACCAAAGCATTTCTTTCTTGCAAAGATTTGTAAGGCATATCAAGGAGTCGAGAGGATGGGTTAAGATTGACAACGGACATGAAAGGAGCCACTTTACTAGTCTCATGTGCAACCTCATCAGTGGAACTAAGGTAATGGTTGCTGCCATAGAACCCAGACATTGTAGTACAAGATGTGCTGGTACAAATGTCTGTTGGAGGAGGACTTGAACCTGGCTTCTTATTTTTGAGACCCTGTGAGGAGGAAGGGAAGCTTGACAGGATTTTGTGTCGAAGATCGCTCCAATAAATTCCAGTGTTTTTGTTGGGGATATTTGAGATTTTTCCTTGTTGATCGTAATCCCTAAGCGAAGAGCAAGGCCTTGAGTGTAAGACAGGCAGTGGATGAGAAGTTTCCTGGTCGTGGCGATAAGGATCCAATCATCTGGATACAGAAACACCTGGAATCCTTGTAGTCGAAGATGAGCTACTACAACTGCCATACATTTGGTGAACACTCGAGGACTGTTGAGAGACTGAATGGCATTACCCTGAACTGGTAGTGATTGGCTCCCAACTGGAAGCGGAGAAATCTCCGGGAGCGCTGATCCATCTTTATGTGGTAATATGTGTCCTGGAGATCTATAGAGCACATCCAGTTGTCCTTCCCTAGAAAGGGGAGGATGGACTGTATCATGACCATCTGGAATTTTTGAGGTTTTATGAATTTGTTCAGTAAGCTGAGATCCAGGATTGGTCTCCAGTCCCCTGTCTTTTTTGGCAGCAAAAAGCACCTTGAGTAAAAAACGGATTCTCTCTGGTCTGGTGGGACTGGCTGGATGACTCTTTTCTTAGCAGCTTTTCGATTTCTAAGGCTGCTACCTCCCTCTGAATGGGTGGAACATCTGGGATTTGTTTGACGGGTCTGGGAGTAAGATCAAATGGGATATGGTGGCCTCTGGATATTATTCTCTGCACCCATGCAACGGTAGTGATAAGTTGCCAGGCTTGTAGGTGCAGAGAAAATTGACCCCCGACTGCTTCCAGAGGAAAGCAATCGGGCTGCTGCTCAGGAGCGCTGGTAGGGTCAGGCCAGAGAAGGAATCCCTAGCTCCCTGGTTACGTGGACCCCCTCTGCCCCAAAAGGGGCGTTTTCTGGATGAGTTGCCCCCTCTACCCTGGGGGGATTGCTCACCACGAGTGTCACCAAAAGATCCATGGGACTTTTTGAACTACAATTTTCCTCCCCTCTGGTTCCTGGAATAGGATCACTGGGGGGTGAAAAATGTATGCCCACAGCAGACGAGGTCTTTCAGTCTTTCTCACTTTGTGATAGTGTCTCTCTTACTTTAGGACCAAATAGGGAAGATTCGTCAACAGGCGCATTGATGAAGGAAGATTTAAAGGGGTCTGCGAAATCCCACAAATGCATCCAAGCATGACGATGCCTGATGCGGCTGCTCGAGCTGCCCCCTTGGTGTGAGATATCAAGCGCATTAAGGAGTTTGAGATAGATTCCAGGGTAGCCAGCTTCGAGGTGACAGTGTCACGCACCTCATCAGGCAGTACCCTCGCCAAAGTGGTAGACATTTCAGAAATCAGGTCTCTTTGGAGGGGTGTGAAGTGTGCTAGATAGTTCAGCGATCAAATGGCAAAGGTCTCTGAAGCATAGGTCCACTTCCCCCAGTCTGTCCATAGCCAGAGACTCCCTGTTCGGGTGATGAACAGAGAAACTATCTTCTGCCAGTTCCCTCTTGTTGGCCACCGGCATGATCATGGACTAAACTACTAACTGCCTGGACCAATTGGGCTGGTCTTCGGGGTGGATAAAATTTTGTCTGGCTTCCAGGGGACAGGTTCTTCATTGTCCGGGGGCTTCCAGGCATGCTGCACGATCAGTTTTACAAGCTCATCCGCAGGTGGGGTCACCCAGGAAGTAGATGGCTGAGCACAGAAGGCCTGCAAGAACATAGATTCCTCCAAAGGGTTAGAGGACTTCCAGTTTCCCCTCTGTTTGAGGATCTCGAGAATGTCTCCAAATGAGATGTCTTCTGGGGGAGACCGTGGGGACCCTTCTCCCTCATCGCAATTGGTGTCCTCAGTGATAGATTCCTCAGGGGGAATCAAGGTGCTTCCTCTTGCACAGTTTTTTCTGCGGTGGCTCCCCAGCAGGATCTTCTAGGACGACTCTGGAGAAAGGGTGCCCTTCAAGGGAAGGACTTGCAGCTCCTGTGCTTGGGACCCTAGAGTAGGGGGTTGGGACAACTGAATGCTAGAGGGGGTTTTGGTGTCGATGCCACTGGTGCTGACGGCGAGCCTGTTAAGGCAAGGACCCTCTCCATCACCTGGAAAACAGGCCCGCCCAAGGAGGGATGGGAGCCCAGAACTGAGAAGGACAACCTTGGAACTGGGGTCACATCCCGCCCTGAGGAGCCCGCCTCCAGGTGAGGGGCTCCGAGAGGACTGGTAGTTCAGTGGAGCTGTGGCCATAGGTGGTGCCAGCAAAAAAAATAGGCGCTGAACTAGGAACCACGGTGCTCAGAGAGTACACTGGTTCCAACGGAGCCATTGCTCCAAGAGTAATCGGTGCTGACAGAGGAACCTCTGCAGTCAGAGCCAAGACAGAATGCACTGGGGTGGTCATCGGTATGGAAGAGGCCGGAGGAGGATATACTGGTGAGTATGCCATGAAAGGTTCCATTCCAAAGGGGACAGAAGACCTAGCAGCGGTGAGCAATCCTCTAGCTGCCAGAAGCTGGTCCACAACCTGCACTACATCTTGTTCTGAGAAGCTCCTGGTGGATCTGTAGGAGGCTGCTGAAGGACAGTCAGGTCTTTCAAGAAAGGGGCTAAACTGGTATCACAAAAAAGGGTTGCAAGTTGGAAAATATCTGGTTCTGGGAAGGTGTTCAACCTTTGGAACAGACAAGGTCATTGTCTGTGGAGCTGTATAAGTTATCGGCACAGTGGCCGGGGATGGTGCCTAAGCGGGTATGGTAGTCAAAGCCAGTGTCAAGACCAAGGACATCATGGAGGATGATGGTGCCAAAGCAGATACTGTAATAGAAGTCAAAATTAGAGGCGGCATCGAGGGAAAAGACATAGAGCCTGGTGCCAAGGTTGTCTGCGTCAGAGAAGCTCGGTGTCAACTCGGTTCCAAAATGGACCGAGATGTAGGAACAGAGTGACTCCATTTTTCCTTGTGTTTTTTAGTCTTAGGAGGTGGTGAGACCTCCGTCCCAGAGAGGGCCTCCAAGAAAGGAGTTTTCATCAAACCCTTCAATATCAATTTGTTTTTGCGTTCGGCTAAAGTGCGATTACTGAAGCTGGAGCAGATATCACACGGGGCATTTATGTTGTCAATGCCTAAACAATAAATGCACCGAGCATGACCATCTGAGTTGGGCATCTTACGCTCGCATTTATTGCACTGCTTAAACCCCAATTTAGCTTTTTCAGACATAATGAGACTAATCTAAGCAACAAGGTAAACAGTCAAAAACAGCAGCAGCAGATTTAAAGAGAAAAAGGTGTTTGTTTTTTATCTAGATAGAAAAGGGGAAGAGTACGAGCAAAGGTACCTAGAAATACCACAAGTGGTAGGAAAGAGGGCCTACCAAAGGTAGGAGAGAGGGACAGTACCAACGAAGGTAGAAAACTAACTACCAAAGGTAGAGGGTAGGGAATAGAACAAGTAGAGGAGTCTATGGACAAGAGAAGAAAATTAGTGAAAAACTGACTAAAAGGTAAGGTATTGCTAGGAATTTACACAAAACTCTACACTTACCTTTGAGAGAGAAGGCTTGGCACGTCTGCTGAGAAACGCAGCAAACGAGATCTTGACAGACTATGAGAGGGGCATTATGGGTAGATCGTAGCTGAGAGTTTTTGGCTGGCGCGAGTTTGGAAACGGCTGTGTCGGTTCTGAGGACAGAAATGAAGTCCTATCAGTAAGGAATGAATAAAGATTTACAACATCAGACGGTTAAATTAGGAGTCTATATGCAGGATCAGATGCAATTATTAAAGTGTAAGGGCTCCTCCTGTATAAGCTCTACTGGAACACTGGAACCTTTCCCTTTATTATTTGCTTTATATCTAGAGCCATTTGCACAGAAAAGAAGACATCCAGAAATGCAAGGATATATATATAATATGGTAATCAAGAAAAGTTGGCTTTACTTGACGATAATATTACTCTGTACATGATAAATCCAGAAAAGGACATCTCTGCGTTGTGGAACATTTTAACAGTTTCATGTCTTTTCAGAATATAAAAATTAATGAAGCTAAAAACAAAGGCTACAGCTGTAAATTGTGTCAGCAATATTAATTTTTATGGGGAAACAAGCATTTAAGAGTATGGAATAAAAAAGCTTTTGTTATGGCAGCTAAGGATGTGTAGGAAGAGAATGAACAAAGATAATTAAAAACGGAGAACCTGGAAGCTCGAGTTTAGGGATAAGGAAATGGAAAAAAATGTTTTTAATTTTAGTTCCTTTGGTTTTATACAGGTTGGGCATATTTTAATCAACAGAGAATAAGTTATGACACTTAAAAGAACCCTTCCAAAACCTCAAAAGACCTCCGAAGCCATCAAATGGCAACACCTATCCTCACCAACCACTAAAGCACACACCAAAAACAAAACCTGACACTACTCATAAGCATGCATTCAATGATCCCCAAAAACAAAACCCATAAGACAAGCAAACACTTTACTTAATTCTCTTGTCATAGGGGATTCTATTATACTACACACAGATGACCCTCTCACCAAAATGGTTAATTGCCTATCTGCAGCTAGGATCCATAATATCACTCACATATTCAAGTCACTACACCACATGTACCAATATGATTCTATCACAGTCCATGTGGGTCTAAATGACTGGTGATATACCTCATTGGAGTATACGGAAAGAGACATTACGGATCCCTCTGAATGTGCATCACAGACAGGTGTATGCCTTGCATTGAGCAGCATTCTACCTTAACTGAGAAAGATGTCGAAGTATGCACAGAAAATTTAAGTTATGTACTCACCATTACTATGCACCTGTGTTGTCAATTTTCATTCTTCCTCAACATATGGGTCTCGGATCCGACCCTTGGATCAGACTCAATCTCTTTAGATTCTTGGATCCGACTCTCAAGCTCCTCTCATTACCCATAATGCCTTTAACTTATCAGATTACCTCAGATCGAGTTTGCTGTTGCTAAACATGCCACAAGGCATAAATATTTATGATTATAATCATAACAAGAAACAAGATAGAAACAGAGTAGGGGCTCAAACTGGAAAAATAGTTCCTATATACCAAACCAGGTCACTCCCAAAGGATAGGAAAGTACAGTTTTGTACCTACCATAAATGTAGATGTTCGAGTGTATTCACTGCTGCAGTCATTACACTTGGGTTATCCTGCCGTCAGGCGGTCCCCGTAGTCGGCCAGAGATCCAAAGTCTTGGTCCGGCATCGGTTGCTGTCGCTTCTTCCCTGACGTCAGTGCACCAGGGGTATATAAGATGCAGCCAACGCCATTTTCTTCAGTTTTTCTTGCCCCAGATGTCAGGTGCCCGGTAGGCAATGCATATTGCTAATAAAACATACATAAAAAATAAAACCAAAACCTTCAGTTACCAGCAAATACACCACATAGGTAGTATAGGGTAGAAAGGTATAGAGAAGTCCCAGCTAAGAAAGAGAGGATGGAGGGAGGGTAACCTGGACTGCAGCAGTGAATACACTCTAACATCTACATTTATGGTAGGTACAAAACTGTACTATGTTCATCGTGTTTCACTGCTGGAGTCATTACACTTGGGTTGAATCCCAAAGCTGAGGTTGGGTGGCTGGTTCTATAGAGGATTTGGGGTGGCTATGAGGCCCTGCAGCACTGCAGTGGCAAAGCCAGCTCTGGATTTAGAATAAAGAGGCAAGTGATAATGTTTGGTAAAGGTGTGCACTCAACTCCAAGTTGCAGCTTCCAAGATATCTTTGGTAGGTACTCCTCTAAGGTAGGCAGTTGAAGTGGCTGTTGCCCTGGTGGAATGTGGCCTAATGTTGCTAGGTACAGTTTTCCCATGCTGTGGGTAGCAGAAACGGATACAGTGTCCTATCCACTTTGAAATAGTCTGCTTTGAAATAGCCTTTCCCTGTGATCCTGCAGCATATGCTAAAACAATTGCTCAGTTTTCCTGAAAGCTTTTGTTTTGTCCAAATAGAAACGTAACTGCCTGTGTATGTCCAATGAATGCAGAAGTCTCTCCCCTTTATTCTGGGGATTTGGATAAAAAGTTAGCAAGTGAATACTTTGGTTAAGAGCCACACTGGATACCACCTTTGGCATAAATGTAGGGTTTGTTCTTAAAGAAACCCTGTCTTGGTGAAAACTGATGAAAGGCTCCACTGCCATTAGTGCCTGTAACTCTGAGACTCTTCGTGTGAGGTTATTGCCAGAAGCAGAGCAGTTTTCCATGACGCACATTTTAATTCTGCTGAATTGGCTGGCTCAAAAGGAGGTAAAGTTAGTTTTTCCAAGACAAAATTGAGGTCCCAAGTTGGTGTTGGTGCTCTCCGGGGCGGTCTTATGTTTCTAGCTCCTCTGAGGTACTGTTTTAGCAATGGATGAGAGAAAATAGGAGGATCCGTGTTGTAATGAGCCGAGATGGCAGAGGCGTGGATCTTAATGGATGAAAAGGATAGGGCTTTGTCCAGCATCTCAGTTAAGTATTGTAATCTCTCAGGAATATTTGGGACAAGAGGGTCAAAGCTTTGAGCCTGGTTCCAGGCACAGAATCTCTTCCACTTTTCTGAATAAGATTTCCTGGTGCTAGGCCTCCTGGCCTCCAAATTGCCATACATAACAGCTTTAGAGAGAGGTGTTGTCTGCTTGGCTAAGAAATCTGCCATGCAGCCAGGTTTACGGTTTTGAGTTGGCTGTGCAGGATCTGATTATTTTGTTGAGTCAGAAGATGAGGAATTTGAGGTAAAATCCATGGTGGGCCTTGAGCCAAGTTCTTTAAGATTGGGTACCAGTGCTGGTGTGGCCAGTCTGGGGCAATCAGGATCATTTTTGGCCTTTCTTGTCTGGCTTTTAGTACCACCTTTGAAAGGAGAGGCAGTGGTGGGAAAACAAACTTTTAGGCTTTTGCAGCTGAATGAGAAAGCATCCACTTTCCATGCTTGTGTGTGGTAAGTCCTTGTGTAGAATTTCTGTAGTTGGCAATTGATTGGGGAGGCAAAAGGATCTATGTCTGGGTACCCCCATTTTTGAGTTATCATGCTGAATACTTGTGGATTTAATTTCCACTAGTGAGGATCCATGATGTTTCTGCTTAAGTCATCTGCCAGAGTATCTTTCTTTCCTGGCAGGAACTGTGCTTGCAGATGATCTTGATAGGTTAGAGCTGTGCTCCACAAGGTCATGGCCTGTCTGCAGAGGGGATAGGAATGAGTGCCCCCTTGCTTATGTACCACATAACTGTGGTGTTGTCCTGGATGCAGAAGGTCCTTGAAAGCTGTTAGGGCATTTTGTACAACTAGCATCTCTTTTTGATTGATGTGAAGATGCATTTGGTCTGCGGCCCACTTGCCCTGGATACATTTTCCTGCCATGTGTTCTCCCCAGATGTAATTTGAAGCATCTGTTGTTAGTGTCTGCCTGGCTGTGGGTAAAGTGAAAGGCTGTCCCTTGTTGTGGTGACATGCCTGTGCCCACCATCGAAACTCTTGTTGTAGGCAGGGAATAAGTGGTACTACTGTTTCCAAACAGTGACAGTGTTGAGTCCAAACACTTTTTAGGTACCATTGTAATTTCCTCATATGCAGCCTGGCATATGGTATTAGTAGTATGCAGGACGCCATGAACCCCAAAGCCTGCAGAATTTTTCTTGCAGGGAGTTGGGTTTTTGTTGCCATCAACTGAAAGTACTGAGTCAGCTGTCCTTGCTAGTCTGGCGTGAGATAAGCCATCTGGGCCATTGTATTTAAGCTGGCACCCAGGAATATTATCTCTTGTGAGGGCACTAGTTTTGATTTCTTTTCGTTTACTGTGTACCCTAGGCAAATTAGTAATCTTTTTACAAATGCCAGATGCTTTAGAAGAATGTCCTTGCTCTCTGCTTGAATAAGGCAGTCGTCCAAGTAGGGATATATTTGAATTCCTTTTTGTCTGCAAAATGCAATTACTGGTGACAGGCATTTTGTGAAGACCCTGGGCGCAGCAGATAAGCCAAAGGGCAGTGCAGAGAATTGGTAATGCATTGAGCCAGCTATGAATTTGAGGTATCTTCTGCAATTTTGTCTGATAGGGACATGCAGGTATGCCTCTGATGTCCAAAGTAACAAGCCAAGCCTTCTTGCCCAGCATGGGAAGAAGTTGCTGTAGTGTCAACATTTTGAATTTCGGAACATCCAGATAAGTATTCAGAGTAGAAAGGTCCAGTATGGGTCTCCAGGCTTTGTCCTTTCTGGGGACCAGGAAAAGTCTTGAGCAAAATCCTTGTCCTTGTTCATGTTGTGGCACTTTTTGAATAGCTCTCATGTCCATGAGGGCTGTAATTTGTTTTTGTGCCTCTGCCCATTGATTTTGTGGCAGGTCTGGCATTCCTTTTGGCCTTGGTGAAGTGTGAAAGTGGAACCTGTAACCTTGAGACACAATATTCAGAACCCATTTGTCTTGGGTGATTATATGCCAGTTTTGTGAAAAAAGTGCTAGTTTTCCCCCTAAGGGAGCTGCCAAAAGCTAAGTGCTTGGCATTTGAAGGGGAAGTTATTGGGACTGTTTCCTATAAGGTTGTGACTGGTCTTCCCCTCCTTCTGGGGTTAAAGCACCCCACTGTCATGGTCTGTAAGAGCCTTGGGGCTGAGATCTGCCTCTTTGTGGTCTGTCTGACACTGGAAAGGACCAATTTTTTGAAGGCCAATTTCTGCTAAATCGAGGTGGCTGTACCTGAAAGAAATCCTTCACTGTTTGCATAGATTTTGCCTTATCCTCCATTTTCTTTAATACCTCTTCTGCCTTAACACCAAATAAAATATCCTGCTGTAAAGGAGCATCCAATAATTTTGCCTTAAAATGATCAGGTAAACCTTGTTCTTTTAACCAAGCATGCCTTCGAATCACAGATCTTGTAACTGCTGCTCTACAAGAAGCCTCTAATGAATCAAAACCACATTGCAGAGTATGTTTTCCCACTTGTTCAGCTGCATGCAATAAATCCTGCATTTCCTTATAGTCAGGATGTTCTGAGCTTGTAAGCATTTTCTGTTTTAACAGAGACATTAAATATTGTTGGTATTTAAGCATGTGGAACTGGCAATTTAAAGCCCTTACTGCTAAAGTTAAAGTAGTGTAAACTTTCTTCCCCCATCTGTCTAATGCTCTAGAATCCCTGTCAGAGGGAACTGGCTTTTTAGCCGTGGAAGCCTTTACCCCTTTGGGAACCTAGGAAATAGTTTCTGGGTGAGCAGCAGGGTTTTTATAAAGAAATTTGTGAGTCAGGGACTCTGTAGTACCTGTCTGGCTTGACTGGAGCAGGGGGCAAAGAATCAGGATTTAAACTGGATTCAGAGAACACATCATCCACAATATCTAACACTGGCGGAATAGCAAGGGGTCTGTGCTGAGGCAATAAAAGAAAGTCTCCGAGCCTTTTCTTGGATTCTGAATAATCCTGGCCCTCCCAATGGAAATACTCCCTCATGGTATGCAAAGTTTCCCCAAAACAGTAATCCTCAGGAGGACAGGCTGAAGGGATTGATTCTTCAGCATCAGAGTCCTCATGGGGGGGTAAAGAGTATCCATGGTCTGAAGACGAATCAGAAGAAATGGAAACCTGATCAGAGGAATCACAGTCTATCCTGCCTAGGCCTTTTATCAGGAGGGGGATGGGAACCCCTGATCAGAGTAATTAGGTCTTCGGCCATTTTGAGAATCTGTTTTTTAGGTATGGAGGCCTGTCCAGGTGATTGCTGTACTTGCTTCTTTGTCTTTAATGGAGTTTTAGACTTGGTTGTTGTTTTGATGGTAAGCTGTGAAGGTCTGAAAACACCCTCAGAAACCGATGCCTGCTCAGCGGCTCTGGACCCATCTGAGGGGTTAGTTTCTGTAGGCCCAATACCTTGAGTTTCCAGAGGCCTAGACATCTCCACGTGGGAGTCAGAAGCGGGCTGTGGCTCTGAGGTAGCGGGTGTCAGGGGCTGT
Organism: Protopterus annectens; assembly: GCF_019279795.1. Lineage (NCBI taxonomy): Eukaryota > Metazoa > Chordata > Ceratodontiformes > Protopteridae > Protopterus > Protopterus annectens. The sequence goes on along the minus strand of NC_056739.1, from coordinate 127,849,087 downwards.
GAAAGTGCCTCACCGAGAACTGGTGACTGGCCTAGAAGAGGCTTTGTCAGTTTTGGACCTCGGATGCCTATCCTTATCTTCGTCTTTGCGTTTTTTGTGTATTCCGGTCATTGGTTGTTCTGACGGCATGGTATAATTGAACCTTCAGCCAAAGTAACGGTGAGCAAAGTCAAACAGACGTTTAATGGTGCACTTGTTAAATCTAGCACAAAACCAACAGCTAGTGACGACATGGTCTGGGCCTAGGCATGGAATACAGTAAGAATGAAAATCCTTATGAGGTATTTGCTTCCCACAAGAAATACAATTATTAACTTTTACTGACATCGGTCTGAGGCAAGAAAAAGTTTCCCCAATGGGGTACTTAGCTTTACTGAAGACATCAGGTCTAAAATTCGAATTCAAAAATCTCAGGAGTCGGCCGACTGGCACTTGCGAACTGCTTTTGCTTCGGCAACAAAGACTGAAGAAAATGGCGTCGGCTGCATCTTATATACCCCTGGCGCACTGACGTCAGGGAAGAAGTGACAGCAACCAACGCCGGACCAAGACTTTGGAACTCTGGCCGACTGCGGGACGGCAGGATAACCCAAGTGTAATGACTGCAGCAGTGAAACACGATGAACATCAGGGAGAAAGAGAGTAGCAGCTGAAGAATGACAATGGACAACGCAGATCCATAGTTATGGCGAGTACAAAACTGAATTGTCTGATGATGTTATTTTTGCTGACTCCTTAATATATGGGACAGAATCTCCAGGTATGATAATCTTCGGTGGCCATCATGGAAGGATATTCTGGAGAACTGCGGAGCCAAAGGCAGCCCTGTTCCTGGACATGATGTCCAGCTTGTAATAAGCAATAAAAGTGTGGGAACTGGACCAAGTGGCCACAGCACAAATGTCATCAACTGAAGCTCTAGCGCAAAAAGCAGATAATGTGGCCATGGATCTAGTCAAATGAGATTTTGGGGGTCTAGGTAAAGACAAACCTCTCAGAGAATATACAAAGGAAATGCTATCTGTTATCCAATTAGCTAAAGTAACTTTAGATATTGGTTTTCCTAATTTGTTTTTAGTAAAGGAGACAAACAGCTGATCAGTTTTTCTAAATACCTTTGTTCTATGTAGGCAGAAATGAATTTTTGAAGTTGCCAGGTCCTATGTGGTAATTAGGAATGGCTGCAAGCTGGACTTTCATGGTGGAAAAAATGACACAGTCTAGAAAAACTGAAGCCAGGAAGGCTAATCTAGCAGGAAACAGAGCTGTGAAGGGATCCTGCTTTCTTTTTTCTGCCCAATATGAAACTCTCTTCCATTACTCTTATAAATCTTCCTAGTAGAAGGTTTCTGAGATGAGGATAAAATCTGAAGCATTGAGGAGGAAAGCCTGGACTATCAAGCCATCACTGGCATTGGAGAAATCATGCGGTTAACTTGAGACCCTGAATGTCTGAATGAATCATTCCTAAAGGGTGTGACTGTAGGTCTGGATTGGGGTGCAGTGTCCAAGGCAGACATTGAAGATGAGACCATAGGAATGGGAACCACACTTGCTGAGGCCAGAAAACAGCAATGAGGATTACCTTGCTCTTCAGCCTTTGTGCTTGCTGGAGAAATGTGGGTATTAAGGGAAGGGGAGGATAAGCATACAGGAGACTGGGGGGGGGGGCAAATGTGGACTACAGCATCTCTTGGTGACTCCCCTCAGGGAGAATTAGGACAAACAACCCGCTGCACTTGTTAATGGGATAGGCAGAGAGGTCGCAGCAAGGTTGACCCCAGTGATGAAAAATCATTTATCTCAACACAGGATTGAGATACCACTCGTGAGACATCAGGATGGATCTGGTCGGCTAAAATGTTGGATTTCCCCAGAATGTGCTTTGCTACAAGAAAGCGGTTGGAGGAGATAACTCACTGCCAAACTTTCACTGGTTCTCAGAAAAGGGGTAAGATATGGTTCCCCCGTTTGTTGATGTGCCAAACCAATGACATATTGTCTGTCTGGATGGCAATCATACCTAGAGGGAGAGAGTTGTGAAAGGCCTACAACGCTCTCATCTCTATGAAACTGATATGCACAATTGTTCTCTTCTGGGGACCATGTACCCTGAACAGTCCATCCAAAGAAATGCTCCCCCCACTCTAATTGGGAGGCATTCCATGGTCAGCATGGCCTTCACAAGAGGAAAGATAAATGGGCTTTCCTGACAAAGTTTGTTGGACCGGATCCACCAAAGTAGGGAACACCTGCAGGCTAGCAAAATCTTTATGGGATACTTTAATGGATGTCTAAACATTGAGCATTGTATTGACATGGTCCATTGGAGAATTCTCATGTGAAAGTGAGCCAAGGGTAATAGGGTGACCTCTGCAGCCATCGAACCTAAGGCTTGAACAACCAATCTCGCATGAGGACAAAGATGATCTAGAATCTGCCTGACATGCAGTCTTAGGGAAAGAATTCTGCTCTGAGGTAAGAATGTAAACTGTGACTGTTATCCAGGCGAGCTTCTATAGACTTCAAGACTTGAAATGGTTGAAGTTGAGACTTGAAAAGATTTACTGCAATCCCTAGGAATGGACACAACTGGAGTAAGTAGTCCCTGACCTTCTCTAGGAGATGCTTGGTTGGTGCAGAAAGGGGCCAGTCATCTAAAATAAGGACACACACTGAATCTGTGCAGTCTGAGATGAGCTGCCACCACTGCCATGCATTTGATTAATACCCTGGGGACTGTGGTGAGACCAAAGGGCAGGGCCCTGAACTGGTAATTACTGCCTCCCAGCCAAAAGCGCAGATATCTTTGAGCACGCGGATGTGATAAAGTATGCATCTTGAAGATTTATAGAGCACATCCAATCGTCCTTCTGTAGAAGAGGCAGACTGCAATGATCTGTGACCAACCAAAACTTGGACAAACTGATTTAGATGACAGATAAAGAAGAGGTCTCAGGTCCCCTGATTTTTTTGACAATAAAAAGAACCTGGAGTAAATTCCGGATCCTGTTCAGTCTGGTGGGACCTGACTGCCTTTTCTAGCAGCTTTTGAATCTCTAATGCTGCTGATTCCCTCTGATTGGGTGGAACATTGGGGAGATGACTCTTTTGCAATGGATTCTGTGAAAAGGGAATGAAGTATCCCCTGGATATGATCCTTTGCAGCAAGAACTTCGTGATGGCTGTTCCAGGCGTCCGGGTGTAAAGAAAAACACCCCCGACTGCCTCCAGAGAAGAACAGTTAGGCCACCTTTTATGAAAGCTGAAAGGGCATGTCCGAGAAAGAATCTACACACCCTTGGTTCTGCGGACCACCTTGCTACGAGGACAGCATCCTCCATTATTTGCTCCTCTGCCTCTGGAAGAAAAATCCCCATGCAAGTCCTGAAAAGGTTCTTGAGATTTTCTGAATGACATTTTCTTACCACTGCGTAGATTCCTAGAGGAAGGTCTTTGTGGGGTATCCATCTTTCTCTCTGTGGGAATGTGTTCCCTTAACTGTAGGCTCAAACAGGGAAGGATCCATCAAAAGGAGCACTGATGAAAAAGGATTTAAAGGGCTCCACAAAAATCACAGTCTAAACCAGGCATGTCTTCTTATGACTATGCCTTAACCAGCAGCCTGTGAGGAACGTTCAGCGGTGAGAGATATGAACCTCATGGACACATTGGATATAGATTGGAGGCTGGCCAGTTAGGAGAAATAAGTTTTCTCTTCCTATGTCGACATGGACCCTGGGGTAGACTCAAGAGACTTCTTTGACCAAGTTCCTCTGTACTCTATTAAAATGTGCCAGGTAGTTGAGCAACCATAAGGTAAAGGTCGCCAAAGCATAAACGTGCTTTCCAAACCTGTCCACTGTCCTAGACTCCCTGTTATGGGGATGGACAGAGGAAAGTACAGTTTTGTACCTACCATAAATGTAGATGTTCGAGTGCTAATACAGCTGCAGTCATAACAGATGGGTTCTCCTGCCATCAGGCGGGTCCTCGGTCGGCCGAATTCCAAAGTCTAAGTCCGGCGTCGGTTGTCGTCGCTTCTTCCCTGACGTCAGGGCGACAGGGGTATAAAAGAACCAGCCAATGCCATTTTCTTCAGTCTTTCTTGCCCCAGATGTCAGGTGCCCCCAGAAGGAAGGCAATACATAAAATAATGTAATAATGCAAGGCAATATAATCAAAAAACAGTAGTTACAAGCAAATACACCATAAAAGAATACCCCTAGAGGGGAAGGTGGGAGGGAAACCTGGACTGCAGCTGTATTAGCACTCGAACATCTACATTTATGGTAGGTACAAAACTTTTAGTTATGTACTTACCATAACTTTAGATGTATGGGATCCATCTTGCCTACATTCTGTACTGATGGGTTCGGAGCCGATCCTCGGCTCCGACTCGGCACGCTATACTATAGAATGAAGTCTCTTATTGGCTGAGCTATCCCACATCCCAGGATGCACCACCACTGCTTCCCCAGATCTTGTTTGTCCGCACACATGCACACACACAGACTGTTGATATAATATTGCCAGGTGTTTCAAGATGAAACAGCTAAACTCGAACCGTCCGGTCTCTTCTGATTTCCAAGGCAGGGGGAAGGAGGGTGGGTTATTAGGAATGTAGGCAAGATGGATCCCATACATCTAAAGTTATGGTAAGTACATAACTAAAAGATGTTATGGGATCCTATCTCGCCTACATTCTGTACTGATGGGACAGCGTCCCTAGCACCTGAATTCTGGGTGGCTCACTGGAAAACACTCCGGAGAACTGTGGAACCGAAGGAAGCTCGTCCCCGAGATGCCAAATCCAATTTGTAATGAGAAATGAAGGTGTGAGGAGAAGACCACGTAGCCGCAGCACAAATGTCACTAATGGCAAGCTTAGAATGAAAGGCTGCCGAAGTAGCCATAGCCCTGGTAGAATGAGCTTTCACAGTGGTTGTAAGCTCTCTATTAGAAATGAAGTAAGTATGACTGATACAGTCTCTGATCCACTTGGCAATAGTGACTTTCGTGACGGCTTTGCCCAATTTATTGTCCGAAAAGGACACAAACAACTGATCTGTTTTCCTTGTTTGGAGCGTCCTATCCAAATAGAAGCGCATTTGTCTGTGACCATCCAAGGTGTGAAAGATGTATTCCACTCTATTTGAGTACTTTGGGAAGAAAACTGGAAGTTCCAAGGCTGTTGCAGACAAAAACTAGAACAAACCTTAGGAACAAAGGATGGATTCGGTCTGAGGGATACTCTATCCTTGTGAAAAACCAGGTATGGTGGTTTGACACATAGGGCTTGAAGTTCCGAAACTCTTCTGGCTGATGTAATTGCAACTAAGAAAGCAGTCTTCCAAGAAAGAAATTTCAAGTCACAAGTTGCTGCCGGTTCAAAGGGGGAAGAGGTCAAAGCACCTAACACAACATTAAGGTCCCACGGTGGAGCAGGATGAGATATCGAGGGCTGAAGCAGCCCTTTCATGAAGGCTTTACACAACTTGTTGCTCATCAAAGGTGGTTCTATGCTCTCATGAAAATTGGAAATAGCTGCCAATTGAACCTTGATGGTAGAGACCGAAGAACTTTGATTGAACAGAGAAGCTAAAAACTTTAGAACCTCTGACACCGGGACAGTTATGGGATCTAATCCCCGGAGTTGGGCCCAAATAGCAAATCTCTTCCATTTGCTGTTATACATTTTCTTAGTAGAAGTCTTATGGGCCGAGGACAAGATATGTATGACTTCCGGGTCCAAAGCATGGTTCCTGACTATGGTCGGAAGAGGAGGAGCCAAGCTGTTAACTTCAACGAGTGGAGGGACTGATGAAGCTGTCCCGACTGATGGGTCAAGAGATCCGTAACTTGGTCCAGGAACCATGGACTGTCCAGTGCATATTTCCGAAGAAAGGGAAACCAGACATGACGAGGCCAGTATGGGGCAACTAAAATTATTTTGCTCTCCAAGCGAATCGCCTTCTGTATCACCTTGGGAAGAAGGGGAACCGGTGGAAAGGCGTATAGCAGGCCGATGGGCCAAGCTTGGACTAGGGCATCCTTGGGAATCTCCCCCGGAACTGGGGTGAGAGAGAACTGTTGGCATTTCGCGTTGATGGGGGTTGCGTAAAGGTCGCAACAAGGAGTTCCCCATCTTCTGAAAATCTGAGTTGCCACTGTGTCGTTCAGAGACCACTCGTGAGGGGAGAGAATAGTTCTGCTCAGTCTGTCGGCTATCACATTGGATCTCCCAGGAATATGTGTTGCTACCAGAAAACGTTTGGTTGCAACCGCCCAGTCCCATACTTTCATGGCCTCTCTGCAAAGGGGGTAGGATCTGGTCCCTCCCTGCTTGTTCAGATACCAGACTACTGACATGTTGTCGGACTGAATGGCAATCACGCCCGGAGGGAGGTAATTGTGTAGCGCTTGCAGAGATAGAAGCACCGCCCTCATTTCCAGTATGTTGATGTAGAGGAGACTCTCGTCGGAATGCCACTTGCCTTGGACTGACCTGCCCAGGTAATGTCTCCCCCACCCCGTCTGGGAGGCGTCCGTAGTCAATGTGGCCACTGGAGGTGGTGGAACGAAGGATCGCCCCTGATCCAGGTTGGAGGAAAGAAGCCACCAACGAAGGTCCTGCTTGCATGTCTCTGTGATCAGAATGAGGTGACAGAGGGAGATCCTGATAAGACCACTGGACTGACAGGAGCCACTGGAGAATCCTCATATGTAATCTTGCCAAGGGCACTAGGAGAACGGTGACCAACATGGAACCTAACAGTTGTAGGACCATCCTGGCTGGGGCTCGGCGTTTGAGAAGCAAGGCTCGAAATTGAGACTGTAATGTTTCTATCCTCTCTGTAGGAAGATAGACCCACATTTGCTTTGAATCTATCTCTACTCCGATAAACCGTATGCGCTGAGATGGCAGCAACACAGACTTTGCCCAATTGAAGGTGATTCCTAGGGAGTTGCCTAGAGATATAGTGGCTGCTAGGTTTTGTAAGAGTAGACGCCTGGAGGTGGCAGTTAGGAGCCAGTCGTCTAGGTATGGAAACACCTGGAATCCTAGACTCCTCAGGTGAGCAGTCACCACCGCCAAACATTTGGTGAACACCCTGGGGGCTGTGGTGAGACCAAAGGGCAGTGCACGGAACTGAAAATGACCGTCTCCCAGGCTGAAGCGCAAATGTCTCCTGGACGCCTGATCTATCAGGATGTGATAATAGGCGTCCTTGAGATCTATGGAGCACATCCAAACACCTTTCTCCAGCAGCGGGAGAATGGATTGCAAGGTGACCATCTGGAACTTGGACTTCTTGACTGATCGATTTAGCTTGCTGAGATCCAAAATGGGCCTCAAGTCCCCGGTCTTTTTTGGCACCAAAAAGAATTTTGAGTAAGTCCCTAATCCGGTCTGGCCTACGGGGACTGGTTGGATGACTCCTTTTTGAAGCAGCTTTGAGATTTCGATGGCTGCAAGATCCCGTTGACTGGGTGGTGGGTCCGGGATTTTTTTGGATGGTGGGGGGGGGGTTTGTGAAAAGGGGATGATGCAACCTCCGGCGATGATTCAGAGCACCCATCGGTCCTGAGTGATATTCTCCCAGGCCTTTAGGTGCTTCGAAAAACGACCCCCGACTGGCTCCAGAGCTGCGCAGTTGGGCAATCCTTCAGGGATGCTGGAAGGTTGAGGAGCCACGAAAGGACTCGAGGTCTCCAGTGTTGCGGGGGCCTCTGCCGCCTCTGGGATGGCATCTTTCTGAAAAATTTCCCCCTCCTCTGCCTCTAGAAGGGGAATCGTCCTGCTGTGAGGAGCAAGTCTTTTGAGATTTACGGAACCACATTTTCCCCCCTCTTCTAGCCTTAGGATAAGGCCGGAAGGGAGTGGAAAACTGTGCCCCTACAGCAGTCAAAGTCTTACCCTCTTGTTCACAGCAAGTCAAGGTGTCCTTTACCTTGGGTCCAAACAAAGAGGACACATCAAAGGGAGCGTCGGCAAAGGAAGACTTGAAGGCTTCCGCAAATGACACAGGCGGAGCCAGGCTTGTCTCCGTAGAGCAACACCTGTTCCCGCCGCTCTACTCGCCCCCTCGGCTGCATACGAAATGAGCCTCATGGACGAGTTCGATATCGATGACAGGGTAGTCAACTGAGAGCTAACCGTCTGGGCCAACTGCTCAGGTAGGTTACCAGAGAGGGTATCTGAATGTTCCTTGACCAGATCCCTCTGAAGTCCGGTGAAGTGCATCAGATAATTCAGGGACCTTAAAGTAAAGGCTGCTGAAGTAAGGGTGCGCTTCCCGTACCGATCCATGCTCCTGGACTCTTTATTAGGAGGATGGACGGACGTCAAAGCCTCTGCCACATCTTGCTGGGTAGCAGATGCCACCACCAGGGCATCTACAGCCACACCTTTGGAGAGGAATTCATTTTCGGGGGGGGGCTGAAAGAAATTTATTAGGGCGAGCTGGCACCGGTTCCACAGAATCCGGGTGCTCCCACACCCTTCGAGAGATCAAATCCAGAAGCTCATCGAAGGGCGGAGACACCCAGGAGGTGGAGGGCTGAGCCCCGAAGGCCTTGAGGAATACCGACTCCTCAGCAGAAGGGGGTTTGGACTGCCAGTCACCTCGTTGCTTCAGGATTTCCAAGATGTCCACAAAGGAGACATCATCCGAGGACGACGTGGGGGACCCCTCCGCATCATCGAGGTCGGTGTCAGAGGTGAGAGACTCATCAGGGGAGTCGACGTGCTTCCTCTTGCACTGTCTCTTCCTTGGAGGTTCCTCCGAAGACGCTTCGGAGGGACCTTCAGGAAGGGGGGAAACCCCAATGGGGGTGACCTCAGGCCCCAGGGCTCCGCTGTCTTGAGACAGGGGGACTACAAAGGAACCAGTCTCCATGCCAAGGGAAGGTGACGGTGAGACGGTGGAGGTGGCCAAAGAAGATTTGGCCAAAGCACTCCTCATGGCCCTGAAGGCTGGACCCCCAGAGTCCTGGGAAGGTCCGATCCCCGAGGCCACATTAGTAGACGGCACTCCCGCAGCCGACGCACCAAGAGGGAGGCTCGGAACCGAAAACATCGGTCCCGAAACGTCACCCCCGGGGCCGACCGAGGAGGTCCATGTACCGAACTCCGACCCGAAGGTCGGGGTTGGAGTAAGGGTCGGAGCTGACCCGAAAACCTCCATCGGCTCCACCAGCACCGACTCCAATGGTGCCGAGGCTGTTGAAGGAGGAACCAAGACCACAGGGTGGGCAATCGGCTCCGGAGCCGACTGGGCTGGAGCCGAAACCAACTTTTGGAAGACTGGAGACAACCTTTGAAGTACCCTGTCAATGTCCGAATCCGACATCCTCGAAGACCGAGAAGAGATCGAACGGGTTCGAGTCGACTTCTCCACCGGTTCCGAAGGACTGGGGGACCAGCTCCGAATCGTCTCGATAAATATCGGTGCCGAATGAGACTCCACAACCATTGCAATTTCCCTCGGAGCCGAAGTGGACTTCGGCGCCAAAGGGGAAGAGTCTGAGCGGGCAACTCTCATCGGCTCCAAAGACAGTGGAGCCGATGAAGGTGACCCGCCTCTCGAAGCTCTAGCCGTCGGCTCCGAAGCCACAGGAGTCGAGGCTGGAGGCATCGAGGCAGACCGTTCTGCCCTCGGCTCCGAAGTCCGTGGAGCCGATGGAGAAGCCTGCCGAGATTTCTTTGTGGCCGGTTCCGACGGGCTGGTCGGAGCCGACGATTTCTTTTTCTTCGAAGGTGAAGAGGAAGAAGATAAAGCCTCCTCAAAAGTAGGTTTAATAAGCCCTTTTAAAATCAATTTGTTTTTCCTCTCTTGGAAGACCCGGGAGGAAAAAGCGTGACAAACACTGCATGACTCCTGAAGATGTTTAGGGCCTAAACAATACACACATAAACAGCGATCGTCCGTTATGGACATTTTGTAGCTGCATTTAGAGCACTTCTTGAACCCAGATGGTCTGTGCTCTTTCGACATATTGACTCCCAAACACTACAACCAAAAAGGAAACTTTCTCCAAAAACTTGTTAAAGAAAAAAGCAAATAAGGACAAGACCCCCTCTAACAGAAAACGGGATTACTTGACCAACTATAACACTACAACAAGACTCACACTAAATATATAACTCACGCGCGAGGGCAAGGCCCCTCTAACTTAAACGGGATCCTTTCCCTCAAATAAAAGACAAATTTACCACAAAACTTTATCAAAAATCAGTCACACAACAACGATAGCTGTTAAAACAGCTTTTGGGTAGGTTAATCAAAAATTTCTGACAGAAATTTGTTGAAGAAATAGACACTTAGCTCAGCCAAGTCTGAGACCACGTCTTTGCTGTAAAGCGGCAAACGAGATCTGTGGAAGCAGTGGTGGTGCATCCTGGGATGTGGGATAGCTCAGCCAATAAGAGACTTTGTTCTATAGTATAACGTGCCGAGTCAGAGCCGAGGATCGGCTCCGAACCCATCAGTACAGAATGTAGGCGAGATAGGATCACAACATCTGTACTATGTTCATCGTGCATACAGCTGCAGTCATAACAGATGGGCAGAATCCCAAAGCTAAGAAAGGGGTGGTAGGCACTAGGTGGAGCTAGGAGGAGCCAAAATGCCCTGCAAGACTGCAGTGGCAAAGCCTGCTCTAGACTTGGAGTATAATGGTAGGTTGTAGTGCTTAGAGAAGGTATGCACAGAACTCCAAGTGGCTGCTTCTAAAATATCCTTGGTAGGAACTCCTCTGAGGAAGGCTGCAGAGGTGGCTGTGGCCCTGGTGGAATGAGTTCTAATGCTTGTAGGTACAGTTTTGCCATGAAAGGAATAGCAAAAGCGTATGCAGTGGGCTATCCATTTTGAGAATGTCTGTTTGGATATCGACTTTCCTTGAGCTCCTACCGCATAGGCCACAAAAAGCTGTTCTGATTTTCTGAAAGGCTTTGTTCTGTCCAAATAATAATGCAGTTGTCTGTGGATGTCCAAGGAATGCAGTAATCTCTCCCCTTTGTTTTGAGGATTAGGATAAAAAGTAGGTAAATTTATGGCCTGATTTAAAGCTACCCTGGATACCACTTTAGGCATAAAGGACGGGTTGGTACGTAATGAAACTCTGTCCTGATGGAAGATGATGAAAGGCTGGACAGCCATAAGAGCCTGTAGTTCTGAAACTCTACGAGCTGAAGTGATAGCCAGAAGGAAAGCTGTTTTCCAGGACAAATATTGTAAATCTGATGAGGCAGCTGGTTCAAAAGGGGGCAAAGTCAGTTTTTCCAGAATTAAATTAAGATCCCAAGCAGGTATTGGTTGTTTTCTTGGAGGTCTTAAATTGTTAGCCCCTCTGAGGAACTGTCTTAATAGAGGGTGAGAGAATAAAGGTGGATCAGTGTTGTATTCTGCAGAAATGGCTGAGGCATGGATTTGGATGGAGGAGAACGAAAGTCCACTGCTTAGCAGTTCGGCCAAATATTGTAGTATTTGAGGTAAATTCAGTTTTCCAGGGCACTGGCCCTTTTTCTCATTCCAAATACAAAAACGTTTCCATTTTGCAGAGTAAGCTTTTCTAGTTGATGGCCTTCTGGCCTCCAAAATGACATCCTGCACCTCCTTGGAGAGCAGGGCCTGCTGTGATGCTAAGGAATCTTCCATGCGGCTAGATTGAGTGTCTTCAGCTGACTGTGAAGAGTTTTGAAGCTGTGCTGAGTCAGAAGAAGAGGCATTAGAGGCAGGGTCCATGGTGGGGAATGCGTCAGGCTCCTTAGTAGTGGGTACCAGTGTTGCCTTGGCCAGTCCGGAGCCATGAGGATCATCTTTGGTTTGTCTGCTCTGGTCTTCAATAGGACTTTGGGCAGCAGAGGAAGAGGTGGGAAGGCATAAACTGTCATTGATGTTCAACTGAAAGAGAGCGTCCACTCTCCAGGCCTTTGGATGGAAGATCCTTGAGCAGAAATTTGTCAATTGATGATTTTTGTGGCAGGCAAAGAGATCTATGCCTGGCCTTCCCCATTCTTGGATTATTTCTGCAAAAACTTTTGGATGCAACTTCCATTCGTGTGGATCTGTCATATTCCTGCTTAGGTTGTCTGCCAGCGTGTTTTCCTTGCCTGGCAAGTACTGCGCTTGTAAGTCCATGGCCATGCTCCAAAGTGACACGGCCAGTCTGCATAGGGGATAAGAATGTGTTCCTCCCTGCTTGTTTATGTACCACATAACTGTGGTGTTGTCTGTTCTTATCAATAGCTGACCTGGTTGTAGAAGATCCTTGAAGGCTGTAATAGCATTTATCATTGCTAGCATTTCTTTTTGATTGATCTGAAGGTGCTTTGCTTTTTGGGTCCATTTGCCCTGAATGCACCGGTCTGTCATGTGCGCCCCCCCGGCGTAGTCCGAGGCGTCTGTTGTGATGACTTGATTTGCTTGAGGCTTGCTGAATGGAAGACCTGTGTTTGTTTGGCATGCTTGAGCCCACCACAGAAATTCCTTTTGCAGACATGGAATTAGTGGTATCATTGTTTCCAAACTGTGGCTGTGTTGAGACCATATGTTTTTTAGGTACCATTGTAGTTTTCTCATATGCAGCTTTGCACATGGAATTAGTAAGATGCAAGATGCCATGAATCCCAGAGCCTGCAGGATTTTCCTTGCAGTCAGCCTGGTGCAATTTGCCAGTGTTCTGAAATATTGAATTAGTTGCCCCTGCTTCTCTGGCGTGAGGTAGGCCATCTGGGTGTTTGTGTCCAAATTGGCACCCAGGAAAATTATCTTCCGAGAGGGTATTAGTCTTGATTTCTCTTTGTTGACTGTGTATCCTAGAGAGCTTAATAACATCATTAGATAAGCCAGATGTTTCAGAAGAATGTGCTTGCTGTCCGCTTGGATCAGGCAGTCGTCCAAATAAGGGTATACTTGTATCCCTTGAAGTCTGCAGTAGGCAATTACTGATGCCAGGCATTTCGTGAATACTCTGGACGCAGTAGATAAACCAAAGGGCAATGCAGAGAATTGATAATGTATTGAACCTGCAAGAAATCTGAGGTATCTTCTGCAATTTTGTCTGATTGGGACATGCAGGTATGCCTCCTTGAGGTCCAATGTTACCAGCCAAGACTCCTTGCCCAGCATGGGAAGAAGTTGCTGTAGAGTGAGCATCCTGAATTTTGTGCAGTAGGAATGTGTTTAGGATGGAAAGATCCAAAATAGGTCTCCAATCTTTGCCCTTCCTTGGCACCAGAAATAGCCTGGAATAAAAACCTTGACCTTGTTCGTGTAGGTACCTCTTGAATAGCTTTCATGTTTATAAGATCTGAAATTTGCTTTTGTGCCTCTGCCCTTTGATTGTGTGGCAGGTTTGGCATGCCTTTCATTTTTGGAAGGGTATGAAAATGGAATTTGTAGCCTCTGTTTATAATGTTCAGGATCCATTTGTCCTTTGTGACAATATGCCAATTTTTTGACAATAGTGCCAGCTTTCCTCCTAAGGGTGCTGCCATTTGAGACCTGGTTGGCATGCAAAGGGGAAAGTCACTGGTTTGGCTTTCTGAAAGATTGTGAGTTGTCCTCACCACCTCTTTGTGTAGGAGCTTGCCATTGTCTGCCTCTGTACGAGCCTTGTGTTTATCCTCTGCCCCCTCGGGCGCCTGTATCTGCCTCTTTGGGGTCTGTCTGTGGCAGGAAAGGACCAGTTTTTGGAAGGCCAATTTCTACTAAAACGTGGGGGTTGAACCGGCAGAAATTCTTTCACAGTTTGCATTGATTTAGCCTTTTCCTCCATTTTCCGTAATACTTCCTCAGCATTTGCCCCAAATAGTACATCCTTTTGAAGAGGGGCGTCTAGTAATTTAGCTTTGACATGATCAGGCAAGGCTCGTTCCTTGAGCCAGGCATGCTTACGTATGACTGAGCCTGTAACAGGAGCTCTACATGAGGCCTCTAGAGCATCAAAACCACATTGTAAGGTATGTTTACCCACTTGTTCTGCACTATGCATCAAATCCTGCAACTCCTTCATGTCTGGTTGTTCAGGTTGCGACATTTTATTTTTCAATTGAGATAACAGAAACTGTTGGTATTTTAGCATATGAAACTGACAGTTTAAGGCCCTCATGGATAAGGTAGCCGAGGTATATACCTTTTTTCCCCTCCTTTCTAAGGATCTGGAATCTCTCTCGGAAGGCAATGGGTTTTTGGCAATGGAGGCCTTAACTCCCTTGGGCCCCTGTAAGATGGTTTCTAGATCAGGAGCATGGCTTTTGTATAGAAATTGGTGAGAGTCAGGAACCCTGTAGTACCTGTCAGGCTTAACTGGAGCTGGAGGGAGAGAGTCCGGGTTAAGGCAGGCCTCCGAGTAAACATCTAGGATGTCCAGGACAGGAGGTATAGCCAGAGGCCTGTGCTGGGGTAACAAAAGAAATTCCCTGAGCCTTTTCTTGGAATCTGAATAATCCTGGCCTTCCCAGTGGAAGTGTTCCCTTAAGGTATGCAGAGTTTCACCAAATGAGTAATCCTCAGGGGGGGATACAGAAGGAATAGATTCCTCTGCATCAGAGTCTTCAAAAGGAGAGTAAGACTGTTCCTGATAATCAGAGTGCTCTGAAATAATGGAGCCCTGATCAGAGGAGGGGGAATCTTCCTCCACTCTGGGTCTTTTGTCCGGAGGTGGCGGAGAACCTCTGATTAGAGTAATTAAATCCTCAGCCATTTTAAGCATCTGTTTCTTAGGCATGGGCCCTGTGTAGCTGGTCTCTTAGGGTGCATGGTAGCTTTAGACTTGGTGAAAGCCTTGATGGAGAAAGAAGAGGAAGGTCTGAAGACACCTTGAGTGGAGGTGGACCTGTCCACATTCTGTGTTTCAATGCCAAGCGTGGCTTCGGTATCTGTACTCAGGGTGTGGGCCGAGGAGCCTGCGACCTCGGGTACAGGAGACACCGCCAAAGATGTGTCATCAGTAATCAGGGGCTGCGTAGGCACCTCCCTGAGAACCGGACCACGTGTAGTCGGCTTTGGCGTGGTGTCGGTAGAGGCCACGGACCTCGAGTGTCGGTCCTTGTCTTTGCATTTTTAGACAAAACCGGAGTCGAAGTATCCGACGACATAGTATAGTTAAATGCTTTCCCAAAATAATGCTGGGCGAACTCCGCCCGACGCTTAATAGTGCGTTTGTTGAATGTAGCACAAAAGCGACAGACCGAGACGTCGTGGTCTGGGCCTAAACAAGGTATACAGAGGGAATGGAAATCCTTATGCGGTATTTGCTTCCCACAAGAAATACAATTATTAACTTTGTCTGACATCGGTCTGAGGCAAGAAAAGTTTCAACGGGTACTTAGCTTTTAAGAAGACTTCGGTTCCAAATTTTTTGTAATCTCAGGAGCTGGCCGACTGGCACTTGCGAACTGCTTCTGCTTCGGGCACCGCGCGGCAAAAAAGACAGAAGAAAATGGCGTCTGCTGGTTATTTTATACCCCTGTCGCGCTGACGTCAGGGAAGAAGCGACGACAACCGACGCTGGACCTAGACTTTGGAATTCGGCCGACCGAGGACCCGCCTGATGGCAGGAGAACCCATCTGTTATGACTGCAGCTGTATGCACGATGAACATCTGTGTTTGGCTGTTCCTTTTTGGTGGCTGCTGCCACAACCATAGCATCTACACGAATGCCCTTACTTCAGTACTACCTTGTCTTAGGGGGCTCCTAAAATCTTGTTCAGACAGTGGGGGATAGGCTCGACAGAATCCGGTTCCTTCCATACCCAACAGCAAATAAGGTCTATGAGGTCATCTGCCCATGGCGGGTAACCTACAGCACAGATGGGCCAGGCCTGAAGGCTTCAGGACCACCAACTCCTCTGGCGAAGGGCTGTGGAAGGACCAACCACTATTCTGGCGCAGGATCTCTAAAATGTCTCCGAAGAAGATATCTTCAGGGGGTGTATATTAGTTCACCGAAGTTATTTTTAGCAAACACCTACTCATCGACGCATATTCAGCAAAATTCACTTCTGCGATTCGCTGAATTTTCCAAGGGCAATGAAGTAACTGGCCAACTACACAACTTTGTCCTTTTACCCCACTGTCATATCTCGGAGTTGGCTTATATAGCTGGGGGGTGTGGGTGTCGAAGCCCCTCCCACTTGGGTAGGTTTGATTTAGTTAGTTGTGGTTTCTGTTGTGCTGCGGGGCAATTGTTTTACTGCCCTTGGAAAATTCAGAGAACTGCGGAAGTGATTTTTGCTGAATGTGTGTCAATGAATAAGTGTTTGCTGAAAATAACGTTTGGCAAACTAATATAGACCCTCCACTGAGACTTGTCTTGCTGAGTAGGGATCAGCGCAGAATGGGTCAGGGACAAAGTCAGATCCAAAGTAGTAGGTGGTATCCTCAGATCAGACACCAACTCTTGGAGCTCTAAGATCCGATGGCTTTGAAATTGTGGGACGGATTGGAGAAGTAGTTACAATGGGGTGTGAAGGTGGCTGAAGGCTCACAAATCTGATGGGAGATGGACAGCAACACCCCATCTGGATTTGTGCCCTAATTAATTTAATAATTTTGCTCACATCTATCTTGGAAAGACTATGGGAGTCCATGAGTGAAAAAGTTGTGGAAGGAGGATTGAAGGACTTCCTAAGCATCTCCTGCAGAAATGAAAACCTAAGTCTGGGACAGATGGGTTCCAATGAAAATCTCAGGCTCCAGATCAGACAAGACCTAACCACAGAAGTTGTCAAATTTGGCACTTTTTGGAGTTTGGAGGGCGGCTTTGAACTCAGAGCAGAAGCAGGAGACCACTCCAGAGAACCCTTTCCTGTGTTCCTTCAGCTCAAATGGCTTATGCTTTTTAGCAGGGGTTTGAGCCTCAGAAGTAGACGCAACAGAGGAGGAAGAAGCTGGTAAAGCCCCTTGTGAACCAACCTATTCCACCTATCACTGATCACTCTTGAATTAAAGCCTGCACAGATCTCACACGATACCTGCAAGTGAGAATGGCCTACACAATTTATCCACTTCCTCTGGGCATCAGAATCAGGCATCTTATGCCCAAAGCAAGTGCACTTTTTAAAAACAGTTGGCTTATCAGCCATACCAACAATCAAATCCAAAAACAAGAAGGGAAGGAGGAGACAAACTTTACCACATGTTTTATACAAAGTTAGTTTTTTTTTTTTTTATTATTTTTTATTAGAAAGGAAAAGATTAACTACAAACAATGGTAGAAAAGAATACCTAATTGTAGAAATAAGGCTCAGTACCAACAATGGTACAAAACGTTACCTAAATGGAAAATCGAAGGCAAGGAACAGTAAAGGCAGGAAGGCTAAATTGAAATATACATTAAATGTTAGAAAATAGAAAGAAAAAATAAATTGCATGTACTCACTATAGCATGTCACCCTAGAGCTCAAGAGAACACAATCCCAACTGAATCATTAGGGCAGCAAACAAGATCTGAATTAATCTGACAAGTTAGGGGCATTATGGGTAATGGGAGAAGCTCAAGAGTCTTATCCAAGACTTTAAAGAGACTGACCGAGTCAGATCCAAGACCCATACATTGAGGAATGAATGAAAATGGCATGAGATATGATTTTAATAATTGGCTTAATTTCTGGTGTCACTCCATGGGGATCCAAAATCTATAAGCATGGGAAGACATGGTTTAACAGACCTTGCTTTGCTAAGGATGGTCTGCACCTGTTCGTCCCCTGGGCTTTTGGATAGTTTTTCAAAATAAATAAATAAATAAATAATCAAAGCAACTTTAGGGTACTACTGCTAAATGCTAGGAGCCTAAACAGGGAACTTCACATCCTAATAGTTGTCTTCACTCTGGAGAATGTGGACATGTGTGCTGTTACTGAAACTTGGTTTAAATCTGCAGAAAGTACTCAAGACAGTGCAAGGTTACAGTGACTTCCATATATTTAAGCCAAACGTAGCACATACAGGGGGGGGCTACAGGTGGATATGTCTCGATCTATGTTAACAAATACAACTCCAGCTTTGTTAAACAGGATGATGCCATGGAATTCATTCATGAAGCCCACAACTCTTCTCTAGACCTACCGGATGCATTCAACATTCAACCAAATACCCATTCGTGGGAGACTATGCCTCTACAGACTGGAAAGCATGAACTGCCTTCTAAGTCACAGGCATAATACTTCCTGGACTCTATCAACATGAACCAGATGGTGCACACTCCAACCAGAGGATGAGACATACTGGATCTAGTACCCACCAACGTGACAAAGCATTGCACCCTCCCATGTCACATCTTCATTATTGGGGTTGGACCATAAAGCTGTTTCTTTTGAAATAAAAATCATTCCAGAAAACCCAACTAACCCCGTAAGAGCTAGGAGCTATTCTGAAGCAAACAACATCCTATGAAGCGATAGTTTGTCAAAATTAACAGCTCCTCATAAACCCAAAGAATACAGTCTACCTACACAGAATTATTCACAGAAACGCTGTACAAACATACAAATGGCTACACTGAGTCAACCGTTCCTACTAGAAGTAAGCCCAAATCTAACAACAAACAAACACCACTGGTGGAATCCTTGCCTTAGCAAGGCATATAACAGAAGAAAAAAGGCCATGGCCATAATCATAAAGATCAACTCTCATACAAACAAGTGCTCAAGAAACTAATAGGTCTAATGAAGTATAACAATGCCAATTATGAGGTTAAGATAACTTCTCAGGCTAAAGACAATCACATGGCCTTCTTCAGCAATGTCAAGAACTTTAAAGGTAACACTCAGCAATGTGCAGAACTGGTCATAAATTGAACAACCATCACTATGTGAACCTGGTTGATAAATGCATCTCTAAATTCACTCCCACTCCTTACACTACACCCCTTGTGAAATCCCTTCTAGCATATCCCCAGCTATCAATAGAGAACAGGTCCACATGGTGTTCACCAAGGCCAAAAACACTGCATCAATGGACCCCAACTGTCTCCCAAATAGCCTAGCAGGACCACTTGAGCCACTCCAACTACAGCCTCAAAACAGGTTACGTGCCAGGTGAAAGCAGGACCTCCACAGTCACCCCTCTTCATAAGGGTGGAAAATCAGCTGACCCAGACAACTGCACAGACTCAGTCTGACATGCCTGATTATGCAAGGCTAGGGAATAAATTATCATGGAAACGATCAACAAGGACATTGGCAACCTACAGACACTGGACCCATCCCATTTTGGCCTTAAGGGAAAGTCTTCCCTACTCAACCTGGAAGATAACTTTGTGAGGGCCGCCAAGGGTATGACTGAAGGGAAAAAGTACAGTTTTGTACCTACCATAAATGTAGATGTTCGAAGATCCACATTGCTGCAGTCCTTACTTATGGGTAGTCCGCTGTCCTCTGTCGGCCCGAATACCAAAGTATTAGGCTGACGTCGGTCATGGGCACCTAGATCTGACATCAGAGCGTCAGGGTATAAAGGCGCATGACCGACGTCATATCCTCAGTCTTTTCTTGCCCCAGATGTCAGAAGGCCAAACCAGAAAGGCCACAGCCAAAAACAGAATACCTCCCAAAAACATGCCCAACAACAACCATCACCTAAAGCATAGCACCAAGTCAAACTACAGAGGGGAAGGAGGGAGGGTAAATTGGACTGCAGCAATGTGGATCTTGAACATCTACATTTATGGTAGGTACAAAACTGTACTATGTTCTTCATCTCACATTGCTGCAGTCCTTACTTATGGGTAGAATCCCAAAGCAACGGGAAAGGGAGGATGGTAAAATCATAAAGCATTAGGGGCCGCTAAAATGCCCTGTAAAATTGCAGTGGCAAATCCAGCCCTAGACTTAGAATAAAGAGGAAGGTGGTAATGTTTAGAAAAGGTATGCACTGAACTCCAAGTAGCTGCCTCCAAAATGTCTTTTGTAGCTACCCCCCTTATAAAGGCCGTAGAAGTAGCAGTAGCCCTAGTGGAATGAGGCCTGATTCCAGCAGGAATCTCCTTACCATGATGGGAATAACAGAAAGAAATACAAAACCCAATCCATTTAGAAATAAGTTTGTTTTGAAACAGGTTTACCCTGTGACCCCAAAGCAAAAGAAACAACAATTGCTGAGACTGTCTGAACTCCTTGGTTCTGCTCAAATAATAACGCAACTGCCTGTGAATATCCAAAGTATGCAAAATTTTCTCCCCTTTATTTTGGGGGTTTGCATAAAAAGTAGGCAAATGAATAGTTTGATTTAAGGCCACACTAGAAACCACTTTAGGCATAAAGGAAGGATTAGTATGCAAAGATACCCTATCCTTATGAAAAATCAGGAAAGGCTCCACTGCCATGAGGGCCTGTAATTCAGAAACCCTTCTTGCAGAGGTAATGGCCAACAAAAAAGCAGTTTTCCATGATAAATACTTTAACTCGGCAGTAGCTGCAGGCTCAAAAGGTTGTAGAGTAAGTTTTTCCAACACAAAATTGAGATCCCAAGCCGGAGTAGGAGCTCTACGTGGGGGTCTTATATTCTTTGCCCCTCTAAGAAATTGCTTAAACCAAGGATGAGAGAATAAAGGAGGGTCACAATCATAGTGAGCAGAAATGGCTGCAGCATGGACTTTTATTGAGGAGAAAGACAAACCCTTGTCCAATAACTCAGTAAGATATTGAAGAGCAACACTTAAATCAGGTTTGGAGACATCAAAGTCCTTTCCTTTGCTCCAAATAAAAAATCTCCTCCATTTATCAGCGTAAACTTTCCTGGTACTAGGCCTCCTGGCCTCCAAAATAACATTCAAAACTTGTTGTGGAAGCTGAGACCCTCCAGAGTCTAAAACAGAATATGCCAGGCTGTTAGATGCAGAGACTGAATCTTGACATTGAGGAAGTGACTGTCCTCTTGTGACAAAAGGTGCGGAATCAAAAGCAGAGGCCATGGAGGTTCTCGTACTAAACTCCTCAGTAGTGGGTACCAGTGTTGTCGAGGCCAATCCGGTGCTATCAAAATCATGGTTGGCTTGTCTTGTCTGGCCTTCAAAAGTACCTTGGGAAGAAGAGGCAGAGGTGGAAAGGCATATACATGCAGATTGTTCCAACTGAAAGATAGAGCGTCCACCTTCCAAGCTGTGTGATGAACCATTTTTGTGCAAAACTTTGGCAACTGGTAATTTAGTGGAGAAGCGAACAGATCTATGTCTGGAGTTCCCCATAACACTGTCAACCGTTGAAATACATGAGGATCCAATTTCCACTCGTGAGGATCCACTATTTGTCTGCTCAATACATCTGCTAAGGAGATCTGTGCTCCTGGTAGAAACCTTGCCTGAAGATTGAGGTGTAGATTGAGAGCAGTTTCCCACAGAATCATCGCTTGCCTGCAAAGAGGGTAAGAATGGGTTCCCCCCTGCTTGTTGATGTACCACATGACAGTAGTGTTGTCTGTCTGAATCAACACCTGCCCTGGACGAAGTAAATCTTTGAAAGCCATCAATGCAAACTGGACTGCTAACATTTCCTTCAAGTTGATATGCAAATGTTGGAGTTTGACAGGCCACGTGTTTTGCACCCATTTTCCATTGAGGTGTGCTCCCCAAGCCTTGTCCGAGGCATCTGTCGTTAGAATCTGACTCGCCTCTGGCCGGGTCACAGAGAGTCCCTTGTTTAGGTGACATTCCTGAGCCCACCACAAAAACTCCTTCTGAATGCAAGGTATTATCTGAATGACAGTGTCTAGATCTTGGCAGTGCTGTGTCCACACATTTTGAGATACCATTGAAGCTTCCTCATATGCAATTTGGCATTGGGAAGCACCAGAATACAAGATGCCATGAACCCCAAGGCTTGAAGGACTGTCCTTGCAGTCAGCCTGGACCGTAGAGACATTTGCTGGAAATAAAGAGAAAGGCTTCTTTGTTTGTCCGGGGTCAAAAAAGCCATCTGGGAAGCTGTATTCAGTCTCACACCCAGAAAGCACATGTCCTGAGAGGGTACTAGACTGGACTTTGTTTCGTTTACAGAATACCCTAGGCATCTTAACACTGCCATCACATACTGTAGATGATGAACAAGTTCGTCCTTTTCTTGTGCAATAATCAGACAGTCGTCCAAATAAGGATAAATCTGTATTCCTCTTAGTCTGAAAAATGCTATCACTGGAGCCAGAACCTTTGTGAACACTCTGGGCGCAGTAGATAAGCCAAAGGGCAATGCAGAGAACTGATAATGTAAATTTCCAGCCCGAAAACGCAGGTACCTCCTGCAACTGGGCCTGATAGGAACATGAAGGTAAGCCTCTTTGAGATCCAGAGTAACCATCCAGTGATCTTTTCCCAACAGAGGTAAAAGCTGTTGTAAAGTCAGCATCTTGAACTTTGGAATGTCCAGGTAAGTGTTGAGGATAGATAAATCCAAAATTGGTCTCCACGTGTTTCTTTTCTTTGGAACTAGAAACAGGCGAGAATAAAATCCTAGGCCCACTTCTGACAGAGGAACTGGCTGTATAGCTCCTATTTGAAGAAGTAAAGAAATTTGTCTGTGAGCCTCTATCCTTTGCCGAGGAGGGACGTCTGGCATGCCTTTGAAAGGAGGCAGGGTATGGAAATAGAACTTGTAACCTCGGTTTATAATGTCCAATACCCATTTGTCCTGGGTGACTAAATGCCAATTTTGCTTGAAAAGAGCCAACTTTCCTCCCAAAGGAGCTGCCAGGCAAGAGGAATCTGGCAGCTGAAAATGCAGGTCATTGGGCCTGTTTACGAAAGGACTGGCCCCTGCCCTCACCAGCAGATTGAGCAGGCGAACTCCATTGTCTCGGCCTGAAGGTACTCTGAGCTCTGCCCCTACCACGCCTAGATCTACCCCTAGACTGAGAATCAGAAGAAGGGTACGTCCACCCCTTAAGTAGGCCAATTTCTACTAAACTTTGGAGGTTGTACCTGCAAAAAATCTTTAACAGTCTGCATAGACTTAGACTTGTCGTCCATTTTCTTTAAGACTGACTCCACAGGAGGACCAAACAAAACTTCAGACTGCAAAGGGGCATCCAGAATTCTAGACTTAACATGCTCAGACAAATTCTGATCCTTAAGCCAGGCGTGCCTACGAATAACTGAACCAGTGGCAGCCACCCTAGAAGAAGCCTGTAAAGCATCAAAACCACATTGCAAAGAGTGCTTACCCACCTGTTCAGAAACATGCACTAAATCCTGCAATTCTTTACACTCTATGCCCTCTGCCAAAGCATCCACTTTAGATCTTAGCTGAGAAAGGAGGAAATTCTGATACTTCAACATATGAAACTGGCAGTTCAAAGCTCTCATCGCTAAAGTAGAAGAGGTATACACCTTCTTACCCCATCTATCCAAAGCTCTAGCTTCCTTATCCAGAGGAACCGGATTCTTAACAACAGAGGCTCTAACACCCTTAGGCCCCTGACTAATAGTTTCTGGGTCCGCCCTAGGACTCTTATACAGATATTTATGAGCCTCAGGCACCCTGTAATACCTGTCCAGTTTAACTGGGGCAGGAGGCACAGAATCTGGATTAAGGGAAGCTTCCGAGAAAACATCTGAAACAACATCCAAAACCGGAGGTATAGCTAAGGGTCTATGCTGTGGTAAAACAAGAACTCCCTAAGCCTCTTCCGGGAATCAGAGTAATCCTGTCCTCCCACTTAAAATGCTCCCTCATGGAATGCAGAGTTTCTGAAAATGAAAAATCCTCTGGAGGAGAAGCAGAAGGAGTGGAATCCTCTGCATCAGAATCAGAATAAGGAGGGAAATCTTGAATGTCCTCAGTAGAAGACTCTGAATCATCTGAGGCCTGCTCCAAACTTTCCAACTCTGGCTCCATCCTGGGCCTCTTATCAGGAGGGGGCATAGAACCTCTAATTAAAGTAATCAAATCCTCAGCCATTTTAAGCATGTGCTTTTTAGGCACAGACCCTGAAGAACCAGAACTGACACCAGAGGAAGGCAAAACAGACCTGCCCTTAGAAGGAGCCTTAGAAACAGTAGCAGAAGGCCTAATCACCTTAGGCATAGAAGGGAGAATAGTAACCTGAGAGGCCCCTTCAGCCTGGCCTGCCTCCTGAGAGGCCACATCTTGTAAAATCAAAGTTTCCCCCTGGGACTCAACAGAAACTTCAGCCGGATCCACCTGTTCAGCTGTAGCTTCTAAAGGTCCGGCGTCCGAAACGGACGAATCATCCTGCCTAGGCTTTAAAGATTTGTCTTTGCACTTCTTAGTAGAAGCAGGCGTCGGAACATCCGACGGCATATTATAATTGCACCTCTTGCCAAAGACTAACCTAGCACAATCCAACCTCCATTTTATAGTGCGCTTATTAAACCTAGCACAAAACTGACACCTGACTACGTCGTGCTCCGGTCCCAAACAAGGAATACAAAGCGAGTGGTAATCCCTATGCGGTATCTGTTTCCCACAAGAAATACAATTATTCACTTTTTCTGACATCCGGTAAGTAACTGAGGCAAGAAAAAACAAAAATATTCCCCAACGGGGTACTTAGCCCAACTTGGTATCGGTCTGAAACTCCGAAAACGAAAAATTTCAGAACGCCGAACGGCACTTGCAACTCTGCTTCTGCATCGGACCATGCGGCAAAAAAGACTGGGGATATGACGTCGGTCATGCGCCCTTATACCCTGACACTCTGATGTCAGATCTAGGTGCCTATGACCGACGTCAGCCTAATACTTTGGTATTCGGGCCGACCGAGGACAGCGGACTACCCATAAGTAAGGACTGCAGCAATGTGAGATGAAGAACATCAGTACATACACCTCCTACCTTGACCTGGTCAAGCATTCGATACTATACCTCACTTGGGTACTACTGGCAAACTCTCAGAACTAGGCTTAAATCCCTTCATAACTCACTGGACTGATGGCTGGCTCACAGATAAGACCTAGGAAGTTAGGATTGGGGAGTACCTCCACCAGAAGAGAACCCCAGGGCTGTGTATTGGGCCTGCTTCTGTTTGCCATCTACTTCTCAGATGTTATGGCTAATGTCAAAGGTCTATGGCTCACCAGGTTCGCAGATGACTGTAAATCGGAAGCAATTGTGGATTCCCCTCCATGATACCAGCATAGTACAAGAGGGTCTAACACAAACAAAATGACTGCTTCCAAAGCCATGGATTAAACCCAACAAGAAGCAATGCATTATTGTGCCCTGTGAGAAATCAACCACTCAAGCTAATTACTCCATCAATAAAACACCCTAAAGAATTGATCAGGTAGTTAGGGATCTCAGAACATATACAAACAGTAATTTGGTCTTCAACCAATACATAGCCAAGATAGTAAGATCATCATTCTATGTTGCCCAACTCATAAGAAAGGGTATGGTATCCATATCCAAGTAAGTTACAGAACCACTCTAACTCAGCTCTTATCAGACCCATCATTGAGTACAATGCCTCCAGGCAATACCTAATCAGGCACTTGGAATGACCTCAAACAACATTCCTCAACAGGAGAATCCAGAGTATATGAATACCCTTATCCTACACAGATCACCTTAAGGCCCTATGTACTAAGTCTCCTACAGGTTACTGAGAGGCGATCTATGCCTAGTATGCAAGGCATCCTCAGATCTCTTGCACATCCACAAAACAAAAGGCACCAGAAACACTAGATCAAAGGACCACAGCTTTGCCTGTGACAAACAGAACATGCTGGACAGATCAATATGTGCCTTCAGGAATACCCACACTATGAAATAAGCTCCCCACCCATGTGAAGCAGAGTTCATCCCTGACCATGTTCAAACAAAACCTTGATCATTGGATGGAAAATCACAACTTCACCACTGGTCTGGTCTCCATGTCTCTGACAGAGACAGACTAAGTAAATTAATCCACAACTAATATATGCCCCACATAACCCTTAGCTACCTCCTTACTAACATACCGCACCATATAAGTGTCCAAGGTACTCTGGGACAAAACTGGGTTGAACTGCACAGCTAGGCTTATGAAGACCCTGCTGGTCATTACCCTAGTATAAATTTATGAAACTATGAATCTAAGAGTTGAAGGAATTTATCTGTGAAGGGAAGAGGGTAAAAGTTAAGTGGGTTTTTACCCTTCCAGTCAAAGTGGTTCAGGATTACCCGATTTGAAGGGATATTTTAAAGCTACACAGTTATGACTCTACACAACAGAAGTAGAAGGTTACAATTCAAAATGGAAAAGGACGATGATGAAACAGGGGGTGGGTGGTTCAAGAAAGAGAAAGTGATATTTTGAATGCAGTTTCTTAAGGAGAACCAACCATACAGAATATAATATTCATATGGTAGCAGAAAGTATTATAAGAACTAACCCAACACGAGAATGGAGAAATTAGATTTTTCTAGTAAGGATGACTGCAACTGGGGGTAGAGAAAACATGCAAGAGGGGTCTGTAATTTACTGGACAAAATTGGCAAAGGAACCAATGTTTGGGGTGCAAATAACTAGAGGGGTAAATGTAAAAGAGATGAGGTTAAGACAACATCTAGACTGCAAGCTAGAGACTGCCTTCCTTACCAGGAATCGGTATCAGAATACAGGCAGAGAGAGGGATATAGTAAATCTTAAGTGAAAGACCTGTTCTAGAAGAGTATTAGCTGACTCTAGCACAGAAGCTGCTGTTAAAAAAAAGACAACTGGTGCAGCATATAAATATTGGATGATAACTATAAGAATCAATCAGTGGATGTTAGAAAAGATTTGGAGGAGATACTGGAAAGGTTATTACAAGAGAACCATGGGAAGATATATGTAGGGTCCTGAAGTACAGGCTAACACAGAAGGTCTTTGGCTAACAAAGTTCGCAGATGACTGTAAACTAGGAGCCATAATTAAAACTTCTAACGATGTGGCTATCCTACAAAAGGGCCTCACTGAGACAGATGCCTGGTGTCAAAGCCATGGTCTCAAGCTCAATGCCAAAAAGTGCATTGTCAGCCCTTTTGGTAAAAACCCTGTACCCATGAACTACCAACATAGGCGATACTCTACTTAACACCAAAAGTGTGATAAGAGACCTTGGGACACAGGTGGACAGTAGTCTCTCCTTTGATAATCACATCGCCACAGTAGTCAAGAAATCCTTCTACGTGGCACACCACATCACAAAAGGTTTCTCATCCAGGAAAAAGAGGTCATTGTTCCCCTCTACTCATCATTCATTAGACCCATTATAGAGTAAAATGCCCCTTCTGGTATGTACCTCACAAGACATCTACAACAACTGGAAAGGCTGCAGAAATACCTCACAAAGAGGATTACCGGCCTCAAACAGATGCCCTACGCAGACAGTCTCAAAAAACTCCAGCTTTATTCTGTCGCATATCACCCAATCAGAGTCAATCTCTGCCTAACATACAAAGCTATGTCAAACCCAGAGCGATTGGACATGCTCCACTTAAAGAAATCCCAATCCCTCCGAGCTACATGGTCTAGGGACCTAAACCTCATCACCACAATAAACAGAACATGCTGGAGGGATATATTCCTGTCCCAGGGACTTCCCATACTCTGGAGCAAACTACCTATCTATATCAAACAAAGCTCCTCATTAGCACTCTTCAAGAAAAATCTTGATGATTGGATGGGAAATAGGAAATTCTCCCTGGGGATCACTTATGTGGCAATGCTTGACAGGGGCACAGGAAAAAAAATTTCTTGGGTGGCAAAAGCCAGGGTACCGTTTGGCTAGGCTTATTTAGGCCCTAGGGCCAATAGCCTAGTACCTACCTATGAACCAGAAGGTTTAGGATCTTTGCTTGGAAGGATTTGCAAAGGTAATCTTATTCCCCAAGCAGACGTCAAAAATTTCCCTCACGTAGATGTTGAAAGTGTAATAGGGAAGAACTGGGAACAGATGTTTTGGGAATGTAATGAATCTGCAGATTTAAAAAATTCCCTATAATGTACCCTATCAGAAATATTGTCTAAACAAATGGTTGTTAATAAGGACATTATTTTTTTTTGAGCTGGGATAAAAGATCTGAATTGCCTACACACAAGTCTTATTAAGTATAATTCTGTGGGCTGCCAAAAAAAGCAATTAAGAGAAAAAGGAAATCAAAGTCTAAACTAACTAAAGTACTGAATATTACACTAGAGATAAAACAACTGGAAGGGGGTATTTAGAAAAGGGAAGAAACAAATTACACAGAAATGAAAGGAAATTGTGTGAACAGTCCAAAAGACATGTCAAACAGTAAACCAAAGAAGAGCCAGACTCCAAAAAATTAGCGCTTTCATCCTCTTCAATAAAACACAAACTTCTTCAGAAAATACATGCAATACCTCTGGACCATCCATTTATACAACAATTAAACGAACCACATGACTAAAAGCTCCAATAACGCTTCAAATAAATATCTTTCAGCAATTGAATATTTCTTAAAAAAAAAAAAAAAAAAATATATATATATATATATATATATATATATATATATGTAAACATGTAATGTAATTCTGAGGACAAATGGCCTCAAAACCTTTACTGGGTGCCTGGCAATCTACTGATATTGTGATTGTTCCTTGGGGGGGGGGGTAAAGTTGGCACTGTATCTGTCGGCCAATATGTTGGCTCGTTATAGGAGGTACCATTGTGCAGTAGTTCAGAGCAAATCTGGGTACTGCTGTGAAGATTCTTTACATAGCTACAGAAGGGCCTTGTGGTTGTCTTTCTTATCTGCTGCAATCCTGTTTTCATAGCTAGCTTTAGATGATTTGATGAAGGAACTTTTTGTTGAGGCTGATAAGAATTTTTCCAGTCTTGGGAGTTCACCTTATTCCGCATCAGTTTCCTCCTTCTGTTGTAGAGCTTGTTTATGGCAGGGAACCACCAGATTGGCTTCCTTTTTTTTGGAGGAGACAGTCTTGATTGTATTGGGTATGGCGAGATCCACACATTTGTGTTAGTGTTTGTACAGTGTATGATTCGGTGGTCATGCAACTATTCTTCATTTGCATGGGTGCCTTGAAGTTAGCCACCTCTGTTTTTAGGAGCCCAAAGTTAGCTTTGGAGAAGTTTTTCATGGTGGTTACCTTTGTGGGGGGGGGGGGGTGCCTTTCCAAGGTGATTAGTTTGTGGTCAGATCTAATCAGGGAGGAGATGACTATTGGTGTACAGCAACGGTCGTCCATGTTAGTAATGACCAGGTCAAGGATGTTGCTAACTCTAGTGGGGGTAAGAACGAGCTGTCCAGGGCATTCGAATTAATGAATTCCAGGAAACGTTGGGCGAGTGTATTGGTACACAAGTAGTTTTTCCAGTTAACGGAGGCATAGTTGAAGTCACCCAGTATGAGAGTGTTAGGTTGGACCCTAATATTCTCCAGGATGCTTAGGAATGTGGAGTGTGAGTCTTGGGACATGGTTGTGGGCCTACAGCAGGCTACGACCTGAATCTCGGTCTTACCCAGTGTTAGTTGCACCTGAAGTATCTCTGATGCATTATGCTGGGCTACCAGTCTGGAGGTGTGCGCATACTTTATGAATATGGAAACATCACTGCCTTTGGAGCTTCAGTCCAAGTTCTGGGTCAAAAAGTGTGGAATGAGTTATAGCCTGGTACTGCAGAGGTGCTTTCTACCATTTTAAACCAGGTCTTTGTTACAGCACAAATGTCGATGGTCTCTATTTTGAGGAGTGCTTCAAGTGAGTGCATTTTGAGATTTAGACTTCTAGTGTTGAGCAGCATGACTCTCAGATTGCATTTGTTTGTAGCTGTTACGGTGGTAATTTGATCTTTGGAACACCACCTAAAAAAGGCACTATAGGGGTGGCAACAGCCTTGGCCAGTATCCGGAAGCCCAGGGGTGACAGATGCAGCCCATTTCTGGCAAAGCATCGAGGACTGCCAGTCATGTCATCCCAGGCAGACAGATACTGGATCCCCTTAGAATGACACCAGAAGCTTAGCCAATTGTTGAAATCAATTATTTTCTACTTGTACTGTATCATTTTGGATGATGGTAGGATGCTGTTCAGGGTCTAGCGTCATACCAACCTGGGCTACATAATCTGAGAGCTCCTTTTTGTCTCTTTTCGTGTAGTCCAGGGAGGTATGTCTCAGGTCATTCATACCCACATGTACAATGACAAAATCATATTTGCACCTGTTCTTGAGGGATCTAAGTGCGTGCGTTATGTGGAAGATCCTGGCACCTGACACGCAGCTGTTACTTTCTCCTTATTCAACCTAGTGAGTGGGACATCAGTGCGCCTCACTATCGAGTCACCTATGACTAGTGTGTTGAGCATTTTTTTTTTTGCCTTAGGGGGTTTGGTTGAGTGGCACACTGTTTAAGACAGTTGTGTGTCTCATGATTGGTGTCGTGTTGTGGTGGTCAAGTGCATTTCTGCCTTGGAGGTCTCTGCAGTTAGAGTAGATATTTATTGAGAGCCTCCACGAAGGTGGGTTTGTGGTTTGTGTTTTTATGCTACATCTAGCAAAATAGTTTAAGTAAAAAGGAGGGTTCCCCAAGGTGGTATTTATCTAAACCAGGGAAAGCTTATGGTACAACTGACCATGAAAAGATCAGACGATGTGAGACCTGAGATCGGGCTGGTGGTGAGAGAATTTGTGGATTTACAATTTACACTCATATGTCCACTTATATATCCCTATGCTTCTGAGTTGAGGTCATGTGTCGGACATATGCTCCTTGGGAGGTTTAAGCTTTGGTACCCTGGTTGGACATCAGCGCCGAAAACCTATATGTTTGAAATACTGCAACAGTGATTTCAGTTAGGACATCAGATGGCATTTCTCTGGAAATTTCAAAGTTTGTGGGAAAAAGTTAAAAAGATCTGGAAAGTTTTTAACAATACTTTAAAAGGGGGTGGGGTGGGAGTACCTGCATCTTGGAAGAAAGCTGTGGTGGCTGTATTACCCAAAGTGGGTAAAGATCTTTTACATCTGGCTTCATATAAACTCATTTTAATTTTAAACCACAATTTTAAAGTGTTTATATGTAGACTAAGAAAATGGCAAAGTTATTACCAAAACTGGAAGATATGAATCAATGTGGTCTTGTGGAAGGGAGGTAAATATTTTACAACATTAAGACAGCAATGATGATCCAAACTCTAGAAAAATATAAAACGCTCTGCTACTGTTTGAGAGTCTTAGTACAGAAAAGCATTCCACAGAGTCAGCTGGTATTTTGAGCTAGGCAAGGGCACCATTTGCACTCCCTGGCAGAATAATAACGTTAAATAAAGAGAATATATGAAGGATCATAGGCAAGAATTAAGATGAGAGGGTTCCTCTCTCACAAACTGTGTTTGAACAGACCAACCACAGAAAGATGTCCTCTTTCGTCACAATTATCAACTTTATATTTACAGCCACTGGTAAAAAAATAAATAATAAAAAAAAAGGGCTGCACAAACTAAAGGATATAGCTGATATGGTACTCAAGACAAATTTAGCTTTAGTTGCAAATGGTGATGTTTTGAACTTGATAAATCTAGAAAAAAGAAGTTACGTCTTACCATAACATTCCATATGTGTTGCTGATCTGCATCTATTCATTATTGATGGGTTTGGTTCAGAGCCCTCGGAACAGAGTTGGCCTCGTACCAAAGCTCATGCCAGCCAAAACTCTCAAGCTAAGATTTTACCCATAATCCCCTACTCCCTTGTTACCTTAGATCGAGTTTGCCCTAGCAAGTAAAGCAGAGGCTGCCTCCGAGCAAAAAACTTAGCCATGAAATGGACCCAAATATCCCCCATAAGCCTCTAGAAGGGGGAAGGAGGGTAGGAAGTGATGAATGGATGAAGATCAACAACACAGATGGAACATTATGGTAAGACATAACTTCTTGATCTGATGTTATTGATCTTCATTCCATTCTTCATTGATGGGACAGAGCTCCAGCAACCTTATATCCATGGGTGGCCCTAAGGAAGAACATTCCTGAGCACCACTGAACCAAAGGACGCCCTTCCTCTGGAGACTAGATCCAGTTTGTAATGAGTGATAAAGGTATGGGGGGGGGGAGCCCACATAGCTGCTGCACAGATGTCATCCATTGAAGCTCTGGAGTGGAACACCACAGAAGTTGCCATTGATCTGGTGGAGTGCGCCCTGATGTTTGGCAGGACAGATTTCCTTTCTAGGTTATAGGTGAAGGTTATACAGTCTCTGAGCCATTTGGCTAGAGTCACTTTAGAGACTGACTTTCACATTTGAGGAGCCAATCATCCAGACATGGAAACACCCAGAATCCTTATAGTCTCAATTGAGCTGTCACTGCTGCCATGCATTTGGTGAACACTCTGGGGGCCATAGAGAGTCCAAAGGGCAGGGAATGGAATTGGCAATGATTGGTTCCCAGCCAGAAGCAAAGGAACCTTCTGGAGTGTTTGTCTATTTTGATGTGGTAATAAGCATCTCAAAGGTCCATCAAGCACATCCAATTGCCTTCCTCCAGAAACGGGAGAATAGACTGAAAAGTGACCATCCAGAATTTTTTCTGGCTGACAAACTTGTTTAAATGGCTGAGGCCCAAAATTGGCTTCCAGTCCAGCGTCTTTTTTGGCACCAAAAAGAACCTCGAGTAGAATCCAAATCCTATCTGGTCTGGTGTGACTTTCTGGATGACTCTTTTTAAGTACAGCTGCTCTATTTGAAGATCTGCCTCTTCCATTAGAATGGGTGGAATGTCTGGGATTGTTTAGGGTAGGAGTCGAAGAGGATTAGGTACCCTCTGGATATTATCTTCTGCACCCAAGAGTCATTGGCAATAGCCAGGCAGTGGGGTGCAGAGAAAGGCATCCCTCGACTTCTTCCAGAGGAAAGCAATTGGGCTGCTCTTCAGGAGCGCTGATAGGGCTTGTCCAGAGAAGGAATCTCTGGAACCCTGATTACACAGACCCCCTCTGCCTCTGTATGGGCATCTTCCAGAGGAGTTACCCCCCTCTGCCTCTGAGGGTAAACTCACCACGTGTGTCATGAAAAGAACCCTAAGACTTTTTGTGCATTAATTTCCCACTTTTCTGGTTTCTGGAAAAAGGATGCTGAGGAGAAACGTACACCAACTGCAGACAGAGTCTTGCCGTCCTGCTCACACCTGCCTAACGTGTCCTTCACTTTGGAGACAAATAGGGAAAACGCTTCCACTGCAGCATTAAGGAAGGAAGACTTAAAAGGATCCGGGACGTCACACAGGCCTATCCAGGCATGACGTCTCATGATTACACCTGAGCCCGCAGCTCTAGCTGCCTCTTCGGCTGCATGTGAAATCAACCTCATGGACGAGTTAGAAATCTATTCCAGGGTTGCTAGCTGTGAGGCTACTTTGTCATTAACCTCGTCAGACACTTTTCCTGACAGAGTACCAGAGAGTTCGGAGATGAGGTCTCTCTGGAGTCTGGTGAAATGTGCCAGGTAGTTCAAAGACCGAATAGCAAAGGTCGATGAAGCCAAAACTCACTTCCTCAGCCTGTCCACCACTCGGGACTCTAGTAGGCAGATGAACAGTATGGCTCTCCTCAGCAAGCTCTTTCTTGGTGGCTGCTGCCACCACCATAGCATCTACCAGTAAACCCTTGGACCAAAGGGGAAGTTCTTCAGGAGGAGAGAGGATCTTGTCTGGTCTCTTAGGGATTGATTCAACCGTGTCAGGGCTCTTCCAGGCGCGCACCACAAGCTGAACTAACTTGTCTGCAGGCGGGGTCACCCAGGAGGTAGATGTTTGAGCACGAAAGGCCTGCAGGGCAAAAGATTCCTCTGAGGAAGGGATTTTGGGCTTCCAATCACACCTCTGTTTCAAGATCTCCAGGATCATCAGGGGGTGATTGTGAGGACCCTTCCCCTTCATCATAAGCCATATCTTTGGTGAGGGACTCCTCAGGGGAGTCCACGTACTTCCTCTTGCATGATTTCTTCCTAGGAACCTCCTCAGTGGGAGATTTTGAGGAGGACCTGGTAATAGGGTCTCTTGTAGAAAAAGACAGATAAAGAGGTTAACACACTACGAAGAAACAAATTAAACTCTTTAGGTATAACAGTAGTATCAAAAATTCTGTATATTCCAACAAATATAACTGACTTAGCTGAGAGTTGGCATGAATGCGGCTTTACCACAACGTGGCAAACGAGATCTGAGGTAACAGGGAAAAGGGGGTTATGGATAAAATCTTATCTCGAGAGTTTCTGGCTGGAGTGAGCTTTGGTATGAGGCCGACTCGGTTCCAAGAGCTCGGAACAGAACCCATCAGTGTTGAATGGAATTTAGATTAACATCAGATAGGATAGTTCAACATTGTGGAATACCAGATACAATTTCAAGCTCTCTTGGGGAATATAAAATACAGGTAAAACAAAGACTATAGCAGTAAACTATGTACCCATGCATGAATTGGTTCAGTAATACAAGAAAGTTATGTACATACCACAATGATAGATCCTTTCATTTCAGTCCATCCATTACCACATACAGTTCCTCAATCCACTCCTTGGATCCATTCAAGCCAATTTAGTGCTCCAGCCTTAAGCCCTTCCAAAATTTGCCAATCCCACATCTTGTTCCTCCCTGACTAACTCAGATAAAGTTTGGTGCCTAATCCAAATCTCACTTGCACTGCCTTTGATCAAGGAGAAAGGTTCTTCAAATGTTACAGATCAGAATGGTGGAGGAGGGTGGGTTGTCATATCAGAAGGACTGGGGTGAAAGGATCTATCATTAGGGTAAGTACATAACTTTTATATCCTATTCATTCAGTCTGTCCAATCCAATACATTGGTCAAAATCCCCAGCTATGTGATTCTTGGGTGGCCTCAAGACAGGAGACTGAGACAAAGGAAGCTCTGGTGCTACAAATACAGTCACTTGTAATGCTTAAAGGTGAGAGGCGAAGACCATGTAGCAGCTTGGCAAATGTCATCCAAGGACAGAGACCTGAAGAATGCTGTAGAGGTTGCATTAGCTTTAGTGGAATGAGCTCTGGGCTTGTAGGGCAAGGTTTTACTGAGATGTGCAGATGAAAAGAAAAAATACAATCATAAAACCATCCAGTTAAGGAAAAAATACCTTCTTTACCCAATCTGTTTTCTGCAAAGGACACAAAAACTTGCTAATTTTTTCCTAAACAGGGTTATTCTCTGACAGAAGAAGCAATGTAGCTTGTGTACCTCCCAGATGGGTGAGTGCTGAGATCCAGTAGCAGACTGAAAAGTCAGGGGAGCTTCTTCAGGTAAGGTTTGAGGAAGGAAAACCATACATGTCTAGGCCAAAATGAAGCTATGAAGATGGCTGTGGTCTTGGACTAAATGGCTGATATATGAACTTGGTCATGAGAAGAACAGAGGGATAGAAGCAAAGAAACCCTGGAGGCAAGCAATGGAAAAGATTCCCTGGGGTTATATGTCCCTGATGAAGGAGAATGGCTAAATAACTGCTGCACTTGGCGGTCTGGTAAGTCACAAACAGATATCACACCAGGGTTTGCCCCATCTATTGAAAATCTCTTCTGGAATTACTGGATTCCGGGACCCCTCATGAGGCAACAGGAGGTTCCTGCTGAGCCTGTCTGCCATATTGTTAAACCTTCCAGGGATGTGTGTTGCAATCAGAAACCGGTGAGAGGCCATCACCCACAGCCCCACACTCATGACTTCGCAACAAAGTGGATAGGATCTGGTTCTCCTCGTGCTTGTTTATGTACTGGAACTTTGTCGTACTGTCTGGCTGCATGTTTACTACTCCCACAGGAAGACAAGTTTTGTAGCTGCCACAACACAAGAACCATCGTTCTCATCTCCAGGATATTTATGTGAAGACAAAAACCTTGGACCATTCTTCCCTTGTAACCCCACCCACCCAAAAAAGGATTGGTCTGTGGCTACAACTGCTAGTGAGGAGGGAACCTGGAAAAGGCCTGCCTGCAGATATCAGCGGAAATTGAAGCCACCCATTTAGATGAGATCTGCACAACTGATTTATCCTGATGGGTTGAGAAAGGAAATCATACTTCTGCACCAAGAAAGACTTGACTAACCACTGTATAATTTTCATATGGCAATGTGCTAACTGCATCGTCAGAATCAATGATGACATGAGGCCTAGAACTCTCAAGATCAACCATGCTGGAGGGCAACTGAACTCCAGAAGACTTTGTATTGCAACCCTCAAGGAGGTAATTCTGTGCAATGGAAGAGAGATCAAAGTTATAGTTGTGTCTAAATGGTACTCCAGAAACTACAGGTGTGAACACTTACCATAAATGTAGATGTTCGGGCGTATTCACTGTTGCAGTCATCACATTTGGGTTATCCCTGCCAGAGTAGCCCTTGGCCAGCCCGAATACCAGAGGCTTACTATTTCTACGTCGGTTGCTGTCACTTCAGGACTGATGTCAGGTCATCAGCAGTATAAAGTAAGGCAGCCGATGCAATTAAATCAGTTTTTCTTGCCCTGTCAGGAGCCCGCAAGTGGGAGCTAGGATATGGTGGAAGAACCCCACCAATGGAAAGTAAATACCAAAAAGTTCCTTGTAAGGAGAGAAAGATTGAAGAAAATGGGGTTGGAGGGAGGAAAACCAGGACTGCAACAGTGAATACACTCGAACATCTACATTTATGGTAAGTGTACACAACTGTACTATGTTCTTCGTGTTTCACTGTTGCAGTCATCACATTTGGGTTGATTCCCAAACCTGAGGAAAAGGGTGGAGGTAGACAAGGAGATTAGGGTCTGGCTAGGATGCCCTGCAGTGCAAAGCCTGCCCTGGATTTGGAGAAGATAGGAAGGTGGTAATGCTTGGTGAAGGTGTGAGCAGATTGTCCATCTGGCAAGCCTCCAGGATGTCCCTGGTGGGGACTCCTCTGAGGAAAGCTGCAGAGGTGGAGGCTGTTCTGGTAGAGTGAGTCTTGACCCCCTTTAGGGGGAGGTTTCCAGTGTTGCTTGTAACAGAAATGGATGCAGTGTGCTATCCATTTGGAAATGGTTTGCTTGGATATGGCTTTGCCCCCTGCCCATGCAGCAAAGCTGACTAGCAAATGATCAGTCTTTCTGAATTATTTAGTCCTGTCTAGACAGAATCTGAGCTGTCTGTGCACATCTAGAGAGTGCAGGATCATTTCCCTCTTGTTTTGTGGGTTAGGGAAAAAGGTGGGCAAATTAATGGGGATTGGTTGAGAGCCACACTGGACACCAATTTGGGCATGAAGGATGGGTTAGTCCTGAGGGACACCCTGTCAGCACAGATGATGATGAAGGGCTCTACAGCCATGAGTGCTTGTAGCTCGGATACTCTTCTGGCTGAAGTGATGGCCAGAAGCAAGGCTGTCTTCAAGGAGAGAAACTTTAACTCTGCTGAAGATGCTGGTTCAAAGGGAGGTAGGATGAGCTTTTCCAACACAAAGTTTAGGTCCCAAGCTGGGGTAGATGGCTCTTCTGGGTGGCCTGAAGTTGCTAGCCCCTCTTAGAAAATGTTTGATCAGAGGGTGTGAGAAAAGTGGGTGCTTAGTGTTGAAATGAGCAGAGGCATGAATTTTAATAGAGGAAAAGGAGAGACCACTGTGTAGCAGGTCAGCTAGGTAATCCAGGATGAGAGTTAAGAGGGCTGTGCCATATCGGCTCCCTTAGCCTGAATCCAGGTGCAGAACCTTTTCCATTCGTCAGCATAAGACTTTCTGGTGCTAGGGCATCTAGTCTCACGTATAACATCTAGAACCTGTTTGAGAGTGGCAGCTTGATCAGTGGTCAGGGAATAAGCCACGCTGCCAAACTGAGGGTCTGCAATTGGGGATGCATGAATTCTCTTTCCCTCTGGGTCAGGAGGGTTGGGGTCTGAGGGAAATGCCATGGTGGCAGTGGGGACAGGCTGCACAGCAGTGGGTATCAGCGCTGGCGAGGCCAGTCTGGAGCAATCAGAATTGTCCATGGTTTTTCTTCCCTTATTTTGAGCAGTACCTTGGTAATGAGAGGTAGTGGGGGAAATGCATAGACCGAGAGGATGACACAGGAGAAGGATATGGCATCCACTTTCCAGGCCCTGCAGTGAGGCTCCCTGGTGCAGAACTTGCTGATCTGATGGTTGGAATGGGAAGCAAAAAGGTTGACCTTCGGGGTGCCCCATTTCTGAGTTATTAGGGTGAAGGTTCTTGGGTCTAGCTGCCACTCGTGTGGGTCCAAAAGATTTCTGCTTAAGCTGTCTGCCAGAGAGTTGAGAGATCCTGGCAGGAATTGTGCTAACAGGTGTAGTTGCATGGCTGAGGCTGTGGGCCAAAGGGCCATGGCCAGCCTGCACAGAGGGTATGAGTGAGTCCCTCCCTGCTTCTTGATATACCACATCACAGTGGTGTTGTCTGTTTTGATCAGGAGAGCCCCTGGGGAGAGAAGGAGCCTGAAAGCTGTCGATGCATGCTGGACAGCTAACATCTCTTTTTGGTTGATGTGCAGATGTATTTGCTGTGGGTTCCATTGGCTCTGTATGCACCTGCCGCCGAGGTGTGCACCCCCAAGCAAAGTCTGATGCATCTGTGGTGAGGGTCTGGATGGCGGGAGGTGGTGAGAAAGGTAGTTTCTTGTTGTGGGAGTGTACTTCTGCCCACCAAAGAAAATCTTTCCTTAGGCAAGGTATCATTGGTATGAGAGTTTCCAGGTCTTGAGAGTGGTGACACCAAAGGCTTTTTAGGTACCACTGAAGTTTCCTCATATGCAGTCTCGCATATAAAATGAGTAGAATTTAAGATGCCATGAACCCCAGAGCTTGCAGGACTTTCCTTGTGGATAACGGGTCTGATGGCTAGCTGAGAGAAGTAGGCTGTCAGGTAAGTTTGCTTTTATGGTGTAAGGAATGCCATCTGGGATGCTGTGTCCAAGCTTGCTCCCAGGAATATAATTCTTTGGTTGGGTACTAGTTTGGATTTCTTTTTGTTGATAGTATACCCTAGGGAGGTCAGTAGGGACTTTACAAAGGCCAGGTGCTTGAGCAGCTTTTCCTGAATGTCTGCCTGAATTAGGCAGTCATCTAAGTATGAGTAAATTTGTATATTTATTTGTCTGCAAAAGGCAATGGCAGGAGCCAGACATTTTGTGAAAACTCTGGGAGCAGTAGATAAGCCAAAGGGAAGCACAGAGAACTGAAAGTACAGACATCCTGGCCTGAAACATAGATATTTCCTGCATGATTCCCTGATAGGAATGTGGAGGTAGGCCTCTTTTAGGTCTAGGGTGGCTAGCCAAGCATTCTTGGAGAGCATAAGTAGTAGTTGCTGGAGGGTGAGCATTTTGAATTTTGGTATCACCAGGAAGGTGTTTAGAATGGATAGGTCGAGGATGGGGTGCCAGGTGCCCTCTTTTCTGGGTACCAAGAAAAGTCTGGAGTAGAAACCTTGGCCTAACTGTTCTGCAGGAACGTGCTCTATTGCCCTCATAGAGAGCAGGGAAAGGACTTGCGTTTTTGTCTCTGCCCACTGGTTTGGAGGAAGATCTTTTAACCCTTTTTGGGTTGGGAGTGTGTGTAAAGAAAATTTGTATCCCTGGGACACTATGTTGAGGATCCAGCAGTCATTGGTAATGGTGGCCCAGGTGCTTGCATGGAAGGAGAGTTTTCCTCCTAGGGGTATGTGCAGGTGGGCAGAGGGAGGGGGTGTTCGGGGAGAGTCAATGTGATGTCTTACCATGAGAGGGTGGCTTTGCACTCCCTGGTTTTGAAGTAGAGGAACTCCATTGCTTTGATCTCTGCATTCCGTATGGCTGCTGTCTGGGGGGGGTTGCGTCATCGGCGTCTGGGCTGAACTGACCTGGAGGGGGCAGGAAAGGACCAGTGCTTGGAGGGGCAATGCCTACTAAACCTGGGTGGCTGGACCTGAAGGAAATACTTAACTGTCTGCATAGATTTAGCTTTTTCTTCCATTTTTTTTAAGACCTCCTCTGCCTTGGTGCCAAATAAGTTGTCTTTGTGGAAGGGTGCATCCAATAATTTAGATTTGACATGGTTTGGCAAGGGCTGTTCCTTAAGCCAAGCATGCCTTCTAAGGACAGCAATGGTGACTACTGCCCTGCAAGAAGCTACTAGGGCGTCAAAACCACAGTGTAAGGTGTGCTTAGTTACTTGACTTGCAGAATGCATTAATTCTTGTAACTCTATTTTCTGCACAAGCAGGAAAGGATGATATTTTTTGTTTGAGGAGTTCCATGGTATGTTGCTGAAATTTTAGCATATGGAACTGACAATTTAGTGCTCTGATAGCAGGAGTAGCACAGGTGTATACTTTTTTACTCCATCTGTCTAGTGCTCGGGAATCCCTAGCTGAGGGGTGGGATTCTTAACAGAAGTTGCTTTAATTCCTTTAGGCCCATGAGAAATAACTTCAGGGTCAGCAGTAGGATTTTTGAAAAGAACTTTGTGAGAGTCAGAGACTCTAATACCCGTCAGGTTTTCTGGGAGCAGGAGGGAGGGTGTCAGGAGTCAAACTAGATTCCATGAAAACATCATCCACAACATCCAGGACAGGGGGAATGGC
The DNA here is from genome assembly GCF_019279795.1 of Protopterus annectens. Lineage (NCBI taxonomy): Eukaryota > Metazoa > Chordata > Ceratodontiformes > Protopteridae > Protopterus > Protopterus annectens. The sequence continues at coordinate 127,808,588 of NC_056739.1, read as the reverse complement.
CAGAGGTCTGTGCTATGGAAGATGTAAGAATTCTCTGAGTCTCTTTTTAGACTCAGGGCAGTCCTGACATTCCCATTGGAAATGCTCCCTTAAAGTATGAAGGGTTTCCCCAAAGGAAAGGTCCTCAGGTGGGGAGGCTGAAGGAATGGATTCTTCTGCATCAGAATCCTCATAAGCAGAGAGGGGTTGCATGTTTTTATATTCAGATGCATCAGAGTCATCAGACTCCTGTTCAGATAAAACTACTGGGGACAGATCTCTTTCCTTTGGAAGTGGCAGCTCGGCTGATCAGCATTATAAGGTCTTCCACCATTTTAAGCATTTGAGACTGAGGCAAGGAAGCAAGTGTCTGAGATTGGGTCGGTTTCTTGGGCGTGGTTCATAACCTGGGCCTTAGAAACTCGGTAATTTTTGAAAGAATGGTAGACGCGAAAGAAGTCATCGGTTTGTGTTGAGAATCAGTAGTGCGAAGGTAGAGACAACCGCAGGATGCTTAGTCGAAGAAGAGTTTTGCGGCATACCGGACTCCGAAAGGGTCTCGGTAGTGGCCTGCGAATCCACAGAAGTGGGTATCAGGGGCTGCGAATGTGCCTCACTGAGGACTGGAGAACTGATGACTAGCTTAACGGAAGTGTCGCCGGTAGGTTTGGACCTGTGCAGTCTTGCCTCTTATCCTTGTGTTTTTTCGGAAGATCTGCTGTTGGATGGCTTACCAAAGCCATATCAGAATTGGAGGACTGTGAGCTAAAATATCTAGCTACAATAAGGGCCTGACGACGTATAGTTCTAGAGTTGAACAAAGCACAAAAACTACAGCAAGGGATGTCATGGTCTGGGCTTAAGCAAGTGACGCAGTAAGAATGAAAGTCTCAATGTGGTATTTGCTTTTCACAGGCGAGACAATTATTAACTTTTTCTGACATCGGTTAGAGCAAGAAAAAAGGATCCCTAATGGGGTACTTCACTTTAGAAGACTTCAGCTTCAGTTCGGAAGATGAAACTCGGGTAGCAGCCGACTGGCACTCATGCAAACTGCTTCTACTTCAGGCTCCTCGGCAAGAAAGACTGATGTAATGGCATCGGCCACCTTACTTTATACTACTGATGACCTGACGTCAGTCCTGAAGCGACAGCAACCGACGCAGAAATACTAAGCCTCCGGTATTCGGGCCGGCTGAGGGCTACTCTGGCAGGGATAATCCAAATGTGATGACTGTAACAGTGAAACACGAAGAACATAGACTAAACATTGCGTGGAGTAAGGACAGATTTCCCCAGATTTACTGGAATATTTATGGAAGCACAAAGATAGATCAGCTAACCGTTGCCTGTAGAAGACTCCATGGAGGAGGCAGTCAGAACCCAGTTGTCTAGACAAGGAAAAAATTTTTATCTCTAAAGATGCAGATGAGCTGCTACTACTGTCATACATTTGGTGAACACCCAGGCGGCTGAAGTGACACCGAAAGGCAGGGCTCTGAACTGAAAATGACTGGCTTCTAATCAGAAGTGCAGAAATCTCCTGGATGACTCTTCCATTTTTATGTGAATGTTAGAATCCTGGAGACCTACAGAGCACATCAAGTTGTTCTTCTAGAGACATGGAAGAACTGACTGCACCAAGACCATTTGAAAGTTGATCTGTTCAACTTAAGTAGTCAGGAAGCTTAGGTCCAAAATAGGCTGTCTACATCACTGTGTGTATTGTACCTAGTCAGCCACTGTAGCCAGTTAGCACGTGCTATAAGATACTGAGCACGTGCAAGATCAGTGCCATTTTTGTATAGTCAGGGAGAGTGCAAGCAGGCATGAATGGAGATGCATATGCAAGTGTCTGAAGTAATGAGTCAGTCAGCTTAAATATATGCTCCAGTTATAGCTCCTGATGTGTATGTACAATAAACAACTCAAAACCATCACAGTACCTCAGTGTCTCATTTGAATGCACAAGACGAGTGATATGGCATCAGAAATGGGATCCAAAGTTGAAGCAACTTGCAAACCATAAGGCATGAAGTTACAAGTGGAGGAATATACAGCAAACTCGCAAACAGGTCAGTGGTCATTCAAAAGTAACTAAAATTGTTTAAATGATTTTTCAGTCAACGAATGTGTGGCGAAGCATTAAAAATGTTCAACATAATTACAGAGATAAATGAAATGTCCAAAATTGCGACATACTGATAGAAGTTTGTGTCTTTCGGCTTTTCCCAGTTATGGGTCGCCACAGCGCAACTCCCATCCACTAATGATTGGCAGTTGATTTTTATGTACAGGCTTGCCAGGCCTGATGTACAACCTTCTACGAAGGTACGTCCATTCACGCATTTCTCCACGCAGACGACGCTCTAGCTGAGAATCGAACCGGACAGCGTCTTACTGTGAGGTGACAACACTACCGCAGCACCACCACCGCGGGTTCGACATACTGACAGAAGTATTCAAAATAAATATAAAAGTGCTCAAAATAATTTCTGAAGTGGTAAAATGTACGAAAAGGCCAAAAATGACCACAGTTTTTTCACAATGTACTGTTTTTTCCCATTAACAAACTTTTTGAAGTATCCAAAGTGTCCACAGTGTTCGCAGTGTTAAAATAAAGCTTTTTTAGACAGACTGTTGTGCAGTTGAGCATAATTACAAGTACCTGGTCTATGCTTACATGTATTTTGTTGTTATGGCAGAGGGATTTCATAGTCCTGGATTGCTGGTGTTTGATAACATTGCTGAGAACTGGGGAGTGTTTAAGGAAGAATATATTTTCATACAGGCTGCATTGTACGATAAAGATGCACTTAGAAAGGTATTCATACTTCTTAATTTAGCTGGCTCAGAAGCCACTGAGGGGGAACATTCATTTGTGTATGCACCTGCCATGTATGCAGAGAAGGGGGGAACCACAACAGTGTGACACAGGCTGAAACACGGGATGAACACGAGTGCTTAAAATGTAAATTTAGAGAAATGTGTAACCCTCAAACAAATATTACAATGGAAAGGCACATGTTTTACACAAGAAATCAAAAGCCTGGTGAAACTATAGCAGCATGTATTACTGACTTGAGAAATAAAGCAAAATTGTGCAGATATGGTGATCGGAGAGATAAGTTGATAAATGACAGGCTTGTGTGTGGTGTTAATGATGCAGTGAGAAAGATTTTGCTTTGAGACGGATTTAATTTTAAGCAAAGCCATTGAGATTTGTCAAATATATGAGTTTACAGAAAAACATATGGATATGTTTATGAATGAGAAAAACGTGTATGCAGTGTCTGTCAGTGCGAATGTTGATCGTGTGCAACAAAGCTAAGATGAAAAAGAAATGTAAACTGAATGGGGCCGCCACATCCAACCTTATTGCCAACTGTCATAATTGTGAAGGCAGTCACGAACCTAAACAAGAGAAGTGCTTAGCTTTTGGTCAGCAATGTCATAAATGTAAAAAGTGGAATAATTTCAAAAGGTTTGCAAGTCTAAAGTGGCACATACATTTATTAAAATACAGCATCCAAAGAAGGAAGTAGATCAGAGAGAGAGCTGTGAGCAAACTTTCTATGTTGATGGTGTCTCTGTGACTAATGAAAAGTACAGTTGTGTACACTTACCATAAATGTAGATATTCGAGTGTACTCACTGTTGCAGTCATTATATTTGGGCAATCCTGCTGGCAGGTTGCCCTGAGTCGGCCTGAATTCCAAAGTCCTGGGTCCTGCATCAGCTGCTGTCGCCCCTTCCCTGACGTCAGGTCGTCAGGGGTATAAAAGAAGCAGCCAATGCCATTTTCTTTAGTTTTTCTTGCCCCAGATGTCAGGTGCCCCCTGAAAGGATAGCCAAAAATTTTAATATATATATATATATATATATATATATATATATATATTTATATATATATATATTACATACACCAAAATAAACTTTACCTCCATCTACAAGCAAATACACCACATAGGTTGTGTAAAACAGAGAAGGAAAGATAGGATCCATCAGATGAAAAGTGGGGATGGTGGGTGGGTAACTTGGACTGCATCAGTGAATACACTCGAACATCTACATTTATGGTAAGTGTACACAACTGTACTATGTTCTTCGTGTTTCACTGTTGCAGTCATTATATTTGGGTAGATTCCCAAAGCTATGGATGGGAAGCTGGAGCTAAACCGCATTAGGAGCGGGTAAGAGTCCCTGCAGAACTGCAGTGGCAAAGCCTGCCCTGGATTTAGAGTATTGTGGCAGATGATAGTGCTTTGTAAAGGTGTGCACTGAACTCCAAGTAGCTGCCTCTAAAATGTCCTTGGTTGGTACTCCCCTGAGAAAGGCTGCTGAAGTGGCTGCAGCTCTGGTGGAATGTGGCCTAATGCCCTTAGGCACTGGCTTGCCATGTTGTAAGTACCAGAAAGTAATGCAGTGGGCTATCCATTCAGAAATAGTCTGCTATGAGATGGCCTTTCCTTGTGATCCTGCAGCATATGCCACTAGTAATTGCTCTGTCTTTCTGAAAACTTTGGTTCTGCCCAAGTAGAATCTAAGCTGTCTGTGTACGGTACGTCCAAAGAATGCAGAATACTTTCCCCCTTGTTCTGTGGATTTGGATACAAAGTTGGCAGATGAATGGTTTGGTTAAGAACCACACTGGACACCACTTTAGGCATAAATGTTGGATTTGTCCTCAGGGAGACCCTGTCCGGATAAAAAATTATAAAAGGCACAACAGCCATGAGTGCCTGTAGCTCTGAAACTCGTCTTGCAGAAGTTATTGCTAGGAGCAGAGCTGTTTTCCAAGATAAAAACTTTATTTCGGCAGTAGCAGCTGGCTCAAAAGGAGGCAGGGTGAGTTTTTCCAATACATAGTTGAGGTCCCATGCAGGCATTGGTGATCTCCTTGGAGGCCTTAAATTTTTAGCTCCTCCGAGGTACTGTTTTAATAAGGGATGAGAAAAGATTGGTGGTTCTGTATTGTAAAGAGCCAAAATGGCAGAGGCATGAATTTTAATAGATGAGAAAGATAGGCCTTTGTCCAGCATCTCAGTTAAGTATTGTAAAATCGGAGGAATATTTGGCACAGCTGTATCTGTTCCTTGTGCCTGGTTCCAAGCAGAGAATCTCTTCCATTTGTCAGCATAAGATTTTCTAGTACTAGGCCTTCTGACTTCCATAATGACATCCATCACAGCTTTGCTGAGAGGTGCGTTTTGCATGATTACATTATCTGCCATGCTGCCAGGTTTAAAGTCCTGAGCTGGCTGTGCAGGATCTGATTGTTTCGCTGGGACAGTAGATGTGGTACTTGAGGAAGGGTCCAAGCTGGGCATTGAGACAAGCGCCTTAATATTGGGTACCAGTGCTGGCGGGGCCAGTCTGGTGCAATCAGTATCATCTTCAGCTTCTCCTGTCTGACCTTTAGGAGTACCTTGAGGAGGGGAGGCAGAGGGGGAAAGGCATATACCGATAGGTTTTTCCAGCTGAAGGATAGGGCGTCCACTTTCCATGCTTGTCTGTGATAAATCCTTGTGCGGAATATCTTTAGTTGGTAGTTGTGAGGGGAGGCAAATAGATCTGTCTGGGCATCCCAATTTCCTTGTTATCATGCTGAAGACTTGTGGATCCAGCTGCCACTCGTGGGGATCCATGAGGTTTCTGCTTAGCTCATCTGCTAAGAGTATTTTTCCTTCCTGGCTGGAATTGTGCATGCAGATGCACTTGGTAAGTCAATGCTGTGTCCCACAAAGTCATGGCCAGTCTGCAAAGGGGGTAAGAATGTGTGCCTCCCTACTTGTTTATATACCACATGACCGTGGTGTTGTCTGTCTTTATCAGTAGTTGTCCTGGTTGAAGTAGGTCCTTGAAGGCTGTCAGGGCATTTTGAACACCTAGCATCTCTTTTTGATTGATATGTAGATGCATTTGGTTTGAGGTCCATGTTCCTTGAATGCATTTTCCTGCCGTGTGGGCCCCCCAGGCATAATCGGACGCATCCATTGTTAGTGTTTGCCTTGCTAGGGATAATGTGAATGGCTGTCCCTTGTTTTGGTGACAAGCCTTTGCCCACCATCAAAACTTCTGTTGCAGGCAGGGAATGAGAGTAATTATAGTTTCCAGGCTATGGCAATGTTGAGTCCAAACACTTTTAGGTACCATTGAAGTTTCCTCATATGCAGTATTGCATATGGAATTAGTAGGATGCAAGATGCCATGAAGCCCAAAGCCTGCAGAATTTTTCTTGCAGATAACTGGGCCTTTGTTGCTACCATGTTGAAGCAGGCAGTCAGTTGTCTTTATCTGGCATGAGATAATCCATCTGGGCAGTTGTATTTAAGCTTGCACCCAGGAATATTATCTCATGAGAGGGTACGAGTTTTGATTTCTTTTCGTTGACTGTGTACCCTAGGCATGTTAGAAGTTTTTTCACAAACGTCAGATACTGTAGAAGGATGTCCTTGTTCTCTGCTTGAATTAGACAGTCGTCCAAGTAAGGATATATTTGTATTCCTCTTTGTCTGCAGAATGCAATTACTGGTGCCAGGCACTTTGTAAAGACCCTGGGCGCAGTAGATAAGCCAAAGGGCAGTGCAGAGAATTGGTAATGCATTGAACCAGCCTTGAATCTGAGGTATCTTCTGCATATTTGTCGGATTGGGACATGCAGGTATGCCTCTTTTAGGTCTAAAGTTACAAGCCAAGTGTTCTTGCCCAACATGGACAGTAGCTGCTGCAAAGTCAAAATTTTGAATTTTGGTATGTCCAGGAATGTATTCAGAATTGATAGGTCCAGTACTGGCCTCCAGGCCTTGTCCTTTCTGGGTACCAAGAACAGTCTTGAGTAAAAACCTTGTCCCCGCTCTTGCTCTGGTACTTGTTGAATGGCCCTCATGTCCATGAGGGATGACACTTGTTTTTGTGCCTCTGCCCATTGATTTTTTGGCAGATCTGGCCAGCCGTTTGCCTTTGGCAGGGTATGGAAATGGAACTTGTAGCCTTGTGACATGATATTTAGAACCCACTTGTCCTGGGTTAAAATGTGCCAATTTTGAGAAAAAAATGCTAATTTTCCCCCTAAGGGTGCTGTCAGGAAATAAGTGCTTGGTGCAGACAGGGGGGAAGTCATTCAGACTGTTTCCTGTAAGGTTGTGATTTGTCTTATCCACTTTTGGAGGTAGAAGCACCCCATTGCTTTGATCTGTATGAACCTTGCGCCTGGGATCTGCCTCTAGGGCGTCTGGGTCTGCCCCTTTGAGGTTTGTCTGACACAGGAAAGGACCAGTTCTTTGTTGGCCAGTGTCTACTAAACCTAGGTGGCTGTACTTGTAAGAAATCTTTGACCATTTGCATAGATTTAGCCTTGTCCTCCATTTTCTTTAACACCTCCTCTGCCTTAACACCAAACAAAGAATCATGCTGCATCCGATAATTTAACTTTAACATGATCAGGCAGATTTTGTTCCTTTAACCAAGCATGACTTCTAATTACAGAACCTGTAACTGCGGCCCTGCAGGAGGCCTCTAATGAATCAAAACCACATTGCAGAGTATGCTTTCCAACTTGTTCAGCTGCATGCAATATATCCTGCATTTCCTTTTTTTCTGCACATTCAGAATTTAACATTTTCTGTTTAAGCAATGCCATGACATGTTGCTGATATTTGAGCATATGAAACTGACAGTTTAAGGCCCTTATAGGCAAGGTAGCAGATGTGCAAACCTTTTTTCCACATCTATCCAGTGCCCTAGAATCCCTGTCTGAAGGGGTAGGGTGTTTTGCAGCGGAAGCCTCAACACCCTTGGGACCCTGAGAAATAGTTTCTGGGTCTGCAGCAAGGTTTTTAAAAAGAAATTTATGAGAGTCAGGAACCCTGTAATATCTGTCAGGCTTAACAGGTGCTGGAGGTAAGGAGTCAGGGGTAAGACTAGACTCCGAAAACACATCATCTACAATGTCTAACAGGTGGGATGGCTAGGAGCTTGTGCTGAGGTAGTAACAGGAAACCCCTGAGCCTCTTTTTAGACTCTGAAAAATCTTGGCTCTCCCAGTGAAAATGCTCCCTCATGGTATGCAAGGTTTCCCCAAAAGAATAATCCTCAGAAGGAGAAGCTGAAGGAATGGATACTTCAGCATCAGAATCCTCATGGGGGGAAAAGAATATTCCTGATCAGAAGAGGAATCAGAAGAAATGGAAACCTGAACTGACTATTCATAATCAGTCTCTTGCCTAGGCCTCTTATCAGGAGGGGGATGGAAACCCCTGATTAAGGTAATCAAGTCTTCGGCCATTTTAAGCATCTGTTTTTTGGGCATGGAGGTCTGTCCATGTGGCTCTTGAGGTAGCTTCTTTGCCTTTGAAGTAGATTTAATGTATAGATGTTTAGGTCTGAATACACCCTCAGAAGCCGGTGCCTGCTCAGCGGCTCTGGACCCATCTGAAGGAATTGCGTCCGAGGCTGCAATACCTTGAGTTTCCAGCGGCATGGCCGACTCCACGTGGGAGTCGGCAGCGGCCTGCGACTCTAAAGTAGCGATCATCAGGGGCTGCAATAGCGCCTCACTGAGAGCCAGCGAACCAGCGACTGGCTTAGGAGAAGCTTTGTCGCCGGTTTTGGGCCTCGGTCTTTCTTTTTCTTTACGTTTTTTATGATCTCCGGTAGTCGGATGGCTTTCCGACATTTCTGGGTAATTAAATCTGCACCCAAGGTAGTTTAAAGCATAATCATACCGAAGCTTAATAGTGCGTTGGTTAAATCTAGCACAAAACCGACAACGTAGAAAATTATGATCAGGGCCTAGGCAAGGAATACAATAAGAATGAAAGTCCTTATGAGGTATTTGCTTCCCACAAGAAATACAATTATTAACTTTTTCTGACATTGGTTCTGGAGCAAGAAAAAAGTTTCCCCAATGGGCTACTTAGCTTTATAGAAGACTTCGGATCTGAAATTCGAACTCGAAATTCTGAGGAATTGGCCGACCGGCACTTGCAAATGCTTCTGCTTCGGGCACCGCGCGGCAAGAAAGACTAAAGAAAATGGTGTCTGCTGCTTCTTTTATACCCCTGATGACCTGAAGTCAGGGAAGGTGCGACAGCAGCCGACGCAGGACCCAGGACTTTGGAATTCAGACCGACTGAGGACAACCTGCCAGCAGGATTACCCAAATGTAATGACTGCAACAGTGAAACACGAAGAACATCTGTTAACACAGTAGATTATCGGTTGGCAGCAGAGTGAAATATTTTGTACAGTTCAGATTAATGGGAAACCTGTACAGCTTAAAGTATATACTGAATCCAAGTCCAATGTTATATCAGCACAAGTGTTTGCCAAAGTAAAAGCTGGTGAGAGACTTGATTCAGCAAAGTGTGCAAAACTAATTGCTTATGATGGTGAAGGTCAAATTGATGGCACAGTATTTCTCGCATGCCATTCTGTTGGGAACAGCTATGACTTGCAGTTTTATGTAGTCAAAAGACATGTGCAGTCATTGTTCGGCCTCAAAGATAACTTGAGAATGGGACTGATTTCATTTAATAAAGAGGTCCAGCATACAAGTCTGAAAAACAGTGATAATTTGACACAGAATATTTTTAGTGAATATGCTGATGTTTTCATAGACCAGCTTGGCAAACTTCCAGTCACATATTCCATGAAGTAAGCTCAGCTGTCAGACCATCAAGGAAGGTTTTGGTAGCAATGCAGACAAAGTAAAAGCAGAGCTTCACAAAATGGTGAATTTAGGTGTAATAACCTCAGTAAAACCGAATGAACAGGTATCCTCCATGGTCGTAGCTCAGATGATACCCGAATAAGAATTGCTCAGAGATTTAAACTAAGTGCTTAAACATCCTCATCATCCGATGTGCACAGTAGTAGTAGCTGCTCTCATGCCAAATGTCACTGTTTTTTCAGTCTTAGATGCAAAACATTCCTTTTGTTAAATTTCGCTGAATCAAAAATCTTCAATGTTAACCAATTTCAGTACACCATTTGATAGACATATTTGAGAATTAAATATTTCACTAGTAGAATTTATTTCAAATGTCAATGTGCGATGGAAAAAACTTTTTCAGGTTAGCCATGTACTATCACAGTAGACGACATTATTGTAAGGGGCAACAGCAAAGTCGAACATGACAGAAACCTCAAGAAAGTTCTAGACTGTCCTTGTGATGTAAATCTTAAACTGAATCCTCAGAAGTGCAAATTCAAAATGAAAGAAATTACTTATGTGGGTTATTTGTTTACCATTTCTGGGTTACAACCAGAACTGTCTAAACAAACAGCAATTCTTGAGATACCAGTTACAGAAAATGTCACAGCTTTACAATGTTTTCTTGGCATGGTCAACTATTTACCACAAAACTCGGTCTGGCACACTGGAACCAATGAAGGCACATGAACTCCGTACACAGTCAATAAATATAAACAGCAACAGTCCCCACCAGCAACCTTGTATCTGTATTTTAATAACAAAGATTAAGTGCTTTCATTCCTCACAGGGAACTTCATTCTGATGAAGAGTCACAGAAGCAACTTCAGACTATCGAGGTGGGCAATGCCCAAACAATACACACACAAGTTATGAGGATCCTGGGGAAGGAGTTTGCATCCACAGTCAGAATACTTTAAATCCCTGGCTATCTGACTTTCTTACTTTAAAGATTATGACTAATTAGAAAAGCATAAATTCGCTATCAGCAAATACTATCAAAAGCACACTCTACTCAAGGTATTGCTATAAAAATATTTACTAGAAAAACACACTAGACTATGCACCAAGTCTACAATATACATAAAAAAATACCAAAAGTAACTATAGAAACAACTACCAATCAACCTAACAATTCTAAGTGCCTAAGTTTATCAGCAAACTAATCCTAGCAAAAGTATACACTAAACACACTAAGCTCAAAACTACACTGGGGAGAGAAATCTCTTGGTAGGGAGAGAAGAAAGGGGAGATATCAGTCAGAGGATATATCGTTGTGAAGAGCCCTCATATAACATCTCCAAAGTCATCAGGTGGCAAATGAGATCTGAGGTACTAAGGTGGAGTGGAGGGAAATGTGGGTAAGGCAGGAGTCAGAACCCTGGAAATGAGAAGCTTCAGAGCTGGTGCTGGATCAGACAGCCCATGGCTGAATATGATAAAAACAGACAATACTGGATTCACAATTAAAGAAAAGGACTCAAGTATTTTAATATGTGAAACTGGCAACTAAAGACCCTCACAGAGAGGGTAGTAAATGTATGTCTTTTTTATAAACCTGTCTAGCAATCTACCTTCCTTGTCATCAGATAAGGGATGTCTAGCAGCAGGCTTAGGTGCACCCTTTGTGACTTCAGTTAACACTGCAGAGAGATAAGCTTGTGGGTTCTTGCAGAGGTGCTCGTGGGTGTCAAGTACTCTATAAAACCAATCTGGTTTCATTGGGGCAGGTGACAGAGTCTGGCTGTAGACAGATATCTTCATTGGCATCATCTAGTACCACATAGATAGGAGGAATAAGCCAGTGGTGTAGGAAATGGCAGGCTTAAACGCTGAATATAATGGGTTTTGGCCTGACAGAATTCCTTGCTCTACAAATAAGAGGCCTCCATCTTAAGTAAGGAATCCTCAAAGGATCAGTCTTCTAGGGGAGAAGCAGAAGAAAGGGCATCATCTAAGTCAGAGTAGGATTGAGGGAGAATGTGTTCAGAGTAAGATAATTCTTCCTCATTCTCAGATCCTAAAGATTCAGATTCCTCCTGAAAAGAAACATCCCTCATTCTTTTATTGGGAGAAGCTTCAGTAGATTGTCTGTTGTGCCTGGCTGGTCTTAGATTTCATAAAGGCCATGAGCTCCTGCGCAGTTTTAAAGAGGCTTTGAGTTTTGACTTGGGTTGTAGAAGCTGATCACAGGGATGCAAGCTGAGGAAAGCTGACTGGTATCTTTGGTTTAGGCATCTGTTTAGAAAAGGAGGACTTAGTATGTGGTTGGACGATTTCAGCCTCAGTCCAGACTACTGGAGTGCTTCTGCAAAACAACCATGGAAGATGAACTATCTACCTCAGTAACCAATATTCCGACATCAGAACCTGACGCCTGCTGAACTTCAGCCCAACAGACATTGGCAAAGAAAGCAAAATTGACTGGCTTGGTGCCATGGTGGTTTCCCAATGGATCACAACAGACGGTTTGGACCTGGGGGCTACAAAAGAATCTTACCACAGTCGATCAACATGGATGGAGACGCAGAATGACCAGTCTTGTCCATAGACCCCACTTCCTTATAGGTTCACAGGTAGGTACTAGGCTATTGGCCCTAGGGCCTATAATAGCCTTACACTTCTTTGTCTGTGTTTCTTTGGCAAAGTGGCGGTCAAAGCTGAGGAAAGAGAAGCAGAAGAAGCAACCGGGGACAAGCCCATGTGGGCTGCGAGGACTTTGGTCCTATGCTTAATGGTCTTGACATGAAACCTAGCACAATCCTAACAACTAAAAACATTATGTTAAGGCCCTACACATAACAGACAAAAGGAATGAAAGTCTTTATGCAAGATTTGTTTCACACACTTCAAGCAGTTATTAACTTTTTTGAATGTTAAATCATCAGAAAAACGTTCTCCAATCCAGTACTTACTTAAAAACCCACTGAAAGATTCTAGAGAGAAAAACAAGTGACAAAACAGAGCTGCAAGAGTCTGATAAACATAGTAGTGCATCAGACTGCATGGCAAGAATGAACTGAAGATTATAACCTGATGTACGGACATCAGCCTTCATTCATATGTTGGCCACGGATCATGAAAAGGCTCTGGAAATCAGGCCAATCATGGGCTTCTGCATGCCATGAAGACCCAAGAATCAGTACTGCAACACTGACTACAATGATGATCAACTGTTCCTCTAACTCCCATTTGCTGAAAGTAGGATAAAAGAGCAATGCTTAATCTGACAAAGACTTAGATGAAAGGGCTAATAAAATAAAGATTCTTAAAATGAATACTGACAGAAGGCGACTTATTTTGAAAATCTGAAATGATTTATTATGAAATCTTTGGAACTTCAAGAGAGAAGCTAAGGTTCACGCTCCTTCCTGAGCCACATCATGTTGTCGAGCTACTCCCTATAGCATTTATTTAAGAGACATACGATGAAACACATCTTGTTGAGCTACTCCCTTTAGCATTTATTTGAGACATAAGATGAAACACATCTTGTTGTCGAGCTACTCCCTTTTAGCATTTATTTAGAGACATAAGATGAAACACATCTTGTTGTCGAGCTACTCCCTTTAGCATTTATTTAGAGACATAAGATGAAACACATCTTGTTGTCGAGCTACTCCCTTTAGCATTTTAGAGAGAGACAAGATGAAACATCTTCTTGTCGAACTACTCCCTTTAGCATTTATTTAAAAGAGACATAAGATGAAACGCATCTTGTTGTCGAGCTACTCCCTTTAGCATTTCTTTAGAGAGACATAAGATGAAACCCATCTTGTTGTCAAACTACTCCCTTTAGCATTTATTTAGAGACATAAGATGAAACACATCTTGTTGTCGAGCTACTCCCTTTAGCATTTGAGAGAGACATAAAATGAAACACATCTTCTTGTCGAGCTACTCCCTTTATAATTTATTTAGAGAGACATAAGATGAAACATCTTGTTGTCGAGCTACTCCCTTTAGCATTTATTTAAGAGACATAAGATGAAACATCTTGTTGTCGAGCTACTCCCTTTAGCATTTATTTAGAGACATAAAATGAAACATCTTATTGTCGAGCTACTCCCTTTAACATTTATTTACAGAGACACAAGATGAAACGCATCTTGTTGTCGAGCTACTCCCTTTAGCATTTATTTAGAGACAGAAGATGAAACGCATCTTGTTGTCGAGCTACTCCCTTTAGCATTTATTTAAGAGACACAAGATTAAACACATCTTGTTGTCGAGCTACTCCCTTTAGCATTTATTTAAGAGACACAAGATTAAACACATCTTGTTGTCGATCTACTCCTTTTAGCATTTATTTACAGACATAAGATGAAACACATCTTCTTGTCGAGCTACTCCCTTTATAATTTATTTAGAGAGACATAAGATGAAACATCTTGTTGTCGAGCTACTCCCTTTAGCATTTATTTAAGAGACATAAGATGAACCATCTTGTTGTCGAGCTACTCCCTTTAGCATTTATTTAGAGAGACATAAGATGAAACACATCTTGTTGTCGAGCTACTCCCTTTAGCATTTATTTAGAGACATAAGATGAAACGCATCTTGTTGTCGAGCTACTCCCTTTAGCATTTATTTAAGAGACACAAGATGAAACACATCTTGTTGCCGAGCTACTCCCTTTAGCATTTATTTAGAGACATAAGATGAAACACATCTCGTTATCGAGCTACTCCCTTTAGCATTTATTTAGAGACATAAGATGAAATATCTTGTTGTCGAGCTACTCCCTCTAGCATTTATCTAGAGAGACATAAGATGAAACACATCTTGTTGTCGAGATACTCCCTTTAACATTTATTTAGAGAGACATAAGATGAAACACGCCTTGTTGTCGAGCTACTCCCTTTAGCATTTATTTAAGAGACATAAGATGAAATGCATCTTGTTGTTGAGCTACTCCTTTTAGCATTTAGAGACATAAGATGAAACACATCTTGTTGTCGAGCTACTCCCTTTAGCATTTATTTAAGAGCCATAAGATGAAACACATCTTGTTGTCGAGCTACTCCCTTTAGCATTTATTTAGAGACATAAGATGAAACATCTCATTGTCGAGCTACTCCCTTTAGCATTTATTTAAGAGGCATAAGATGAAACATCTTGTTGTCGAGCTACTCCCTTTAACATTTATTTAGAGACATAAGATGAAACGCATCTCGTTGTCGAGCTACTCCCTTTAGCATTTAAGACACACAAGATGAAACACATCTTATGTCGAGCTACTCCCTTTAGCATTTATTTAGAGACATAAGATGAAACACATCCCGTTGTCGAGCTACTCCCTTTAGCATTTATTTAGAGACATAAGATGAAACATCTTGTTGTCGAGCTACTCCCTTTAGCATTGATTTAGAGACATAAGATGAAACACATCTTGTTGTCGAACTACTCCCTTTAACATTTATTGAGAGAGACATAAGATGAAACGCATCTAGTTGCTGAGCTACTCCCTTTAGCATTTATTTAGAGAGACATAAGATGAAACGCATCTTGTTGTCGAGATACTCCCTTTAGCATTTATTTAGAGACATAAGATGAAACATCTTGTTGTCGAGCTACTCCCTTTAGCATTTATTTAGAGACATAAGATGAAACACATCTTGTTGTCGAGCTACTCCTTTTAGCATTTAAGAGACATAAGACGAAACGCATCTGGTTGTCGAGCTACTCCCTTTAGCATTTATTTAGAGACATAAGATGAAACATCTTGTTGTCGAGCTACTCCCTTTAGCATTTATTTAGAAACATATAAGATGAAACACATCTTGTTGTTGAGCTACTCCCTTTAGCATTTATTTTGGGGAAACATAAGATGAAACACATCTTGTTGTCGAGCTACTCCCTTTAGCACTTATTTAGAGACATAAGATGAAACATCTTGTTGTCGAGCTACTCCCTTTGGCATTTATTTAGACAGACATAAGGTGAAACACATCTTGTTGTCGAGCTACTCCCTTTAGTATTTATTTAAGAGACATAAGATGAAACTCATCTTGTTGTCGAGCTACTCCCTTTAGCATTTATTTAGAGACATAAGATGAAACGCATCTTGTTGTCGAGCTACTCCCTTTAGCATTTATTTAGAGACATAAGATGAAACTTCTCGCTGTCGAGCTACTCCCTTCAGCATTTATTTAGAGACATAAGATGAAACGCATCTTGTTGTCGAGCTACTCCCTTTAGCATTTATTTAGAGACATAAGATGAAACACTTCTCGCTGTCAAGCTACTCCCTTTAGCATTTATTTAAGAGACATAAGATGAAACATCTTGTTGTCGAGCTACTCCCTTTAGCATTTATTTAGAGACATAAGATGAAACGCATCTTGTTGTCGAGCTACTCCCTTTAGCATTTATTTAAGAGACACAAGATGAAACGCATCTTATGTCAAGCTACTCCCTTTAGCATTTATTTAGAGACATAAGATGAAATATCTTGTTGTCGAGCTATTCCCTTTAGCATTTACTTAGAGACATAAGATGAAACACATGTTGTTGTCGAGCTACTCCCTTTAGCGTTTATTTAGAGAGACATAAGATGAAACATCTTGTTGTCGAGCTACTCCCTTTAGCATTTATTTAAGACATAAGATAAAACCCATCTTGTTGTCGAATTACTCCCTTTAGCATTTATTTAAGAGACATAAGATGAAACACATCTTGTTGTCGAGCTTCTCCCTTTAGCATTTATTTAAGTGACATAAGATGAAACACATCTTGTTGTTGAGCTACTCCCTTTAGCATTTATTTAAGAGACATAAGATGAAACATCTTGTCGAGCTACTCCCTTTAGCATTTATTTAGAGAGACATAAGATGAAACGCATCTTGTTGTCGAGCTACTCCCTTTAGCATTTATTTAGAGACACAAGACGAAACGCATCTGGTTGTCGAGCTACTCCCTTTAGCATTTATTTAGAGAGACATAAGATGAAACATCTTGTTGTCGAGCTACTCCCTTTAGCATTTATTTAGAGACATATAAGATGAAACATCTTGTTGTCGAGCTACTCCCTGTAGCATTTATTTTGGGAGACATAAGATGAAACGCATCTTGTTGTCGAGCTACTCCCTTTAGCATTTATTTAGAGACATAAGATGAAACATCTTGTTGTCGAGCTACTCTCTTTGGCATTTATTTAGAGAGGCATAAGATGAAACGTATCTTGTTGTTGAGCTACTCCCTTTAGCATTTATTTAAGAGACATAAGATGAAACGCATCTTGTTGTTGAGCTACTCCCTTTAGCATTTATTTAGAGACAGAAGATGAAACACATCTGGTTGTCGAGCTACTCCCTTTAGCATTTATTTAAGAGACATAAGATGAAACACATCTGGTTGTCGAGCTACTCCCTTTAGCATTTATTTAAGAGACATAAGATGAAACATATCTTGTTGTCGAGCTATTCCCTTTAGCATTTATTTAAGAGACATAAGATGTAACACATCTTGTTGAGCTACTCCCTTTAGCATTTATTTACGAGACATAAGATTAAACACATCTTGTTGTCGAGCTATTCCCTTTAGCATTTATTTAGAGAGACATAAGATGAAACATCCTGTTGTCAAGCTACTCCCTTTAGCATTTATTTAGAGAGACATAAGATGAAACATCTTGTTGTCGAGCTACTCCCTTTAGCATTTATTTAAGAGACATAAGATGAAACACATTTAGGTGTATGGATTAAAATGGGTCTTTTATGAAGCAAAGGACATTTAAAAAGCTAAAAAATAATTCAAACTTTGAGAAAATGAAAGATCTTATATATATATATATATATATATATATATATATATATATATATATATATATATATATATGTCTTTGTTTACCAGGAAAGTCTGACTTATTAATACCCATTTTCAGCGTAAACTGGGGAGAAAAGCTCCATTTGCTTACAATGCATAATACTAAGTCCCAATTAAACAGAGAGCAGTTGCATTTCTATTTACATTTATACACAAACAGTAGTTACAGATTCTAAGATTTTACAGAGGTAGAAATTACCAAAGAGAAAGAACACATGGATCTTAGTGTATTGTACAGGCAGCAGTTATGTATAAAAATTGTTTTGTCATTTCAGTTAGAGGTTGACATATTCTGTTTAAGGAGAGTATTTCAAGACCACTGTAGAGTGAACACAAAGAATTAATTTGGTAATGAGCATGTGCAGGACCAGGACTATTTAAGTTGTTGTTTAAGCAGTAGATTGAAACAGAGTTTTTGCAAGAGTTTTAATTGTGTGGGGATAGTATGCCACAGTTTAGCAATGTACTGGGAGTAGAACAAGTCTCCTGCAACATTATTTGACTTATTTTTAAGTAATAAAAAAGAATATGTTACTAGAGCAGAGCTCCCCTGCTGGAGAATAGGACAGTAACAAATTTTTCGTGCACAGCATAACTATGGATACTTAAATGTTTTGAAAATTGTTTTCTACACAGGATGAAGCATACTTTAGCAACCAGAAGATAAGCTGTTGACGTTAACAGAGCTAAAGGAATTTATTTGTGGTAAGAAGATTAAGTGGGATAAGGAGATTCTCCCCATCGAAAAAGGTGTTTTAGGGTTACCTGATTTGAAAGGGTAGTTTAAAGCTTTGCAGTTAAGCTTCATATTCATAACTCAAGTAGAAGGTTATACATCAAAGAGGAAAAGGATGATGATGAAATGGGGGTGGAGGGTTGACAGCTAGACAGAGACTAGGATTTTGGACACAAGTCCTTAAGGAAAATAACCAAGTAGAGTACTGTATCTGGAAAGTAGCAGAATGTATTTTAAGATGCAAGTAAAAGTGAGAATGAAGAAAGGAGACTTTACCAATGGATATGTCTGCAAATAAGGGTACTGAAAATTGGTTAGAGTGAGCTAGAATTTGTTGGAGAAAATTAACAAAGGAACCAAGTTACTGGGAGCAAATAACTCAGGAAGGAAAGGTATTGAAGTGGGATGAGGCTAAGCAGAAGTTTTAAATACAGGTTAGAGACTTCTTTCCCTATCTGTGACTGATGGAGTACAAGGAAAGAGAAAGGGATACAGGGTTTAGTTGAGTGTTTATCAGAAGTTGCTGTTAAAATGCATAATCAGTAGGGTGTATAAAATGCTGTATGATAAGAATGAATCAGAGGTTTAAAATGGAAAGAATTTACAAAGGAACAATGGGGAGAAATTTGTAAGTCTCTCAAGTATGCAAAGTCTGGAAAGATTAGGATTTTTCCATGGAAACATTTGCATGATAACTATTTGAAATGTTGGGACCCCCTACAGTGAGTCCCGAAACACAGAGACTGAATGGTCAAAGGATCAGACTTGCATATACAAAGTCCGAGAATTTTTTTTCGGCTTTTTGGCACGCAGCATTTCAAGTGTTAATATTTTGAAAGGGAGCACATCTGCATCAGTATTTTTATGACCACAAAGACTAAAGACAATTTTTTCTCAGGTAAACAACAAATGCTGGAGGTGTGATGGTGAAGGCAGAGGTAATTAGGATTTTTTTTTTGGAAATATAACAAGTTGGTAGAGTTTTAAAAAAATCCCTAAAAAAGTACTCAAAGGACAGAAATACTAAGGGCACAGATGTTTGTAACAAAGGAAATTATTCTTTTGAGCTGGAATGTGGGAACTGAATTACAATGCATAAAATACAGCTGTTAGAAAACAAAGCTGCTTGAGATCCTGATTTCTAAAGGAAGTCCAGAATATTGTAACAGATATAAGGATTGGAAGGGGGATCTTTACAAAAGGAAAGTATACTGTAACAGATATAAGGATTGGAAGGGGGAGCTTTACAAAAGGAAAGTATATTGCAACAGATATACGGATTGGAAGGGGGATCTTTACAAAAGGAAAGTATATTGTAACAGATATAAGGATTGGAAGGGGGACCTTTACAAAAGGAAAGTATATTGTAACAGATATCAGGATTGGAAGGGGGATCTTTGCAAAAAGAAAGTATATTGTAACATATCAGGATTGGAAGGGGGCTCTTTACAAAAGGAAAGCATATTGTAACAGATATAAGGATTGGAAGGGGGATCTTTACAAAAGGAAAGTATATGGTAACAGATATACGGATTGGAAGGGGATCTTTAGAAAAGGAAAGTATATTGTAACACATATACGGATTGGAGGGGGGATCTTTACAAAAGGAAAGTATATTGTAACAGATATACGGATTGGAAGGGGGATCTTTAGAAAATGAAAGTATATTGCAACAGATATCAGGATTGGAAGGGAGATCTTTATAAAAGGAAAGTATATTGTAACAGATATCAGGATTGGAAGGGGGATCATTAGAAAATGAAAGTATATTGTAACAGATATATGGATTGGAAGGGGGATCTTTACAAAAGGAAAGTATATTGTAACAGATATCAGGATTGGAAGGGGGATCTTTACAAAAGGAAAGTATATTGCAACAGATATCAGGACTGGAAGGGGGATCTTTAGAAAATGAAAGTATATTGTAACAGATATCAGGATTGGAAGGGGGATCTTTACAAAAGGAAAGTATATTGCAACAGATATCAGGACTGGAAGGAGACTCTTTAGAAAAGGAAAGTATATTGTAACAGATATCAGGACTGGAAGGGGGATCTTTACAAAAGGAAAGTATATTGTAACAGATATACGGACTGGAAGGGGGATCTTTAGAAAAGGAAAGTATATTGTAACAGATATACGGATTGGAAGGGGATCTTTACAAAAGGAAAGTATATTGTAACAGATATAAGGATTGGAAGGAGGATCTATACAAAAGGAAAGTATATTGTAACAGATATAAGGATTGGAAGGGGGATCTTTAGAAAAGGAAAGTAGCAAAGAAATAAATGGAAATCTGTAGGTAAAGTGCATGCAGAGTAATGTTCAGGATGAGGAGGAAGAAGGTTTAAAAGGAAGGCAGGAACTGCGCAGCTGATGTAATGCAGGTGAAAATGAAAACCGTTAAAAAGAAAACACGCAAGTAGACTGCATAGAATAATAAAGGAAACTGTTAACACGGTTTGCTTTCTTTTCTACTGATGCATGCAAATTCAAGTTGCAACTTAAAATGCAATAATTTAATAAGGATATTAAAAAAGGAAAAACTCCTAAAAAGTACTAAATGAGGTACTATTAAGGGCTGTTATGCATCGTGGGGGGACTGGAATACAATCTGTAGGAAAAGGGCTGCACTGGGGGGGGGAGAAAAAAAGTCGATGTAACTACGAAAATTAGAAATTTAAGAGCACATACGAAAAGTATTTGGACTGGAAGACGTAAATGAAGTACTACAGAAGTACTACTTGCCCAAGTATGGAAACTGGTGGGCCAAATCAGACAGAATATATTTAACACAAGAGTAAGCTTATATGCCTTAAGAAGTTAACTATACCTACTAACAGTCTCTGATCACTCAACCATACCAACACAGTTAAAAAGATCAGAGCATGTAGACAGGCACTCATCTTCCTACACACCTTTTAAAAATAGAAAAGGAGTTTATTATCCAAATAAAAAAATAACCTAATTTCTGGAAAGGAAAATACCTATGAAGTAAATTTACGAGAATATAGCAAAAATACAAAAGCTGTTAGCTCAGAAGTTGAAACAACAAAATTAAGATGACACAGGTGTTCCAAATTAAGGAACACAGTAACAGGAAAAAAAAAGAAAAAAAACCTGCAAGAGTATTAGAATAATTTTCCTAAAAACAGACAGAAGATGGGGAAAAGCTAATGAAACAATCTGAGTATATACATTTGTTTACATTATTGATATAAAATAGCTCTGCCACCTAACAAAGTTGCTGAGGTATACGTAATTGTTTTTGAAAGTACTACTTTACATTCAAATTGAAAGTTATGCAATTATTTAATGCTCTCACATGCACCTCTTGCCATATTATAATCAAATTAAATAAGTAGATAAACTCAAACTTTTTAATCGAGGCCTCTCCTCTGGTTACATTCCTGAAGCCTGGAATACAGCTACTGTAATGCTATTACACAAAGGTGACCCAACTACAGACCCATTAGTCTCACTAGCTTCATACAAAAAGTTATGGGGCGCATTATCTCAGACTTCATTAATCTGGACATTGAAAATCTCTCATCCCTGGACCGTCATCAATCTGATTTTATCAAAGGAAGGTCCTGCCTCTTTAACCTCATTAATTTCTTTGAAAAGGTAAAACTGTGGATAGTGGTTTCGCAGTGCATGCAGCATATCTAGGCCTGGCCAAGGTCTTTGACACTATTCCGCATGCAAGCATTTTTGATGGACTTGTAAATCTGAATATAAACCCTTACATCGTGTGATGGACAGCTAACAGGTTGCCTGACAGAACCCATCTGGTTAGAGTAGCAGGTGCCACTTCTAAAAGTGAAACAGTTACCAGTGGTGCACCACAGGGCTCAATTCTGGGCCCTCTCCTATTTGGCATACATTTCTCAGACCTTCAGACCAACGCGTCTGGCCTATGCTTAACCAAGTTTGTGGATGACTGTAAATTAGGCATCGTTATTCAATCTGCACCACAGCTGATTTTTCTGAAGTTTAATTTACCGTACAGTAGATGCACCCCTCCAATTAGACACTGTTGTAAGGTATCTGGGTACTCTTGTTGATAACTCCTTATCATTTGATCATTGTCTCCACAGTAGTTCGGAAAGCCTTTTATTTGGCCATTCTAATTTCCAAAGGCACCTCCACTAGATCCAAAGTCGTCTCAATTCCCCTTTACTCATATCTCATCAGACCCATCACTGAATATAACAAACCTTTTGGCATGTATTTCTCTAAACATATCGCATAAATTGAAAGAGCTCAGAGATTCATAATCAAAAAGATCAGTGACCTCAAAAATGGAATAGACTTTCTTTGTACTCATTTGCTTATAGACACCTCTGTGGAGAACTATGTTTAGCCTTTTGTGTCAAACGATTCAACCAAATTTGATCTCCCATTCCTTTGCAGAACTAATTGCACACCAAAAACTTGGTTAAAGGAACTAAACCTTTATCAGCAAATAAATAAGACATATTGGCGTGATAGATTCATATCCTGATGCATCCCTTACCCCTGGAACAAACTTCCACTACATGTCAAGCAGAGTACCACCTTTATCACCTTCAATGTAAACCTAGACAACTGGATGGGCCACCTCAAATTCTCACCCAGTCTATCTTGCCGTCCTTCAGGCTACAGGGAAATTTTGAATAAGATTTTTTTTTGTCTAGCCTTTAAATGGTCTGCAGACCAATTGCCTAAGTATTTACTTATAAACCTGTGAACATTCCTTGGAGAGGTCATTTTTGCAGTAGCAGGGGGAAAGGAAGATGAACAGATTTGTTAAAATGACTCCACAATATTCCCATTCTCCCCTATTTTTAATTTACTGAAATGAGATCAAACAGTCAAAAGTTTGTCGACAAGAATATTTAGTAACTGCTTCAATCCTTTGGAAGGGGACAAATCCACAGCCCTACACACCTACACACTACTGCACCTGAGTAGTAGTCCCCATACAGCTATAATCAATAGCATCATATGCATAAGAATAGTCGTGTAAAATCTTACCATAACCACAGTTGTCCTTCTCTTCTATGTTGCCGTATTCTATCCCTCCCGCCTTCCCCCTACGACTTGCTCTTTCCCAGGATGATCTCCTTAGGCTCCTTTTGGACCCCTTTCCTTATGGCGCTTTCTTATTCTAAAGATTGTATGTGTGGACGTCCTTTTTATGGCCGACGTTGTCTGTGCCTTCATGATGTCCCACGTACAGGCAGTGCCTTTAAGCATTTGTATACAGGCTGAACGTCTGCTTGATGGGCAGAAAAGCCATATGTAAGGAATACTGCACTACTCTGTGTCCTTCTATTCGACGTTGCAATATTCTTTACATACAAGAGAATGCAAAAGCTGAAAGGGAACCCAAGAAGTAGGACAGAGTAGGGAAGAGCTAACAGGAAGCATTTTCCAGTAATCCATGCTGACTCACCCTGGCAAAATCTGCCCCGGACCTAGAAACAGTGTCCAATTTGTAATGTTTCACAAAGGTATGGAACAGATGACCAGGTAGCAGCTTCCAGGATGAGCATCTAAATCTTTAAAGAAGACTCCTGACGATGCCACTGTAGTTCTAGTGGAATGGGCCTTGACAGATGCTGTAAAGACTTTCCATGGAATTCATAGCAGAACACAATAGCCTTAGAGATCCATGTGGAAATGGTTTGTTTGGATACAGGCAACCCCAGAGCCCTGGGATGAAAAGAAACAAAAAGTTGGTCAGACCTCCTAATGAACTTAGTTTTGTCAAGGTAAAATCTGAGTTGTCTATGAACATCCAAGTTATGCCAAATCCTCTCACTGTGGGATTGTGGCAAAGGGAAGGAGGTAGGCAATTGGATGGACTGATTAAGAAACAACTCATTCATCACTCTGGGTATGAAGGCTGGATTAGTTCTCAATGATACTCTATCCCTATGAAAAACTAGAAGGGGGGCATCAATGTCTGAATCTCAGAGACCCTTCTAGCAGAGTTTAAGGCTACTAGAAGCACAGTTTTCCATGAGCAGAACTTTAGAGAAGCAGAAGCGGATGGTTCAAAATGGGCCTGAGTAAGCTTTTCCAGCACATAGTTAAGATCCCAAAGAGAAATTGGTTTCCTGTGAGGGTCTTAAATGTAGGATGCCATTAAGAAAAAGCTCAACTTCTAATGGAAGCTAAGGGGGAGTAAAGGCAAACAGGCAGAAATAGCAGAACAATGGACTTCAACTGAGGAGTAGGAAAGATACCACTGCTGAGCAACTCGCACAGGTAAGAAAGTACTAAGGGAACATCCGCACCAAAGGGATCCTCTCTCCTTTTTTGGCACCAAATGGAAAACCTTCTCCACTTGGAAATGTAAGATTTTCTTGTATTGAGTTTTCTGGCCTCTTGGAAAACCTGTAGCATGTCCTTAGAGAATAGGTGCATGAAAGGGATCAAAAGCTGATCACCCACAAAGTTAGCTGTAGGGTTGACACATGGGGGTGAATCAATGATCCCTTGTCCTGAGTGAGCAGGTCCATCCCATGAGGTAACATGTAGTGATGACCCTTGGCTAACTGCAGAAGAAGAGAGAACCAGTGCTGTCTTGGCCAAAAGGAGGTCACTAGCAAGATTTTGGGTTTCTCCTGTAGAATTTTCAAAAGGACCTTCTGAATTAAAGGGAAGGGGGGAATGTACAGAGAAACATCCCCTTACATGAGAAAGGCAGAGCGTCCAAGTTCCACACTTGAGGGTGAGGGACAAAAGCTACGAAATTGCCTGTTCACAGGGGAGCCAAAAAGGTCCAGTTCTGAAGTACTCCACTGGTGAATTAGATTCAGGAACACATCCCTGTGAAGCATCCACTCGTAAGATTGTCACAGACCTGCTTAACACGTCTGCCACGGAGTTCTGAGCTGAGGGAAGGTAAACAGCATGTAGAGTCACTTAGCATTAAGTAGCCACTTCACTAGCCTTGATGGCCAGGTGACAAGGAAGATAAGATTTTGTGCCTCCCTGTTTATTTACCAAAGAACCGTGGCATTGTCTGTGAGGATCTTGAAGAGTCCTGGCTGGAATAGACAATGAAATGTCTGTAGAGCTAGAATCAGAGGCCTCATTTCCCTGATGTTCACAATGTTCCTTCCTTTGAGGAGGGAACCAATGACATTGAACTTTCCTGAAAGCAAAGGTTCTCCCCAACCAGTGTCTGAAGCATCTGTGAAGAGTTGCCGAACTGGTTGAGGTATCTGAAGTAGTAGGCCAGGGTTCTGACTGAGTTGCTGCATCCACCAATGTAACTCTTTGTTCAGGCAGGGGAGAAGGGGAACCAAGTCATCTAAGGGATGAGCATGCTGGGACCAAACTTTCATTAAAACACTGGAACTTCCTCATATGTAGCTTTGCAAAGAGCAGCATGGGAATAGTGGAGGCCATGAACCCCAGCAATCTCAGAAGCTCCCTGGCCACAATGGAAAGAAGAGGCATAAGAGCCTCCATGAATTTGCTTAACACTTGTTTACCAGGAAAGCCCGACTTGGGACAAAGCAAATTTTCAGCAGAGGCCCAGGGAGAAATGCTCCAGACGCATGTCTTTGTAATGTGGGGAAACCAGAGCACCCGGAGAAAACCCACATGAACGCAGGGAGAACATGCAGACTTCGCACAGAAGGCATTCCAGCCGAGAATCGAACTGGAGAACCTTTTGCTGTGAGACGACAATGCTACACAGCTGCACAACTGCACTGTCCAGTGAATGTCTTGAGATGAGCTGCTTTTTCCACAGGAAGAAAAAAAAGTCTGTGCGGAACCTGCACCCCAGGAATACAAGATCTTGACTTGGTGATAGAGATGATTTTTTGAAATTTATTGAGAAACCCAGGGCCTGCAGAAAGGGAATAGCTATGTTCAGATGCTGGGTTAACAAGTATGGACTGCAGGCCAGAAACAATAGATCGTCCAAGTATGGGTAAGACCTGTAGGCCTTTTAGCCTTAAATAGGCAATAGCTGGGGCCAGGCATTTTGTGAATACCATTGGAGCAAGCAGAAAGACCAAAGGGCAAGGCAGTAAACTGAAACTGCGAAGAACTCAACAAGAAATGCAAAAACTTCGTGAAGTGAGGATGAATAGAGATATGCAGGTATGCATCCTTGAGATCCAGAGAAGCGAAGGCTTGAGGAGGGACCCCGGGAAGGAGAGCAGGCAGGGATAACATTCTGAAAGAAGGCATCACCAGGAAAGTGCTTAATAGGGAATGATCTAATAAAGGCCTCCAAGGACCATCTTTCCTTCAAACTAGAAACACCCTGGAGTAGAATCCCCTCCCAGTTGGTCTGGAGGAACAGAGTGAAAGGTGCTTTGATGGGAAAGTTGAACAAAACTGAGGGAAACAGAAATAGTTAACTGGGGGGGGGGGGGGTTTGAGGCATTCCCTGAAAGGAAGAGTATCGCAAGTTATAAAGTATCTGCTTCAGATAACTGCAATCACCCAGGAGTCTGGAGTGATTTCCATCCAAGCAGAAAGGGAAAGAGAGGCAAAGAGACAAGGGGCATGATTTGGAAGAACGGGCAGAGCGTCACATAGGACTTTGAACTGAAGTGGCTGCTGAGAAGGGGCAACAGCAGCAGAAGTAACGGCCTTAGTCTGTGGGTGTCTCCTAGAAGACTTAGGAGGCCTAGTTTCAGAAGGAGCAGACGTGAAGGAGTCAGCAGGTTTCCTAACAAAAGGAGTCTTGGCAGGAAAGTTCCTATGAAATTTTGGAACTGGAGAAACAAGCAAGTGTTTCAAATCCAGAAGCTCCTTGTCTTTTTCTCGCGGTGACTTAATTCTGCAGCTGCTTTGCCAAACAGAGAGGAATTATCCAGAGGAGCATCAAGCAATTTTGCCTTTCTGTCATCAGGGAGTGCCTGGAGACAAAGTACAGTTTTGTACCTACCATAAATGTAGATGTCCGAACAGGATAGCATCTGCAGTCATAACAAATGGGTTGTCCTGTCGTCAGGCAGCCCTTCGGTCGGCCGGATTCCAAAGTCTGGGTCCGGCTTCGGCTGATGTCGCACTTCACCCGACGTCATCTCTGCTGGTCTTCGGGTATAAAGGCATCAGCCGACGCCATTTTCCTCAGTGTTTCTTGCCCCAGATGCCAGTTGCCCTCTTGGAAAGCTAAATTTTGGATAAATGCCAATGTTTCCAAAATAGTAGAAGGCAAACACAAAAATAAGCATGTATGTACATATATACAAACAAATACACCATAAGAGACCCCCCCCCCAGCTAGCTATTAGGAGGGTAAATACCCTAGGAGTACCACAGAGGGGAAGGAGGGTGGGTAATCCTGACTGCAGATGCTATCCTGTTCGGACATCTACATTTATGGTAGGTACAAAACTGTACTATGTCCTTCAAGGATGCATCTGCAGTCATAACAAATGAGTAGAATACCATAGCCAAACTATGGGAGGAGGAAGACGAATTATGATGTAGTTAGGATCCCTTGCAGTACAGCAGTGGCAAACCCTGCTCGGGATCTAGAGTATAGAGGTAAATTATAATGCTTGGCAAATGTATGCACAGAGGTCCAAGTAGCCGCCTCAATAATGTCCTTGGTTGCCACTCCTCGTAAGAAAGCTGTGGTAGTGGCTGTAGCCCTTGTAGAATGAGGTCTTATGTTCTGTGGAATTGGTTTTCCATGGTAGGAGTAACAGAATCTTATGCAATTTCCTATCCATTTGGAGATTGTCTGTTTGGAAATTGCTTTTCCTTCCCTTCCTGTTGCATAGGCTACTAAAAGCTGGTCAGTTTTTCTGTCACCTTTGGTTCTGTCCAGGTAGTAGCGTAACTGTCTATGTACATCCAAGGTATGCAGCAGTCTTTCCCCCGTTCTGTGGATTGGGAAAGAAGGTAGGTAGGTGGATTGCCTGGTTTAAAGACACTCTGGATACCACCTTAGGCATAAATGTAGGATTAGTTCTCATGGACACCCTATCTTGATGGAAGATTAGGAAGGGTTGTACTGCCATTAAGGCCTGTAGTTCGAAACCCTCCTTGCTGAAGTAATTGCCAGTAGGAAAGCAGTTTTCCATGATAGGTGTTGAAGATCTGCTGTTGCTGCTGGTTCAAATGGAGGGAGTGTTAATTTTTCTAGCACAAAGTTCAAGTCCCATGCTGGTAATGGTGGTTTCCTAGGAGGTTTTACATTCTTGATCCCTCTGAGGAACTGTCTGAGTAGAGGATGCGAAAAGACAGGTGGATCGAAGCTGTATTCTGCTGAAATAGCTGATGCATGTATCTTGATGGAGGAATAGGACAGGCCTGTATGTAGAAGCTCTGCCAAGTACTCCAGGATGTTAGCAATATCTATGTTCGACATCTTTTCCTCTTTCAGTACTCCAAATGACAAACCTTTTCCATTTTCCTGCATAGTTCCTTCTTGTTGAAGGTCTGCGGGCTTCAAGGATAATGTCTTTAACCCTTTGGGATAGGTCTGGGTTAGTTGCTGCTATGTGATGTTCCAGGCAGTCAGTTGCAAGGTTTTTAGGTTTGGGTGCATGATGTTGTAGTTGTTCTGAGTTAACATCAAAGGCATCAGGAGTATTGACCACATTCTCCCTGAGACATGCTCCTCAGCAATGGATACCAGTGTTGTCTTGGCCAATTGAGCTATCAGGATTATCCTTGGGCGTTCCTCTTTGATTTTCAGTAGTACCTTGTGCATCAAAGGAAGAGGTGGAAATGCATATGCTGTCAGGCCTTTCCAACTGAAGGATAGAGAGTCCACCTTCCATGCAAGTGGGTGGCATGCCCTTGTGCAGAATTTTTTGAGCTGGTGATTGAGTGAGGATGCGAATAGGTCTATTTGTGGCATTCCCCATTTCTTTGTGATGGCCTTGAAGATGTCCGGGTGTAGCATCCATTTGTGAGCATCCAAGGTGGTTCTGCTTAACATGTCTGCTAGGGTGTTTTCTTTTCCCGGCACAAATATTGCCTGTAACTGGATGTTGCAGCTCAGAGCCATATTCCAAAGGTCCAGAGTCATTCTGCATAGGGGGTATGAATGAGTGCCTCCCTGTTTGTTGATGTACCACATGACTGTGGTGTTGTCTGTCCTTATCATTAAATGGCCTTCTTTGAGGAATGGTCTGAATTTCTGGATTGCTAGTTTTACTGCCAGCATTTCTTTTTGGTTTATGTGCAGGTGCAGCTGGTCTGGAGTCCACAATCCTTGTATGCATTTGTCCAACATGTGCGCCCCAGCCTAGGTCTGAGGCGTCCGTTGTGATGGTTTGGCTTGCTTGAAAGTTGTGGAAGGGCAAGCCTGGGTTTGACTGGCATGCTTGAGCCCACCATAGGAACTCCTGTTTCAGGCATGGGATTAGTGGGATTTTGTGTTTCTAAGCTGTGCCTGTGTTGAGACCATAAATTCTTTAGGTACCACTGTAGCTTTCTCATATGCAGTCTGGCATGTGGGACCAAGATTATGCATGATGCCATGAAGCCCAAGGCCTGCAGTACTTTTCTTGCTGTTAGTTTGTTCTGCTTTGTTAATGCCAAGAAGTAAAGAGGGAGCTGTTTTTGTTTTTCTGCAGTTAGGAATGCCATTTGTTTTACTGTGTCCAATTCCGCACCCAACAATGTTCTTGTTTGGGATGGTATCAGTCTTGACTTTTGTAAATTGACTGTGTATCCCAGGGCTTGTAGTAAGCAAATGACTCTTTGTAAATCTGTTGTCAGCTTGCTTTTGTTGTCCGCTTGTAACAGGCAGTCGTCCAGGTATGGATAAATTTGGATTCCTGTAGCCTGCAGTGGCGATTACTGATGCCAGGCATTTTGTGAATACTCTGGGCAGTAGATAAGCCAAAGGGCAATGCTGAGAATTGATAATGCTCTGATCCTGCAAGAAATCTGAGGTATCTTCTGCAATTTGGTCGTATGGGGACGTGCAGGTATGCCTCCTTGAGATCTAGAGTTACCAGCCAACACTCCTTGCCCAGCATGGGAAGAAGTTGCTGTAGGGTCAGCATTTTGAATTTTGGGACAATGATGTATGTGTTTAAGGCGGACAGGTCGAGAATAGGTCTCCAACTTTTCTCTTTTCTTGGTACTAGGAAGAGTCTGGAGTAGAATCCTTTGTCCTGTTCTGTTATTGGTACTCTTTCCACAGCTCTCATCTTTGTTAATTGCGCTATCTGCTTTAGAGCTTCTGTTTTTTGATTTGGAGGTAGGTTTGGCATTCCTCTTTTACTGGTAAGGTGTGGAAGTGGAACCTGTAGCCTTGGTCTATGGTTTGCAAAATCCACTTGTCTTTTGTGATATAGTGCCAATTTTTCGAAAATAAGGCTAACTTTCTGCCTAAAGGTGCTGCTATTTGCTCCCTGGTAGGCGGTGTCAGAGACAAGTCACTGTGATTGTCCTGTTGCAGTGGCAGTGGTTGTGTCTGTGCCTCGGTTATTGCCTTGCCACTGTCGTCCTCTGTAGGCACCTCCTCTGGATTGATTTCTGCCTCTAGAGCGTCTATTCCTGCCTCTTTGAGATTTTGAGGAGTCTGGAAAGGACCAATTTTTGGCAGGCCAGTTCCTGCTAAACCTTGGGGGCTGAACCTGTAAGAAATCCTTAACTGTTTGTGCAGATTTTGCCTTCTTTTCCATTTTCTTCATTACTTGCTGAGCAGGTGTACCAAATAGACTGGCCTTATCCATAGGAGCATCTAACAGCTTTGCTTTAACATGATCCGGCAAGACCTGTTCTTTCAACCATGCATGCCTTCTTATCACTGTGCCAGTCATGGCTGATCTAAATGAAGCCTCCAGTGCATCATAGCCACATTTTAAAGAATGGTTACTAACCTGCTGAATGTTATTCACCATTTCTAAAACATATTTCTTATCTAAGGAGTCATCAGAGGACAGCTTTTTAGTTAACTGATCAAGCATAAACTCTTGGTATTGGATCATATGAAACTGACAGTTTAAAGCTCTAGCTGAGAGAGTAGCAGAGGTGTAAACTTTTTCCCCCATCTCTCCAAGGACCTGGATTCCCTTTCAGAAGGAATAGGGTTTTTTGCTGAGGTCGAGGCTACTGCCTTAGGCCCCTGGGATATAGTCTCAGGATCTGCAAGTGGGGCCTTGTATAGGTGGTGATGAGTGTCTGGTACCCTGTAAAATCTATCTGGTTTGGCAGGGGCTGGAGGTAAAGTATCAGGAGCAGTGCAAACATCATTAAATGCATCATCCACAACAGGCAGTACTGGAGGTATAGCTAAGGGCCTATGTTGTGGTAAGTGCAGAAATGTCCTAAGCCTTTTTCTTGAATCTGAGAAATCTTGTCCCTGCCATTGGAATTGTTCTCTCATGGCATGTAAGGTTTCCCCAAAGGAAAATTCCACTGGTGGAGAGGCAGATGGAATGGATTCTTCAGCATCGGAATCTTCATAAGTAGAAAAAGGAGCCTCTGGCTGATCTGTAATGTCCGAGTCATCCGAAGAATCATCAGAGGACACTGGCTCGGGGGGCTCTGCTCTAGGTCTCTTTTCTGGGGGCTGAGAGGCCCTGTCTGGGTGAGATTGGGATCCCCTAATTAAGGATATTAAATCCTCTGCCAGAGTAAGCATTTGTGAACTAGAAGTGGGCCTGTGTGAGGGGGGCTTAACAGGCACTGATTTAACAGTTTTGGCTGCTTTAGCCGTGGCAAAAGCCTTAATAGACATGGCTGCAGGAGGCCTAGCAGCACCACGTGCTGGGGTAGAGACATCCAAAGGGATGGTGTCTGATAAATCACTAGGAACCACAGTAGTAGGCAAAACTTCTGAGGCCGATTCAACTAAGGTAGCAGGAGCCTCAGTAGTAGTCATGGATTCGGCTGAAGATTGACCGGTTTTCTCGGTTTCGGCCGAAACCGAGACACTCGCGGCTTGCTTAACCGTGGTTTCGGCCGAAACCGCGGACCGCAATTGTTGGTCTTTTTCTTTGCGTTTTTTAACAATTTGGGTAGTCTGAGGATCCAACGGCATAATGTACGCAAAATCTGAGCCGAAAAACTGTTCAGCAAACTCCGACCGACGCCTAAGCGTTCGTCGGTTGAAGGAAGCACAGGCCGAACAGGCTGCTACGTCGTGGTCTGGGCCTAAGCAAGGCAGGCAGTAAGAGTGGAAATCTTTATGAGGTATTTGTTTCCCACAAGTTAAACAGTTATTGACTTTTTCTGACATCGGCTGAGGCAAGAAAGAGTCCCCAACGGGTACTTAGCTTTTAGAAGTCTTGAAGTAGTATTCGGTAGTAGTAATCTCTGGATCTGACCGACCGGCACTTGCGAACAGCTTCTGCTTGGCAGCGCAAGAAAGATGGAGGAAAATGGCGTCGGCTGATGCCTTTATACCCGAAGACCAGCAGAGATGACGTCGGGTGAAGTGCGACATCAGCCGAAGCCGGACCCAGACTTTGGAATCCGGCCGACCGAAGGGCTGCCTGACGACAGGACAACCCATTTGTTATGACTGCAGATGCATCCTTGAAGGACATCCAGGAAGACCTTCTGAGAACAAATGCAAAAGCTGCTGCTCTGGAAGAGGCCTCAACTGCATCATAACTACACTAGATGGAGTGTCTACCTTCCTGGGAGGAGACTAATAAAAGTGAGAGAGCCAATGATTTAGCCTCTGAGTCAGGCAATGGGGAAAGAGCCTGAGTAACCTAAGGCAGCAAGGCTAAAGCATACTTAGACACGTGTGTCTGACAATTTAAACCCCTGACAGCCAAGCTGGAAGAGGTATAGACCTTCTTACCCAATCTTTCCAAAACCTTACTTTCCCTATCAGAAGGAAGGAGTTTGGTAGAGGGAGACAGCCATGAAGATTTATCTGAAGTAATGGAAATCACAGCTGGGTCATCGGAGGGGTATTTAAAAATAAACTAGTAATCCTCAGGGACCTTATAGAAGGAATCAGGTCTTTTAGGGGCAGGGGCCTGTGAGTTACGGGTCTTAGATGCTGCCTTAAAGCCATCTAAGAAGGGTGGCAGGACTGGTGTAACTGCTGAAGGAGCAGGGGCATCCAACTGGAGTAACTCATAATATCTCTTGTTCTTCTGAGATTTAAGAATCCCACATAAATACATAATGTATATAGGTTGTTGTTTTTTTTTATTTTTGTTACTGTTTGTATGTATTGTAAATGCATGTTTGTTTCCATTTGAAATTATGTGTATAATGGAAGTTTATTTTATTTTACTATTTCTATTTGAAAAACTGAATAAAGACATTCTTGAGGAAAAAAAAAAAAGAATCCCCCTTAAAGAATTCCCTCATTTTATTAATAGTTTACCCAAAAGAAAGCTCTTCAATGGGACAGTCCCCCCATTAACTCTTTCTCTGGAAGCATATTGCAGTGGAGAAGGGATCTGGGTGGAATATGCTAAGGAGTCTTTATCTGAGGAAGACTCCTCAAAATCAGTGTCATGAATTTGAAATTCCACAAGCTGCCATGAAGAAGGTCCCTGGGACCCCGACAGTAGCACCGTTGAGGAGAAGGCCGGGTTGGCTATAGGAGAAGCCGGAGGTCTCAGAGTCATCAGAGCCTTAATGAGACCCTGAGAATAAAACATCCCAATCCAACGTAGGGGGTAGAAGGAGCAAAAACATTTCTAGTTTTTTGTTTCTTTTTAACAAGTTTCTCCCATTATGGAGAAATGGACGTAGGCCTTACCTCAGACACCTCCCTAGACAAAGAAGCTGGAACAGTCCCAGCGTCTTCTGCAATAATGAGCTACGCTTCCCCCAAGTCGTCTGAACCAGATGTCTGCATAGCCTTGGACATGCTAGGATCAGCACTCCTGATGGCTTTCAATACCGGTACCTGCCAAGGGAGCGGACCCTACCTCCAGTCGCACCGCTGGGTTTTCATCAACCTCAAGGGGTAAGTTGGAGGGAGTAGGCACAGCTAAAGAGGATTTGGGCCTAGCCTTGCTGACTTTACTCATTACAGATGGCTCAGAAGCACTCGTGTAACCTTCCATAGCATCCCTAGGCCAGACGTTTGAGTCTTTGGTTTTCTAAATAAAGATTCAAGGCCGACAGATAACACAATGTTTTAGAAACAAAGGCCTGACAAAAAGAGCAGTCCCGGTGGTCTTCATTAGCCCCTAAACAAAACAAGCAAAGCTCTTGTCTATCTTTTTCATGGAATTTGCCTTCCACAACTACACTTGCCCTTCCTGGATGACATTAACAAAAAAAGAAGTTATGTACTCACCATAATGTTCCACCAGAGTAGTTGGACTTATTTTGTCATCAACCTGTGGGTATTTGGATCCGAGACAGCAACTTCACCAGCATCTGCTCCGAGTTCCAAACTCCTCCCCTTACCCATAATATCCCACCATCACCTTTCTTCCCTCAGACCGAGTTTGCTGCACCATAAACAAAACCTGGCCCGATAGCCCTGACTAATAAGAAGCACAGGAGAGCCACCTAGGTGCTCTCACCCGTCTACCGAAGTAGAAAAGTACAATTGTGTGCACTTACCATAAATGTAGATGTTAGAGTGTATTTACTGTTGCAGTCATTACATTTGGGTTATATGCCTGCAGGTAGCCCTCAGCAGGCCTAAATATCAAAGTCTTGGATTCTTGTGTCAGATGCTGTCTCTTCCTCCATGATGTCAGGTCGTCAGGGGTATAAAACATGCAGCTGACGCCATTACATCAGTTTTTCTTGCCCCAGATGTCAGGTGCCCCCATAATGGAAAGCAATTATATGTTAGGTCACACCTCCAACAAAAAGCGAATATACCAGAAAGCTGAAATACACTAAACAAGAAGAAATGTATAGCCAAGAGAAGTCAGGGGGCTGGAGGAAGGGTAACCAGGACTGCAACAGTGAATACACTCGAACATCTACATTTATGGTAAGTGTACACAACTGTACTATGTTCTTCGTGTTTCAATGTTGCAGTCATTACATTTGGGTTG
This sequence comes from Protopterus annectens, assembly GCF_019279795.1. Taxonomy (NCBI): domain Eukaryota; kingdom Metazoa; phylum Chordata; order Ceratodontiformes; family Protopteridae; genus Protopterus; species Protopterus annectens. Next base: position 127,773,400 of record NC_056739.1, on the reverse strand, counting down.
ATTTCCAAAGCTAAGGAAGGGAGGAGGAAGTTAGAGAGAATTATGACCAGCTATTAAGCCCTGCAAAAAGTACAGTTGTGTACACTTACCATAAATGTAGATGCTCAAGTGTATTCACTGTTGCAGTCATCATATCTGGGTTACCTGCTTGCAGGTAGCCCTCGGTCGGCCTGATTATCAAAGTCTTGGGTCCTGCGTCGGTTGCTGTCTCATCTTCCATATCGTCAGGCAGTCAGGGGTATAAAGCATGCAGCCGGCGCCATTACATCAGTTTTTCTTGCCCCAGATGTCAGGTGCCCCCATAATGGGAAGCAATTATATACAAGGCTACACCTCCAACAAAAAGCAAATACACCAGAAAGCTTTAAGCATAGCAAACAAGAATAGAGGTATAGTCAATAGAGGTAAGGGGGGCTGGAGGGAGGGTAACCAGGACTGCAACAGTGAATACACTCTAACATTTACATTTATGGTAAGTGTACACAACTGTACTATGTTCTTCGTATTTCACTGTTGCAGTCATTACATTTGGATAGATTCCCAAAGCTAAGAAAGGGAGGAGGCAATTAGAGAACATTAGGACCAGCTATTAAGCCCTGCAAGACTGCAGTGGCAAAACCAGCCCTGGATTTAGAAAAAAAATTGGCAAGTGGTAATGCTTGGTGAAAGTATGTACAGAATTCCAGGTAGCAGCCTCTAGGATGTCCCTGGTAGGAACACCTCTGAGAAAGGCTGTAGAAGTAGATGCAGCCCTGGTGGAATGGGGTCTTATCCCCTGTGTGGTAGGTTTTCCATGGTGCATATAGCAGAAATGAATGCAATGGCCTATGCACTTAGAAATGGTTTGCTTTGAAATGGCCTTCCCCTCTGCCCCTGCAGCAAATGCAACCAGCAGTTGTTCAGATTTCTTGAGGCTTAGTCCTATCCAAGTAAAATCTAAGTTGTCTATGCACGTCCAAGGAGTGCAGTATTCGTTCCCCTTTGTTCTGTGGATTAGAAAAGAAGGTTGGCAAATGAAAGGACTGATTAAGGGCCACACTGGATACCACCTTGGGCATAAAGGAAGGATTGGTCCTGAGGGACACCCTATCTGCATGAAAGATGATGAAAGGCTCCACTACCATGAGGGCCTGTAATTCAGACACCTTTCTAGCTGAAGTGATGGCTAGAAGGAAGGCTGCTTTCAAGAAAGGAATTCCAATTCAGCAGTTGGAGCTGGCTCAAAGGAAGGTAGAGCGAGCTTTTCCAATACAAAGTTAAGGTCCCAGGCTGGAGTAGGGGCTCTCTCCTGGGTGGTCTTAAGTTTTTGGCTCCTTTGAGGAATTGCTTCAGCAGTGGATGAGAGAAGACGGGTGGCTCCGTATTATAATGAGCTGAAATGGCCGAGGCATGAATTTTAATGGAAGAGAAGGAAAGGCCCTTGTGAAGCATCTCAGTTAAGTACTGAAGAATATGCGGTAAAGTGCCCATCCCCTGAGTTTGGCTCCAGGAACAGAATCTTTTCCACTTTTCAGCATAGGATTTTATAGTACTAGGCCTCCTTGCCTCCAGAATGACATCCATCACTTGCTTACTGAGGGATGTTAATGGAGAGCTCAGGTAATTAGCCAGGCTGCAAGGTTCAGAGTTTGAAGCTGGGGGTGCAGAATCTGGCCCTCCTGCTGGGACAGCAAGGAAAGGATCTGAGGCAGATGCCATGGTTCCAGCAGTGACACACTGTGCAAGAGGGGGTACCAGTGTTGGCGTGGCCAGTCTGGTGCAATCAGTATTGTCCTTGGTTTGTCCTGCTTGATCTTTAGTAGAACTTTGGAGAGGAGAAGCAGAAAGGGAAAGGCATAAAGTCCAGGTGATGAACAGGGCATCCACTTTCCAAGCTTGACTGTGGGGAGTCCTTGTGCAGAATTTGTCCAATTGGTAGTTCTGAGGGAAGACAAACAGGTCTATCTCTGGGCTCCCCCATTTCTTTCTCAAAAAGTTGAATATCATTGGTTCCAGTTTCCACTCGTGTAGGTCCATGAGATTTCAGTTTAGGTCATCTGCCAGTGTATTTAGCTTGCCTGGCAGGAATTGAGCTTGTAGGTGCACTTGGTAGCTCAACACTGTGTTCCACAGAGCCATGGCTAGTCTGCAGGGAGGGTATGAGTGGGTTCCCCCTTGCTTGTTTATGTACCACATAAGTGGTGTTGTCTGTCTTTACCAATAATTGTCCTGGAAGAATGTGGTCCTTGAAGGCTGTCGGAGAATTCTGTACAGCTAACATTTCTTTTTGGTTGATATGCAGGTGCATTTGACTCGGGTTGCATTTGCCCTAAATGCACTGCCCTGCCAAGTGAGCCCCCCCATGCATAGTCTGATGTGTCTGTTAGGGTTTGGGTGGCAGGGGGTAGAGTGAATGGCAGTCCCTTTTTGTGGTGGCAGGCCTCTGCCCACCAAAGGAACTCTGTCTTTATACAAGGAATGATAGGAATCACCAATTCTAGGTCCTAAGAATGTTGACACCATAAGCTTTTTAGATACTATTGTAGTTTCCTAATATGCAGTCTTGCATATAGAATTAGTAGAATGCAAGAGGCCATGAACCTCAGGGCTTGCAGTATTTTCCTTGCAGATAGCTGGGTCTTTGTGGTCAGTAGTTTGAAGTAGGCTGTCAAACCTGTTTCTCTGGTGTGAGGTATGCCATCTGGGAAGTTCTATTCAAGCTTGCTCCTAGGAATACAATTTGTTGGCAGGGTACTAGGTGTGATTTCTTTTTGTTTATGATGTATCCCAGTGAATTTAGTAGTTTCTATACAAATGCCAGATGATTTAGTAGTATGTCCTGGCTTTCTGCCCGAATTAGACAATCATCCAGGTATGGGTATATTTGAATATTTCTTTGCCTGTAGAATGCAATGACTGGAGCTAGACACTTTGTGAATACCCTGGGTGCAGTAGATAAGCCAAAGGGCAATGCAGAGAACTGATAGTGCATGTAGCCTGTGCTGAAGCGTAGGTATTTTTCTGTAAGATTCCCTTACTGGGATGTGCAGGTAAGCTTCCTTTAAATCCAATGTTGCCAACCAGGCATTTTTGCCTAGCATGGGAGGAAGTTGATGAAGAGTTAGCATTCTGAATTTTGGGATTACCAAAAAGGTGTTTACGATAGGGAGCCAGGAATTGTCTTTTTTGGGTACCAGGAAAAGTCTTGAGTAAAAACCTTGTCCCCTTTCTTCTGCTGGAACAGGCTGAATAGTCCTGATACTTGGAAGGGAGAGAACCTGCTTTTGAGCCTCTGCCCACTGATTTGGGGGTAGGTCTGGCCAACCACTTGGGGTTGGTAAGGAGTGGAAGTGGAATCTGTATCCTTGGGAAACTATATTTAAAACCCATATGTCTTTGGTAATGAGTTCCCACTTTTTTGCATGCAGGGCGATCTTTCCCCCCCTTAAGGAACAGTCAGTTGAGCAGGGCTTGGAAGGTTTAAGTTACTGCGACATTTTTCCACAGGGGGCTGTCTTACTGCTTCCAGCTTTGGAAGTGGGAGCCCTCCACTGCTTAGGGCTGTGAGTACCTTGAGACTGTAGCCTAGGTGGTCTGGTGGTCCTGGGTTTGGATTGAGAAGGCCTGGAAGAGACAGGAAAGGACCACTTCTTAGAAGACCAGTGCCTACTAAATCTGGGAGGCTGTACTTGCAGGAAATCTTTAACAGTTTGCATAGATTTAGCCTTGTCCTCCATCTTTTTAAGTACTACTTCTGCTATGTTGCCAAACAGGCGGTCTTGGTTTAAGGGAGCATCCAGTAACTTAGCTTTAACATGATCTGGCAAAGTTTATTCCTTAAGACAAGCATGCCTTCTAAGTACAGACCCAATAACAGCAGCCCTGCAAGATGCTTCTAAAGAGTCAAAACCACATTGCAAAATATGTTTACCAACTTGTTCAGCAGAATGCATTAAATCCTGTAATTCTTTATTTTCAGCACAGTCAGGAATTAACATCATTTTCTGTTTAAGTAGTCCCATAATATGCTGCTGATACTTTAACATATGAAACTGACAGTTTAAGGCCCTAATGGCCAAAGTAGCAGAAGTGTACACCTTCTTACCCCATCTGTCCAAGGCCCTGGAATCTCTATCAGAGGGGGTAGGGGTTTTGGCAGTAGTAGCCTTAATGCCTTTACGTCCTTGGGAAATGGCCTCTGGGTCCGCAGTAGGATTCTTGAAGAGGAACTTGAGAGAGTCAGGTACTCTGTGCTTCCTGGGAGCTGGAGGTAAAGTGTCTGGGTCCAGGCTAGATTCAAAAAAGGCATAATCTACAATGTCCAGGACAGGAGAGATAGCTAAAGGCCTGTGTTGAGGGAGGAGTAAGAATTCCCTAAGCCTCTTTTTGGAGTCAGAGTAATCATGGTTTTCCCAACGGAAATGCTCCCTAAGACTGTTCAAGGTTTCACCAAAAAGAAAAATATTCTGGAGGGGAAACAGAAGGAATGGAATCCTCTGCATCAAAATCCTCATAGGTCGATAAGGGCAAATCCTGGTAATCAGAAATTTCAGAATCCTGATCAGAAGAATCAGAAGGAAAATCAGTTCTAGGTCTCGGAGGGTCAAGGCTAGCTTCCCCTAATTAAAGAAATAAGGTCTTCAGCCATTCTTATCATTTGTTTTTTAGGCATAGAGGCCTGACCATGCGGTTTGGATGTCGGTTTTCTAGTCATGGGTCGAGTTTTAGGCCTTGAAGAAGAAGATGGTGTCGGTTTAATATGCAAGTCAGTAGGCCTGAATACACCCTCAGAAGTCGGTGCCTGCACAGCGGCTCCGGACCCATCCAAGGTAGAGACATCTGCAGGTTCCACAGCTGAAGAAGCATCTCACGGCATACCAGATTCCAAACGGGTCTCAGTAGAGGCCTGCGAATCTGAAGTAGCGAGCATCAGGGGCTGCAAAAGCCGGCGAACTGGCGACTAGCTTAACGGAAGCATCATAGGCAGCTTTGGACCTATGCAGTCTGTCTCTGTCTTTATCTTTACATTTTTTTGGAATGTCAGTAGTCAGATGGCTTACCGAAGCCATTTCTGGATAGTTAAACCGAGTACCAAAATAATTTGCTGCAAAAAGAAACAGACGACGAATAGTCTGGGGTTGAATAAGGCATAAAACCGACAGCGAGGGACGTCATGGTCTGGGCCTAAGCAAGGAATGCAGTACGAATGAAAATATTTATGAGGTATTTGCTTTCCACAGGTAATACAATTAACTTTTACTGATATCGGTTAAGAGCAAGAAAAAGGATCCCAATGGGGTACTTAGCTTTTTTTTTTTGAAGACCTCAGTTCTGAAACTCGAAAACGAAAATTTCAAGAGTTGGCCGACAGGCACTTGCGAACTGCTTCTGCTTTGGGCACCGCGCGGCAAGAAAGACGGATGTAATGGAGTTGTCTGCATGTTTTATACCCCTGACAACCTGACGTCATGGAAGAAGAGACAGCATCCGATGTAGGAATCCAAGACTTTGATATTCAGGCCGACTGAGGGCTACCTGCAGGCAGATAACCCAAACGTAATGACTGCAACTGTGAAACACGAAGAACATCATTATGAGCAGGTCAGGGGGAAGGAGGGAGGGACGGTTGATGACAAATGAAGTTTAACTACTCAGATGGGATGTTATGGTGAGTACATAACTTCTTTATCTGAAGTAGTTGACTTCATTTGATCATCAATCAGTGGGACAGCTACCAAACACTTGGGTGACCCTCATGAAAGGATATTCCAGAGCACTGCAGAGCCAAAGGATACTCTCCCTCTAGATATCATGTCCAGTTTGTAGTGAGAAATGAAGGTGTGAGATGAGGACCAGGTAGCCGTTGAACAAATATCGTCCAAAGACACCCTGGACTAAAAGGCCACCGACGTAGTCATGGACGTAGTCATGGACCTGGTAGAATAGGCTTTGATTTGTCCTGGAGGTGACATACCCGTCTTTATAAACCTGAAGGATGCAAGAAAAAATCCATTTGGCAATGGTTACTTTAGAGATCAGTTTGCCCAGAAATGGTGTAGAAAAGGGCATAATCAGTTGGGCAGATCTGCGAAAGGCCTTAGTCCTATGTAAATAGAAACATACCTGTCTATGTACGTCTAACAAATGAAATTTATTTTCACCCCCTGTTCTGAAAATTTGGGGAAGAAAACAGGTAAACTGATCATCTGATTGATATTAGTTTCAGAGTCCACTTCAGGAAGAAAGGAAGGATTAGTATGAAGTGAGACCCTTTCTTTATGGAAAATCAGATAAGGAGGTTTGATAGATAATGCCTCTGACACCCTCCTAGCCGAGGTGATAGCCACTAGAAAGGCTGTCTTCCAAGATAAAAATTTCAGATCCACAGAAGCAGCCGGCTCAAAAGGTGGTGCAACCAAAGCTTGTAAAACTACGGTAAGATCCTGGGGGGGGGGGGGGGGGGTGGCTAGGATCCTTAACTGGAGGTCTTAAAAGAAAAGTACCTTTAATAAAGGTTTTGCAAAGTTTGGAATAAGCTAATGAAGCCATGTTCTTACCTATATGAAAATTGGAGATGGCAGCCAGTTGAACATTCGCTCTAGATGAGCTAGCACCCTGATGGAAAATGTACGCCAAAATTTCAAGAACCGCAGGGACAGGGGCTGTGAAAGGATCCAAATCCCTTTGAGAAGCCCAGATAGAAAAATGCTTCCATTTTGTTCATAGGTTTATACTAGGCTATCTGCCCTAAGGCATTTATAAGTCTAGCCCAAAGTTATGTGGCTTACGCCACCCCTTATGTTAGAAATAATGTGCCCATTAGTTTGTTGTGCCTCTGTCCAGCAGTGACACAGAGATGATTCCCGGGTAAACCTACGATCTCCCATCCACCAGTCAAGATTTCTCTTGAACAGAGCCAGCGAGGTGCTCTGCCTCACATGGACCGGGATTTTATTCCACAGCATGGGGAGTCTCTGGGTGATAAATCTATCCCTCCAGCACGTCCTATTTACATCCGTGCTAAGGTTTAAGTCACTTGCTCTAGTGGTTCTGGTGGATTTGGATTTTTTGAGGTGGAGCATGTCCATTAATTCCGGGTTGGTCATGGCCTTGTATGTCAGGCACAGGTCACCTCTGAGCAGACGGTATGCAACTGAATAGAGTTGGAGTTTCTTCAGTCTGGCAGTATATGACAGGTTTTGGAGTCCCTTTATCCTTTTGGTGAGGAACTTTCGGGGTCTCTCCAATTGCTGCAGGTGTCAGGTGAGATGCATCCCGAATGGGGCATTGTACTCAATCATTGGTCTGATAAGTGAAGAGTACAGGGGAACAATGACCTCACTTGATCTGGATGTGAATCCCTTCATGATCAGATGGGCAATGTAGAAGGTCTTTCGAACCACTTTAGCAACGTGAGTGTCAAACGAGAGGCCACTGTCAACCTGGGTACCCAGGTCCCGGATAACCTCTTCTGTGCTTAGTGGGTTGCCACCTATATGGTAGCTTGGGGTTACCTTGTTTTTCCCCGAAGTGTATGACTATACACTTTTTTGCGTTTAACTTCAGGCCATGGCTCTGGCACCAGCTATCAGTTTCCGTGAGACCCCTCTGAAGGATGTCTGTGTCCGATGTACTATCCACTATGGCACCCAGTTTGCAGTCATCCGCAAACTTTGTCAGCCATAGTCCTCCTATGTTTGCCTGTACTTCTGAGAAGTAGATGCCGAACAATAGGGGGCCAAGGACTGAGCCCTGTGGGACACCACTTGTAACCAGCTTGGAGTCTGACATGGCTCCAGCAACTCTAACCCTGTGGGTTCTGTCCTTTAGCCAGTTTGCAACCCATCTTGTGACATATGGGTTTACATTTAAGCTGGTAAGTTTCTCTATGATACCCGAGTGGGGTATTGTGTCGAAAGCTTTTGCAAGGTCAAGGTAGGCTGTATGGACTGCCTTTCCCTCATCTATGGCCTTGGTAACTTTCGAAGAAGTCGACCAGGTTCAAAAGGCAAGATCTGCCCTTGACAAAGCCAAACTGGGTTGGGTCCAAGGTCTGCAAGTCCCCTATGTCCTTGTTTATGAGTTCCATTATGATCCTCTCCATAGCTTTGCAGACCAGGCTTGTTAAGCTTATGGGGCGGTAATTACCAGGGTCCGTAGAGGCACCACCTTTGTGGAGTGGGGCCACTCCTTGGGCACATATCCTGTGGTAAGGCTAAGATTAAACAGCTGCCTTATGTGCGGGTTTAGTTCTTCACTGAGTTCATGTAGCACACAGCCGGGGACACCATCCGGTCCCATTGATGCTGTGTTTTTAGCTTTAGAGAGAGCAGCTTTCACCTGCGCATTTGAGATGTCTGGGAGGCTACACTCTGTTGGGATAGTTATCTCTCCTTTTGGGGGGGAGAGGGGGTTGAAGTTTGCGCTGAACCTGTCTGCCAGTATGTTGGCAATGTCTGTGGGCTCAGTGATTTTTGTATCATTTTGGACTAATTCTGAGCATATCTGGGAGTTTCCACCCAGGTTTCTGACATAGCTGAAGAAGGCCTTATGATTGTCTTTTGAATCTATGGCAATTTTTTTCTCAAAGTTGGCCTTTGATGATTTTATGAGGGATCGTAGTTTCTTGCTAGTACTGATCAAAGATGCCTTCCCTTTTGGGATTTTGCTCTATCATGTAATAGCTTTCTCCTCTTATTGTAAAGTTTGTTTATGGCTGGGGTCCACCAGACTGGATGTTTGCCCTTGGTGGAAAGAGTCTTGGTTTTATTTGGGATTGCCTGATCCATGCAGTCCTGAAGGTGTTCATAGAAGGCATTTGTAAGGGCTTCGCAGCTTGGGTTGTGGTTTCCATTGGCTCGGGGCCTTGAAGGATACCACACCTGTCTTGAGTAGTGTGAAGTTTGCTTTAGAGAAGTTCTTCACTGTGGTCTTTTTGTTTGGGGTGGGGCGGATGTGGATTTCTAGTGAGATTAGTTTATGATCTGATCTCACCAAAGAGGGATATACTACGGTGTGGAGCATTTTGTCCCCATGTTTGTGATGATGAGATCTAGTATATTTTCTCCTCTTGTGGGGACGGTGACTAGTTGTTCCATGGCATTTGAATTTATGAACTCCAGGAACCTTTGGGCTAGAAAGTTTGGGCTTGAGTAATGTTCCCAGTCTATATTCGGTAGTTGAAGTCACCCAATATGATGGTGTTTGGTGATACATTTATACCCTCCAGTGTCTTCAGTAAGGCTGTGTGGGTTTCCTGAGTTTGAGAGGGTGGCCTGTAGCATGCTACAAATTGTAGAGCAGTTTTGCCTATGGTTAATTGCACCTGGATGGTTTCCGATGCTTATGCGTAGCCACCAACCTGGAGGTGTGGGTATCCTTGATGAATATGGATACACCCCTCCTTTTGTGGTATGGTACGGATTTTGGGGCCGGAACGCATGATATGAGGTAAAACCTGATAGTGCCGGGGTGCTCTCAGGAGCCTTGAACCAGGTTTCAGTCACAGCACAGACATCGATGTTCTCCATACTGAGAAGGGCCTCGAGTGCGTGCATTTTGAGATTTAGACTTCTGGCATTGAGCAGCATTACCCTTAGTTTCTTCCCGTTTTTGTTTTCTAGGGTGGTAGGTTTAGAATTTGAGCCTTGCCTAAAAAAAGGCACTATGGGGGTGGCAAGAGTCTTAGCCAATATCCGGAATCCCAGGGGTGACAGGTGCAAGCCGTCCCTTGCGAAGCAGCGTGGCTTGTCAAGCATGTCATCCCAAGCAGACAGACACTGGATCCCCTTTGAATGACACCAGAAATTAAGCCAATTGTTAAAGCTGATCATTTTGTCACTATATTGTGGCATCATTCGTGGTGAAGGAAGGATGCTGCTCAGGGTCAGGGTCATACCTGCCTGGGCTACATAATCAGAGAGCTCCTCTATGTCTCTTTTCATGTAGTCCAGGGAGGTACGTCTCAGGTCGTTCACACCAGCATGGACAATGACTGTGTCATACTTGTACTTGCCATGGAGTGTCCTGAGTGCTTGTGTTATGTGGCGGATTCTAGCGCCCGATAGGCAGCTTACCGTGACCTTCTCCTTGTTCAGCCTGGTGAGTGGGACGTCAGTGTGTCTGACTATGGAGTCACCTATGACACGTATGTTTGGTGTTGTATTTGGCCTTAAGGGCAGTGACTGCTTTGCACACTGATTTTGTTTTTTATGTGTTGTTTGTGTGTTACGGTATAGTTTTCTGGTGGACAATTTATGAGCTGCCACCAGAATAGTCTTGATCAGAGAAGATAGACTGGGAGTCCTAGCAATCACGGGAACTGGAGCAGCCAAGCAGTAAGCTTCAGACTGACCAGGTTTGGGTGAGGAACCCGCAAGGGGTGTGAGATGAGATGTGTATCGGATCCATGGAGGAACTATCAGATGAGACCAGAGGAAGAAAAACTAGACTTGGCGAGGCCAGAATGGGGCAATGAGGATTACTTTGTTCCCCAACCTGCGAGCCTTCTGGAGGAATTTTGGTATGAGAGGTAATGGGAGATAAGCATAGAGAAGACCAGGAGGCCAAGCATGGACCAGAGCATCCCTGGGGGATTCTCCCTGGGGTGGGGATCAGAAAGAAGAACTCACTGCACTTTGCATAGGAGGGAGATGCAAAGAGATAGCAGCAAGGCTGACACCACTCCAGGAAGATCTTCTCTACTACAGAAGGATTCAGAGACCACTTGTAAGGCATCAGAATAGTCTTGCTCAGTTTGTCCGCCAGTATGTTGGATCAACCCGGAATGTGTGTTGCTACCAGAAATCGGCTGGTGGAGATCGCCCATTCCCACACTCTCATATCCTCGCGACAAAGAAGGTAAGATCTGGTTCCGCCCTGTTTGTTGATGTACCAAACCACTGACAACTGACATGTTGTCAGTCTGAATTGCAATGGTTCCCAGAGGAAGAAAAGCATGAAGGGCCTGCAATGACAAAAGGACCCCCCCCTCATCTCTAGAACATTGATATGCAAATAGGTTTTGTTCGGGGACCACGTGCATTAGACTGCCCTGCCCGAACAATGCCCCTCTCCCAGTTGGGAGGTGTCCGTGGTCACCGTGGCTTGGGGAGGGACAGGAATAAATGTTCGTCCCTCGGCCAGTTCTAAGAAGTGTATCCACCAGAGGAGGGACTTCCTGCAAGCATTGCTTATATGAACTGGATATGTCAACGGCATATCTAATGATGACCATTGGACTGCCAGTGTCCATTGTAGTACCTGCATATGCAGACTAGCACAGGGAAGAGTAGTCAAATCAAAGGAACTGTAGATACCCCACCAAAGGCTGCCCGCCCACAAAGATTCCAAAGGAAAGAAGAAAAAAGCAGGTACTGGCCACCACGCTTAACAGCTTCAAGACTTTTATTTAAAACGCAATTAAAAACACAGGAATGAGCGCTTTTGGGACCAAGCCCTTCTTCAGATACAAAACTGAAATGAAACTGCAGTTTTTATATAGCTCTTCAGTTACCATTCAGTACTGCACCCTCCTTTTCTTTAGTGCAGGTCTTAAAGGTATAACCCCATTTAAACCTGGGGTTTTGTATGCTGCTAGCTCAATGATCCATTTAGTTTCATTCAACTCTGTCTCATTAATCAAATCACCTCCCCTTTTGTTTTTATTTACACACTGTATAACCATAAACTTATGATTTTCATATTTAGCAAATGTGCTGGAAAAGTGCATTATGTTCATGTTTTAATCTTAATGAAGACAGATGGTTCAAAAATCTGTTTTTCAGCATGCAGTTCATTTTTCCTACATAGAATGAGATGCAGTCCTGACAGACAGCCAGGTAAACAACATTCTTTGTTCTACAATCTGCATACAAATCAAAACAATACTGTTTTCCTGATACAAGGTGTACATAGGATTCTGCATCCACAATGTGCTCACATGCTTTGCAATTTCTGCATTTTTGTGTACCTGCACGTTGTGTAAAATTGTTCCTACTTTTTTCGGTCTTCCCTTCATGACATAATAAATCCTTCAGATTTTTACCTCTTCTAAAGCCAAAAGCTGTTTTTTCTCACACTACCTTGGCTATTTTTGCATCTGTCAGCAAAACATTCCAATTCTGTTTTATTATATTACATATTCCCCCCTATGTTATTACTATAAGTTATCATTAGCCTCACCATTATCCATCTGTGAGGCTCTAGGCTGAACAGGTGTTCCACCTGTTGTCTATGGGAGAACCAAGGCCTAGACCTATTACTTCTGTGTTGTTTACTCTTAGTAATAGCATCTTTAACTCTATTTTCATTGTATCCCCCTTTGACAGAGGTTCCTTTCTAACTTGTCTATTTCTTGTTCAAAATGTGTATCCTGCGTACATATACGTGAAATTCTATCAACCTGCCCTCTTATTATACCTTATCTTATGAAAGCATGCATCAAAGGGGATACAATGAAAATAGAATTAAAGATGCTATTACTAACAGTAAACAATACAGAAGTAATAGGTCTAGGTTCTGGTTCTCCCATGGACAACAGGATGGAACACCTGTTCAGTCTAGAGCCTCACAGATGAATAATGTGAGGCTAATGTTAACATATAGTACTAACATAGCTAATGGGCCTATAGTTCCTGGGGTCCATGAATGCACCCCCTTTGTGCAAAGGGATGACTGTGGCCATTTTCCATTCCACTGGGAGGAAGCCAGCGCTTAGGCTGTGACTGAAAAGAGTGCTCAGTGGTGACACTAATTCCTGTCTTAACCCATGTTAAACTTCACACTTCTCAAAACCGAGATGGAATCCTTCAAAGTCCCCAGGCCAGTGGAAAATAAGGCCCAAACCGCAGAATCCTTTACAAACGCTTTCTATGGACACCTACAGGAATGCATGGATCGTGCTATCTCAAATAAAACCAAGACTCATTCCTCCAAAGGCAGGAGACCTGTCTGGTGGACCCCAGCCATAAATAAGCTATACAAAAGAAGGAGGAAGCTACTACATGATAGAGCAAAATAAAAGAAAGGGAAGGCATCACTGATCAGTACTAGCAAGAAACTATGATCCCTCATAAAATCATCTAAGGCCAGCTTTGAAAGAAAAATTGCACAAGATGCTAAAGATAATTACAAGGCCTTCTTTAGTTATGTCAGGAACCTGGGTGGCAACTCCCAGATATGCTCAGAGTTAGTTCAAAATGACAAAAAATACACTGAACCCACAGACATTGCCAACATCCTGGCAGACAGGTTCAGTGCAAACTTCTCCCCCCCTAACCCCGCAAAAGAGCAAATGTCTATCCCAACAGAGTGTAGCCTCCCTGACATCACAGATGCACAGGTGAGAGCTGCCCTCTCCAAAGCAAAAACACAGCATCAATGGGACCGGACGGTGTCCCGGCTGCGCCTTACATGAACTCCAAGAAGAACTGAACCCTCACATAAAGTCACTGTTCAATCTCAGCCTTACTACAGGATATGTACCCAAGGAATGGCGTACAGCAACAGTGGTCCCACTCCACAAAGGTGGTGCCATAACGGACCCTGGAAACTATCGCCCTATAAGCCTGACTAGCCTGGTCTGCAAAGCTATGGAGCGTATCATCATGAAACTCATAAACAAAGACATTGGGAACCTCCAAACACTGGATCCTACCCAATTCGGCTTTGTTAAGGGCAGATCTTGCCTCTTGAACCTGGTCGACTTCTTTAAAACAGTCACCAAGGCCATAGATGAAGGAAAGGTAGTCCACACAGCCTACCTGGACCTCGCAAAAGCCTTCGACACAACACCCCACTCGGGCATCATAAATAAGCTCACCAGCTTAAATATCAACCCCTATGTCACAAGATGGGTTGCAAACTGGCTTAAGGACAGAACCCACAGGGTTAGAGTTGCTGGCACTATGTCAGACTCAAAGCCGGTCACAAGTGGTGTCCCACAGGGCTCGGTCCTTGGCCCCCTATTATTCGGCATCTACTTCTCAGAAGTACAGGCCAACATGGGAGGACTTTGGCTGACAAAGTTTGCAGACGACTGCAAACTGGGCGCCATAGTGGAAAGTGCATCGGACACGGATATCCTTCAGAAGGGACTCATGGAAACAGATAGCTGGTGCCAGAGCCATGGCCTGAAGTTAAACGCCAAAAAATGTATAGTCATACCCTTCGGGGAAAAACAAGGTAACCCCAAGCTACCATATAGGTGGCAATCCACTAAGCACAGAAGAGGTTATCAGGGACCTGGGGACCCAGGTTGACAGTGGCCTTTCTTTGACACTCACGTTGCTAAAGTGGTTAGAAAGACCTTCTACATTGCCCACCTGATCATGAAGGGATTTACATCCAGATCTAGTGAGGTCATTGTTCCCCTGTACTCTTCACTTATCAGACCAATGATCGAGTACAATGCCCCATTCGGGATGTATCTCACCCGACATCTGCAGCAGTTGGAGAGACCCCAAAAGTTCCTCACCAAAAGGATAAAGGGACTCCAAAATCTGTCATATGCTGCCAGATTGAAGAAACTCCAGCTCTATTCAGTCGCATACCGTCTGCTCAGAGGTGACATGTGCCTGACATACAAGGCCATGTCCAACCCAGAAATAATGGACATGCTCCACCTCAAAAAATCCAAATCCACCAAAACCACTAGAGCAAGCGACTTAAACCTTAGCACGGATATAAATAGGACATGCTGGAGGGATAGATTTATCACCCAGAGACTCCCTATGCTGTGGAATAAAATCCCGGTCCATGTGAGGCAGAGCACCTCGCTGGCTCTGTTCAAGAGAAATCTTGACCTGTGGATGGGAGATCGTAGGTTTACCCCGGGAATCATCTCTGTGTCACTGCTGGACAGAGGCACAACAAACTAATGGGCACAGTATTTTTTCATATAAGGGGTGGCGTAAGCCACAAATATTTGGGCTAGGCTTATAAATGCCTTAGGGCAGATAGCCTAGTATAAACCTATGAACCTATCAACCTATAAGATGGGTTGCAAACTGGCTCAGGGATAGAACCCACATGGTCAGAATTGCAGGTGCCATGTCAGACTCTAAACCAGTTACAAGTGGCGTCCCACAAGGCTCAGTCCTGGGACCTCTCTTGTTCGTTATATATTTCTCAGGGATACAGGCTAACATGGGAGGACTATGGCTGACCAAGTTCGCAGATGACTGCAAACTGGGTGCCATAATTGACTCACCGACTGACACAAGCATCCTCCAAAAGGGTCTCACAGAGATGGATAACTGGTGCCAGAGCCATGGCCTAAAGCTAAATGCCAAAAAGTGCATAGTCATTCCCTTGGGGAAAAACAGTGCCCACAAATTACCACATAGGTGGTAATCCATTAAGTACGGAAGAAGTAATTAGGGATTTGGGGACCCAAGTAGATAGCAATCTCTTCTTTGACAATCACGTTGCCAAAGTGGTTAGAAAGACCTTCTATATAGCCCACCTTATCACGAAAGGGTTCACATCTAGATCAAGAGAGGTCATTGTGCCCCTCTACTCATCACTCATCAGGCCCATAATTGAATACAATGCCCCATTTGGGATGTACCTTACCTGACACCTGCAGCAACTGGAAAGACCCCAAAAGTACCTCACCAAGAGGATCAAGGGACTCAAACAGATGCCCTACGCAGTTAGGCTAAAGAAACTCCAGCTCTACTCAGTTGCTTACCGCCTACTCAGAGGCGCTCTGTGCCCGACGTATAAAGCCATGTCCAACCCAGAATTAATGGACATGCCCCACCTCAGGAAATCTAAATCCCTTAGAGCTACACGCTCCAGGGACTTAAACCTCAGGACAGAAATAAATAGGACATGCTGGAGGGACAAATTCATATCCCAGAGGGTCCCCTCACTCTGGAACAAAATCCCAATCCGTGTTAGGTAGAGTCCCTCAATGACCCTCTTCAAGAGAAATCTTGACGAGTGGATGGGAGATCGTAGGTTTACCCCTGGGATCTCTTCTGTCCCTACTAGACAGAGGCACAGTAAACTAACCTCAAAAGGGCTATATTCTGTGACCTACTATACAGAGGCACAGTCAACTAATCTAAAAGGGTGGCGAAAGCCAAACACACTCTGGCTAGGCTTATAAATGCCCTAGGTCAAATAGCCTAGTATCAACCTATGTAGAACACAGCCCAGGATGTTGTCTGGTCCCATACAAGCTGTGTTTTTGGCCTTGGACAGGGCAATAAAGACCTGCTACTTGCAGATACTAAGCGGGGGACAGATGTTTGGGATGCTTTGGGGTATATGTGGCAGGGACAGAGGAGTGAAGTTTGCTATGTACTATAGTTGTGTACACTTACCATAAATGTTGATGTTCGAGTGTATTCACTGTTGCAGTCATCACACTTGGGTTATCCTGCCAGGAGTAGCCCTCAGTCGGTCCGAATACCAGAGGCTTAGTATTTCTGCGTCAGTTGCTGTCGCTCCAGGACTGAAGTCAGGTTGTCAGTGGTATAAAAACAGGCAGCCGACACCATTACATCAGTTTTTCTTGCCCCAACTGTCAGGAGTCCCCAAACAGGAAGCTAAGGTTATGGTGGAAGAACACCACCAGTAGAAAGTAAATACCAAAAACTCCCTGTAAGGAGTGAGGAAGAGAGAGAGAGAGAAAGAGACAAGGGGGATGGAGGGTGGGAAACCAGGACTGAAACAGTGAATACACTCGAACATCTACATTTATGGTAAGTGTACACAACTGTACTATATTTTTCGTGTTTCACTGTTGCAGTCATCACACTTGGGTTGATTCCCAAAGCTGAGGAAAAGGGTGGAGGCAGTCAATAAGACTGGGGGCTGGCTAGGATACCCTGCAAGACTACGGTTGCAAAGCCTGCCCTGGATTTGGAGAAGATAGGCAGGTGGTAATGCTTGGTGAAGGTATGAACAGAAATCCATTCTGCAGCCTCCAGGATGTCCCTGGTGGGGACCCCTCTGAGAAAAGCTGCAGAGGTGGAGGTTGCCCTAGTGGAATGCATCCTGACTCCCTTAGGGGGCGGTTTCCCATGGTGTTTGTAGCAGAAATGGATGCAGTGTGTTATCCATTTGGAGATTGTTTGTTTGGATATGGCCTTGCCCTCTGCCCCAGCTGCAAAGCTGACTAGCAATTGGTCAGTTTTCCTAAAAGTTTTAGTCCTATCCAGGTAGAATCTGAGCTGTCTGTGCACATCTAGAGAATGCAGAATTCCTTCCCCCTTGTTTTGTGGGTTAGAGAAAAAGGTGGGCAAATGAACTGATTGGTTGAGAGCTTCACTGGACACCACTTTAGACATGAAAGTTGGGTTAGTCCTGAGGGAGACCCTATCAGCATGAAAAGTAATGACGGATTCCACAGCCATAAGTGCTTGTAGACACTCTTCTGACTGAAGTGAAGGTTAGAAGCAAAGCTGTTTTCCAAGAGAGGAATTTTAACTCTGCTGATGCTGCAGGCTCAAAGGGAGATAATAAGAAGTTATGTACCTACCATAACGTTCCATGTTAGTTGTCTTCTCTCGCCTTCTTTCTTGCTTGATGGGTTCGGAGCCAATCCTCGGCTCCGACTCGGCACTTGCTAAGCTCGAGAGTCACTTTTACCAGCTCGAGGCAGCCCCATATCCCATGATGCAAGGCGGTAAGTACCCAGATCTCGTTTGATGACAAAGGGCAATAGCACCAAGCATAAAAACACTTCCAAAAGGAAGAAAGAAAACTTACAGGATGGAAGAAGGACCAGGTCTGAATGGTCTTCAGCATAATAATTTCTTATAGAAAGGTCTGTCCAGGCCTGGGGGAAGGAGGGAGGGTCGCAAGAAAGAAGGCGAGAGAAGACAACTAACATGGAACGTTATGGTAGGTACATAACTTCTTAATGTTAAGTTGTCAATCTCGCCTTCATTCTTGCTCGATGGGACCGCGTCCCTAGCACCTCTATCCTGGGTGGCTCAATGGAACAGACTCTTGAGGACTGTAGAGCCAAAACTGGCTCTGTCCCTGGAGGCCAAGTCCAATTTGTAGTGGGAAACAAAAGTATGAGGAGTGGCCCAAGTGGGCGCTGCACAAATAGTGTCTAAAGGAAGTCTAGCTTGAAAGGCTGTAGAAGTAGCTAAGCTCCTAGTTGAATGTGCTTTAGGTTTTGAGCACAGCTGTTTTCCCCTGAGCAGATAAATTTCAGAGATGACCAAGAAAGCCATCTAGACAAGGTCACTTTAGAAACAGGAAGGCCTTTCTTATTATCCGCATAGGAAACAAAAAGTTGATCAGATTTCCTAAATTTTTTGTTCTGTCCAAATATCTGAGTTGACGGTGGACATCAAGATAATGTAGTTTTGTTCGGCTCTGTCTGAATAGTTTGGGAAAAATACAGGAGATCAATGGATTGATTCAAATTGGTCTTTGAGGCGACCTTAGGCAAAAAGGTCGGATTAGTTCTCAATGATACTCTGTCTTTGTGAAAAACCAAATAGGGGGTCGAACCGATAGAGCATGAAGTTCAGACACCCTCCTGGCCGATGTAATAGCCACTAGGAATAAAGTTTTCCAAGAAAGAAATTTCAGGGAACAAGAAACAGCTGGCTCGAAGGGGGGAAGAATCAAGGATGTCAGCACTAAATTTAGATCCCACTGAGGAGGAGGATTCCTGATTGGAGGCTTTAGCAGGAAAATTCCTTTCAAGAAGGCCCTGCAGAGCCTATGGGACATAATATTGTGATCTGCGATCCCGACATGAAAGTTCGAGATAGCAGCCAATTGAACTCTGACCGTGGAAGAAGAGGAGCCTGCATGAACAATCTCTGCTAAGAAGTCCAGGACTGCCTGAACAGGGGCAGTGAAAGGATCAATACTCTTGGCCTTAGCCCAATAAGAGAAACGTTTCCATTTGCTTGCATAAATCCTCCTGGTAGAGGATTTTAAAGAAGCTACTATGATGTCTCTAACTGGGTTAGAGATCAAAGGAAGCCTGGCTAAGGAAGGAAGTGGAGCAACCATGCTGTGAGGTTGAGAGAAGGGATAGACCGGTGCAGCTGACCGGATTGGTGAATCAGAAGATCTGGCACTGGGTCCAGATGCCACGGCTGCACCAAAAGGTGACGATGGAGGAACGGAACCAAACTTGTCGAGGCCAGTAAGGGGCAATGAGAATCAATTTGGCTCTCAAAACGGTTGCC
Source organism: Protopterus annectens (assembly GCF_019279795.1). Classification (NCBI taxonomy): domain Eukaryota; kingdom Metazoa; phylum Chordata; order Ceratodontiformes; family Protopteridae; genus Protopterus; species Protopterus annectens. The sequence goes on along the minus strand of NC_056739.1, from coordinate 127,754,246 downwards.
TTCTGGATAACTTGAGGGATCAGAGGAAAAGGAGGGAAGGCATAAAGAAGTCCCTGGGGCCAATCCTGGGTCAGAGCATCTCTGGGGGGATGGCCTGGAAGAGGGAAGAGAGAGAAGAAGTCTGGGCATTTGCTGTTTTGGGGAGTAGCAAAAAGATCGCAACATGGACGACCCCATTCCAGAAAAATCTCTTCCGCTATAGATTGCTTGAGAGACCACTCGTGAGGCATGAGAATAGCTCTGCTCAATCTGTCCGCTACAATGTTGGTTTTCCCAGGGATATGCGTTGCTACCAGAAACCGATGAGAGGAGATTGCCCATTGCCATAGTCTGAGCGCTTCGACACAAGGGGTAGGACTTGGTTCCGCCCTGTTTGTTGATATACCAAACTACAGACATGTTGTCTGTGTGGACTGCAATTGTCCCTACGGGAAGAAAGTCGTTGAGGGCTTGCAACGTTAAAAGCACTGCTCTCATCTCCAGGACATTTATGTGCAGGTGGTATTGAACGGCTGCCACGCCCCATGAACCATCCTGCCCTGATAATGACCCCCACCCGATCAAGGAGGCATCCGTGGTGACAGTGGCTACCGGGATGGGGGTACAAAGTGTCTGCCTTGGTGAACCTGGGGAGATGTGATCCACCAAGCAAGATGATCTTTGCAAGTCTGTGTCACCAGAATCTGGTGACGCATTGGAAGTTGTTGGTACGACCACTGTGTGAACAGCATCCACTGAAGAAGGCATGTAGAAGCGAGCCAGGGAAGAAGAGTAATGGCCGCAGCCATGAGGCCTAATACCTTTAGAACCATTCTGGCCTGTACTTTCTTGTTGGCTAGAATGATCCTGACATGACTTTGAATGTCTGAAACTCTTTGATCTGTAAGGGTAGCTGACATCTGAACAGTGTTTAAGTTTGCGCCTATGAAAGTAATAGACTGGCAGGGCAATAAGGATGACTTTTCGAAGTTTATCGAGATGCCCAAAAGAGTACAAAGCTTTATTGTGTAATCCCTGGCTTGAATAAGCTGATGCCTGGTGGTGGCTGAAAGGAGCCAGTCGTTGAGATACTGAAACACCTGGAATCCTTGACGTCTCAGGTGAGCCGTGACCACTGCCATGCATTTGGTGAACACTCTGGGGGCTGTAGTGAGACCAAAGGGCAGGGCTCTGAACTGGAAATGACTGGACCCCAGCCGAAAGCGGAGAAATCTCCTGGAGCGTCTGTGGATTTTGATGTGATAGTACGCATCCTGAAGATCTATTGAGCACATCCAGTTGTCCTTCTGTAAGAAGGGCAGAATTGACTGAAGAGTGACCATTCGGAATCTTGTCTTCCTCACAGACTTGTTGAGTCTGCTGAGATCCAATATTGGTCTCCAGTCTCCCGTCTTTTGGGGACCAAAAGAACCTAGAGTAGATTCCGGCTCTGAATGATCTGTCGTAACTGGCTGAATGGCTCTTTTTGCAGAAGTTTTAAGACTTCTAACTCTGCAATTTCCTTAGACCGGGTGGTACATCTGGAAGGGAATTTGAGTGATAGAAAGGACTTTCCTCGAAAGGAATTTTGTAACCCTCGGATATGATCGACTGTACCCATCTGTCTTGAGTGAGGGAACGCCAGGCTTCTGGGTACAGTGATAGTCTTCCCCCGACTGCCTCCAAGGATGGACAGCCGGGCAACATCTCAGGGATGCTGAAAGGGCTCGTCAGAGAGAGGCTCTCTGTTTCCCTGGTTTTGGACCCCTCTGCCTCTAGAGCGCCTGTTGTTGTTACCCCTCTGCCTCTAGGGGTAAACTGACCACGTGAATCCGGGCGTGACTCCTTGGGATTGCGGAACCACATTTTGCCACCTTTCTGTCCTTTGGGGTAAGGTCTAGAAGGGGTGGAAAAACGGACTCCTACGGCAGAAAGAGTCTTGCCGTCCTGCTCACACCTGGTCAAAGTTTCCTTCACTTGAGGGACAAACAAAGCTGACCCATCAAAGGGAGAATTTGTGAAGGACGCCTTAAAGGGATCTGCAAAGTCACATAGCCGCATCCAGGCTTGGCGTCTAAGGGCCACACCTGTACCTGCGGCCCTACTCGCTCCATCAGCAGCATATGATATTAACCGCATGGAGGAGTTTGCAATGGAATTAAGGGTTCCTAGCTGCGAAGCAATTTTTTCCTGAGCTCCTGCAGCTGTAGGATCCTGTACAACATCACCTAGCTCCTTAAGGATATCCCTTTGGAGTCTGGTGAAGTGACATAGGTAATTCAGCGAACGATAGCAAAGGTCGCTGAGGAAAACATCCGCTTACTACCTATCCATGGTCCTAGAGTCCTTATTAGGAGGATACGGAAGGATCTGCAAGTTCCTTCTTGGTGGCAGCAGCCACCACCATGGCATCAGCGGGGACACCCTTAGTGAGGAATTGCTTATCACACGGGGCAGTAATAAATTTTGAAGGCCTCCTAGGGACTGGCTCTACAGAGTCAGGAGCAGCCCACGCCTTCGGGCAATAACTTGCATAAGGGGTCGAAAGGCGGAGACACCCAGGAGGTGGAGGGCCGAGATCCAAACGCCTCTAGGTATACTGACTCATCCTCAGAGGGATTATTGGTGGGCCAGCTTCCCCTCTGTTTAAGGAGTTCTAGGATGTCTGAGAAGGAGACATCCTCAGAGGGGGATCTTGGGGATCCCTCTGACTCATCTAAGTCAGTATCTGAAGTGATAGACTCGGGGGAGTCTATATGTTTCCTCTTACAAGTCCTCTTTCTAGGAGGATCTCCTGAAACATCAGGAGAATCCTCGGAAGAGGGGGATATTCCCAATGGGGAAACCTGAGGCGGAGGATCTCTGGGTCCTGTAGCAAGAGAAGTGGCAGAGATATCAACAGGCACTACAGAGGGAGGAGCTAAGGGAACAGACTGCTGGCTGATACCAGTGGCCAGCACACTCTTCATCACCTCGAATGCTCCCCTCCCAGGAAGGTCCGAGAGAACCCGTTCCGAAGAGCTAGGAACTCCAGGGACCACCGAAAGGGAAGTCTCCGAGGCAGATGGAGCCGAGCTCTCCAAGGCAGAGGCTCCAAGGGGAAGAGCGGGTTCGGACAAGGGTCCGATGCCACTCACCCCCTCGGAGGAGACCATGGAAGCCCGGCCACCGAATCCCTCTAAGGAAGGTCTTGAAGAGGCGATAAGAGTAGAGGCTGAAGGAACAGAAGGGGGTATCTGTCCCTCAGCCGTAGCAGTAACCATTCCCGAAGACTCCAACTCCAAGCTCTGGGGTAGAGTTGAAGGAGGAACAGCAACGGGGTGTGGACCAATAGCCATCTGTTGAGACGGACTATGTAACATTTGGGCCAGTGCCTGTGACTTAAGTAATCTACTGACCACTCTCTAAATCATGGTCAGAAAGCCTGGATGACCTTGAAGATCGGCTCCGATGGCTCCGTTCCGAGAGGAGAGGTGAAGCCGGAGCCGAAAGTATCGGCTCCAAGGAAGGAGACCTAGACCTCTTCCTCGAAAGAGCCATCGGAACCGATGAAACTATTGAACCTGTCGGAGCCGACAACTTATCGGAGCCGACAGGTAGCCTCGATGCATCGGCTCCAGCCGGAGCCGATACAGCCACAAAAGTAACGGTGTCGGAGCCGATCGGAGCCGACACCGATGCCTGAGCCACATGGTGGTCGGAACCGATCGGAGCCGACACCGAAGTGGTCGATGCAGAATCGGCACCGATAGCCATTGGTGCCAAAGGCTTAGTTAAGCCAGAATCGGCTCCAGCCGGAGCCGATCTCGACTCAGAAAGAGTCGGAGCCGAGGCCGCAGGCTTGGACACAGAAGCCTGTGCCTTGGAAGACTTAGCAGTCTTGGATGGAGCCGACTTAGCCGGAGAGCCCTCCGGCTTAAGAAGGCCCCTCAAAATCAACTTATTTCTTCTTTCCTGCAGGACTCTCTGACTGAAAGAATGACAAATAGCACAGGAGTCCTGCAGGTGAAGAGGCCCCAGGCAGTACAGGCAAGAAGTGTGACCGTCTGTCAGAGACATTTTCTGACAGCACGAGTCACACTTCTTAAAGCCTGAGACCCTTTCTTTAGACATGGTGCAAACACAGACACACACACCAGTCAAAGAAATTAAATTAAATATACCAAAAGGTATAACTAAAAAAACACACACACACACACCCTAATAGGGGGGGATGGGATGGGAGAAAGTCTGACTAAAAAAAAAGAAGAGACAGATAATTTTCTGTCAGAAAATGTTTAAAACTAAAATAAAACTAACAATAAAGGGTTTTTTAGTTAAAAGGGGCTAAAATAGCGAAGTAGCAAATCACTTACCAGGAGCTGGTAAAAGGAGGACCTCATAAGCGAAGCGGCAAACGAGATCTGGGTACTTACCGCCTTGCATCATGGGATATGGGGCTGCCTCGAGCTGGTAAAAGTGACTCTCGAGCTTAGCAAGTGCCAAGTCGGAGCCGAGGATCGGCTCCGAACCCATCAAGCAAGAATGAAGGCGAGATTGACAACTTAACATCATGAGTTTTTCCAGCACAAAGTTAAGGTCCCAAGCAGGGGTGGGTGCTCTTCTTGGTGGCCTTAAGTTGTTAGCCCCTCTCAGGAACTGTTTGATGAGAGGGTGAGAGAAGAGAGGTGGCTCAGTGCTATAATGAGCAGATATGGCAGAGGCATGGATCTTAATGGAAGACAAGGATAAGTCTCTGTGGAGTAGGTCTGCTAGGTAATCCAGGATGAGAGTTAAGGAGGGCTGTGCTGTGTCCACTCCTTTAGAATTAACCCAGGAACACCACCTTTTCCACTTATCAGCATAGGATTTCCTTGTTCTGGGTCTTCTGGCTTCACGAATGATGTCCAGCACCTCACCTGCTTGCTTAGGCTAGCTACTGGAGGAGAATTCAAGGAATAAGCCAGGCTGCAAGGTTCAGGGTTTGCAGTTGCAAGATTTGCTTCGCCTGATTGAGGCGGGTTGGGATCTGGGGTAGGTGCCATGGTGGCACTGGTGACAGACTGCGCAGTAGTGGGTACCAGTATTGGCATGGCCAGTCTGGGGCAATCAGGATTGCCCTTAGTCCTACCTGTCTTATACTGAGTAGTACTCTTGAAAGAAGAGGCAGAGGGGGAAATGCATAGATTGAGAGGTTTACCCATTGGAAGGCTAGGGCATCCACTTTCCAGGCATTGCTGTGAGGTACTCTGGTGCAGAATTTGCTGAGCTGGTGATTGTAGGGGGAGGCAAATAGGTCCACCATCGGGGTGCCCCATTTCTGGGTTAAAAGGCTGAAGATGTTGAGGTCTAATGGCCACTTGTGTGGGTCAAGGAGATTTCTGCTTAAGTCATCTGCCAGAGGGTTTTGTTTCCCTGGCAGGAATTGAACTTGCAGGTGAATATGCATAGCCAAGGCTGTGTTCCACAGGTTCACGGCTAGCATGCATAGTGGGTAAGAGTGGGTTCCCCCCTGCTTGCTGATGTACCAACATCACTGTGGTGTTGTTGGTTTTTATTAAAGGGGACCTGGAAAGAGTAGGGATCTAAAAGCTGTCAAAGCATGCTTAACAGCTAGCATCTCTTTTTGGGTGATGTATAGATGAATTTGGTTTGGGGTCCAGTGGCCCTGAATGCACCTACCGTCCAGAAGTGCCCCCCAGGCATAGTCTGATGCGTCTGTGGTTAGGGTCTGGGCAGCTTGGGGTTGTGTAAAGGGAAGTCCCTTGTTGTGGCTGCATGCTGCTGCCCACCAAAGAAACTCTGTCCTGAGACAAGGTATGATAGCTTCCAGGTCCTGAGAATGTTGGCACCAAAGACTTTTTAAGTACCACTGAAGTTTCCTCATATGCAGTCTGGCATATGGAATTAGTAGAGTGCAGGAGGCCATAAACCCTAGAGCCTGCAGGATTTTCCTTGCGGATAGTTGGGTTCTGGTGGCCATTTCAGTGAAATAGGCTGTCAGATAGGCTTGTTTTTCTGGAGTAAGGTATGCCATCTGGGATGCTGTGTCCAAGCTTGCTCCCAGGAATACAATCTTTTGACTGGGAACTAGTTTTGATTTCTTTTTGTTGATAGTATACCCCAGGGAGGTTAGAAGGTGCTTTACAAATGTCAGGTGCTGTAACAGCTTTTCCTGTCTGCCTGAATCAAGCAATCATCCAAGTAAGGGTATATTTGAATCTTTCTCTGTCTGCAATAGGCAATGGCTGGAGCCAGGCATTTTGTGAAGACTTTGGGAGCAGTGGATAAGCCAAAGGGAAGGGCAGAGAATTGATGATGCATAGATCCCACCCTGAAACGTAGATATTTCCTGCACGAGTCCCTGACAGGGATGTGCAGATACGCTTCCTTTAGGCCTAGGGTGGCTAACCAGGCATCTTTGGACAGCATATGGAGAAGCTGCTGTAGGGTGAGCATTTTGAAATTTGGTACCACCAGGAAAGGGTTTAGAATGGACAGATCTAAGACTGGGTGCCAGGAACAGTCTGGAATAAAAACCTTTGCCTATTTGTACTGCAGGAACAGGATGAATTGCCCTTATGGAGAGCAGGGATTGAACTTATTTTTTTGCCTCTGCCCACTGGTTTGGAGGAAGGTCTGGGAACCCTTTTGGGGTTGGCAGCATGTGGAAATAAAATTTGTAGCGCTGGGATACTATGTTGAGGACCCTTTGATCGTTGGTGATGGAGGTCCAGTTTTTTGCATGGTGGGCAAGTTTTCCTCCTAGGGGCATGATCATTTGGGCAGAGGTGAGGAGTGGAGTTAAGAAGTCATTGTGAATTTTTTCCATAAGGGAGTGGCTTAGCACTCCCTGTTTTAGAAGTGGAGGTACTCCATTGCTTAGATCTCTGCATACTCTGAGACTGTAATCTGGGGGGGGGGGTCTGTTACCCCTGGGTCTAGTTTGAGATCACCTTGAGGGGGCTGGAAAGGACCAATATTTTGAGACACGATGCCTACTGAATCTTGGAGGCTGCACTTGCAAAAAAATCTTTGACTGACTGCATAGACTTAGTGTTTTCTTCCATCCTTTTTAAAACCTCTTCTGCTTTGGTGCCAAACAGATTGTCCTTGTTTAAAGGAGCGTCCAGTAATTCTGATTTGACATGGTCTGGCAAGGTCTGCTCCTTAAGCCAAGCATGCCTTCTAAGTACAGAACCTGTGACTGCTGCCCTGCAAGATGCTTCTAGAGTGTCAAACCCACATTGCAGGGTATATGCTTGCTGACTTGGCTTGCAGAATGCATAAGTTCCTGTAATTCTTTATTTTCTGCACAGTCAGGAAGGGTAGATAATTTTTGCTTGATACGTTCCATAGCATGTTGCTGGCATTTCAGCATGTGGAACTGGCAATTCAATGCTCTGCTCTAATGGCGAGAGTTGCAGAGGTGTATACTTTTTTTACCCCATCTGTCTAAAGCTCAGGAATCCCTGTCCGAAGGGGTGGGATTCCTAGCTGTAGTTGCTTTTATTCCTTTAGGCCCTTGGGAGATGACCTCTGGGTCAGCAGTAGGATTTCTGAAAAGAAATTTGTGAGAGTCAGGGACTCTATAGTACTTGTCTGGTTTCCTTGGAGCAGGGGGAAAAGTATCAGGAGTTAGACTGGATTCCATAAAGACATCATCCACAACATCCAGAACAGGAGGGATGGAGCTAAGGGTCTGTGCTGTGGTAAATCTAAAAATTCTGAGTCTCTTTTTGGACTGAGGATAATCCTGGCATTCCCAGTGGAAATGCTCTCTCAAAGTATGCAGGGTTCCACCAAAAGAAAAATCCTCTGGAGGGGAAGCAGAAGGAATGGATTCCTTTGCATCTGAATCCTCATAAGCAGATAAAGGCATGTCTTCATATTCAGAAACCTCAGAGTTGTCGGACTCTTGGTCGGTTAAAGCTGCTGGGGACAGGTCTCTTTTTCTCTTAGCAGGAGAAGGCTGGCTTCCCCTAACCAGCATAACCAGGCCTTCTGCCATTTTAAGCATTTGACATTGTGGCAAGGAAGCAGGTGCTTGAGCTTGGGTCATAGTTTTTTAGGCGTAGCTCGTGCTCTTGGCCTTAGAAACTCGGTAGTTTTAGAAAGAACTGAAGACGCGAAAGAAGTCATCGGTTTGTGTCTAGTATCGGTAATGTGAAGAACTTCTTCGGAAGCCAGTGCCTGCACAGCGGCTCCGGACCCATCCAAAGTAGAGACATCCGCAGGTTCCATAGTCAAAGAAGAGTCTCGCTGCATACTGGACTCCGAACGGGTGTCGGTAGCGGCCTGCAAATCCAACAATGCGGGCATCAGGGGCTGAGAAAGCACCTCACTGAGTACCGGCAAACTGGCAACTAGCTTAATGGAAGCGGCGTCAACAGTATTGGACCTGTGCGGTCTGCCTCTGTCTTTATCCTTAAGTTTTTTCAGAAGATCGGAAGACGGATGGCTTACTGAAGCTATTTCAGAATACGGAGATAGAGAACGAAAGTATTTAGCTGCAATAAGGGCCTGACGATGAATAGTTTGGGCGTTGAACAAAGCACAAAACCGACAGCGAGGTACGTTGTGGTCTGGACCTAAACAGTTGACGGAGTAAGAATGGAAATCTCTGTGTGGTATTTGCTTTCCACAGGCAAGGCAATTGTTAACTTTTTCTGACATTGGTTAGAGCAAGAAAAAAGGATCCCCAATTGGGTACTTAGGTTTAGAAGACTTCAGGATGATTCAATTCGGAAACAAAAACTCAGGTAGTGGCCGACCGGCACTCGTGCGAACTGCTTCTGCTTCAGGCTCCTCAGCAAGAAAGACTGATGTAATGGTGTCAGCGGCCTGTTTTTATACCACTGACAACCTAACGTCAGTCCTGAAGTGACAGCAACTGACGCAGAAATACTAAGTCTCTGGTATCTGTGCCGACTGAGAGCTACCTGCTGGCAGATGACCTACATGTGAGCACTGTAACATTGAAACAAGAAGACCACTGTAGATATTTTCTGCAAGATTCCCTGATTGTGATGTGTAGGTAGGCCTCTTTTAGGTCTAGGGTGGCTAACCAAGCATCCTTGGAAAGCATAGAAAGAAGCTGCTGGAGGATGATCATTTTGAATTTTGGTATCACCAGGAAAGTGTTTAAAATTGATAGACTGAGGATTGGGCACCAGGTGCCCTCTTTTCTGGGTACCAGGAAAAGCCTGGTATAGAAACATTGGCCTGTCTGACCTGCAGGAACAGGCTGTATTGCCCTCATGGAGAGCAGGGAATGGACTTGTTTTTTGGCCTCTGCCCACTGGTTTGGAGGAAGATCTGGGAACCATTTTGGGGTTGGCAAAGTGTGGAAATAAAATTTGTATCCCTGGGATACTATGTTGAGGACCCATCGGTCACTGGTAATACAGGCTCAGTTGTTTGAATGGGATGAGAGTTTTCCGCCTAGGGGCACAAGTAGGTGGGCAGAGGTAAGGGGTGGAGGTGTAGAGTCATTGCGAGTTCTTTCCATAAGGGAGTGGCTTAGCACTGAGTGCAACAATTAAAAAAAAGCAGTTCCAATAAACAGTGCTATGGTAAAAGATGCAGTTGAAAAGTGTAGTATGTAATGAAAAATTCTACTTAAATTTATGCAGGAAACGATGACAAACTGATGTAAACAAATTAACCAATTAACCAATAAAAAAGCTGAAAACTGAGCCCTGTTCCAGCAACCTTCAATCAGACAAGTTCTAACTGTACACTCCTGCCACTAGGGTGCAGGGGAACCCTCTCCAACAAAAGATGGCCTGGTTTAGTTGTTCAGGTTACACAAACAGAGCTAGATTCAGCAGGTCTGAATCTAGTCTATGCTAGAACAAAGTGCACCAATTTCAGAAAAAAAAACAGTTCAAATAAGCAGTTACAATAAGCCAGCAATTCCCAGCTCAGAAGGGCAGATGTTACCCTCTCCTCCCACAACAGTGTAGACCACATACCTTCTTAATGTAAAATAACTGGCCTGAAGCCCAAGTGCTTAAACCAAAACTAAAACACTTTTATAATAACAGACACATTAAGCCTTCAACCAGCAATTCCCAACTTAGAAGGATGTAAGCTACCTCTCCTGCCACAAGAGTGTAGACCATAAACCTTCCTAATGTAAAACAACTGGCCTGAAGCCCAAGTGCTTAAACCAAAAGGTTTAGAATAAATTAAAATTTTATTAGATTACTACCAAGCAAGTAATAAATGCAGCAGAATAAATGTAACTGAACATTTAAGAACAAGCAGCAAAAGCAAAATAAAGTATAAAAAAACACAAATACAGTAACAGCAGCTGAATAAAGTGCATTTTTTTAGGTTAAGTGGGAAGGGAGAAGAAAATTCAAGGTTGAGAAAAGTACAGTTTTGTACCTACCATAAATGTAGATGTTCGAAGATCCACATTGCTGCAGTCCTTACACTTGGGGTAGTCCGCTGTCCTCGGTCGGCCCGAATATCAAAGTATAAGGCTGACGTCGGTCAAGGCGCATTAGACTGACATCAGGACGTCAGGGTACAAATGCGCATGACCGACGTCATATCCTCAGTCTTTTCTTGCCCCAGATGTCAGAAGACCCTAACAAGAAAGGTCAAAACCCAAAGACAACAAAACCAACAACCAACCACCCTAGCACTAATAATATATACAATATACACAATATTTACAATCCAACCCACACAACCGCCTCTAACTACAGAGGGGAAGGAGGGAGGGTAAATTGGACTGCAGCAATGTGGATCTTCGAACATCTACATTTATGGTAGGTACAAAACTGTACTATGTTCTTCATCTCACATTGCTGCAGTCCTTACACTTGGGTAGAATCCCAAAGCAGAGGTAAGGGAGGATGGCACAACTATAAAGAAGCAGGAGCTGCCAAAATGCCCTGTAAAATAGCAGTGGCAAAACCAGCCCTAGATTTAGAGTAAAGTGGAAGGTGATAATGCTTAGAGAAAGTATGCACAGAACTCCAAGTAGCTGCCTCCAAGATATCTTTAGTTGCCACCCCCCTTAAAAAAGCTGTTGAAGTGGCAGTAGCCTTAGTGGAATGAAGCCTAATCCCAGCTGGAACCTCCTTGCCATGATGGGAATAACAGAAAGCAATGCAAAACCCAATCCACTTAGAAATAGTTTGTTTTGACACAGGCTTGCCCTGAGAACTCAAAGCAAAAGAAACAAATAACTGCTGAGACTGCCTGAACCCTTTAGTTCTGCTCAAATAATATCGCAACTGCCTGTGTATATCCAAAGTGTGCAAAATCTTTTCCCCTTTATTTTGGGGGTTTGCATAAAAGGTAGGCAAATGAATAGTTTGGTTTAAAGACACACTAGAAACCACTTTAGGCATAAAGGAAGGATTAGTACATAAAGATACCCTATCCTTATGGAAAATTAAGAAAGGCTCAACTGCCATAAGGGCCTGTAATTCAGAAACCCTTCTCGCAGAGGTAATGGCTAACAAAAAAGCAGTCTTCCAAGATAAATATTTCAACTCAGCAGAAGCTGCAGGCTCAAAAGGTTGTAGAGTGAGTTTCTCCAACACAAAATTGAGATCCCAAGCAGGAGTAGGAGCTCTCCGTGGGGGTCTTATATTCTTTGCCCCTCTAAGGAATTGCTTAAACAAAGGATGAGAAAACAATGGTGGGTCACAATCATAGTGAGCAGAAATTGCTGCAGCATGAATCTTAATAGAAGAGAAGGACAAACCTTTGTCCAGTAACTCAGTAAGATATTAAAGAGCCACACTTAAATTAGGCTTAGAAACATCAAACGCTTTTGCTGCACTCCAAAATAAAAATCTCTTCCATTTATCTGCGTACACTTTCCTTGTACTAGGCCTTCTGGCTTCCAAAATAACATTCAAAACTTGCTGTGGAAGCTGAAACCCTCCAGGGTTTAAAACAGAATATGCCAGGCTGTCAGGTGAAGAGAGTGAAGTTTGACATTGAGTAAATGACTGTTCTCCTGAGTCAGCAGGTGTGGAATCGAAGGTAAAGGCCATGGAGGCTCCCTGCCAGACTTCTCAGTAGTGGGTACCAATGTTGTCGAGGCCAATCTGGAGCTATTAAAATCATCTTTGGCTTGTCCTGTCTGACCTTCAGAAGTACCTTTGGGAGGAGAGGCAGAGGTGGAAAGGCATACACATGAAGATTGCTCCAATTGAATGAAAGAGCATCCACTTTCCAAGCTGTGGGATGAAAACTTTTGTGCAAAACTTTGGCAGCTGGTAGTTTAGTGGAGAAGCGAACAGATCTATGTCTGGAGTTCCCCATGACACTGTCAATTTCTGAAATACATGAGGATCCAATTTCCACTCGTGGGGATCCATAATTTGTCTGCTCAACACATCTGCTAAGGAGTTCTGTGCTCGGCAGAAACCTTGCCTGAAGATGTAGCTGTAAACTGAGAGCAGTCTCCCACAAAATCATTGCTTGTCTGCACAGAGGATAAGAATGTGTTCCCCTTGCTTGTTGATGTACCACATGACAGTTGTGTTGTCTGTTAGAATCAACACCTGCCCTGGAAGAAGTAAATCCTTGAAAGCTATTAATGCAAATTGGACTGCTAACATCTCCTTCAGGTTGATATGTAGATGTAGAAGTCTGGCAGGCCACGTGTCTTGTATCCACTTTCCATTTAGATGAGCTCCCAAGCTTTGTCTGAGGCATCTGTCGTTAGAATCTGACTTGCCTCTGGCCGGGTCACAGAGAGTCCCTTGTTTAGGTGACATTCCTGAGCCCACCACAAAAATTCCTTTTGAATGCAAGGTATTATCTGAATGACAGTGTCCAAATCTTGGCAGTGCTGTGTCCATACATTTTTGAGATACCATTGTAGCTTCCTCATATGCAGTTTGGCATTGGGAAGCACCAGAATACAAGATGCCATGAACCCCAAGGCTTGAAGGACTGTCCTTGCAGTCAGCCTGGACTGATGTGACAATTGATGGAAGTAAAGAGAAAGATTCTTTTGTTTGTCCGGGGTCAAAAAGGCCATCTGGGATGCTGTATTCAGTCTCACACCCAGAAAGCACATGTCCTGAGAGGGTACTAGACTGGACTTTATTTCGTTCACAGAATACCCCAGGCATCTTAGCACTGCTATCACATAGTGTAGATGATGAAGAAGTTCTTCTTTTCCTTGAGCCAGAATCAGACAATCGTCCAAATAAGGATAGATCTGTATCCCTCTTAGTCTGAAGAAAGCTATCACTGGAGCCAGAACCTTCGTGAATACTCTGGGCAGTAGATAAGCCAAAGGGCAATGCAGAGAACTGATAATGAGAAGTCCCAGCCCGGAAACGTAGATACTTCCTGCAACTTAGCCTGATAGGAACATGAAGGTAAGCCTCCTTGAGATCCAGAGTCACCATCCAATGATCTTTGCCCAGCAGAGGTAAAAGCTGTTGTAACGTCAACATTTTGAACTTCGGAATGTCCAGATAAGTGTTGAGGATAGATAAATTCAAAATTGGTCTCCACGTGTTCCCCTTCTTTGGTACTAGGAACAGGCGAGAATAAAATCCTAGGCCCACTTCTGACAGAGGGACCGGCTGAATGGCTCCTAATTGGAGCAGCAGAGAAATCTGTTTGTGAGCCTCTATTCTTTGCTGAGGAGGAACGTCTGGCATGCCTTTGAAAGGAGGCAAGGTATGGAAATAAAACCTGTAACCTTGGTGTATGATATCCAATACCCATCTGTCTTGGGTAATTAAACTCCAATTTTCTTTGAAAAGTGCCAACCTTCCTCCCAAAGGTGCTGCCAGTAGAGAAGACTCTGGCAGCTGAAAAGGTAGGTCATTGGGTCTGTTTACGAAAGGACTGACCCCTGCCCTCACCCGAAGACTGTGCAGGTGAACTCCCTGTTCTAGGCCTGAAAGAGCCCTGAGCTCTGCCCCTACCCCGTCTAGACCTGCCCTTAGACTGGGAATCATAAGAAGGATACGTCCACCCCTTAGTAGGCCAATTTCTGCTAAACTTCGGAGGCTGAACCTGCAAAAAATCTTTAACAGTCTGCATAGACTTAGCCTTGTCTTCCATTTTCTTTAAGACTGCCTCAACAGGTGAACCAAATAACACATCAGATTGTAAAGGAGCATCCAAAATCCTTGTCTTAACATGGTCAAATAAATTCTGATCCCTCAGCCAGGCGTGCCTGCGAAGAACTGACCCTGTGGCAGCCACCCTAGACGAGGCCTGTACAGCATCAAAACCACATTGCAAAGAATGCTTACCCACTTGTTCAGAGACATGTACCAAATCCTGTAACTCTTTACAGTCAATACCTTCCGCCAGAGCATCTACCTTAGACTTCAATTGAGACAGTAGATAGTTTTGGTATTTCAACATGTGAAACTGGCAATTTAGAGCCCTCATAGCTAGGGTGGAAGACGTATAAACTTTCTTTCCCCATCTATCCAAAGCCCTAGCCTCTTTATCTGGAGGAACCGGATTTTTAACAACAGAAGCCTTAACACCCTTAGGCCCCTGACTAACAGTTTCTGGGTCCGCCCTAGGACTCTAAAAAGAAACTTATGAGCTTCAGGCACCCTATAATACCTATCCGGCTTAACAGGAGCAGGAGGCAAGGAATCAGGATTAAGAGAAGCCTCTGCAAACACATCCTCCACAACATCCAGAACAGGAGGTATAGCCAAAGGCCTATGCTGGGGTAAAAACAGAAATTCCCTAAGCCTTTTCCTGGAATCAGAGAAATCCTGACCTTCCCACTTAAAATGCTCCCTCATGGAATGGAGGGTCTCTGAAAAAGAAAAATCCTCAGGAGGAGAAGCAGAAGGAGTAGAATCATCCACATCAGAATCAGAATAAGGAGAATACTCCTGCAAGTCTTCAGCCGAAGACTCTGAACCATCTGAAGCCTGCTCACAACTCCCCAACTCAGGTTCCACCCTAGGCCTCTTATCAGGAGGGGGCAAAGAACCTCTAATTAAGGTAATCAAATCTTCTGCCATTTTAAGCATATGCTTCTTGGGCACAGATCCTGAAGAACTAGGAGTGACACCAACTGAAGCTAAACCTGGCCTGCCTCTAGGAGAAGCCTTGGAAACAGAAGGCCTAACCACCCTAGGAAGGGAGGGGAGTACAGTAACCTGAGAAGCCCCTTCAGCCTGACCTGCCTCCTGAGAGGCCACATCCTGCAATAACAAGGTCTCCCCCTGGGCCTCCAGAGAAACCTCCGGTGGAACCACCGGCTCCAGCGATACCTCTAAAGAACCGGCGTCCGGTGCGGACGACTCTTCTACCCTGGGCTTAGCTGCTTTATCCTTGCGCTTCTTTGAAGAAGCGGACGTCGGAGCATCCGACGGCATAGTGTAATTGCACCGCTTCCCAAAGACTAACCTGGCACAATCTAACCTTCTCTTAATAGTGCGCTTATTGAATCTAGCACAAAAGCGACACCCAACAACGTCGTGCTCAGGCCCTAAACAAGGGATACACAAGGTATGATAATCTCTATGCGGTATCTGTTTCCCACAAGAAATACAGTTATTCACTTTTTCTGACATCCGGTAAACCACTGAGGCAAGAAGAAAGCAAAATATTCCCAACGGGTACTTAGCCAACTTTGACTCGGTCTGAAACTCCGAACTCGAAAAATTTCAGAACGCCGAACGGCACTTGCAACGCTGCTTCTGCATCGGACCATGCGGCAAAAAAGACTGAGGATATGACGTCGGTCATGCGCATTTGTACCCTGACGTCCTGATGTCAGTCTAATGCGCCTTGACCGATGTCAGCCTTATACTTTGATATTCGGGCCGACCGAGGACAGCGGACTACCCCAAGTGTAAGGACTGCAGCAATGTGAGATGAAGAACATCTAAGGGGGTGAGAGCCTTCCTAAATGATCTTGCTGTACTCTGTAGAATGAGCTGATGAGATGGAACTGGGAGGAGTATCCAAAATCAAATTTATAGTAGGGATGGGCAACTCAAAAGCCACCAAATTTAAGAATACAAACAAATGGGTAGGAGGGAGAAATAAAATGCAGCCAGAGATCAGCAAAATTCAGCAGAGTACAGCAAGCAGACCAAACAAACATTTCAGCTGAAAAAGAGATATTTCTAACTAAAACAGCAATGCTGTTTTTCAGCACCCCCAACTAATTAACTGATATTATTCACCGTTTGCAAAGAAATTCTATGCTACCTTTTTAAATTACCCTAGCTAAGAACTCTTAAAACTCCAACAGAAAACTTAAAACAAGTGTAATACAATAAGAAGATACAAAATAGAAGTGATCAAACCATAAATGAAAAGCTTCAATTCAAAATAAAATGCATCCTGAGATCAGCAATATTCAGGCAGAGTACAGCAAGCAGAAACCTGCAGCCTCATCCCAAGATACTGCCAGAACTCCAAGGCTGCAGCCTTCAAATAAGCAGCTCAGTGAACTTGACAGCAATCACAGCACATCATAACAAAAGCACATACTAGGATCAACTGTAAAAATGTATCAACCAAAGAAAATTGTTTATTAAACAAATTGACTGTTAAGCGATAAAACCACATGAGACTTACTCAGAACTGCTAATATTAAATACTAACCATTTAAATAACCATTTTATGATTACGTGACAATGAAACCAACCATCGTGACTATATAAATGAAGGATAATAAATCTTGAAAACATATTAGGACTGCTGAAACACAAACATCAAAAAACATTAAAGTAGTCAATATTATAAGACACAGTGATTACACAGGATATTGAAACATAGTGAATATCTGTTAAAAAAAACTTAAAAAAATAAAGCGAAAGTATTAGAAAACAATGTCAATTGTCAATACTGCTATTTTAAAAACCTTAGCTTTAAGACATCACTGATATCTGTAGAATCATTAATTAATAGGGTGACTGTCATCCACATTAACATGCCACTCAGAGATTTTGTTTCCTCCCTAGCAAGCTTCTGTAGTCACCATCGCTGTCACTTAAATTAACATTTCCTGTGACAAAAAAGTGAGTTTGCTAAAACTGCCATACCCAATATGTTTAGTCTGTGACAAACAATAGCAATAATTAAGAAATAGCTTCAAATATGGCATGTCGACACCTATAAACAAAAGCTGCTTCAGACTACAGATAGAGAGTAAACATTTGTAACAAAGCTAAAATATCACAGCAATTATTAACAGTTACATAACAGATTACATAAACACACCATCTTCACTCAAACAAGCACTACTTTCACACAAATTACAGGACAACCACAGGAATTTGCACTTTCCTAAATAACGTCCTTAGAAATAAAGAGAAAGTAAACATCTCAGGTATCCCACTTACAAATTAAAGATGGCATCAGAAATGTATTGTGTAAAACCTTATAACTTTAGATGTCTTTCTCTTCTATATGTTGCTGCATTCAAAACACAAGGGGATCTGCCTCTGGTGACTCTCGTACATCCTGTCATTTTACAAAAGATACATGCTACCGCTAGGGTGTGCATGACGTCCCGCGTCTCTCTCTGTGGATGTTGGCCATATACCGACATCGGGTACAAAATGGACATCAGCACGCTTCTTCCTCTGAACTGAATGCCGCCAGAATCAGTGACTACAGAGTGGGTACTCAAGAGTCAGGCAAGTGCAAGGGGGAAGGCAGGATGGGAAAAGTACAGTTTTGTACCTACCATAAATGTAGATGTTCGAGGATCCACATTGCTGCAGTCCTTACTATTGGGTAGTCCGCTGTCCAGTCGGCCCGAATACCAGAGTATATGGCTGACGTCGGTCAGGGCGCATTAGACTGACGTCAGTACGTCAGGGTACTAATGCGCATGACCGACGTCATATCCTCAGTCTTTTCTTGCCCCAGATGTCAGAAGACCCTAAAAAGACAAGGCCCAAAATACCTGCACCAAAAATATGTACAATATATACAGAAATATATACAAAAATATCAACATATAACCTCACCTACACAACCACCCCTAAACACAGAGGGGAAGGAGGGAGGGTAAATTGGACTGCAGCAATGTGGATCCTCGAACATCTACATTTATGGTAGGTACAAAACTGTACTATGTTCTTCGTTCCACATTGCTGCAGTCCTTACTATTGGGTAGAATCCCAAAGCAGAGGTAAGGGAGGCTGGCAAATCATAAAGAAGCAGGAGCTGACAACATGCCTTGCAAAATAGCTGTGGCAAAACCAGCCCTAGACTTAGAGTAGAGAGGAAGGTGATAATGCTTAGAGAAAGTATGCACTGAACTCCATGTAGCTGCCTCCAAAATATCCTTAGTTGCCACCCCCCTTAGAAATGCTGTTGAAGTGGCAGTAGCCCTAGTGGAATGAGGCCTAATCCCAGCTGGAATCTCCTTGCCATGATGGGAATAACAAAATGAAATGCAAAACCCAATCCACTTAGAAATAGTTTGCTTAGACACAGGCTTGCCCTGAGAACTCAAAGCAAAAGAAACAAACAACTGCTGAGACTGCCTGAAGTCCTTAGTCCTGCTTAAATAATAACGCAACTGCCTATGTACATCTAAAGTGTGCAAAATCTTTTCCCCTTTATTTTGGAGATCTGCATAGAAAGTGGGCAAATGAATAGTTTGGTTTAAAGCCACACTAGAAACCACCTTAGGCATAAAGGAAGGATTAGTACGTAATGATACCCTATCCTTATGGAAAATCAGAAAGGGCTCTACTGCCATAAGGGCCTGCAACTCAGAAACCCTTCTTGCAGAAGTAATAGCCAACAAAAAAGCAGTCTTCCATGACAAATATTTCAAATCAGCAGTAGCCGCAGGCTCAAAAGGTTGTAGAGTAAGTTTTTCCAACACAAAATTGAGATCCCAAGCAGGAGTAGGAGCTCTACGTGGGGGTCTTATATTCTTTGCCCCTCTGAGAAACTGCTTAACAAAGGATGCGAAAACAATGGTGGGTCACAATCATAGTGAGCTGAAATTGCTGCAGCATGAATCTTAATGGAAGAGAAGGACAAACCTTTGTCCAATAACTCAGTAAGATATTGAAGAGCCACACTCAAATTAGGCTCAGAAATATCCAAATTCCTTGCTGCACTCCAAAATAAAAATCTCTTCCATTTTTCTGCATACACTTTCCTTGTACTAGGTCTTCTAGCTTCCATAATCACATTTAAAACTTGTTGAGGAAGTTGAGACCGGCTGTCTCTCAAAACAGAATATGCCATGCTGTTAGATGAAGAGAGCGAAGCTTGACATTGAGCAGGTGGCCTTCTCTCTGAGACAACAGGTGCGGAATCAAGGGTAAAGGCCATGGAGGCTTCTTTACTAGACTCCTCAGTAATGGGTACCAGTGCTGCCGAGGCCAATCTGGAGCTATTAAAATCATCCTTGGCTTGTCTTGTCTGACCTTTAGAAGCACCTTTGGAAGAAGAGGAAGAGGTGGAAAGCATACACATGAAGATTTTCCCAACTGAAAGAGAGAGCATCCACTTTCCAAGGTGTGTGATGTAACCTCTTTGTGCAAAACTTTGGCAGCTGGTGGTTTAGTGGAGAAGCGAACAGATCTATGTCTGGAGTTCCCCAGGACACTGTCAACCTTTGAAATACATGAAGATCCAGTTTCCACTCGTGGGGATCCATGATTTGTCTGCTTAACACATCTGCTAAGGAGTTCTGTGCTCGGCAGAAACCTTGCCTGAAGAGTTAGTTGCAAGCTGAGCGCAGTCTCCCATAAAATCATTGCTTGCCTGCACAATGGGTAAGAATGTGTTCCCCCTTGTTTGTTGATGTACCACATGACAGTTGTGTTGTCTGTTAGAATCAACACCTGCCCTGGAAGAAGTAACTCCTTGAAAGCCATTAATGCAAACTGGACTGCTAACATCTCCTTCATGTTGATATGTAGATGCTGTAGTCTGGCAGGCCACTTGTCTTGTATCCACTTTCCATTTAGATGAGCTCCCAAGCAATGTCCGAGGCATCTGTCGTTAAAATCTGACTCGCCTCTGGCCGGGTCACAGAGAGTCCCTTGTTTAGGTGACATTCCTGAGCCCACCACAAAAATTCTTTTTGAAGGCAAGGTATTATTTGAATGACAGTGTCCAAATCCTGGCAGTGCTGTGTCCATACATTTTGAGATACCATTGTAGCTTCCTCATATGCAGTTTGGCATTGGGAAGCACCAGAATACAAGATGCCATGAACCCTAATGCTTGAAGGACTGTCCTTGCAGTCAGCACAGACTGATGAGATAGTTGATGGAAGTAATGTGATAGACTCTTTTGTTTGTCCGGGGTTAAAAAGGCCATCTGGGCTGCTGTATTCAGTCTCACACCCAGAAAGCACATGTCTTGAGAGGGTACTAGACTGGACTTTATTTCGTTCACAGAATACCCTAGGCATCTTAGCACTGCTATAACATATTCCAGATGCTGTAGAAGGTCTTCCTTTTCTTGAGCCAGAATCAGGCAGTCGTCCAAGTAAGGATAGATTTGAATTCCTTGTAGCCTGAAGTAAGCTATCACTGGAGCCAGAACCTTTGTGAATACTCTGGGCAGTAGATAAGCCAAAGGGCAATGCAGAGAACTGATAATGAAAATTTCCAGCTCGAAACCGCAGATACTTCCTGCAACTTAGCCTTATAGGCACATGAAGATAAGCCTCCTTGAGATCTAAGGTTACCATCCAGTGATCTTTGCCCAGCAGAGGTAAAAGCTGTTGTAACGTCAACATCTTGAACTTTGGAATGTCCAGATAAGTGTTGAGGAGAGATAAATCCAAAATTGGTCTCCACGTGTTCCCCTTCTTTGGTACTAGGAACAGGCGAGAATAAAATCCTAGGCCCCTTTCTGATACAGGGACTGGCTGAATGGCCCCCATCTGGAGTAACTGAGAAATTTGCTTGTGAGCCTCTTTTCTTTGTGGAGGAGGAACGTCTGGCATGCCTTTGAAAGGAGGCAATGTATGGAAATAAAACCTGTAACCGTGGTGAATGATATCCAACACCCATCTGTCTTGAGTAATTAAATCCCAATTTTCTTTGAAAAGAGACAGTCTTCCTCCCAAAGGAGCTGCCAGGCGAGAATCTTCTGGCAGCTGAAAAGGCAGGTCATTGCGTCTGTTTACGAAAGGACTGACCCCTGCCCTCACCAGAAGTCTGAGCAGGTGAACTACCTGTTCTAGGCCTAAAAGAACCTTGAGCTCTGCCCCTACCACGTCTAGACCTACCCCTAGACTGGGAGTCATAAGCAGGATATGTCCACCCCTTAGCAGGCCAATTTCTACTAAACTTGGTGGCTGCACCTGCAAAAATCTTTAACAGTTTGCATAGACTTAGCTTTGTCCTCCATTTTCTTTAAAACTGCTTCCACAGGCGAACCAAACAACACATCAGACTGTAAAGGAGCATCCAAAATCCTTGTCTTAACATGCTCAGCTAAATTCTGATCCCTCAACCAGGCATGCCTGCGAAGAACAGAACTAGTAGCAGCCACCCTCGAAGAGGCCTGTACAGCATCAAAACCACATTGCAAAGAATGCTTACCTACTTGTTCAGACACATGAACTAAATCCAGCAACTCTTTACACTCAATACCTTCCGCTAAAGCATCCACCTTAGATTTCAATTGTGAAAGGAGATAATTTTGATATTTTAGCATGTGAAACTGACAATTCAACGCCTCATGGCTAGAGTGGAAGAAGTATACACTTTCTTTCCCCACCTATCCAAAGCCCTTGCCTCTTTATCAGTGGGAACAGGATTTTTAACCACAGAGGCCTTAACACCTTTAGGCCCCTGAGAAACAGTTTCTGGATCCGCCCTAGGACTCTAAAACAAATACTTATGAGCTTCGGGCACCCTATAGTACCTATCAGGTTTAACAGGAGCAGGAGGCAAAGAGTCAGGGTTCAGGAAGCCTCTGCAAAAACATCTTCCACCACATTCAACACAGGAGGTATAGCTAAGGGCCTATGTTGGGGTAAAAATAAGAATTCCCTAAGCCTTTTCCTGGAATCAGAGTAATCTTGGCCTTCCCATTTAAAGTGTTCTCTCATGGAATGCAGAGTCTCTGAAAATGAGAAATCCTCAGGAGGAGAAGCTGTAGGAGTGGAATCATCCACATCAGAATCAGAATAAGGAGGAAACTCCTGCAAATCTTCCGCAGAAGACTCTGAAGCCTCTGAATACTGTTCCAAACACTCAAACTCAGGTTCCACCCTAGGCCTCTTATCAGAGGGCATAGAACCTCTAATCATAGTAATCAAATCTTCTGCCATTTTAAGCATATGTTTCTTAGGCACAGAACCTGAAGTGCTAGGAGAAGCCCCCACTGAAGCTAAACTTGGCCTACCTCTCAAAGAAGTTTTGGCAACAGAAGGAGAGGCTCTAACTACCTTGGGAAGAGAGGGAAGAACAGTTACCTGAGAAGCCCCCTCAGCCTGGCCTACCTCCTGAGAAGGCACATCCTGTAACAGTAAAGTCTCTGCCTGAGACTCCAAAGAAACTCCTGGCAATACCTCTGGCTCCACTGAGCCTTCTAAAGAACCGACGTCCGGGACTGCCGGTTCATCAACCCTAGGCTTCGCTGTTTTGTCCTTGCGCTTCTTGGGAAGCGGCGCCGGAGCATCCGACGGCATTTTATAATTGCAACGCTTCCCAAACACTAACCTGGCACAGTCTAACCTCCTCTTAATAGTGCGTTTGTTAAACCTAGCACAAGAGCGGCATCCAACAACGCCGTGCTCAGGCCCTAAACAAGGTATACACAAGGTATGGTAATCCCTATGAGGTATCTGTTTCCCACAAGAAATACAGTTATTCACTTTTTCTGACATCCGGTTAAATACTGAGGCAAGAAAAAACCAAAATGTTCCCCAACGGGGTACTTAGCCAACTCTGATTCGGTCTGAAACTCCGGTTTCGGAAATATTTCAGAACGCCAACCTGCACTCGCAAAACTGATTCTGCATCGGACCATGCGGCAAAAAAGACTGAGGATATGACGTCGGTCATGCGCATTAGTACCCTGACGTACTGACGTCAGTCTAATGCGCCCTGACCGACGTCAGCACATATACTCTGGTATTCGGGCCGACTGGACAGCGGACTACCCAATAGTAAGGACTGCAGCAATGTGGAACGAAGAACATCTATACAGCAGCATAGAGAAGAGAAGGACATCTAAGGTTATGGTAAGATTTTACACAACACTGTCGTCCTATTCATATGCTGCTGTACTCATAACAGAAGGGAGAGTACAGACGCTACTGCATTAAGAATAGGGTGGAGGAACTGAAGCATTTTCCACAAAGCATTGAAGGATGGCTCTGGCAAATCCCGCTCTGCCTCTGGACACAATGTCCAACTTGTAGTCTTTGGTAAAGGTATGGAAAGAGGATCATGTAGCTGCTTCTAAAATGGAAGCTGTATCCACACCCTTGAAAAAGGCTCCAGAGGACACCGCCTTAGTGGAGTGCGCCTTCCCTGGAGAAGGAAGGCTTCTGCCATGAGCAATATAACAAAAGGTGATGGTTTTGGATATCCAAGAGGATATGATTTGCTTGGAAGCAGGGTGTCCCAGGGCTCTTGCGTGGTAAGATACAAAAAGCCTGTCTGATTTGCGGATGGGTTTAGTCTTGGCCAGATAGTATCTAAAGTTGTCTGTGAACATCTAGGGTATGTAGAATCCTTTCAGCTGGGTTTTGGGGTGAAGGAAAGAAAGTGGGTAGATTGATGGCCTGATTCAGGGACAGCTCATTGACTACTTTGGGCATAAAGGTAGGATTGATGCGCAAGCACACCCTGTCCTTGTGGAAGCCTGTAAATGGATGGGAAGCCATAAGGGCTTGTAGTTCTGAGAACCTTCTGGCTGAAATAATAGCTACCAAGAGTAAGGTTTTACATGTACAATATTGGAGAGAAGTCTTTGCCCGGCTCTAAGATTGGTAGTGTCAATTTTTCTAGTACAAAGTTAAGATTCCAAGGAGGCAGACTGGGCTTCTTGGAGGTCTGGGGTGCCGAACCCCTTTTAAAAAAAAAAAAAGTTTAATTTCCAGCCTAGAAGCCAAAGGAGGAGTGACAGGCATGCATGCCGAGATGGCAGACAGGTGGGTCTTGATGGAGGAGTAAGACGGTCCAGACTTCATCAATTCACACAGGTAAGATAGGAGCACTGAGGGTTCCGCTACCAGTGGCTGTAAATTGTATTTTAGAAACCAGGCAGAAAATCTCTTCCACTGAGAGGAATGATTTTCTGGTATTTGGTTTTCTGGCCTCCTGGAAAACCTGAAGCACGTCCTCTGAATAAAGTTGTCTGAAGGGAATCAATGCTCTATCACCTGCAGTGTAAGGTTCAGAGTTGACAGTTGTGGGTGTATGAGCATTCCCCTCTCCTGTGTGAGTAGGTCCATATACTGGGGCAACTTGTGGTGATTGTCCTTGGCTAGATGTATTTAGTGGGGGGAACCAGTGCTGCCTTGGTCAATAGAGAGTCACCAACAAGATTTGAAGTTGTTCTTTCTGAATTCTTCAGCAGAACTTTTTGTATGAGTGGGAAGGGGGCAATGCATAAGCATACATCCCCTTTCAAAGGAATGAGAGAGCATCCACCCTCCATGC
Organism: Protopterus annectens; assembly: GCF_019279795.1. Taxonomy (NCBI): domain Eukaryota; kingdom Metazoa; phylum Chordata; order Ceratodontiformes; family Protopteridae; genus Protopterus; species Protopterus annectens. The sequence continues at coordinate 127,729,689 of NC_056739.1, read as the reverse complement.
TTCAAGGTGTGGTACTCTGGAGCAGAAGGCTGGAAGCTAGCTGTTCACGGGGGAGGCAAATAGATTCACATCTGGAATACCCCACTGATGGACCAGGTCCAGGAACATATCCCTGTTTAGCATTCATTTGTGAGATTGAATCATGGTCCTGCTTAGATTATCTGCCATCACATTGTCTGCTGAGGGAATTTAGACAGCTTGGATGTTGACTTGTCTGCCTAGGGTGATTTCCCAAGCCTGCAGGGCTAACCTGCACAGGAGGTAGGACTATGCCCCCCCCCCCACCCATTTGTTGATGTACCACAGCACGGTGGTATTGTCAATGTACCAACCTCAGCATGCTTGGAAGGAGATGATCCTTGAAGATTTGTAGGGTTAACATCAGGGCTTTCATCTCCTTGATATTGATGTGTGCTTCCTGTTGATTGCGGATCCATGAGTTTCTCACTCAACATCCTCCGAAGGTTGCTCCCCAACCTGTGTCTGAAGCATCTTTAAAAAGGTCTTGTTTGGGAGGCACGGGCAGGCCTGGATTGGTGTTTATCTGAGCTATCCACCATTTCAGTTCCTTGGAAAGACATGGGAGCACTGGTATCATGAACTCCAATGGGGTACAGATGTTGTTTCCAGACTGCTCCCAAGTACCATTGGAACTTTCTCATGTGACGTTTTGCCAGGGGAACCATGGGGATGGTGGAGGTCATGAATCCCAGGAGCCTGAGGAACTTCCTGGCTGAAATGGCTCTTAGAAGGAGCAATTCCTTGAAGTAACCAAAGAGGGACAATATTTTTTTCTGGGGAAGACAGGCCATCATTTTTTTCCGTTAGGATCCTGCACCTCAGGAACACATGAGCCTGAGAAGGAATCGGGGATGATTTTTTGGGATTTAAAGTGAATCCTAGCCTTCTCAAGTGGGAAATGGTGAAGCTGAGATGTTGTACAACCATAGGAGCTGACGGGGTCTGAATTAGGATATCGTCTAGGTAGGAAAAGAGCTGGATGCCCTTCGTCCTGGCAAAGGCCATTACTGGTGCCAAGCATTTTGTAAACACTCTTGGGGCCATAGAGAGACCAAATGGCAAAGCACATAATTGACAGTGTGCAGAACCCACTGAGAAGTGTAGGAATTTCCTAAAGAGGGGATGGACTGGAATGTGTAAGTAGGCGTCTTTTATATCTAAGGACACTAAGAAGGCCTGGGGCAGGGAAGGAAGAGTAAGCATGCGAAAGGAGGGAACTTGAATGAAGGTGTTGAGATGGGACAAGTCCAGGATTGGTCTCCATAGACCTTCCTTCCTGGGAACTAGGAACATCCTAGAGTAAAATCCCTTTCTTCTTGCAAGTGCAGGGACTTCTTGAATGGTTCCATGATCTAGCAGCCCCTGTATAACTGAGGGGAAGGAAGGCAGTTGTTCTCGAGGGGGTTGGGGAATGCCTTTCGGTGTAGGCTTGGTCTCCCAACTCATGAAGTATCCCTGTTTTATTAAAGGGAGTGGCCAAGAGTTCTGGGTAACCTGATTCCAAGCTTGGAGAGAGAGGGAGACACGCATGGAAATAGGGGTGTTTGGATACAGTGTCTGGTAGTCACAGGCTACCAGACTTACCCTGAAAGGGCTGTTTGGTAGCAGGAGTAGAGGGAGCAGATTTGGCTGAGGACGGTTTCCTGGAGTCCCTCTTGCTTTTGGCTGGTAACTGTCTGTCAGGCCTTCTCACAAAGTAGGTTTTGGTAAGGTAGTTGCTTTGGAAGCGTGGGATCAGAGAGACAAATCTGTCAGATCTTTTAACTCCTTGCACTTCACTTGGAGGGTCATAAAAAGGTCAGCAGCAGTAGAACCAAACATCTTTATTTTCAAGGGATGCATCCAGGAGTTTAGACTTAAAGTCATCAGGGAGAGGCTGCAGCCTATGCCAAGTGTGTCTCCTAATGACAAACCCTGAAGCAGCAGCCCTAGATGAGGCCTCTACTGCATCATAATTGCACTTAATAGAGTGATTGACCACCTGAATGCAGGAGTTTAAACGGGGTAGATATTTTAGCCTTGGCTAGGGAGTCAGGGAGGTCCTCTAGTTGTTTAGTCACATCAGCTAGCAGGGCCAGATAGTATTTGGCCATGTGGGTTTGGAAGTTAATTGCTCTAACTGCTAGCATAGCAGAAGTGTATACCTTTTTCCCTAGGTGCTCCATTAACCTGCACTCCTTATTAGAGGGTAGGAGGGAGGTGGAAGGGAGCAGCTCAGCAGTTTAGTCAGTAGCCACAGCAATGACTGAAGAGTCGGCAGAGGGTGCTTTATACAAGAATTTAGCATCCTCAGGGACCTTATAAAATCTGTCAGGGCGTTTGGGTGCAGGAGGCCGAGAATCAGGGTTTTTGGAGGCATCCAAGAATGCAGGATGTACTGAAGGTACAAGCAGATGGGCTGGGAGACTCCATTTGCAAGAGGTCACAATACCTCTTCTGGGTTTCTGTAACTTAACTGCTGTCCCACTTAAAGAAATCTTTCACTTCAGCAATGGTTTCCCTGAAGGTGAAATCTTCACCTGGGGAGTCTGAGCCATTCGACTCATCCTCTGGGGAACCATACCCCAGAGGGGAAGCAATCTGTGAGGTATAAGTGAGAGATTCATCTCCTGAGGAATCCTCTTCTTCAGATGAAACATCCAGAGCAAGTTTACCTTTGGGGGTAGATGCAGTAGGGGCCAGGCAAAGGTCCAAAAAGGCATTCAGAAGGCCTTGGGTGAAGGCCTGCCAGTCAGGAAGATGTTCAGAGACCGTGAGGGTCGGGGAAGGAGCAAGATGTTTAGTTTTTTGCTGCATCTTCTTATGGAACTCTGACGACGAGGTATCGGAGATCTGGTAAAAAGTGGGAGGGCCGGATGCTGAATGGCACCCAATAATATCACAGGCAACATCTTCACAAACCACAATTTGTGAGACCCCAAGTGGACCCTCTGATATGTTGAGCCTACATTCCCTCTCGGTGACTGGCTCAGATACCTGTGATTCCCTCTGGGACGTGCCCTCAACTTCTTTAGCGGCTTCCACCTGGGGAACCGCCAAAGGGAGGTCCGAGGATTCTGGCTCGGACTCTTGGCCTTCACCAGCCTAGAGAGGTGCGGCTGGAGGAGAGGACACAGCAGTCTGCTCAGGCCTAGACTTTTTGGCCTTTTTGACTGGCGGCTTATCTGAGGGGCCAATGTTGGATCCATCGCTTTGGGCAACAGCTTTAGACGTTGGTTCTCTAGATAAAGTTTAAGGGCAGCTAAGTGACTCCTGAGGGTTTTGGGAACAAAGGCCTGACAAATACTACAAGTAGTATTGTCATGTTCCTGGCCTAAGCAAAAAAAGGCAGAGCTCATGAATATCTTTATGTGGAATTTGCCTTCCACACCTACACTTGCCTTTCTACCAGACATGAGCTCAATAGCAGCAGCAAAGGATAATAAAAAAAACCCTATGGGGTTCTTATCTGAAGTCGGATAGACGAACACATCACTTGTCCAAAGGAGCATCGACTAGAGCTGGCAGTCACACAGGCAGCAGAAAATTTCTGAGGAAGACGCGTGCTGACGTCCATTTTGTACCAGACATCAGTTTATGGCCGACATCCACAGATAGATATGCGGGACATCACAAGCACCCTAGAGGTAAGCCATCTATCTTTTGTAGAATAGCTGGACGTACGAGAGTCACCAGAGGTGGACTCCCATGTGTTATGAATACAGCAGCAGCATATAAATAGAAGGACGTGAACAAATTATAATCTGCTAATCAGTACATTAGCTAAACATGGTGTCTTTCTACAATGTCACAAAATGGATGAAGACACTTCATATTCTAGGTAGAAAACATCCAAGATCTCTTCTTTCTCTTAAGGACTACCAACAAGGTGCAGTCCTTGCCCCCCTATTTTCACTACAGTTCAACTATACTACAACCTTCCCACTTCAACTTTAACAAAATGCAGATAAATACCACTGTTTTCAGTTCTAGTATTGCCATCAACAAACCAACAATCTGCAAAAGGGCTTTCAGCACCTGTGGAATTGACTGCATGACAACAAACTGATGCTGGACACATCTAAACCCAATGCTCTACATTAGAGCACACCATAACACTTATAAAACACTATCAAAACAGCAATTAAAGACCTATTAAAATCTCCTTTCAGCAATTCAGCTGAAAAAATAACCAGGAATCGGGTCTGACATTAAAAGCAATACTGATTAATCTTGTTTCAGTACAAAACTCAAACATACAGTTTTTCTTCTACACTACTTTGAATCCAGAAGTCTAAAAGACAATAAAACACTGTGATATATTTAACAATCTGAATATAAATGTCTACACTACTTCCTTGTAAACATAAATCTATAGGCTGTCTGTCCTCACATATTGTAAACAGTGCATCAGTACTGTGTGATTTTATTAAATTTTGTACTACATTTTTGCATTCGTGAATGTGGCTATTGGTCTGTACTTGCAATTTGGTCCAGGCAATATAATAAAAAATAAAAGTGGTGCATTTTTCTATTAATTACTGTGCAGCTCTTACCTTTATCTGGCTTATAAGCATGCTGGTAAGGATGCAACAACTGCATTGGCTGGTGCACACATATCTCAGAAGGCACCTCAGACAAATCTTGACTTCTCACTGATCGACGAGCATCTACGCAGGGTGATGTTTTATGCTGTTTTGACAATGGAAATGAGAAAACCTTGTAAGAAGCATACACAGATCTCTGCAAAATACCTGAACTATCTTTATAACAGTGTTAATGTCACAGCTTAAACTCTATAGTCAGGCACACTGATGTTCCACTCACCAGGGTGAACAAGGAGAAAATTACAGTCAGCTGCCTGTCGGGTGTCAGGATCCGCAACATAACGCATGCAACTCAAGTCACTCCACAACAAATACAAATACGACTCTGTCATTGTCCATGTTGGAGGGAATGACTTGAGATGTCCCTCCCTGGACTACATGAAGAGAGACATGGAAGAGCTGTAGGATCATGTGGCCCAGGCAGGTATGACCTTAGCCCCGAGTAGCATCATGCCTTCACCCAGAATGATACCACAGTATAAGAACAAAATGACTGACTTCAACAATTGGCCAAACTTCTGGTGTCATACAAAGGGGATCCAGTATCTGTCTGCCTGGGATGACATGATCGACAAACCACGATGCTTTGCCAGAGATGGTCTGCACCTGTCACCACTGGGATTCAGGTTACTGGCTAAAGCTTTTGCCACCCCATAGTGCCTTTTTTAGGCAAGGTTCAAAGGACAAAACCACCACCGTAACAGACACAAGCATGCAAAATCTGAAGGTAATACTACTCAATGCTAGAAGTTTAAAACTCAAAATGTGCTCTCTCAAGGCACTCCTAAAAATAGAGAACATCGATATCTGTGCAGTAACTGAGACCTGGTTCAAGGCTCCAGACAGCACCCCTGTAATACCGGGCTACAACTCTTACTACACTTTATGGACACCAAACCAAGACCGAATCACTAAAGGTGGAGAAGTGTCCACATTCACCAAGGATGTTCACACCTCCAGGCTAGTTGCCCAACACAATGTATCTGAAATTCTCCAGGTGCAACTAACACTAGGGTAAGACTGCAATCCAAACTGCAACTTGCTACAGATCCCCCACCATGCCCCAAGATTCTCACTACACCTTTCTAAACATACTGGAAAATATTACGATACAAACACCCTAATACTTGGTGATTTCAACTATCCCACCATTAACTGGGAAAACTACTTGAGTACCAACACCTTTCCCCAACTGTTCTTGGAATTCATAAATTCCAACACCCTGGATCAACTAATCCATTGCCCCAACAGGGGCCCCAATATCCTAGACCTGGTCATTACCAACATGGGAGATAGATGCTCCACACCACTGGTCACCCCCTCATTGCTCAGGTCTGACCATAAGCAAATCACCCTTGACATCCGCATCCCACCCCCACCCCCCAGTAAGGAAATCTCTGTAAAAAAAAACTTCTCCAAAGCCAACTTTATGCTACTCAAGTCTGAAGTGACAAACTTCATGACACCTATGCAGACGGTAGCTGAAAGTTCGATTGCTGTATCCTACACTAAGGAACTGTATGAGCACATCCACTCGTGCATGAATAGTGCCATCCAAATAGAGCCAAGATGCCCTCCTCTAAACAAAGGAAGCCAATCTGGTGGTCCCCTGCCATAAACTATACAACACAAGAAAAACTGTTGCAGAAAGAAAATCCCAGGATGCAAAAAAACTCGCTTACCAGTCTCGGTAAGAAACTGTGATCCCTCATAAAATCCTCCAAAGCTAGTTATGAAAATAAAATTACCAAAGATGCCTAAGACAACCACAAGACATTCGATAGTTATGTCAAGAATCTAAATGGCAATGCTCAGATATGCTCTGAGCTACAACAGAATAACATTAAATACACTGATCCCAAGGATATTGCCAATATCCTGGCAGATCGATTTAGTGCCAACTTCACCCCCATCTCAATACCAAAAGATTGCCAAATTCCGGTAATCACGACCACACAGGTAGAATCCGCACTCTCCAAAGCTAAGAATACAGCATCCATGGGACCAGATGGCATCCCGGGTTGTGTACTATACGAACTACAAAATGCACTGGCACCTCACCTAAGTGTCATGTTTAATCATAGCCTCACCTCAGGCTTTGTGCCCACTGAGTGGCGCACAGCTACAGTTATCCCACTCCACAAGGGGGATCCACCTTGGATCCTGGGAAGTACCGTCCCATCAGTCTGACAAGCTTGATCTGTAAGGGCATGAAACGCATTACCATGGAACTTATAAAGAAAGACATTGGCAACCTTCAAACACTGGTCCCCACCCAGTCTGGGTTTGTGAAGGGCCGATCTTGTCGCCTGAACCTGATTGACTTCTTCGAATCAAGTCTCCAGAGCTGTGGATGAGGGTAAGGCGGTCCACACAGCCTATCTGGACCTCACGAAGGCCTTTGGCACCATCCCCCACTCTGGAATCATAGATAAACTTACTATTCTGGGCATAAATCTCTACGTCACTCGATGGGTTGCCAACTAGCTTACTGACAGAACCCAGACTGTAAAAGGAGCCAACTCCAAATCCAGCTCCAGACAAGTGGAATACCTCAGGGTTCAGTCCTGGGACCGCTCGTTTGGCATCGACTTCTCTGAAGTACAGGCCAACACTAGGACTCTGGCTAACAAAGTTTGCAGATGACTGCAAATTGGGAGCCATTACTGAATCCCCAAATGATGTGGATATTCTACAAAAGGGCCTTACAGAAACAGATGCTTGATGCCAAAGCCACAGGGCTCAAGCTTAATGCCAAGAAATGTATAGTTATCCTCTTTGGGAAAAAAACATGTACCCATGAATTACCACACAGGTGGCAGTACACTAAACACCAAAAGTGTGATGATAGACTTAGGGACACAGGTGGACAGTTATATCACCTTTGATAACCACATCGCCACAACAGTCAGGAAATCCTTTTATGTGGCACACCTCATCACTAAGGGCTTTTCATCCAGAAAAAAGGAGGTCACTGTCTCACTCTACTCATCCCTCATTAGACCCATTATAGAGTACAACGCCCAGTTTAGTATGTACCTCACAAGACATCTGCAACAGCTGGAAAGGCTGCAGACATACCTCACTAAAAGAATCACAGGCCTAAAGCAGATGCCCTACGTTGACGGTCTAAAAAACTCCAGCTATACTCTGACATATCGTCTACTCAGAGGTGATCTCTGCTTAACATACAAGGCCATGTCAAACCCTGAGCTGTTGGACATGCTCCACTTAAATAAATCCCAATCCCTCAGAGCCACACGCTCCAGGGATCTAAACCTTGTCATCACAATGAATAAAACATGCTGGAGGGATAGATTCCTGACCCAGAGAGACTCCCCATACTCAGGAATACACTGCCCATATATGTCAAGCAGAGCGCCACCTTGGCCCTCTTCAAAAAGAACCTTGACGATTGGATGGGAGATAGGAAATTCAACCCGGGGATCACGTCAGTCGCCCTGCTAGACAGGGGTCCAGGGAAGTAAATATTGTGGGAAGAAATATCCAGGGAATTGTTATGGCTAGGTTTGTATAGGCCCTAGCGCTGATAGCCTACTACCAACCTATGAACTAGAATTTCAGCAAAATAGCAAGGACATAAGAAATCATTTATTTAGTAGACAAATTAGGAGAGGCAGTAGTTAATCAATTCAGAGGGTAAAGAGCCAACAAGATGATGTATACCAAAGAATGAAAGGTACGTGCACACAGTGGTGCTGTACTTAGCATTGCTGCTGCTGCACAAGTATGTATCAGTTTAGAGTTGAATACTTAAGATCTACGCATTTACAACAGACGTGAAAAATTAATAATGGCAAAATTCAGCAGTGTAGTTTAAAAATACATGGGTAATAAAAATATTACAAATTACATTAATCAAAAATTCAGGAAACAAAAACTGGAATAAATGCCTCCGCCAGTCTCAAAACAGACTGTTCCAAAATAAGGAACTTCATCACTCTTCAAACCAGCAACTAAGCCTTGCACCAGAAAGGCAGCAGATTCAACAGGACAGGGCAAGTTAGAAAAATGACATCTTGACTGAATTTAAGAGGAGCCTCCGCAATGGACAGTAGCACCACACCACGCAAGTTGCTTGTTAGGATAAAGGGTCACAGCAGTTACCCCTGCTGTGTACAGTACAGAAGGTGAGCATCAGGACTTTAAAGATGCAATGAGCTGCAACAGGCAGTCAGTGCGGATCCTAGAGAAAGTACAGTTTTGTACCTACCATAAATGTAGATGTTCGAGTGCTAATACAGCTGCAGTCATAACAGATGGGTTCTCCTGCCGTCAGGCGGGTCCTCGGTCGGCCGAATTCCAAAGTCTAGGTCCAGCGTCGGTTGTCGTCGCTTCTTCCCTGACGTCAGTGCACCAGGGGTATAAAAGAACCAGCCGACGCCATTTTCTTCAGTTTTTCTTGCCCCAGATGTCAGGTGCCCCCAGAAGGAAGGCAATACATAAATTTGTGTAATAAAGCAATGCAATATAATCAAAATACAGTAGTTGCAAGCAAATACACCATAAAAGAATACCCCAATCAGGTTGTATGAGGAGGTGTTAGCCAATAGGCCTGTCCCAAGAGGGGAAGGAGGGAGGGAAACCTGGACTGCAGCTGTATTAGCACTCGAACATCAACATTTATGGTAGGTACAAAACTGTACTATGTTCATCGTGCATACAACTGCAGTCATAACAGATGGGTAGAATCCCAAAGCTAAGAAAGGGGTGGTAGGCACTAGGTGGAACTAGGAGGAGCCAGAATGCCCTGCAGGACTGCAGTGGCAAAGCCTGCTCTAGTTTTGGAGTATAATGGTAGGTGGTAGTGCTTGGAGAAGGTATGCACAGAACTCCAAGTGGCTGCTTCCAAAATATCCTTGGTTGGAACTCCTCTGAAGAAGGCTGCAGAGGGTAGCTGTGGCCCTTGTGGAGTGAGATCTGATGCCTGCAGGTACAGTTTTACCATGAAAGAGTAACAAAAGCGTATGCAGTGGGCTATCCATTTTGAGATTGTCTGTTTGGAAATTGGCTTCCCTTGAGCTCCTATAGCATAGGACACAAAGAGCTGTTCTGATTTTCTGAAAGGCTTTGTTCTGTCCAAATAATAACGCAGCTGTCTGTGGATGTCCAAGGAATGTAGTAGTCTCTCCCCTTTGTTTTGAGGATTAGGGTAGAAGGTAGGTTAAGTGTATAGCCTGATTCAAAGCTACCCTGGATACCACCTTTGGCATAAAGGACGGGTTGGTTCATAAGGAAACTCTGTCCTGATGGAAGATGATAAAAGGCTGCATAGCCATGACGGCTTGTAGTTCAGATACCCTACGAGCTGAGGTGATAGCCAGAAGGAAAGCGGTTTTCCAGGACAAATATTGCAAATCTGTTGAGGCAGCTGGCTCAAAAGGAGGCAAGGTCAGCTTTTCTAGAATGAAATTGAGATCCCAAGCAGGTATTGGTTGTTTCCTTGGGGGTTTTATATTCTTAGCCCCTCTGAAGAACTGTCTTAAGAGGGGGTGAGAGAATAAAGGTGAATCAGTGTTCTATTCTGCAGAAATGGCTGAGGCATGGATTTTGATGGAGGAGAATGAAAGCCCACTGCTTAGCAGCTCAGCTAGATACTGTAGTATTTGAGGTAAATTCAGTTTTCCAGGATTCTGGCCCTTTTTCTCATTCCAGGCACAAAACCGTTTCCATTTTGCAGAGTAAGCTTTTCTAGTAGACGACCTTCTGGCCTCCAAAATGACATCCTGCACCTCCTTGGAGAGTAGGGTCTGTTGTGATGTTAAGGAATCTTCCATGCGGCCAGATTGAGTGTTTTCAGCTGACTGTGAAGAGTTTTGAAGCTGTGCTGAGTCAGAAGAGGCATTAGGGGTAGGGTCCATGGAGGGGAATACGTCAGGCTCCTCAGGAGTGGGTACCAGTGTTGTCTTGGCCAGTCTGGAGCAATGAGAATCATCTTTGGTCTGTCTGCTCTGGTTTTTAATAGAACTTTGGGCAGCAGAGGAAGAGGTGGAAAGGCATAAACTGTCATTGTTGTCCAACTGAAAGAGAGAGCGTCCACTCTCCAGGCCTGTGGATGAAAAGTCCTTGAGCAGAATTTTGTCAATTGGTGATTTTTGTGGGAGGCAAAGAGATCTATGTCTGGCCTTCCCCATGCTTGAATTATCTCTGTAAAAACTTGAGGATGCAACTTCCATTCATGTGGATCTGTCATATTTCTGCTTAGGTTGTCTGCCAGCGTGTTTTCCTTGCCTGGCAAGTACTGTGCCTGAAGTTCGATTTGTAATTCCAGAGCCATGTTCCAAAGTGACATGGCCAGCCTGCATTGGGGGTATGAATGGGTTCCTCCCGGTTTATTTATGTACCACATTACTGTGGTGTTGTCTGTCCTTATCAATAGTCGACCTGGATGCAGAAGGTCTTTGAAAGCTATAATAGCATTTATTACTGCTAGCATTTCCTTTTGATTGATGTGAAGGTGCTTTTCTTTTTGGGACCATTTGCCCTGAATACACCTATCTGTCATGTGCACCCCCCAGGCGTAGTCCGAGGCGTCTGTTGTGATGACTTGATTTGCTTGAGGCTTGCAGAATGGGAGACCTGTGTTTGTTTGGCATGCTTGAGCCCACCACAGAAATTCCTTTTGAAGACATGGAATTAGTGGTATTATTGTTTCCAAACTGTGGCTGTGTTGAGACCATAGGTTTTTCAGGTACCATTGAAGTTTCCTCATATGCAGCTTCGCACATAGGATTAGTAGGATGCAAGATGCCATGAATCCCAGAGCCTGCAGGATTTTCCTTGCAGTCAGCCTGGTGAAATTTGCTAGTTTTCTGAAATATCGAGTTAGTTGCCCCTGTTTCTCTGGTGTGAGGTAGGCCATCTGGGTGTTTGTGTCCAAGTTGGCACCCAGGAAAATTATTTTCTGAGAGGGTAGTAGCCTTGATTTCTTTTTGTTGACTGTGTATCCCAGAGAATTCAACAACATTATTACAAAAGCCAGATGTTTCAGAAGTATGTGCTTGCTGTCCGCTTGGATCAGGCAGTCGTCCAAATATGGGTATATTTGTATCCCTTGAAGTCTGCAGTAGGCAATTACTGATGCCAGGCATTTCGTGAATACTCTGGGCGCAGTAGATAAGCCAAAGGGCAATGCAGAGAATTGATAATGGGTTGAACCAGCAAGAAATCCGAGGTATCTTCTGCAATTTTGTCTGACTGGGACATACAGGTATGCCTCCTTGAGGTCCAATGTTACCAGCCAAGACTCCTTGCCCAGCATGGGAAGAAGCTGCTGTAATGTGAGCATCTTGAATTTTGGTACGAGTAAAAATGCGTTTAGGATGGATAGGTCCAAAATAGGTCTCCAATCTTTTCCCTTCCTTGGTACCAGGAATAGTCTGGAGTAAAAACCTTGACCTTGTTCGTGAGTAGGAACCTCTTGAATAGCTTTCATGTCCATGAGATCTGAAATTTGTCTTTGTGCCTCTGCCCTTTGATTGTGTGGCAGGTTTGGCATGCCTCTCATTTTTGGAAGGGTGTGAAAATGGAATCTGTAGCCTCTGTTTATAATGTCCAGGATCCATTTGTCTTTTGTGACAATATGACAATTTTTTGAAAATAATGCCAGTTTTCCGCCTAAGGGTGCTGCCGTTTGAGCCTTGCTTGACATGCAAAGGGGAAAGTCATTGGGCTTGCTTTCTGAATGGCTGCGAACTATCCTCACCACCTCTTTGTGTAGGAGCTTGCCATTGTCTGCCTCTAAACGATCCTTGAGATTGCCCTCTGCCCCTCGGGCGCCTGTATCTACCTCTTTGGTGTCTGTCCGTGGCTGAAAAGGACCAATTTTTGGAAGGCCAATTTCTACTGAAAAGTGCAGGTTGTACCTGTAGAAAATCTTTCACTGTTTGCATTGATTTAGCCTTTTCCTCCATTTTCTTTAATACCTCCTCAGCTTTAACACCAAATAATACATCCTTTTGCAGAGGGGCATCTAGTAATTTAGCTTTGACATGATCTGGTAAGGTTTGCTCCTTGAGCCAGGCATGTCTACGTATGACTGATCCTGTAACAGCAGCTCTACATGAGGCCTCTAGAGCATCAAAACCACATTGCAAGATATGTTTACCCACTTGTTCTGCACTATGCATCAAATCCTGCAACTCCTTCAAGTCTGGTTGTTCAGGTTGTGACATTTTACTTTTCAACTGTGATAACAGAAACTGCTGGTACTTTAGCATATGGAACTGGCAGTTTAATGCCCTCATAGTTAAGGTGGCCGAGGTGTATACCTTTTTTCCCCACCTTTCTAAGGATCTGGAGTCCCTCTCGGAAGGTAATGGGTTTTTAGCAGTGGAGGCCTTAACTCCCTTGGGGCCCTGTGAGATAGTTTCTGGGTCAGCCGCATGGCTTTTGTATAAAAATTGGTGTGAGTCAGGAACCCGGTAGTACCTGTCAGGCTTGACTGGGGCTGGAGGTAAAGAATCCGGGTTAAGGCAGGCCTCCGAGTACACATCATCTAGTATGTCTAAGACAAGAGGTGTAGCCAGAGGCCTGTGCTGGGGTAGCAAGAGAAAATCTCTAAGCCTTTTCTTGGAATCCGAGTACTCTTGGCCTTCCCAGTGGAACTGTTCCCTTAAGGTATGCAAGGTTTCCCCAAATGAGTAATCCTCTGGGGGGGAGACAGAGGGAATGGACTCTTCAGCATCAGAATCTTCAAAAGGGGAGTAAGAATGTTCCTGTTCATCAGAGTGCTCTGAAAAAATGGAGGCCTGGTCAGAGGAGGGGGATTCTTCCTCCACTCTGGGCCTTTTGTCCGGGGGGGGGGGGGGGTTGAGAACCCCTGATAAGAGTAATCAAATCCTCAGCCATTTTAAGCATCTGTTTTTTTAGGCATGGGGCCTGGAGAAGGGCCCTGTGGAGCTTGTCTCTTAGAATGCATGGCTGCTTTAGACTTGGTGAAAGCCTTGACAGAAAAAGAAGAGGAAGGTCTGAAGACACCTTGAGAGGAAGCAGACCTGTCTACATTTTGAGATTCACCAACAAGAGTGGCTTCGGTATCTGTAGTCGGGGTGTGGGCCGAGGAGCCTGCGACCTCGGGCACAGAAGACACTGCCAATGAAGTGTCGTCGGTAGGCAGGGGCTGCGTAGGCACCTCGCTGGGAACCGGACCACCTGTAGTCGGCTTTGGCGCGGTGTCGGTAGAGGCCGCGGACCTAGTGTGTCTGTCCTTATCTTTGCGTTTGTTGACAAAACTGGAGTCGGAGTATCTGACGACATAATATAGTTAAATTTTTTGCCAAAATAGTGCTGAGCGAACTCTGCCCGACGCTTAATGGTGCGTTTGTTGAATGTAGCACAAAAACGACAGACCGAGACGTCGTGGTCTGGGCCTAAGCAAGGAATGCAGAGGGAATGAAAATCCTTATGCGGTATTTGCTTCCCACAAGAAATACAATTATTAACTTTGTCTGACATCGGTCTGAGGCAAGAAAAGTTTCCCCAATGGGGTACTTAGCTTTCAAGAAGACTTCGGTTGCAAAATTTTCGTATTTTCAGGAGCTGGCCGACTGGCACTTGCGAACTGCTTCTGCTTCGGGCACCGCGCGGCAAGAAAGACTGAAGAAAATGGCGTCGGCTGGTTCTTTTATACCCCTGGCACACTGACGTCAGGGAAGAAGTGACGACAACCGACGCCAGACCTAGACTTTGGAATTCGGCCGACCGAGGACCCGCCTGACGGCAGGAGAACCCATCTGTTATGACTGTAGCTGTATGCGCGATGAACATCCGAGTATAATGTGGATCACTCTTGTAACACCAGATACCAGGCTAGCTGCTGAGTTTTTTATGCGATTCAAGCACACCAACTGACCAACTGAAAGCCCTAGGCACAGAGTATCACAATACACTAAGCAGAACCATACTAGTATGTTTAGCACCATCAAGATGGCCAGTCTCAACAAACAGTGCTTAACCTGGGATATGTTTCTTAGATTAAAGTAGGATGTCTTGGCAGTCACTGACACCTGGTAACAGAGTGCTAGACTCCCACTAAGTACACCCAGGTCATGCACATGTTTATCAAATTCCTAAAAGATGTCTCTATAAAATACTAAAGGCAACAACACTGGAAGATTAGATGGATGGATAGTAACGCACAATAGCACAGCCTTGGTCTTGACTAGGCTTAGTTCCAGTCAGTTTGAACTCATTTGCTCAAGAATGGACTTAAAGCAGTCTTTGCATGGGGTGTAATATGGCTCAAAACCCACAGGAAAGGGAAGGTAAAGCTGAAGATTTACCTTTATATGTTCAAACTGCACATGTGAGAATGCCAAAATGTCGATAGGATTTTTTCAAGATTCCGAAAAGTCGAAAAAATTTGCTTTGAATGTGCAATGAGCGAATGCACAGTGACATTCGCTCATTGCAGATTCGGCAATTTGGGTGCGGATTGCACTATAGTGGGTATTGGGAAATGGACCCTTTCCCCACTGTAGTGCGATCTCAGAGTTAGTATATTAAAGTAGGGTTGTGTGTGTGGGGGGGGGGTGCAGGGGACTTGCCCCCCCTGCATTACATTGTGTGTTCGACATTGTAGTTTGAAACTCAGCGGATCTGCTGCTCGAATTGCTGAGTTTCGAACTTCGGTGATGTTCGACATGCAGAATTCGTCCTTTTGGTTCGCACAACAGGACGATCAACAATATGATTTTCAACTATGTAAAGATAAACCAAAGCTGAATATCATCAGTATTTGATTGATATGGAAAACAAATCTTAACTTTAACTTCTGTAATCAGCAGCATGTATAAAGTACATATGTCTGCTCCAGTGGCATACAGGAATACAGTCCTGACTATATCTCAGACTACTCAAGTGCATGACAGTGCAGACAGGGAAGAATGGGCACGTCTATTCTGAGAAGGAAAGAAGTGCATAAACCCAGGGGGGCACATGCAAGGAGTGGACTGGATCTCCCTGGTGGAGACATGAAAAATGCCACATGGTGCCTACTTTGAGTGGGCAAGTTGCCCTGTTATCTTCAGCACTTTCTGGAAGTGAGGGGTAGTGCAGAGCTGACTATTGCTCTTCCCAGCCAACAGACAATGCTGAGATCAAACGGGAACAGAGCTTAAATGTAAAAATCCAAACTGCTCCGATGGCTGACTTAATGATGGCCAATCCTCACCACGTTGATGGGGAATGAATGAGCTGACTGGCTGCAGGAGAGATGATCATCAGGCAGTAGGGGCAAAGATGTGCAAAAAATCATATACAAGGTGAATAACAAGGGAGCGAAGATGTAACCATGAGGAACAGTGCACAAGGGCTCAAACATATCTGACGAATTTAAACCAGACACCACCTGCTGTGTACAGCCAGAAAGGTGCAAGCTGAACCAATCCAAAACATGCCTGTTATCCTATAGTGCATCCCAGAGTGACCTACTGTACCAAATGCTGCAGAGAGATAAAGTAGGAGGCTGATCAAGTTCCTTTGATTTGTTGCAATAATACAAAAATCATTTACCACCTATACTAGTGCAGCCCTGACCCAAATCTCACCCAGCTAAACACAACCATCATACATAGCTCCAGTCCAACAAGGAACCCAAGCCCACCACAACCCAATATCTTAGCCACAAAAAGTCTGACATTCCCCTTATTAATATAAGCATCAGAAGTCTGTTAAACAAAATACATGAACTGCATGCTACCCTATCCCTGTACACTCCGGCCATTGCTGTCCTTACTGAAACCTGGCTTAAACCCTGTATAAGCAACAATGAAGTCATACTCCCTGGTTACAACATCCTTAGACAAGACAGGATCTTGTTCTGTTCTCCCACACCATTGCTAGGGAATGGAATAACCTCCCCCAAGGTATCTCCTCTGCACCATCCATCTCACTTTTCAAGACATCACTAAAGTCACACCTCTTGCAATTATGGCTCTGTCCCTGTATCACAAAATCTTTTCTGCTCTCCTCCTAACCTGCCACACCTCATCTCCTCACTGCTTACCTCAGCTGTTCTGTACTGCTCAAATACTCCCCATCAGGAACTACTATCCTACTATTTTTCACGCTATGACGTATCTCCCAAATAGCATTATTTTCCAGATTCCATTCCTTAATTTTTATGCTTTGTACTACCAATACAGAATTCAAAGTTTTGCTATCTACATACCAAGCTTGCTCAAATCAAACTAACATACGAAAAATCTCCTTGATTGTATATATGCCACTGTAAAGAAATTTTCTGTCATTCGTGTATTATGTGTTGTCATGTAAAGACATAGAGCTCTGATTGTATATATGCCTCTGTACAGAAATTTTTTTCGTCATTTGTTGCATTTGTACTGTTATGTTATAGAGCTTTTCTCCCCAGGCCTCCACTGTAAATGGACTTTGTTCCAGTTGGACTTTCCCAGTAAACAAATGCAAAATAAGTAAATAAATAAAGGATAATAAAACAAGGCGGAGGACTGTCTCAACATTAAACTACCAAGTAAATACCCCAGACCTAAAAAAGTACTGAACTACTTGCCTCAAGACTAAAAATCAATAATAACTATATAGTCTTACTAGCAGTATAGATCTGATGCAACAACCCACCACTATAGAAAACCTGCTTTCATGGGCACAGACTACATTCAGCCAAGAAACAATAATAGTAGGAGACTAACTCTGACAAACCTATTCCTCTGAAAATCTCTCCAATTACATAAACTTACATGGTTTTAGTCAACTGATACATACACCCATTGGAACTGACAAAAATAGCAAAAAAATCTATTCTCGACTGGATCTTAAACAAGCCGTTATTAATCCATCACTCAGGCTGTCTACCAGACGGTCTAAGTGACCACCTACTTTCACCGTAGCTCACATACAAAAACATCACGCGAATACTGCAGAGTCTCAACTATCTGAACGTCTATTACCAGAAACGTCAATTATCAGAAGCAGCCTTCCAAAGTTTTTGGGTAGGAAAAAATCATAACGTCTGAATATGTAAACATTATACGTATTTGCTTGAGCATGTTTTTGAGCTTGTAGTCAGCTCGTTCGTGTATGAAGAATATTCTTTGTTGTCCACTGGAATCACTGAATGGTTGAAAAGTGTATTCCTACATGCAGAAAAAAAAAAGAAGTTATGTACTCACCATAACGTTCAATGTGAGTTGTTCATCTCATCTTCATTCTTACAGATGGGTTCGGAGCCGATCCTTGCCTCAGTCGGCCAACTACAAAGCTCGAGGTCTTCAGACAGCTCGAGGCCAAGTCCCTATCCCATGATGCACCTTGTGTTACCTCAGATCTTGTTTGCTGCCTCTAACAATACCATATGCCATCCTATCACTCTTTTAGGTATGGAAACCATGATAAAACATGAATCTCAGTCCTCGTTAAAGCCTGGAGGGGGTCGGGGGTGGGAAGTAAAAATGAAGGCGAGATGAACAACTCACATGGAACATTATGGTGAGTACATAACTTCTTTACGTGAAGTTGTTCTATCTCGATATTCATTCTTACAGATGGGCAACATCCCAAGCACCATCTTTCTCAGGTGGCTCACGGCAGTATGTTTCTCAGGACAGTGGAACCAAAGGAAGCCCTGTCCCTGGAGGCCATATCGACTTTGTAATGAGTGATAAACATATGAGGCTTTGACCAAGTGGCTGCTGCACAAACACCATCTATTGGAAGCCTGGCAGTAAAGGCCGAATATGTGGAAACAGCTCTGGTTTTATGAGTCTTTATTTTGTACTGCAGAGGTATATTGGCAGCTGAGTAAGTGAAGGTGATGCAATCAGATAACAATTTTGACAACGTGGTGTTTGTCACAAGTCTACCTTTTCTGGAGTCTGAAAAGGAAACAAAAAGTTGTTCAGATCTTCTAAATTCTTTGGTTCTATCTACGTAAAATCGAAGTTATCTGTGAACATCAAATTTGTGCAGCATATACTCCAAGTTATTGGTGTGTTTGGGGAAAAAAAACGGTAATTCTATGGTTTGGTTAAGGTTAGATTCAGTACAAACTTTAGGTAAGAATGAAGGATTTGTTCATAGTGAAACTATCAGAATGAAAAATCAAATATGGGCGTTTTATAGACAAGGCCTGTAGCTCTGAAATTCTTCGGGCAGATGTGATGGCTACTAAAAACAGTCTTCCAAGACAAAAATTTCAAATTGCATGAAGAAGCTGGCTCAAACGATGGAAGAATGATGTGTGAAAGCATAAAATTTAGATTCCAATGTGTATAAGGGGATTTAACGGGTGGTCTAAGGTGGAAAGTCCCCTTGAGAAAAGCTTTGGATAGCTTGTGTGACATTAAAGCCTTCAGTACCAAGATGAAAATTAGAGATCGCAGCAAGCTGCACACGCCGGGTGGCTGCCGCCACTCCCTTGTTGAAAAGCATAGTCAAAAATTCTAGGATGGAGGAAATAGGGGCTAGGTACGGATCAATGTTACTTTGAGAATTCCGTATAGAAAATCTCTTCCATTTGCTGAGATATAATTTCCTAGTAGATAATTTATGAGAAGATATTAAAATATGCTGTGTTTCAGTTGAGAGGTTATGGAACCTGGCTATGTTGGGAATTGGAGCAGCCAAGCTGTCAATTTCAGAGACTGAAGGGAGGGATGAAGAGCCCCCGATGAGTGCATCAGGTCTGGAACTGGGTCTAGAATCCAAACCTCTTCCAAAGGATGAGGTCAAAGAAAGGGGAACCAAATCTGACGAGGCCAATGGGGGGCTATAAAAATGATGGTCCGTCACAGGGCTTTGGCTTTCTTCAACACTTTGGGTATCAGGGGTATTGGTGGAAAGGCACAAAGGAGACCCAGGAGCCAATCATGTACGAGTGCGTCCCTTGGGGCATCTCCCGGAGGGGGGAATTAGGGAAAAATTGCTTCTGCATTTTGTGTTCATGGGGGATGCAGAGTGATCGCAGCAAGGCTGTCCCCATCTGCAGAATATTCTATCCGCTATTTCTTCTTTGAGGAACCACTCGTGAGGCAACAAAATTGCACTGCTCAGTTTTGTCTGCTATCACGTTGGATTTCCCCGGGATGTGCGTTGCTATCAGAAAGTGCTGGGTGGAAGTAGCTCACTGCCATACTCCCAGGGCCTCACGACAAAGGGGATAGGACCTGGTTCCTCCTTGTTTGTTTACATACCAGGCCACCTTAACATACTGTCCGACTGAATCACAATTGTCCCAGAGGGAGAGAGTCCTGAAAGTACTGCAACGCCAAGAGTACCGCTCTCATCTCCAGGACATTGATATGCAGATGCGGCTCTTGTTCGGTCCATGTGCCTTGGGCTGTTCTTCCCTGAAAATACCCCCCCCACCCGATCAAGAAAGCATCCGTGGTCACAGTGGCCGATGGTGTGGGTAGGATAAAAGGACAACCTATCGTGACTTAGAGAGAGGTCAACCACCACCAAAGATCCTTTTTGCAGGAGTTTGTTAGAATGATGAGATGTGACACGGAGTTCTTGATAGGACTATTGCGTGAACACGAGCCATTGTAGAATCTGCATGTGCATAAGATCCAAGGGAATTGCTATTATTGCAGCCACCATCGTCCCCAACAATTTTAGCACATCTGAGGCTGGTACCTTGTCTCTGGATATGAGGTTCAGAATTTGTTGTCGAAGTACTAATATCCTGTCTGAAGGAAGTTTTAAAGGGGTGGTGGTGGTGTCCAAATCTGCTCCGATAAAAACGATGTGTTGCAATGGCGACAAGGCAGATTTTTCTGAGATTATGGTAATCTCCAGTTGATTGCAAAGAATAATTGTGGTGTCCCTGGCTTGTATGAGCTGATGCCTGGTGGTGGCAGTGAGGGGCCAATTGTCTAATTATAGAAACACCTGGAATCCCAAATGCCTCAGGTGAGCCGTGACCACTGCTTTACATTTGGTGAACACTCTGGGGGCTGCAGTGAGACCAAAGGGCAGGGCTCAAAACTGTTAGTGATTGGCTCCCAGCCGGAAGTGCAGATGATCCCTGGATGGTCTGGCCTTTTTTATGTGGTAGTACGCATCCTTGAGCTCTATTGAGCACATCCAATTGTCTTTCCCCAAAAACAGAAGTATCGACTGTGGCGTGACCATCCAGAACTTCTTCTTCTTGACAGATCTGTTTAGTCTCCTGAGGTCCAAAATAGGTCTCCAGTCCCCTGTTTTTTTTTTTTTTGGAACTAAAAAGAATCTAGTAAGTTCTGGATCCTATCTGGTCTGTGGGGACCAGTTGGATGACTTTTTTCTAGCACCCTTTGGACCTCTACAGTTGCTTGTTCCCTGTAACTGGGTGGAACATGAGGGATTTTTGTCATCAAGGGAGGTGGAGTGGCAATAGGAATAAAATATCTTCTGGATATTATGCTTTGTACCCAGTCGTCGTTCATTTTTAGCCAGGCATTTGGGTACAAAGACAAGTGACCCCCCCCAACTGCCTCCAGAGTTAGACAGTTGGGCTTCCTTTCAGGAATGCTGGTAGGGCTTCCCAAAGAACTGATCTCTGTCACCCTGATTCTGCGGACCCCCTCTGCCATGAGGCAGGATCTTCCAGTATTACCCCCTCCTCTGCCCTTGGAGGGGGGTTCACCACATCTGTCCTGAAAGGCTCCTTGGGCTTTTTGGAACCACGTCTTTCCACCCTTTTGACTTTTGGGGTAGGGTCTAGTGGGGGGTGGAAAAATGGACTCAGACGGCAGACAGAGCCTTTCCTTCCTGCTCACATCTTGTAAGAGTTCCCTTTACTTTGGGCCTGAAAAGCGACGAGCCATCAAAAATGGTGTTCACAAAGGATGACTTAAAGGGCTCCGTAAAGGAACATAAGCGCATCCAGGAGTGTCTCCTAAGAGCAATTCCTGTACCCACTGCCCTACTCTTTCCATCAGCTGCATATATCAGACGCATGGAAGAGTTTACTACGGAATTAAGAGTAGCAAACTGGGAAGCAACCTTGTCTGCAACTCCCTCAGCTACCGTACCCTGTAGAGTATCTCCAAGCTGTTTTAGGAGATCTCTTTGCAGTCTTATGAAATGTGTGAGGTAGTTCAGTGATCGCATGGCAAAAGTCGCTGAACTGAACATGCGCTTCCCGTATCTATCCATGATTCTAGAAAAAGAAGTTATGTCTTACCATAACATTCCATCTGAGTTGTTGATCTTCCAGTCATCACTGATGGCTTCGGTTCCAAGCCCTCGGAACAGAGTCAGCCTTATACCAAGCTTGCGTGCACCAAAAACTCTCGAGCTAAGCTGCTACCCACAGTGCCCTTCACTCAGTTACCTCAGATAGAGTTTACATGCAACATATAGAAGAAAAGTACAGTTTTGTACCTACCATAAATGTAGATGTTCGAGTGTTCACACTGCTGCAATCATCACACTTAGGTTATCCTGCTGTCAGGTGGTCCCGCAGTCGGTCAGAGTTCCAAAGTCTTGGTCTGGCGTCAGTTGCTGTCGCTTCTTCCCTGACGTCAGTGCGCCAGGGGTATATATAAGAGGCATCCAACGCCATTTTTTTCAGTTTTTCTTGCCCCAGATGTCAGGTGCCCCCAAGTAGGTAGGCAATACGTATTGCTAATAAAAAGTACAGTTTTGTACCTACCATAAATGTAGATGTTCGAAGATCCACATTGCTGCAGTCATAACCTGTGGGTAGTCCACTGTCCTCGGTCGGCCCGAATACCAAAGTGTTAGGCTGGCGTCGGTCATGGTCGCTTAGATCTGACGTCAGTGCGCAGTGGTACTAAAGCACATGACCGACGCCATATCCTCAGTCTTTCTTGCCCCAGATGTCAGAAAGTCTTAAAAAGAAAGGCCATAGCTACAAATAGACAAACACCCAAACACCAAAATAGCAACAAAAAGGTACACCATAAACCACCCAGTCACCCCAAACTATACAGGGGAAGGAGGGAGGGAAAATTGGACTGCAGCAATGTGGATCTTCGAACATCTACATTTATGGTAGGTACAAAACTGTACTATGTTCTTCATCTCACATTGCTGCAGTCATAACCTGTGGGTAGAATCCCAAAGCAAAGGTAAAGGGAGGTTGGTAAAATCAGATAGCATTAGGAGCTGCTAACATGCCCTGTAAAACAGCAGTGGCAAACCCAGCCCTAGATTTGGAATAAAGAGGGAGATGGTAATGTCTAGAGAAAGTGTGCACTGAACTCCAAGTAGCTGCCTCCAAAATATCTTTAGTAGCTACTCCCCTTAAAAAGGCAGTAGAAGTGGCAGTTGCTCTAGTGGAATGAGGTCTGATTCCAGCCGGAACCTCCTTACCATGATGAGAATAACAAAAAGCAATACAATGACCAATCCACTTAGAAATTGTTTGCTTTGAAACCGGTTTTCCTTGTGAACCCAAGGCAAAAGAAATGAATAACTGTTGAGACTGCCTGAACCCTTTAGTTCTGCTCAAATAATAACGTAACTGCCTGTGAATATCCAAAGAGTGTAAAATTTTTTCCCCTTTATTCTGGGGATCAGCATAAAATGTAGGCACATGAATAGATTGGTTTAAAGCCACATTAGAAACAACTTTAGGCATAAAAGTAGGGTTAGTACGCAACGACACCCTATCCTTATGAAATATCAGGAAAGGTTCAACTGCCATTAGAGCCTGTAATTCAGATACCCTTCTAGCAGACGTAATGGCCAACAAAAAAGCAGTCTTCCAAGACAAAAACTTCAACTCAGATGTAGCTGCAGGTTCAAAAGGAGGTAAAGTGAGTTTTTCCAACACAAAATTGAGATCCCAGGAAGGAGTAGGAGCTCTACGCGGGGGTCTTATGTTCTTTGCCCCTCTAAGAAATTGCTTAAACAAAGGATGAGAGAATAATGGTGGGTCACAGTCATAATGAGCAGAAATAGCTGCAGCATGAACTTTTACAGAGGAGAAAGACAAACCCTTGTCTAGTAATTCTGTAAGATACTGTAGTGAAACACTTAAATTAGGCACTGAAACATCAAAGCTGTTAGCCTTGCTCCAAAGAAAAAATCTCCTCCATTTATCAGCATAAACTTTCCTTGTACTAGGCCGTCTGGCCTCCAAAATGACATTCAAAACTTGTTGTGGAAGCTGCGACCCCCCAGGGTCTAAAACAGAATACGCCAGGCTGTCAGATGCAGGGACTGTATCCTGACATTGAGGAAATGACTGCTTGCCTGGGACAAAAGGTGTGGAACTGGTGGCAAAGGCCAAGGAGGCTCCCGTACTAAACTCCTCAGTAAAGGGTACCAGTGCTGACGTGGCCAATCTGGAGCTATTAAAATCATGCAGGGCTTGTCCTGTCTGACCTTCAAGAGTACCTTGGGAAGGAGAGGCAGAGGAGGAAAGGCATAGACGTGAAGGTTGTTCCAACTGAACGATAGAGCATCCACTTTCCAAGCCTGTGGGTGAAACATCCTTGTGCAGAACTTTGGCAGTTGAAAATTTTGTGGAGAAGCGAACAGATCTATGTCTGGAGTCCCCCAAGCCACTGTCAACTGTTGAAACACATGAGGATCCAATTTCCACTCGTGGGGATCCACCATCTGCCTGCTCAAAACATCTGCTAAGGAGTTCTGTGCTCCTGGCAGAAACCTTGCCTGAAGAGTGAGGTGCAAACTGAGAGCAGTCTCCCATAAAATCATAGCTTGTCTGCAAAGAGGGTACGAATGGGTTCCCCCCTGCTTGTTGATGTACCACATGACTGTTGTGTTGTCTGTTTGAATCAACACTCGTCCTGGATGAATGAGATCCTTGAAAGCCATCAATGCAAATTGGACTGCTAACATCTCCTTCATGTTGATATGCAAATGTTGAAGTCTGGCAGGCCACGTGTCTTGTACCCATTTTCCTTTGAAGTGTGCTCCCCAAGCTATGTCTGAGGAATCTGTCATTAAGATCTGACTCGCCTCTGGTCGGGTCACAGAGAGTCCCTTGTTTAGGTGACATTCCTGAGCCCACCACAAAAATTCCCTTTGAATTCAAGGTATTATCTGAATGACAGTGTCCAAATCGTGGCAGTGCTGAGTCCATACGCTTTTGAGATACCATTGTAGCTTCCTCATATGCAGTTTGGCATTGGGAAGCACCAGAATACAAGATGCCATGAACCCCAAGGCTTGAAGGACTGTCCTTGCAGTCAGCCTGGACCGTAGAGACAATTTTTGGAAGTAAAGGGTAAGATTTCTTTGTTTGTCCGGGGTCAAAAAAGCCATCTGAGAGGCTGTATTCAGTCTCACACCCAGAAAGCACATGTCCTGAGAGGGTACTAGACTGGACTTTGTTTCGTTCACAGAATACCCTAGGCACCTTAACACTGCCATAACATACTGTAGATGGTGAAGTAACTTGACTTTGTCTTGAGCAAGAATCAGGCAATCGTCCAAATAAGGGTAAATTTGTACTCCCCTTAACCTTAAGAAGGCTATCACTGGAGCCAAGACCTTCGTGAACACCCTGGGCGCAGTAGATAAGCCAAAGGGCAATGCAGAGAAAGTACAGTTTTGTACCTACCATAAATGTAGATGTCCGATAGGAATGCATCTGCAGTCCTTACAAATGGGTTGTCCTGTCGTCAGGCAGCCCTTCGGTCGGCCGGATTCCAAAGTCTGGGTCTGGCTTCGGCTGGTGTCGCACTTCACCCGACGTCATAGCTGCAGTTCTTCAGGTATAAAGGCATCAGCCGACGCCATTTTCCTCAGTGTTTCTTGCCCCAGATGCCAGGTGCCCTCTTGGACGGCTAAATTTGGATAAATGCCAATGTTTCCAAATAGCAGAGAGCAAACACATAAAATAAGCATGTATGCACATATATACAAACAAATACACCATAATAGATCCCCCCCAAGCTAGCTGAAAGATGGCAAATACCCTAGGAGTACCACAGAGGGGAAGGCGGGTGGGTAATCCTGACTGCAGATGCATTCCTATCGGACATCTACATTTATGGTAGGTACAAAACTGTACTATGTCCTTCAAGGATGCATCTGCAATCCTTACAAATGGGTAGAATACCATAGCCAAACTAGGGGAGGAGGAAAAAAGAGAGATTATGGTGTAGTTAGGATCCCTTGCAAAACAGCAGTGGCAAAACCTGCTCGGGATCTAGAGTATAAAGGTAAATTATAATGCTAGGCAAATGTATGCACGGAGGTCCAAGTAGCAGCCTCTATAATGTCCTTGGTAGCCACCCCTCGTAAGAAAGCTGTAGTAGTGGCTGTAGCCCTTGTGGAGTGAGGCCTGATGTTCTCTGGAGTTTTCTTTCCATGGAAGGAGTAACAAAATCTAATGCAATTTCCTATCCACTTGGAGATTGTCTGTTTTGAAATTGCTTTTCCTTCCCTTCCTGTTGCATATGCTACCAGAAGCTGGTCAGTTTTTCTATTGGACTTGGTCCTGCCCAGGTAGTAGCGTAATTGTCTATGTACATCCAAGGTATGCAACAGTCTTTCTCCCCTGTTCTGTGGGTTGGGGAAGAATGTAGGTAGGTGGATAGCCTGGTTTAAAGACACTCTGGATACCACCTTAGGCATAAATGTAGGATTTGTTCTCATGGACACTCTGTCTTGATGGAAAATCAGGAAGGGTTGCACTGCCATTAATGCCTGTAGTTCAGAAACCCTTCTTGCTGAGGTGATTGCCAGCAGGAAAGCAGTCTTCCAGGATAAGTATTGTAATTCTGCTGTTGCTGCTGGTTCGAAAGGAGGAAGTGTCAATTTTTCTAGCACAAAGTTCAAGTCCCATGCTGGCAATGGTGGTTTCCTAGGAGGTTTTACATTTTTAATTCCTCTCAGAAACTGCCTGAGCAGAGGATGTGAGAAGACAGGGGGATCCAAGCTGTATTCTGCGAAATAGCTGATGCGTGTATCTTGATGGAGGAATAGGACAGGCCTGTATGGAAGAGCTCTGCCAAGTACTCCAGGATGTTGGCTATGTTTACCAGTGACACATCTTTTCCCTTTGCAGTACTCCAAATGAGATATCTTTTCCATTTTGCTGCATAATTCTTTCTTGTTGAAGGTCTGAGCCTCAAGGATAATGTCTTTAACCCTTTGGGATAAATTTGGGTTAGTTGCTCTTATGTAATGTTCCAGGCAGTCAGCTGCAGAGTTTTCAGGTTTGGATGCAGGATGTTGTAGCTGTTCTGTGTTAACAGCAATGGGATCAGGGGTAGTGTCCACATTTGTTCCCGAGACATGCTCCTCAGTAATGGGTACCAATGTTGTCTTGGCCAGTCTGGAGCTATCAGAATGATCCTTGGACGTTCCTCTTTGATTTTCAATAGCACCTTGTGCATCAAAGGAAGTGGTGGGAATGCATATGCTGTCAGGTTTTTCCAACTGAAAGATAAGGAGTCCACCTTCCAAGCAAGTGGGTGGTACGTCCTTGTGCAGAATTTCTTTAGCTGGTGATTGAGTGGGGATGCAAATAAGTCTATTTGTGGTAGTCCCCATTTTCTTGTGATGGCTTTGAAGATGTCCGGGTGCAGCATCCATTCGTGGGCATCCGTGGTAGTTCTGCTTAATATGTCCGCTAGAATGTTTTCTTTTCCCGGTACAAAAATTGCTTGCAACTGAATGTTGTAGCTCAGAGCCACATTCCATAGGTCCAGTGCCATCCGGCATAGAGGGTATGAATGTGTGCCTCCCTGCTTGTTGATGTACCACATAACTGTGGTGTTGTCTGTCCTTATCATCTACTGTCCTTCTTGGAGGAATGGTCTGAATGTCTGGATTGCCAATTTTACTGCCAGCATTTCCTTTAGATTTATGTGCAGGTGCAGCTGATCTTGAGTCCATAAGCCTTGTATGCACTTGTCCAGCATGTGGGCCCCCCAGCCGAGATCTGAGGCGTCCGTTGTGATGGTTTGGCTTGGTTGAATGCTGTAGAAGGGCAAACCTGTGTTCGATTGACAGGCCTGAGCCCACCATAGGAACTCTTGCTTCAGGCATGGTATTAGTGGAATTTTGGTTTCTAGGCTGTGTTTGTGTTGAGACCATAAATTCTTCAGGTACCACTGTAGCTTTCTCATATGCATTCTAGCATGAGGGACCAGAATTATGCAGGATGCCATGAAGCCCAGGGCTTGCAGTACTTTTCTTGCTGCCTAGATGGTTCTGCTTTGTTAATGCCAAGAAGTAGAGAGGAAGTTGTTCTTGTTTTTCTGCAGTTAGGAATGCCATCAGCTTTGATGTGTCCAGCTCTGCACCTAAAAAGGTTATTCTTTGGGATGGTATCAGTGTTGACTTTTTTATATTGACTGTATATCCCAGGGCTTGCAGCAAGTAAATGACTCTTTGTAAGTCTTCTGCTAGCTTGTTTTTGTTGTCCGCTTGTATCAGGCAGTCGTCCAGGTAGGGATAAATTTGGATTCCCTGAAGTCTGCAATGAGCGATTACTGATGCCAGGCATTTCGTGAACACTCTGGGCGCAGTAGATAAGCCAAAGGGCAATGCTGAGAATTGATAATGCTCTGATCCTGCAAGAAATCTGAGGTATCTTCTGCAATTTGGTCGTATGGGGACGTGCAGGTATGCCTCCTTGAGATCTAGAGTTACCAGCCAAGACTCCTTGCCCAGCATGGGAAGAAGCTGCTGTAGAGTCAGCATTTTGAATTTTGGAACAATGAGGAATGTGTTTAAAGCGGACAGGTCGAGAATAGGCCTCCATTTTTTCTCTTTTCTTGGTACCAGGAAGAGTCTGGAGTAAAATCCCTTTCCTTGTTCCATAGATGGTACCTTTTCCACAGCTCTCATTCTTACTAATTGAGCTATTTGTTTTAGAGCTTCTATCTTTTGATTTGGTGGTAGGTTTGGCATTCCTCTTTTCCTGGTAGAGTATGGAAATGAAACCTGTAACCTTGGTCTATAGTTTGCAAAATCCACTTGTCCCTTGTGATGTAATGCCAGTTCTTTGAAAATAAGGCTAGCTTTCCGCCTAAGGGTGCTGCTATTTGTTCCCTGGTAGGCGGTGCCAGAGCCAAGTCACTGTGATTGTCCTGTTGCAGTGGTAGTGGCTGTGTCTGTGCCTCGCTGGTTGTTGCCCTGCCACTGGCGTCCCCTGTAGGCACCCCTGGATTGATTTCTGCCTCTTGAACGCCTATTCCTGCCTCTCTGTGCTTTAGAGGAGTCTGGAAAGGACCAATTTTTGGAGGGCCAGTTCCTGCTAAACCTTGGAGGTTGGACCTGTAAGAAGTCTTTCACTGTTTGTACAGATTTTGCCTTCTCTTCCATTTTCTTCAGTACCTGCTGAGCAGGAGAACCAAATAAATTGACCTTGTCCATGGGAGCATCTAATAGTTTTGATTTGACATGGTCCGGCAAGGCCTGTTCTTTCAACCATGCATGCCTTCTGATAACTGTGCCAGTCATGGCTGATCTAAAGGAAGCCTCCAGTGCATCATAGCCGCATTTTAAAGAATGGTTACTAACTTGCTGAATGTTATGCACCATGTCTAGAACATATTTCTTATCTAAAGATTCATCAGAGGACAGTTTCTTAGTTAACTGATCAAGCATAAACTCCTGATATTGGATCATATGAAATTGACAGTTCAAGGCCCTAGCTGACAGAGTAGCAGAGGTGTATACTTTTTTACCCCATCTCTCTAAGGACCTGGATTCCCTTTCAGAGGGGAGGGGATTTTTAGCAGAGGTAGATGCTACTGCCTTAGGCCCCTGGGAGATAGTCTCGGGATCTGCAAAAGGAGCCTTGTATAAATGGTGATGTGTGTCCGGGACCCTGTAGAACCTATCGGGCTTAGCAGGGGCTGGAAGTAAAGAATCAGGAGCAGTACAAGCATCATTATACGCATCATCTACAACAGAAAGTACTGGAGGTATAGCTAAAGGCCTATGTTGTGGTAAATGCAAAAAGGTCCTAAGCCTTTTCCTGGAGTCTGAGAAATCTTGGCCCTGCCACTGAAAATGTTCCCTCATGGCATGTAGGGTTTCCCCAAAGGAAAATTCCTCAGGTGGAGAGGCAGAAGGAATCGACTCTTCAGCATCAGAGTCTTCGTAAGGAGAATAAGGAGCCTCTGGAGGGTCTGTATTGCCTGAATCATCAGAGGAATCATCCGTGGACACTGGCTCAGGGGGCTCTGCTCTAGGTCTCTTCTCTGGAGGTGGATGAGAGGCCCTGTCTGGATGAGGTTGGGATCCCCTTATTAAAGAAATGAGATCCTCTGCCAGAGAAAGCATTTGGGAACTGGAGCTGGGCCTGTGAGAGGGGGGCTTAACAGGCACAGTCTTAGTAGCTTTAGCTGATTTAGCCCTGGCAAAAGCCTTAATGGACATGGCTGCAGGAGGCCTAGCAGCTCCACGTGCAGGGGTTGATATATCCAAGGGAATAGTGTCCGATAATTCCTGAGAAACCACAACAGCAGGTTGGATTTCAGAAGCCGATTCTACCAGGTTAGAAGAGGCCTCGGTAGAAGGCATGGTTTCAGCTGAAGAAAGAACCGCTTGCTCGGTTTCGGCCGAAACCGAGACACTCGCGGTTTGCTTAACCACGGTTTCGGCCGAAACCGGGGACCGCGAGTGTCGGTCCTTTTCTTTGCGGTTTTTGGTAATTTGGGTAGTCGGAGGATCCGACGGCATAATATAGGCAAAATCAGAGCCGAAAAACTGCTCAGCAAACTCCGACCGACGTCTAAGCGTCCGTCGGTTAAAAGAAGCACAGGCTAGACAAGCTGCTACGTCGTGGTCTGGGCCTAAACAAGGTAAGCAGTAAGAGTGGAAATCTTTATGAGGTATTTGTTTCCCACAAGTTAAACAGTTATTCACTTTTTCTGACATCGGCTGAGGCAAGAAAGAGTCCCCAACGGGTACTTAGCTTTTAGAAGTCTTCAAGTAGTATTCGGTAGTAGTAATCTCTGGATCTGACCGACCGGCACTTGTGAACAGCTTCTGCTTGGGCGCCACGGCAAGAAAGACTGGGGAAAATGGTGTCGGCTGATGCCTTTATAGCCGAATAACTGCAGCTATGACGTCGGGTGAAGTGCGACACCAGCCGAAGCCAGACCCAGACTTTGGAATCCGGCCGACCGAAGGGCTGCCTGACGACAGGACAACCCATTTGTAAGGACTGCAGATGCATCCTTGAAGGACATCTGATAATGTAAAGTCCCAGCCCGAAAACGCGGGAACCTCCTGCAGCTGGGCCTGATAGGAACATGAAGATAAGCCTCTTTGAGATCCAGAGTTACCATCCAGTGATCCTTGCCTAGCAAAGGCAGAAGTTGTTGCAAAGTTAACATTTTGAATTTTGGAATGTCGAGGTATGTGTTGAGAATAGACAAATCCAGTATTGGCCTCCAAGTGTTCCCTTTCTTTGGTACAAGAAACAGGCGAGAATAAAATCCTAGGCCCTCTTCTGAGTGAGGGACCTCTTGGATAGCTCCCATTTTTAGAAGTAAAGCAATCTGTCTGTAAGCCTCAACCTTTTGCTGAGGAGGAACGTCTGGCATGCCTTTGAAAGGGGGCAAGGTGTGAAAATAAAACTTGTAGCCTCGATCTATAATGTCCAACACCCATTTGTCCTGGGTGACTAAAAGCCAATTTTGTCTGAAGAGTGCCAACTTTCCTCCCAGAGGAGCTGCCAGACAGGAGGGATCTGGCAGCTGAAGATACAGGTCATTGGGTTTGCTTACGAAAAGGCTGACCCCTGCCCTCACCAGAAGATTGTGCAGGGGAACTCCACGTCCTCGGTCTGAAGGAACCCTGAGCATGAGCTCTGCCCCTACCACGTCTAGATCTGCCTCTAGACTGTAAATCAGAAGAAGGATAAGCCCATCCCTTAGCAGGCCAATTTCTGCTAAACTTAGGGGGCTGTACCTGCAAAAATTTCTTAACAGTCTGCATGGACTTAGCTTTGTCTTCCATTTTCTTCAAAACCGACTCCACAGGAGAACCAAACAGAACTTCAGATTGAAGGGGAGCATCCAAAATTCGAGCTTTCACATGCTCTGACAAATTCTGATCCTTAAGCCAGGCGTGCCTACGAATAACTGATCCAGTGGCAGCCACCCTGGAGGAAGCCTGAAGAGCATCAAAACCACACTGTAGAGAGTGCTTACCCACCTGATCAGAGGCATGAACTAAATCTTGCAATTCTTTACACTCAATACCCTCTGCCAAAGCATCAACCTTAGATTTTAACTGACTCAATAAAAAATTCTGGTATTTCAGCATATGAAACTGGCAATTCAAAGCCCTCATCGCTAGAGTGGAAGAGGTATACACTTTTTTACCCCATCTATCCAAAGCTCTAGAATCTTTATCCAGAGGAACTGGATTCTTCACAATAGAAGCCCTGACACCCTTAGGTCCCTGGCTAATAGTCTCCGGGTCAGCTCTAGGGCTCTTATACAAATAGTTATGGGCCTCTGGCACTCTATAATACCTGTCTGGTTTAACAGGGGCAGGAGGTAAAGAATCAGGATTAAGGGAAGCTTCAGAGAAAACCTCCTGTACAACATCTAAAACAGGGGGAATAGCCAAAGGCCTATGCTGTGGTAAAAATAAAAATTCCCTAAGCCTCTTACGGGAATCTGAGAAATCCTGACCTTCCCACTTAAAATGCTCCCTCATGGAATGCAGGGTCTCAGAAAAGGAAAAATCCTCTGGAGGGGAAGCAGAAGGACAAGAATCCTCTGCATCAGAATCAGAATAAGGAGGAAAATCCTGAATATCCTCATCTGAAGACTCTGAGTAATCTGAGGAATGCTCCAAACCCTCTACCTCTGGCTCCACCCTAGGCCTCTTATCTGGGGGAGGCATAGAACCCCTGATTAAGGAAATCAAATCCTCTGCCATTTTCAGCATATGCTTTTTAGGTACAGAACTAGGGCTGACACCAGTGGAAGACAAACCAGGCCTGACCTTGGAAGGTGCTTTAGAGACAGAAGTAGAAGGCCTAACCACCTTATGCAGAGAAGGGACTACAGAAACCTGAGAGGCCCCCTCGGCCTGACCCGACTCCTGAGAGGCCACATCCTGCAAGATTAAAGTCTCCCCCTGAGATTCAGCTGAAACCTCGGCTGGATCCACAGATTCCACCGTAGTTTCTAAAGAACCGGCGTCCGCAACGGACGACTCATCCTGCTTAGACTTTAACGTTTTTTCTTTACGCTTCTTAGCGGTAGCGGGCGTCGGAGGATCCGACGGCATATTGTAATTACACCGCTTACCGAAGACAAGTCTAGCACAATCTAACCTGCGCTTATTAAATTTAGCACAAAAGCGACACCCGACTACGTCGTGCTCAGGCCCCAAGCAAGGAATACAAAGAGAGTGGTAATCCCTATGAGGTATCTGCTTCCCACAAGAAATACAATTATTTACTTTTTCTGACATCCGGATTAAACTGAGGCAAGAAAAGACAAAAATATTCCCCAACGGGGTACTTAGCCCAACTTGGTCTTCGGTCTGAAACTCAGAATACGAAAATTTCAGGACGCCGAACGGCACTTGCAAACGTTGCTTCTGCTTCGGACCATGCGGCAAGAAAGACTGAGGATATGGCATCGGTCATGCGCTTTAGTACCACTGCGCACTGACGTCAGATCTAAGCGACCATGACCGATGCCAGCCTAACACTTTGGTATTCGGGACGACCGAGGACAGCGGACTACCCACAGGTTATGACTGCAGCAATGTGAGATGAAGAACATCATGTAAAAGGAATAAAATGAATACCTTCAGTTACAAGCAAATACACCACAAAGGTTGTACAGGATAGAAAAGGTATAGAAAAGTTCAGCTAGGTCAGAGGGGACGGAGGGAGGATAACCTGGACTGCAGCAGTGTGAACACTTGAATATCTACATTTATGGTAGGTACAAAACTGTACTATGTTCATTGTGTTACACTGCAGTCATCACACTTGGGTTGAATCCCAAAGCTAAGGATGGGTGGTGGAACTAAACAAGGTCTGGAGAGGCTAGTAGGCTCTGCAGAACTGCAGTGACAAAGCCAGCTCTGGTTTTAGAGTACAGAGGTAAGTGATAGTGCTTGGTGAAGGTGTGCACTGAACTCCAAGTTGCAGCCTCCAAAATATCCTTGGTTGGTACCCCTCTGAGGAAGGCTGTTGATGTTGCTGTAGCCCTGGTGGAATGGGGCCTGATGTTACCAGGCACAGGTTTCCAATGGTGTGTGTAGCAGAAACGGATACAATGTCCTATCCATTTTGAAATGGTCTGTTTTGAGATGGCCTTTCCTTGTGATCCGGCAGCATAGGATACAAAGAGCTGGCCAGATTTTCTGAAAGCCTTAGTTTTATCCAAGTAGTAACATAATTGTCTGTGAATGTCCAAAGAGTGTAGGAGCCTTTCCCCTTTGTTCTGGGGGTTTGGATAAAAGGTGGGCAAATGGATGGTTTGGTTTAGGGCCACACTGGATACCACCTTTGGCATAAAGGAAGGGTTAGTACATAAAGAGACTCTGTCTTGATGAAAAATGATGAAAGGCTCCACTGCCATTAGGGCCTGTAGTTCGGAGACTCTTTGTGCTGAAGTTAATGCTAGCAGCAGGGCAATTTTCCATGATAGGAGCTGTAGATCAGCTGTGAAAGCTGGTTTAAAGGGTGGTAATGTAAGCTTTTCTAAAACAAAGTTGAGATCCCAAGTTGGTGTTGGTGCTCTCCGGGGCGGTCTTATGTTCTTAGCCCCTCTGAGGAACTGTCTTAGTAATGGATGTGAAAATATAGGAGGATCCGTGTTGTATTGAACTGAAATAGCTGAGGTATGGATCTTAATAAATGAGAAGGAAAGTCCTTTGTGCAACATCTCAGTTAAATATTGTAGAAACAGGAATATTTGGGAAAAGGAGTTTTTGGCCTTTAGCCTGGTTCCAGGCGCAGAATCTTTTCCATTTGTCTGAATAGACTTTCCTGGTGCTGGGCCTCCTGGCCTCCAGAATGACATCCATCACAGCTTTAGAGAGAAGTGTTGACTGGTTGTTTAGGCAATTTGCCATGCAGCCAGATTTAAAGTCTTGAGCTGGCTGTGTAGAATCTGATTGTTTTGCTGAGTGAGCAGGTGAGGAACTGGAGGTAAAATCCATGGTGGGTCTTGAGCCATGTTCCTTAGTATTGGATACCAGTGTTGGCGTGGCCAGGCTGGAGCAATGAGTATCATTTGTGGTCTCTCTAATCTGGCTTTCAGCAGCACCTTTGCCAGAGGAGGCAGTGGAGGAAAGGCATACACTGTCGATGTTTTCCAACTGAATGAGAGGGCGTCCACTTTCCAAGCTAGTGTGTGGTATGTCCTTGTGCAGAATTTCCGTAGTTGGTAGTTTTGGGGGAAAGCAAACAGATCTATGTCTGGGCTCCCCCACTTTTGAGTTATCACTGCGAATACTTGTGGATCTAGTTTCCACTCGTGAGGATCTATGATGCTTCTGCTTAGATCGTCTGCCAATGTGTTTTTCTTTCCTGGCAGGAATTGTGCTTGTAGTTGAACTTGGTAGGTCAGTGCTGTGTTCCACAAGGTCATTGCTTGTCTGCATAGGGGGTAGGAGTGTGTGCCCCCTTGCTTGTTTATGTACCACATCACTGTGGTATTGTCCATCTTTATTAGGAGTTGTCCTGGATGTAGGAGGTCCTTGAATGCTGTTAGGGCATTTTGTACAGCTAGCATCTCTTTTTGATTGATATGTAGATGCCTTTGCTCTGCAGACCATTTGCCCTGCCATGTGTGCTCCCCAGGCATAATCTGATGCATCTGTTGTTATAGTTTGCCTGGCTGTGGGTAAGGTAAAAGGCTGACCCTTGTTGAGGTGACATGCCTGAGCCCACCATAGAAACTCCTGTTGAAGGCAAGGAATGAGTGGAATTATTGTTTCCAAGCTGTGGCTGTATTGAGTCCATATGCTTTTCAGATACCATTGTAATTTCCTCATAGGCAGTTTTGCAAATGGTATTAGTAGTATGCAAGATGCCATGAATCCCAAGGCCTGCAGAATTTTTCTTGCAGGGAGTTGGGTCTTTGTTGCCATCATTTTGAAGTATTGAGTCAGTTGTCCTTGCTTGTCTGGCATGAGATAAGCCATCTGGGCCATTGTATTTAAGCTGGCACCCAGGAATATTATGTATTGTGAGGGCACTGGTTTTGACTTCTTTTCGTTTACTGTGTACCCTAGGCAACTTAGTAGGTTTTTGACAAACACCAGATGCTTTAATAGAATGTCCTTGCTTTCTGCTTGAATAAGGCAGTGGTCCAGGTATGGATATATTTGAATCCCTCTTTGTCTGCAGTATGCAATTACTGGTGCCAGGCATTTTGTGAAGACCCTGGGCGCAGTAGATGAGCCAAAGGGCAGTGCAGAGAATTGGTAATGAGTTGAACCTGCTATAAATCGGAGGTATCTTCTGCAATTTTGTCTGATAGGGACATGCAGGTATGCCTCCTTGAGGTCCAACGTTACTAGCCAAGCCTTCTTGCCCAGCATGGGAAGAAGTTGCTGTAGTGTTAGCATCTTGAATTTGGGTACTTTCAGGTATGTGTTTAGAACTGAGAGGTCCAGAATGCGTCTCCAGGCTTTGTCCTTTCGGGGAACTAGAAAGAGTCTTGAGTAAAATCCTTGCCCTTGCTCCTGTGTAGGAACCTGCTAAATGGCTCTCATGTCCATGAGAGCTGAAATTTGCTTTTGAGCCTCTGCCCATTGATTTGGTGGCAGGTTTGGCATTCCTTTTATCCTTGGCAAAGTGTGAAAGTGGAATCTGTATCCTTGAGATACAATATTTAGGACCCATTTGTCTTTTGTGATGATGTGCCAGTTGTCTGCAAAAAGTGCTAGTTTTCCCCCAAGGGAGCTGCCAAGAGGGTTTTGTTTGGTAGTCTGAGGGGTAAGTCATTGTGTTTGTCTTCTGGTAGTTTGAGACCTGTCTTCTCCTACTTTTTGGGTTGTGGCACCCCATTGTCAAGGCTGGTAAGAGCCTTGTGACTGGCCTCTGCCCCTTGGGCGTCTGTATCTGCCCCTCTGTGGTCTGGCAGAAGCTGGAAAGGACCAGTTTTTCGTTGGCCAATTTCTGCTGAAACGAGGGGGTTTAACCTGTAAAAAAATCCTTGACTGCCTGCATAGATTTTGCCTTATCCTCCATTTTCTTTAAAACCGCTTTTGCTTTTATACCAAATAAAACATCCTGCTGTAAAGATGCATCCAATAACTTTGCTTTAACATGATCAGGTAAAGTTTGTTCTTTTAACCAAGCATGCCTACGTATGACAGACCCTGTCACTGCTGCTCTACAAGAAGCTTCCAATGAATCAAATCCACATTGCAAAGTATGTTTTCCCACTTGTTCAGCTGCATGCAACAAATGTTACATTTCCTTGTAATCAGGCTGTTCTGTATGTGTGAGCATTTTTTGTTTTAATTGAGACATCAAATATTGTTGATATTTCAGCATGTGAAACTGACAATTTAAGGCCCTCATAGCTAGAGTAGCTGAGGTATATACTTTCTTTCCCCATCTATCTAGTGCACTAGAATCCCTTTCAGAGGGCACAGGATTTTTAGCAATAGAGGCCTTAACCTTTTTGGGACCCTGGGAAATAGTTTCTGGGTCAGCAACAGGGCTTTTATATATGAATTTGTGAGAGTCAGGGACTCTGTAGTATCTGTCTGGTTTGGCTGGTAGTGAATCTGGGTTAAGGCTAGATTCTGAATAAACATCATCCACAATGTCTAACACGGATGGAATAGCAAGTGGTCTGTGCTGCGGTAGTAAAAGGAACTCTCGGAGCCTTTTCTTAGAATCAGAATAATCCTGGCCTTCCCAGTGGAAATGTTCCCTCATGATATGTAAGGTTTCCCCAAGAGAGTAGTCTTCTGGGGGAGATGCAGAAGGGATAGACTCTTCAGCATCAGAGTCTTCATAAGGGGGAAAGGAATATTCCTCTTCCTCAGAGGAGTCTGAGGAAATTGAAACCTGCTCAGAGGAAGTGTAGTCCTCCTCCTGTCTTGGCCTTTTATCAGGAGGGGGATGGGAACCCCTGATTAGGGTTAATTAAGTCTTCAGCCATCTTAAGCATCTGTTTCTTACGCATGGGGCCTTGTACTGGAGACTGCTGTACAGTCTTCTTTGTTTTTAAAGGAGTTTTCAGCTTTGCATAGGATTTAATAGTGAGTGTAGTCAGTCTGAAGACACCTTCTGTAACTGAAGGCATTTCAACTGCACCGGAATCTCCTTCAGGCATGGAGTCGGAAGGGCCTAAAGGTAAAGGTTGTGGAGGCCTAGCAATCTCCGCTTGTGAATCAGATGTCGCTTGGGGTTCTAAATCAGCGGTCGTCAGGGGCTGCGTAGGCGCCTCACTGAAAACCAGAGAACCGGTGACTGGCCTAGCAGAGGCCTCGGATTCTGGTTTGGGTCTCGGCTGCCTGTCCTTATCTTTGCATTTTTTATGCATTCCGGTCGTCGGTTGCTCCGATGGCGTGGTATAATTAAATTTCCTACCAAAATAATGTCGGGCGAAATCAAACCGACGTTTAATAGTTCGTTTATTAAACCTAGCACAAAACCGACAACCTAACATCGTGGTCTGGGCCTAGGCAAGGAATACAATAAGAATGAAAGTCCTTATGAGGTATTTGCTTCCCACAAGAAATGCAATTGTTAACTTTTTCTGACATCGGACTGAGGCAAGAAAAGGTTCCCCAACGGGGTACTTAGCTTTATTGAAGACTTCGGTCTGAAATTCGATTTGAAAATCTCATGAGTCGGCCGACCGGCATTTGCGAACTGCTTCTGCTTCGGGCACTGCGCGGCAAGAAAGACTGAAGAAAATGGCGTCGGATGCCTCTTATATACCCCTGGCACACTGACGTCAGGGAAGAAGCGACAGCAACTGACGCTGGACCAAGACTTTGGAACTCTGGCCGACTGCGGGACCACCTGACGGCAGGATAACCCAAGTGTGATGACTGCAGCAGTGTAACACGATGAACATCAGAAAGTCAGAGGCCATCTCTTAGCAGAAACCCTGAAACACCACAAGGCCTAGAAGATCAGCCAAGAGCCTTTGGTGGGGGCCAGTGGGAGGGTGCGATGACTGGAAGATCATCAACAACTCAGATGGAACACTATGGTAAGACATAACTTCTTTATCTGCAGTTGTTACTCATCTTCCTCTTCATCACTGAAGGGACAGAATCCCAAGCTACTTGGAGAGCCTGGGTGGCCCTTATGGAAGAACATTCCTGAGAACCACTGAGCCAAAGACCGCTCTTCCCCTGGAGATCAGATCCAATTTGTAATGCTTGATGAAGGTACGGGGTTTAGCCCAAATGGCTGCTGCAGAGATGTCATCCATGGAGGCCCTAGAGTGGAAGGAAACAGACATTGCGATAGCCCTAGTTGAGTGAGCTTTGATTTGAGCAGGCTTAGATTCATTCGTAAGCGAATATGAGAAAGTAATGCAATCCCCGAGCCATTTTGACAAAGTAACTTTAGATACTGCACACCCCACATTCTAGGACCAGAAAAGGAAATGAAAAGTTGGTCCGACTTGCGCAACGACTTAGTTCTGTCCAGATAGAAAAACAATTGTCTATGAACATCCATGAATGCAGAGATATTCTCCCTTGTTTGAGAATACTGTCTGCATTCATTGGATGTTCACAGACAACTGCTTTTCTATCTGGACAGCCACTAGGGATGCACAAGCCAGTGCATTTCTTTGTGCCAGTTCCAAGCCCGGATAAATGGGGAGTGTTGCGTCAGGAAGGGTATCCGGC
Organism: Protopterus annectens; assembly: GCF_019279795.1. Classification (NCBI taxonomy): domain Eukaryota; kingdom Metazoa; phylum Chordata; order Ceratodontiformes; family Protopteridae; genus Protopterus; species Protopterus annectens. The sequence continues at coordinate 127,690,318 of NC_056739.1, read as the reverse complement.
ATAAAACCTATGCCGAATGACTTATGCGGAGAGCATTTCATATTTTCATACCGGATCGGTCGAGGCCCGGGTTAACAATGGCCGCCACCAGTACTGTTAGCCAACAGGGAGCTGGCGGAAATTGGGCTACTGTTGGCTGAAGGAGAAGAGGAGGGGGAAGGCATGCCCAAAGGCAGGAAGAGAGGAGGAAGGCTAGGAGTGTAGCAGTGAGGGTAGGAACTTTGAATGTTAGCAGTATGACTGGTATAGGGAGAGAGCTAGCTGATTTGATGGAGAGAAGGCAGGTTGATATATTGTGTGTGAAAGAGACCAGATGGAAGGGAAGTAAGGCCAGGTGTATAGGAGGCGGGTTCAAATTGTTCTATCATGGTGTGGATGGCAGGAAAAATGGGGTAGGGGTTATCCTAAAGGAACAGTATGCCAAGAGTGTTTTGGAAGTGAAGAGAGTGTCTGACAGAGTGAAGTTTATGAAGCTTGAAATTTATGGTATAATGATGAATGCTGTTAGTGCATATGCTCCACAAGCTGGGTGCACGATGGATGAGAAAGAAACATTTTGAAGTGAGTTGGATGAAGTGGTGGTGAGTGTACCCAAGGGTGAGACACTAGTGATTGGAGCGGACTTCAATGGGCATGTTGAAGTGAACAGAGGGGATGAGGAAGTGATGGGTAGGTATGGTGTTGAGAGGAATGTAGAAGGTCAGATGACTGTGGATTTTGCGAAAAGGATGGACATGGCTGTGGTGAATACGTATTTTAAGAAGAGGGAGGAGTATAGGGTGACGTACAAGAGTGGAGGAAGATGCATTCAGGTGGATTGTAGGAGGGCCAGTCAAAAGGAGATTGGAGACTGTAAAGTGGTGACAGGGGAAAGTATAGTTAAGCAGCATAGAATGGTGGTCTGTAGGATGACGGTGATCAAGAGGAGGACGAGTGTGAAGGCAGTGCCAAGAATTAAATGGTGGAAGTTAAAAAAGGGTGATTGTGAGGTGGAGTTCAGGGAAGAGTTAAGACGGGCACAGGGAGGCAGTGAAGAGTTACCGAATAGCTGGGTAACTACAGCAGAGCTAGTAAGGGAGACTGCTAGAAAGGTGCTTGGTGTGACATCTGGACAGAGGAAGGAGGACAAGGAGACCTGATGGTGGAATGAGGAAGTACAGGAGAGTATACAGAGGAAGAGGCTGGCGAAGAAGTGGGATTGTCAAAGAGATGAAGAATGTAGTTATGAGTATAAGGAGATGAGGCACATGGCAAAGAGAGAGGTGGCAAAGGCTAAGGATAAGGCATATGGAGAGTTGTATGAGAGATTGGACACTAAAGAGGGAGGAAAAGGACTCGTACAGATTGGCTAGACACAGGGACAGAGCTGGGACAGAGCTGGGAAAGATGTGCAGCAGATAAGGGTGATAAAGGAGAGTGAGGGAAACGTACTCACAAGTGAGTAGAGTGTGTTGAGTAGATGGAAAGAGTACTTTGAAGGGCTGATGAATGAAGAGAATGAGAGAGAGAAGGTTGGATGATGTGGGGATAGTGAATCAGGAAGTGAAACAGATTAGCAAGGAGGAAGTAAGGACGGCTATGAAGAGGATGAAGAATGGAAAGGCTGTTGGCCCAGATGACATACCAGTGGAAGCATGGAGGTGCTTAGGAAAAATGGCAGTGGAATTTTTAACCAGATAGTTTAATGAAATTTTGGAAAGTCAGAGGATGCCTGAGGAGTGGAGAAAAAGTGTTTTGGTACCTATCTTTAAAAAGAAGGGTGATGTGCAGAGCTGCAGTATCTACAGATGGATTCAACTGATCAGTCACAGCTTGAAGTTATGGGAAAGAGTAGTGGAAGCTAGGTTAAGAAGGGAGGTGATGATTAGTGATCAGCAGTATGGTTTCATGTCAGGAAAGAGCACTACAGATGCGATGTTTGCTCTGAAATTGTTGGACAAATACAGAGAAGGTCAGGAGTTGCATTGTGTCTTTGTGGACTCAGAGAAAGCATATGACAGGGTGCCTGGAGAGGAGTTGTGCTATTATATGAAGAAGTCGGGAGTGGCAGAGAAGTATGTAAGAGTGGTACAGGATATGTACAAGGGTAGTGTGACATTGGTGAGGACTGCGGTGGGAGTGACAGATACGTTTAAGGTGGAGGTGGGATTACATCAAGGATCAGCTCTGAGCCCTTTCTTATTTGCAGTGGTGATGGACAGGTTGACAGATGAGATCAGACAGGAGGCCCTGTGGACTATGATGTTTGTAGATGACACTGTGATATGTAGTGAGAGAAGGGACCAGGTTGAGGAGACCCTGGAGAGGTGGAGATATGCTTTAGAGAGGAGAGGAATGAAGGTCAGCAGGGCTAAAACAGAATATATGTGTGTAAATGAGAGGGAGGGTAGAGGAATGGTGAGGATGCAGGGAGTAGAGCTGGTAAAGGTGGATGAGTTTAAGTACTTGGGATCAACAGTTCAGAGTAATGGTGAGTGTGGAAGAGATGTGAAGAGAGGACAGGCAGGGTGGAATGGGTAGAGAAGAGTGTCAGGAGTGATTTGTGACAGACAGGTACCAGTAAGAGTGAAAGGGAAGGTCTACAAGAGGGTAGTGAGACCAGCTATGTTATATGGGTTGGAGACGGTGGCATTGACAAAAAGGCATGAGTCAGAGCTGGATGTGGCAGAGTTACAGATGTTAAGATTTGCACTGGGTGTGACTAGGATGTACAGGATTAGGAATCAGTATATTAGAGGGTCAGCTCAGGTTGGACAGTTTGGAGACAAAGCAAGAGAGGCAAGACTGCGTTGGTTTGGAAGTGCGGAGGAGGGATGCTGTGTATATTGGGAAAAGGATGCTAAGGATGGAGCTGCCAGGTAAGAGGAAAAGAGAAAGGCCTAAGATAAGGTTTGTGGATGTGGTGAGAGGACATACAGGCGGTCGGTGTGAAAGAGCATGATGCAGAGGACAGGAAGAAATGGTAACAGATGATCCACTGTGACAACCCCTAATGGGAAAGTACAGTTTTGTACCTACCATAAATGTAGATGTCCGATAGGTATGCATCTGCAGTCATCACATATGGGTTGTCCTGCCTCAGGCAGCCCTTCGGCCGGATTCCAAAGTCTGGGTCCGGCGTCGGCTGATGTCGCCCCTTCCCCGACGTCAGAGCGCCTGGGGTATAAAAGCGTCAGCCGACACCATTTTCCTCAGTTTTTCTTGCCCCAGATGCCAGGTGCCCTCTAAGGAAGGCTAAATTTGGAGAAATGCAATAAATTCCAAACATGCAAAAAAATATATACATATATAAAAACAAATACACCATAATAGATAACCCCAGCTAGCTATGACAGGGGAATGTACCCAAGAAATACCACAGAGGGGAAGGCGGGAGGGTAAACCTGACTGCAGATGCACAGTTTTTCCATGAAAGGAGTAACAGAAACGAATGCAATTCCCTATCCATTTCGAAATTGTCTGTTTTGAAATTGCTTTTCCTTGTGCACCAGCAGCATATGCTACAAACAACTGGTCAGTTTTTCTGTAATTTTTAGTTCTGTCCAAGTAGTAGCGCAACTGTCTGTGTATGTCCAGGGTGTGCAGAAGCTTTTCCCCTTTGTTTTGTGGATTTGGAAAGAAGGTAGGTAGGTGAATAGCTTGGTTTAATGAGACCCTAGATACCACCTTTGGCATAAATGAAGGATTGGTTCTCAGTGAGACTCTGTCTTGATGAAAAATAAGAAATGGCTGTACTGCCATCAGGGCCTGTAACTCAGATACTCTTCTTGCTGAGGTTATGGCCAGAAGGAAGGCAGTCTTCCACAAGAGGAACTGTAGTTCTGCAGATGCTGCTGGTTCAAAGGGAGGCAGTGTTAGTTTTTCCAACACGAAGATAAGGTCCCAAAGTAGGCAGTGGTGGTTTCCTTGGAGGATTGATGTTTTTAATTCCTCTTAGAAACTGTCTTAGCAGAGGATGAGAGAAGACAGGTTGAACAGTATTGTACTCTGCTGAAATTGCTGAAGCATGAATTTTAATGGAAGAGTAAGACAGGCCATTGTGGAGCATTTCTGCTAAATATTCCAGGATATGCGCCATGTTCACAACTGTTGTATCTAGGCCCTTTGAGGTGCTCCAGGTGTGAAATCTTTTCCATTTTGCTGAGTATGCCTTTCGTGTGGAAGGCTTGCGAGCTTCCATGATGATATCCTTCACTCTCTTGGATAGCTTATCCTGGTGATGATTCAAGGAATTTTCCAGGCAGCTAGCTGTAATGCTTTCAGGTTGGAATGCAGAGTTTTGTAATTTTGCTGTGTCAGGAGAAGCGGCCATTGTGGCAGAAACCATGGTTTTGTCCGTGACATGCTCTTTAGCAACCAGTGCTGTCTTGGCCAGTCCGGAGATATCAGAATCACTCTTGGCTGCTCTGCCCTGATCTTCAGTAAGACCTTGGTCATTAATGGAAGAGGTGGGAAGGCATGCACTGTTAGAGCTCTCCAGCTGAAAGAGAGGGCGTCCACTTTCCATGCTTGTGGGTGGTATGTCCTTGTGCAGAATTTGTCCAGCTGATGATTGTGTGGGGAGGCAAAGAGGTCTATGTCCGGTCTCCCCCATGATTGTGTTATCTGATGGAAGATGTCTGGGTGCAGCATCCATTCGTGTGCATCCATGGTGTTCCTGCTTAAGCTGTCCGCCAGTATATTGTCCTTTCCTGGTACAAACTGGGATTGCAGCTGTATTTTGAGAGTCAGGGAAAGTTTCCATAGATTCATTGCCAGTCTGCAAAGAGGGTAGGAATGGGTGCCTCCTTGCTTGTTTATGTACCACATAACTGTAGTGTTGTCTGTCCTTATTAGCAGGTGGCCTTGATGTAGAAATAACTTGAAGGCCTCGATTGCATGTATCACTGTCAGCATTTCCTTTTGGTTTATGTGCATGCGTAGCTCTTTTTGTGACCATAGTCCTTGAATGCATCTTCCTTCCATGTGCGCTCCCCATCCGTGGTCTGAAGCGTCTGTTGTAATGGTTTAGCTGGCTATTGGTTTGCTGAAGGGCAAACCCCTGTTTGACTGGCTTGCTTGAGCCACCACAAAAATTCCCTTTGAAGGCATGGAATGAGTGGTATCAAAGTTTCCAAGCTGTGACTGTGCTGAATCCATAAACTCCTTAGGTACCATTGGAGTTTCCTCATATGTAGCCTTGCTTGAGGAATCAGAAGAATGCAAGAAGCCATGTAACCCAGGGGCTGCAGGATTTTCCTTGCAGTCAGCTGAGTTTGTCTTGACAGGTTTTTGAAGTAATCCGGTAGTTGGTTTTGTTTTTCTTCTGTGAGGAAAGCCATTTGGGTGGTTGTGTCTAGATCCGCACCCAGAAAAGTTATTCTTTGGGATGGTACAAGTCTTGACTTGTGAATGTTGACTGTACATCCCAAGGCCTGAGGAAGATAGATGGCATAATTCAAGTGTTTTACCAAAATTTGTTGGCTGTCCGCTTGTGTAAGGCAGTCGTCCAGATACGGGTATATTTGCATCCCCTGAAGTCTGCAGTGTGCAATTACTGATGCCAGGCATTTCGTGAATACTCTGGGCGCAGTAGATAAGCCAAAGGGCAATGCTGAGAATTGATAATGCTCTGAACCTGCAAGAAATCTGAGGTGTCTTCTGCAGCTTTGTCTGATAGGGACATGCAGGTATGCCTCCTTGAGGTCCAGAGTTACCAGCCAAGACCCCTTGCCCAGCATGGGAAGGAGTTGCTGTAGAGTCAGCATTTTGAATTTTGGCACAATGAGATAAGTATTTAGTGCGGACAAGTCGAGAATAGGCCTCCATTGCTTTTCTTTTCTTGGAACAAGGAAGAGTCTGGAATAAAATCCTTGGCCTTGTTCTGAGAGGAACCTTTTCTATTGCTTTCATTTTCATTAAGTTGGAGATTTGTTTCAAAGCCTCTGCCATTTGATTTGGTGGCAGGTCTGGCATGCCTTTTCTTTTCGGTAATGTGTGGAAATGGAACCTGTATCCTTGGTCTATTATTTGTAGTGTCCATTTGTCCCTTGTAATAATGTGCCAATTTTCTGAAAATAAGGAAAGCTTTCCGCCCAAAGGTGCTTCCAATTGAGCCCTGGTTGGCGGTGTCAAAGTAAAGTCATTGAGTCTGTCCTTGTGCAGCAGTTGTAGGCCCTGCACTACCTCTCTGGTTGGGATGCTGCCATTGACATCCTCTGTAGGAGCCTCTAGCTTGCCCTCTACCTCTGGCACGCCTGTTCTTGCCTCTCTGAAATCTGTCTGTGTCTGGAAAGGACCAGTTCTTGGAAGGCCAATTTCTGCTGAATCTTGGTGGTTGGACTTGCATAAAATATTTGACTGTTTGTACAGATTTTGCCTTTTCTTCAAATTTCTTTAAGACCTCCTGAGCAGTGGAGCCAAATAACTTTTGCTTTTCCAGTGGAGCATCCAGAAGCTTTGCTTTAACATGGTCTGACAGAGATTGTTCCTTCAGCCAAGCATGCCTACGTATGACTGCACCTGCCATAGCTGACCTACATGAAGCTTCCAATGCATCATAACCACACTGCAAGAAATGGTTGCTAACCTGTTGAGAGTTATGTACCAGATCCTTAAGTGTTTTGCGATCTAGGGGTTCAGGTGAAGACAGCTCTTTATGCAGTTCTTCTAACACATATTCTTGGTACTGTATCATATGAAATTGACAGTTTAAAGCCCTCATAGAAAGGGTAGCAGAAGTATACACTTTTTTACCCCATCGCTCTAAAGCCCTGGACTCCCTTTCAGAGGGGAGTGGATTTTTTGTAGTGACAGCTGCAACCCCTTTAGGGCCGTGGGAGATAGTTTCTGGATCAGCAGAGTGGGCCTTGAAAAGGAAAAGGTGTGATTCCGGGACCCTGTAGTACCTATCGGGTTTGGCAGGAGCCGGAGGGAGAGTGTCAGGGGTTATGCTAGATTCAGAGTACACATCATCAATGACATTCAAAATAGGGGGAATAGCCAAAGGTCTATGCTGAGGCAAATGCAAGAAGGTCCTTAATCTCTTCCTGGAATCAGAGAATTCCTGGCCCTGCCATTGGAAATGCTCCCTCATAGTGTGCAGAGTTTCCCCAAAAGACAGTTCTTCAGGAGGGGAGGCCGAAGGGATAGATTCCTCTGCATCTGAATCCTCGTAGGCCGGGAAAGCCTCCTCCTGGTAGTCCAAGAGAGCAGAGCCATCAGAGGCCTCATCTGAGGAGAGGGGATCAGAGGGCTCAACCCTGGGCCTTTTTTCTGTAGGAGGTTGAGCGCCCCTGTCCGGATGAGGCTGAGAGCCTCTAATTAATGAAATAAGGTCCTCTGCTAGACTAAGTATCTGAGAACCTGTAGTGGGTCCCTGAGGGATAACCCTGGGAGGCATAGATTTTGAGTGTTTAGCAGCTTTAGCCCTAGAGAATGCCTTAATAGACATGGATGCAGGAGGCCTGGCTGCACCACGTGCTGGTGTAGTTTTTTCTAAGGGAATGGTGTCGGAAGGTTCCTGGACACCAGATTCCAATGGAGATTCAACAACCGATACAGTAGTGGCCTCCGGGGCCGAGGTTGTCGGTTGTACGGTTTCGGCGGACGGTAGTACCAAGGACTCAGTTTCAGCCGAGACCGAGACACTCGCGGTAGGCCTGGCCGTGGTTTCAGCCGAAACAGTGGACCGTGCGTGTCGGTCCTTGTCCTTCCGTTTCTGTATTAAATGTGAAGTCGGAGTCTCCGACGGCATTTTGTAAGCAAAACTAGCCCCAAAAAATTCCTCTGCAAACTCCGTCCGACGTCTTAGAGTGCGTCGGTTGAAGGAAGCATAGGCGGAACAGGCCGAGACATCGTGGTCTGGGCCTAGGCAAGGTAGGCAGTAAGAGTGGAAATCCTTATGAGGTATTTGTTTCCCACAAGTTAAGCAATTATTAATTTTATCTGACATCGGCTGAGGCAAGAAAGAGTCCCCAACGGGGTACTTAGCTTTTGAAGTCTTCGGTTTAGCTGAATTACAGGAGCTGGCCGACCGGCACTTGCGAACTGCTTCTGCTTCGGGCACCACGCGGCAAGAAAGACTGAGGAAAATGGTGTCGGCCGACGCTTTTATACCCCAAGCGCTCTGACGTCGGGGAAGGGGCGACATCAGCCGACGCCGGACCCAGACTTTGGAATCCGGCCGACCGAAGGGCTGCCTGAGGCAGGACAACACATGTGATGACTGCAGATGCATCCTTGAAGGACATCAACCGTAAGATGATAATGATGATGATGATGATGATGTATTCTCCCTAGTTTGAATAATTTGGAAAGAATACAGGGAGCTCAATGGACTGGTTAATAGAAAAGTCGGAAACTACCTTGGGGAGAAAGGAAGGATTAGTACGAAGTGATACTCTGTCCTTATGGAAGGTCAGATATGGACTCTATGCATAAGGCTTGCAACTCAGATATTTATCTGGTTGAAGTGACCGCTACATAAAAACAAGGATTTCCATGACAGGAATTTTAGATGACATGTTGCAGCAGGTTCAAAAGGGGGTAGAGAGAGAGAGACTGGAGAACCCGGGAGAGATTCCATCACTCCACAGACTATCTAATAGGAGGTCTGCTATGGAAAATTCCCTTGAGGAAAGTCTTGCAAAGTTGGGTGGAAATCAGCGGGACTCCATCAGAACCATTATGGAAGTTGGAAATAGCTGCTAAATGGACTCAAATGGTGGAAGCTGACACACCATTGTCTAACAACTCAGGGAGACAATGAAGAATAGTAGCTACAGGAGTTGAAAACAGATTTAGCATCCGATTATGTGACCAGATAAAGAATCTTTTCCATTTGTCCCTGTAAAGTTTTCTGGTGGATGGTTTATGGGAGGCCAGGATAACATCACGGACAGATGAAGAGAGGATATCCTGCCTAGCAACTAACAGAAGTGGAGAAGCCAAACAGTCAGCTTGAGAGTGGATAGATTCGGGGGAGTCAGCCCTTGTGGGTGAGATATGAGGTCCTGACGAGTGTCCAGGATCCAAGGAGGTTGTAACAGGTGAGGTCGGAGGAAGGGAAACCACACTTGATGAGGACAGAATTGGGCAATGAGGATCACTTTGTTTCTTAACCGAATAGCTTTACTTAAAAAAGGAGGGATCAGAGGTATCAGAGGATAAGCATAAAGGAGACCCGTGGGCCAATCGTGAGTCAAAGCGTCTCTCGGTGACTCCCCATGAGGGGAAAGAGGGCAAAGTAGCTGTGCATTTTATGTTTGAGGGGAGGCGAAAAGGTCGCAGCATGGCTGGCCCCAATGGCTGAAGATTTCTGCCGTCACACACAGATTGAGACCACTCGTGAGGACAGAGGATGCATCTGCTCAGCTTGTCCGCAATCACGTTGGAGCTTCCCGGGATATGCATTGCGATCAGAAAGCGGTTGGAAGCTATTGCCCAATGCCAGATTCTCATGGCTTCGTGACATAGGGGGTAGGATTTGGTCTCCCCCTGTTTATGTACCAGACAACGGACATGTTGTCCAACTGGATAGCAATCATTCCAGACAGAAGGAGCAGATGGAATGCTTGCAACGCCAATAGCACCGCTCTTAACTCCAGGACATTGATATGCAAGTTAACCTCTATGCTGGACCATGTGCCTTGGACTGACTTTCCCTGGAAGTGGCCCCCCAACCCTGTCAGAGAAGCGTCTGTGGTCACTGTGGCACTGGGATGGGGAGCCTGGAAGGGGCGACACCAAAGATTTTTGTCTGTACTCATCCACCAGAGGAGATCTTGTTTGCAGGAGTTGGTGATGGGAATCTGTGAGCTCAGGGGATGAAGATTGGATAACCACTGGGACATGAGGAGCCATTGCAGCAGTCTCATATGTAATCTGGCGAGGGGAACAATTGGGATAGCTGCTGCCATAGACCCCAGAGCTTGAAGAACTTCCCTTGCAGACATCTTCCTTTGACAGAGTATCACTTGAACTTGTGCCCTTAATCTCTGAAGCCTGTGAGAGGGAAGAGAGACCAGACTTATTTGGGTGTTGAATACTGCCCCTGCCCCTATAAATTCCAATTGTTGCGAGGGCTGAAGGTTGTATTTTTCCCAGTGAATGGTGATGCCCAACGACTCCGCTAGTACTAGAGTGTAGCGGAGGGCCCTGACCAGGAGGCGCTTGGTGGGGGCAGAGAGGAGCCAATCGTCTAAATATGGAAACACCTGGAATCCCTGAAGTCTCAGATGAGCTGTGACCACTGCTAGGCATTTCATGAACACTCTGGGGGCCATCAAGAGACCGAATGGTAGGGCTCTGAATTGGTAATGATTGGCCCCCAGCTGGAAGCGAAGGAGACTCCTGGAGAGTTTGTCCATTTTGATGTGGTAATACGCATCCCAAAGGTCTATTGGGCACATCCACACACCCTCCCCGAAGAAAAAGGGAGGATGGATTGAATCGTGACCATGCAGAACTTGGTTTGAACCACTGATTTGTTGAGCTGGCTGAGATCCAAAATGGGCCTCCAGTCCACTGTCTTTTTTGACACTAAAAAAAATCTTGAGTAAAACCCGGATCCCCACTGGTCTGGGGGGACCTGTTGGATGACGCGTTTTTTACATAACTTTCTTATTTCGGAAGCTGCCTCCTTCTTCCTTTTATTGGGTGGAACATCGGGAAGGGATTTCGGAGGTCTTGGGTAAGAGAGCAGGGGAATGTGATAGCCTCTGGAAATTATTCTCTGCACCCACTGATCATTTGTAATAGAGAGCCAGGCAGTTTGGTGCAGAGAGAAATGAGCCCCGACTGCTTCCAGAGGAAAGCAATCGGGCAGCGCTTCAGGAGTGCTGATATGATCTTCCTGAAAAAGAATCTCTTGAATCCTGATTTTGGGGACACACTCTGCCTCTGGGGGAGCCCTCAACAGATGCCTCACAGAAAGGACCTTGAGACTTTTTGTGCCACATCTTTCCACTCCTCTGGTTCCTGGAGAAGGAGCACGGCAGACAAGGTCTTCCCGTCCTGCTCGCACCTGGCTAATGTGTCCTTGACCTTAGAACTGAACAGAGCTGATGGTTCGATAGGGGTATTTAAAAAGGAAGACTTGAAGGAGTCCGTGAGGTCACAAATGCGCATCCTGGCATGGCGTCTCATGACTACACCTGTACCCACAGCTCTAGCCGCCCCTTCGGTTGCGTGGGACCGCAACCTCATGGACGAGTTGGAAATTGACTCTAGGGTGGCAAGTTGGGAAGCAACTTTATCATGTGGCCCATCCAAAACTTGACCCGCGAGGGTTCCAGAGAGTTCGCTGATGTGATCTCTCTGGAGCCTCGTAAAATGTGCCAAAAAGTTCAGAGACCTGCAGCAAAGGTCGCTGAAGCAAACACTCACTTCCCTAACCTGCCACCGCCCAGGACTCTCTGTTGGGCAGGTGAACACAGCAGGACTTTCCTCCGCAAGATCCTTTTTCGTGGCCGTCACCACCACCATAGCGTCTACAGGCAAACTTCTAGACCAGTGGGGTTGATTCTCTGGAGGAGAGAGTATCTTATCTGATCTCCTGGGGGTGGCCTCAACGGTGTCTGGATTCATCCATGCCCGCTGCACGATAAGCCTGACTAATTCATCGGCGGGGGGGGGGGGGTCACCCAAGAAGTAGAGGGCTGAAAGCAGAATGCCTGCAGGAATACGGATTCCTCCAAGGAAGGGTTGACGGGTTTCCAGTGACCACACTGCTTCAAAATTTCCAGGATGTCTCCAAATGAGAGATAGTCAGGGGGTGACCGTGGGGACCTTTCCCCATCATCGTAGTCCGTATCTTCCATGAGGGACTCCTCTGGGGAGTCCATGTGTTTCCTCTTACATGCCAGTTTTCGAGGGGGTTCTACTGTGGGAGTATCCGAAGAAGACACTTAAAAGGAAATACCCTGTACAGGGGTCTCCTGGGTCTTGAGCTCTCGGGAGTCCTGGGGGGGGTGGCCTTTGATAGCTGCAGCTCAGAGGGAATGGGTTGTAGGTCTGATGTAGGAGGACTGCTCGAAGCAAGCACCCTCTCCATCACCCAGAAAGCAGACCTGCCTGAAGAGGAATGGGAGCCTGGAACCTAACAAGACAATTTCGGGACGGGGGTCACACCCCGCACCTCGCAGTCCACTCCTGGGGATGGAGCCTTAAGCAAAACCGTGTTCCAGAGCCACCCTCGGACCCGAAGATGGAACCGGTGACACAACCGGAACCGTGGCCGGAACCGTGGGTTCCAACCCCAAGCGTGAGATTGAGGAAGGGTGGGTTCCGACGGAACCAACACCCAAAGGGGCCTTGGAGCCTCAGACAGAGTCAGTGTTGACGGTGAGGCAAGGGGTCCTCTCGTAGATGTCAGAAATATGAGCCTCGGAACCGAGGGGTCCAAGGGAGGAGAATACGTGGGGGTCATGGGGCAATGGACCCAAAACCCGGGGTGGGATGGGCTCTTGGAAAATTTGTAAGTCCCCTGGCGATCAGCAGGTGATCAAAGAGGTGCACCACATCCACTTCAGATAGGCTGCTGGTGGACCTTACCAATGCCCCTGAGGGGGAATCAGGCTGGTCCAAAGAGGGGCTGAAGGCTTGTCTGGCAAATGGATCCACAGATGGGGAGTACAGGGTCCGTGATGTACTGAAAAATGGCACAGAGGATTCCAGTTTAGAAACCGGCAACAGGGGAATAAACTGGAGCCGAGCTCGGAGTCGAAGTCACAGCTGGGGTAGAAGTCAATAGCAGCTCCGAAGATGTTGTTGGAGCGGAGATGGGGGACGTCAGTGCCGAGGTAGAGATAGGCAAACTGGTCGGAACCAAAGTTGCAGCAGGAGCTGTAGTAGTCAGTGCCGGGACTGGTGCCGACAAGGCGAACATAGCAACTTCTGTATGTACTACTGGAGCCAAACTCGTAGCAGAGGTGGTTGGAACTGAGGAGGCGATTCGATGCTCAGAAGTCTTATGGACCTTGTGCTTAGGAGGCTTGCCCCTATCACCGGTCGGTGAACAGGGGTCAGAATGAGGAAGTTTTTTGTCCACAGAAGGAGGGGTCGAGACCTCAGATGCAGAAATACCCTCTGAAAAAGGAAAAGGAAGCAGGCCCTTGAGGATTAACTTATTTCGTCTTTCATTCAGCTTCCACTGACTGAAGCTGGCACAAATGTCACAGAGAGGTTTCGCTAAGTTCGGAACCCCCAAACAATACACACATTCCTCATGCAGATAGCTATTGTAGTCCCTTTCTTTTCACACATAATAAAAAAAACACAACGCTAAACTAGAAAGGAAGGTTAGAGAGAGAGAGGGAAACGCCTATGGGTAGAGCTGAGTGAGTAATTAGAGAAAAAATAATAATCTGACAAGAAAGAACTCACAAATACTTATAAAAATTTGAAAAATATATCCCTTAGCTGGAGAGATCGGTGAAACGCTGCTATATGGCTATGTGGCAAACGAGATCTGAGGTAACTGAGTGAAGGGTATTGTGGGTAGCAGCTTAGCTCAAGAGTTTTTGGTGCAAGCAAGCTTGGTATAAGGCCGACTCGGTTCCAAGGGCTCAGAACCGAACCAATCAGTAATGAATAGGAAGAAGATTAACAACTTCAGATTCTCTGTTAGGAGGATGGACAGATGAAGTTTCAGACATCTCCTTTCTGGTGGCTGCCGCTACCACCATGGCATCAACAGGCACTCCCTTCATGAGAAAAGGTTTATCCTGAGGAGAAGAAATAAATTTATTAGGCCTCCTAGGGACAGGTTCCATGGTGTCCGGAGACTCCCACGCCCTTTGTGAGACCAGCTCCATAAGCTCATCGAAGGGTGGAGACACCCAAGAGGTGGAGGGCTAAGACCCAAAAGCTTTCAGGAAGACTGACTCATCCTCAGTAGGGTTGGTGGGCTTCTAGCCATCCATCTGCTTTAGGAATTCCAAGATATCTGCAAATGAGATATCCTCCGAGGGGGACCGTGGGGACCTTTCTGATTCATCCAAGTCAGTGTCTGAGGTGACAGATTCTTGTGGGGAGTCTAAATGCTTCCTCTTGCAAATTCTCTTCCTAAGAACCTCATCAGTGAGAGCTTCTGGTGAGGTCTCGAAATAGCAGGGTTCACCCAGTGGGGCTTCCTGAGACTCAGGGTCTCTATGCTTCAAAGAGATCTGTGATGCAGAATTAGACACAAGTGCTTTAGGGGAGGAGGTAGTTGGTCCTGACACTGTGGATGTCCTGGGGGACATAACTCTCCTCATGGCATCAAAGGCACCCCTGCTCCGTTGGGGATGAGTCCCTCGGCACCGGAACAGTGGGCTCCGATCCATAGGTAGGAGCCGAGCTCATCCATGCTGAAGCCCCAAGAGGCAAAGTAGGAGCCAAAAGATCGGTCCAACTATCCTCCCCGGACCCAACCGGGGAGTGTCGGCTCCTAGACCCCCTCGATGGGCACCGAGGAAATCTGAGCAGTCAGCACCGATGGCACTGGAACAGGCGTCGGTTCTGAAGGCTCCACAATCATCAGCTCCAACTCCTCTGGCGCCGAAGGACCGGTTCGGCTCGGAGGAGGAAAAGAAGTAGATGGAGGAACAGCTGTCAGTTCTGAAACCACTTGGGTCGGAACAGATAACTTGGCAAATGCTGGTGCTTGCAACAACTTATGCACCACACGATCCACATCTAAATCAGACAGACTTATCAAGGACCAAGATGAATGGATCGATGATACCACCAATTGCAAAACTGGTGATTTCAACACTGCGGAGACCGGTTCCAGGACTGGGGACCACCTCTGAAAGGTTACAACGCTTGGCTCCGAAGGCTGTGGAGCAGACGTCATTAATTTTTTTGATGGTGTCGGATCCAAAATTCTATGCTCCGAAGATGATGATTTCGATGACTTAGTAGATTTTGTGGATTTAGATGTTTTATCATGATCACCCAAAGCTTCTTGAAAAGAGGATTTTAATAGCACTCTGCCGATCAACTTTCTCTTTCTTTCCTGTAGAACGCGGCTACTGAAAGAATGGCAGCTCTCTTGTAAGTGCAAAGCACCCAAACAGTAAACACAGTTAACGTGACAATCTGTCACAGACATTTTCTGTCCACACTTTGGACATTTTTTGAACCCATACTTGGGTTGTTTTTCCTTCTCTTGGTCAGCCATATGTCTAATGTAAATATATATGCACAAGAAAAAAAACCTGTTTAAATTTTCAATAATATCTCAAAGAGAAACTATGTTCAAATGACACACAACTATACAAACAGTAAGTAGCCCCTAAATCAAAATGGGCTCTACAATACAAATTAAAGTCTAACTATTAAAGCTTCAAATAACACACACTTCTAATGCTTTAAAACTACTAAGTTCCTAATAAAACACACTTCTAATGTAATTCTTTAAAAGGACTAAAGGCATACCAAAATATGGGAAGGGGGATGATAAAGGCCTAATAAAACAATGGCCAAAGGAGCTAAAGGAAAGTTTAGAAAAGTAGCCAACAAACTAGTTCTACAAATTGTATAAAAGTTTTAAATGGAAAGGAAACAAAGCTACAACAAAAGGTATATAAAGAGAAATTTTCTTAAGAAAAACTCTACTGGCCCGAGCTGTGAAGTATCCTCAGATATGTTGCAAAGGAAACTAGATCTGGGGTAAAACAAGGTGCATCATGGGATAGAGAATTGGCCTTGAGCTGTCTGAAGACCTTGAGCTTTGTAGTTGGCAGACTTGGAGCCAGGGATCGGCTCTGAAACCATCTGTAAGAATGAACGGCGAGATAGAACAACTTCACATCAAAATTGTAGAATTTTTTTTATCTGGTTCATTTATTTGTTTGATTATCCAAACAATCTGATTATCCGAACTACCCAGGTCCCATTTAGTTTGGATAATCGACTCTCTACAGTATGTAACAAAAAATTTCTCTGCTGACACTTTCAAACTGCTCCAGAACTGTAATTGGTCCTCATTAAAATACCTCCCATTAGATGCAGTGGTTACTTCAATAGCAAATTCCTAGTACTAAACACTCTGGCCCTATCAGACATGTCAGACCTAAAATGAATTACTGCCCATGGCTCACAAAGGAAACAAAACTACTACTAAAACAGAGACAAACATTGGCACAAACATCAGGTAAACAAAACCCAAATCTCCCTAGATAAATACCGTCACTTAAGGAACATTTGTAAAAAAAAAAAAAAAAAAAAAAAAAAAAAAAAAATCAAAGCCGACAAAGTACTATGCAAACATGCAGTGCAAATATCATAACCCACAAAAATGTTGGGGTTCTATCAAAAAACTAATTCATCCAGGTCATACTTCCCACCCCATCACCCAAGACCTAAAACTCAGAAGAAAGTATAGCATCCCAATTTAACTCCTTTTTCGGAAACTCTATACTCTCACTTACAGAAAAGAAAAATAGCTTGCCACAAATTGACCATCCTGCAAATCAATGGCTCC
Source organism: Protopterus annectens (assembly GCF_019279795.1). Lineage (NCBI taxonomy): Eukaryota > Metazoa > Chordata > Ceratodontiformes > Protopteridae > Protopterus > Protopterus annectens. The sequence goes on along the minus strand of NC_056739.1, from coordinate 127,673,868 downwards.
CCTACCGCACCCTCACTCCACCCCATCCAAACAGGTAAAATAAAGAAGCTATTGAGCAAACTAAAACCAACAACTCTCACCTCAGATAAACTACCATGTAACTACCTCAGAATAGCAGATGACATTATCTGTTACCTAGTACCAATACTAATTAAAAGGGTCTATATTATAACAATGAACAATCAAATGATCGAACGTTGTTATACTGAACCCTAAAGTTCGAATTCACAAGACATCGAACAATCAGAACATCGATTTTTTTTCCTAGGGAAAAAAACATCGCTGTTCCCAAAATAGACATTAAAACATTACATAAAGTGGGGGAGCTTCGCCCCTCACAACTCCTCCTTAAATATACCAACTCCGAGATTGCAGTACAGGGCCGAAAATGGAAAAGTGACGAAGCGGCCAAGCGACTTCTTTCCCAGGGAAAGAATTCGCTTATATGCCACTTCATTTTGCCTTTTCGACATTTCAAGTTCGACCAAGACGCATTCGACAAAATGCATCTTCGGTTATCTGATAGGAACCCAATTAAAAGAGCCATCCTTGAGCAGTATGTACCTAAAATTTGGAAAACCTCCCAAGTCATCCCTCTTCATAAAGGGGGCTCCTCACTAGAACTCTCCGACTATAGACCAATATCCATACTGTCTTCTCTTTCAAAAATTTTAGAAAATGTGTTCACCCACAACTAATGCAACACCTACTAACCAATAAGCTCCTTGCCAGCGCACATGGATTTCAGCCAGGCCATAGCACCACCATTGTCCTGCTTAACTTCACCCATACTGTAAACCAACTAATAACAATGGCCAAATGGTTGCTTCAATATTTCTATACATATCAAAGGCATTTGACAGTGTCCCATGAGCAGCTCATACAAGAGCTGGCATCCCTTAACATATATAATAATACCCTCTCATGGTTCAAAAACTACCTCTCGGACAGCCAACAAGCAGGCAAATGGCAAGATAAAATCTCCTCTATGCTTCCCATAACAGTAGTGTCCAACAAGTCTCAGTACTTGGACCTCTACTCTTCTCTACCAATAATCTGCACCTCACTACCACAATACAATACGCACAATACTCCACTGTCATCTGTGCACCCACCTCATCACATCTACAAGAAACGACCCAAAGATCTTTCTCTGCCATCGAATCTTTCCTACATGAATATCAAGTCATCCTATACCCAAACAAAACCAAATTAATGCTTTTTCGCAACCACCACCACAAAATGGCCGTCTTCAAAAGGAACCTTAACGATTTGATGGGAGAAAGGAAATTCACCCCAGGAATCGCGTCAGTCGCCCTGCTAAACAGGGGTCCAAGGAAGTAAATAGTGTGGGAAGAAATAGCCAGGGAATTATGGCTAGGCTTGTATAGGCCCTAGGGCTGATAGCCTAGTACCAACCTATGAACAAAACAAACTACTGCAACCAGGACTTCAAAATCATCTCATCTAATCAAACAGTAACTGAACTTATCCAAGAAAGCAAGCTACTAGGTATCTCTATTGATAAGTTAAAATTCAAAAAGCACATATCACAAGCAATCAAAAAGACTTTCATTAAACTAGGTACACTTTATAAGTTAAAACCATATCTAACCAACACTACCAGGTAAGCAATCACCTAAACCCACCTACAATCTACTCTACGCCTCCCCAGTACTGACAAACCTTAAGACTGACCTGAGCAAACTTGAAACATGCTATCACAAGATAGCCAGATTTGACATCGACCTGCCCCACAGAACACATCACTGACATGCTTTAAAACAACTCAAATGGCTACAACTTCCTAACCTCAACTTTAAACCAACTTACCCTAACCCACTCCATAGTATACCTACCTGACAAATACCCAGCCTTACACAACCTCGTTCAAATACACTTCAACAACAGGACCCGGAGATCCTCCGATAAATTACAAAAAAGTCACAAAATCCAATAACAGCTTTGGAGACTCTCTATACTCTAATAATGTCTCCAAAGCATGAAACTCCATACCCCAGAACATACTAAACGCAACCAACTTGCACTTGGTTCCTCACTTGACTGAACTTTCTTGCCAGTTAAACTTTCTTTTCCACATTTAATTTCTTATTATACTTATGTGCATATAACTTTTATCTAACCAACTGTTAAGTTTTGGCTCAACTTTGTACCCTCCCCATCTTTTTCCCTCAATCTTATCTACTCCAAACTACATCTCGGATGTGCATGTAACTCTTGACAAGTTAATTACAGGTTTCTTAAATGTAATTTATAAGCATTTAAGCCCACTATTATTCCATTGTGTATAATGCTTAATTTATGCCCTGTACAACTGTTTCTGACCTGCTAAATTTTTGTAAAGGGTTACTATGTGATGTCATGATGTTTTATGTGGAGCTTTTCTCCTTGGGCTTCCGCTGTAAACAGGCATCTAAGCCCAGTCAGGCTCCCCTGGTAAACAAATATTAAATAAATAAAATAAAATTAACAGTACCATCTTTGTGCAGTATTTGATCTAAAACTCAGCTGACAAAGGTCAAACCAAATCATAAGTCTCTCAAAAAAAAAAAAAAAAAAGACTGAGTACAGACCACCAGCTCAGTTACCTTTCCAATAACAGGATGATAAGAGAGAGGTTGATAATTCTCCAACTTGCTCATATCCAAATGTATTTTTCCAAGTAGTAGAGTAACCAGTGCCACCTTAAGAAGGGCGGAAAACTTTCTGGATCTCAAGGAGAAATGGAGGAATGAACAATGCAAAGAATAATGGGCTGAGGGTCTTAAGACAAATCTTAATCAAACTCACAGGTATAATACGTCTGATGAATGCCAAACACAGTGAAACAATGACTTCCTTGGAGTTAATCGCCATACCTTTGTTTATAAGGTGCTCAAAATAGAAGGATTTCCTAACCACCGTAGACACGTGATGGTCAAAGGCTAGACTGCTGTGTGTGTCCCTAAGTCCCTGACTACTGGGTCAACTCTAAGGGGTTAGTTGTCAATATGACAGTTACCAGGGATGGATGACTTCCCAAAGGATGCTATTATGCATTTCTTCGCATCTAGTGTTACTCCATGGCACTGACCAGTTTTTGTCTGTGTCACCCTCTCCTGGAGAAAGTACAGTTGTGTACACTTACCATAAATGTAGATGTTCGACTGTATTCAATGTTGCAGTCATTACATTTGGGTAATCTGCTGGCATGTTGCCCTCAGTCGGCCTAAATAACAAAGTCTTGGGTCCTGTGTCATCTGCTGTCTCCTCTTCCATGACGTTAGGTCGTCAGGGGAATAAAACATGCAGTCGACGCCATTTTAATCAGTTTTTCTGCCCCAGATGTCAGGTGCCCCCGCCCCCAAATGGGGAGCAAAAAATATATAAACTGTAAATATATAAATGCACTTTAGAAACATAAAATTTACCTTCAACTACAAGCAAATACACCACAAAGGCTTTTGAGTATAGAATGGGGGATGGCGGGTGGGTAACCTGGACTGCAACAGTGAATACACTCGGAACATCTACATTTATGGTAAGTGTACACAACTGTACTATGTTCTTCATGCATCACTGTTGCAGTCATTACATTTGGGTAGAATCCCAAAGCTATGGATGGGAGGATGGAACCAAACAGCATTAGAAGCAGCTATAAGACCCTGCAGGAATGCAGTGGTAAAGCCTGCCCTAGATTTTGAGACGAGAGGTAAAATAAGGCTTTGTGAATGTATGAACACAGCTCCAAGTTGCAGCTTCTAGAATGTCTTTGGTTGGACCTGTCTGAGAAAAGCTGCTGAAATGGAGGCAGCCCTGGTGGAATGGGATCTGATCCCCTTGGGCACAGGTTTACCATGGTGCAAATAGCAGAAACGAATGCAGTGGCTTATCCATTTAGAAACAGTCTGCTTTGATATAGCCTTCCCCACTGATCCTGCAGCAAATGCTACCAGTAGTTGCTCAGACTTTCTTAGAGATTTTGTCCTGTTTAAGTAGAATCTTGGTTGTCTGTGCACATCCAATGAATGCAGAATCCAGCTCCCCCTTGTTCTGCGGATTTGGGAAAAAAAAAAAAGTTGGCAGGTGAATGGTCTGGTTAAGTGCCACACTGGGTACCACCTTAGCCATAAAGGAAGGGTTGGTCCCAAGGGACACCCTGTCTGGGTGGAATGTAATGAAAGACTCCACTGCCATGAGAGCATGTAGTTCCAAAACCCTTCTAGCTCAAGTAACTGCCAAAAGAAAAGCTGTCCTCCAAGATAGAAATTTTATATCCGCAGTAGCTGCTGGATCAAAAGGAGGCAGGGTGAGTTCTTTCCAGCACAAAACTGAGGTCCCATGCAGGAGAGGGTGATCTTCTGGGAGGCCTTAAATTTTTGGCCCCTCTGAGATACTGTTTTAGCAGTGGATGAGAGAAGAGGAGAGGCTCTGTGTTGTAATGAGCAGAGATGGCAGAGGCATGGATTTTTATTGAAGAAAATAATAGGCCCTTGTCAAGCATCTTAGTTAAGTATTATAAAATCTGAGGAATATTGGGCCTTGCAGTGTCTATTCCTTCTGCTTGGTTCCAACGTTCCTCTTCCATTTATCAGCATAAGATTTTCTAGTACTAGGCCTTCTGGCTTCCAAAATGACATCCATCACAGGTTTACTGAGGGGTGTGGTTTGAATAATCAACTGATTAGCCATACTGCAAGACTCAGAGTTTGGAGCTGAGTGTGCAGAATTTGATAGTTCTGCTGAGACAGTAGATGAGCTGTTTGAGGCAAGTACCACTGAGGAAGGTGTAACATATATTCCTTAGAAATTGGTACCAGTGTTGGCGAAGCCAGTCCAGAGCAATTAGAATCATTTTTGTTTTTTCCTGTCTGACATTTAGTAAGACATTGGAGAGAAGAGGCAGAGGGGGAAAGGCATAGACTGATAGGTTTTTCCAGCTGAAGGATAGAGCATCTACTTTCCATGCTTTTTTGTGAAAAGTTCTTGTGCAGAATTTGTCCAACTGATAGTTTTGGGGAGAGGCAAATAGATCTATGTCTAGGCTTCCCCATTTCTGTGTCAACATGCTGAAGATTTGTGGATCCAGTTTCCATTCGTGCGGGTCCATAAGATTTCCGCTTAGGTCGTCTGCCAGAGTATTTTGCTTTCCTGGCAAAAATTGAGCTTGAAGATGTATTTGGTAAGTCAAGGCTGTGTTCCACAAGGCCATGGCTAGTCTGCAGAGGGGGGTAGGAATGGGTACCCCCCTGCTTGTTTATGTACCACATAACTGCGGTGTTGTCCGTCTTTACCAGTAGTTGTCCTGGATGAAGTAAGTCCTTGAAGGCTGTCAGAACATTCTGAACAGCTAGCATTTCTTTCTGGTTGATATGCAGATGTATTTGGTTCGGGCTCCATTTGCCCTGAATGCATCTCCCTGCAGGTGCGCCCCCCAAGCATAGTCTGATGCGTCTGTAGTTAGGGTTTGGGTGACAGGGGGTAGAGTGAATGATAGTCCCTTGTTTTGGTGACATGTCTTTGCCCACCAAAGAAACTCCTGTTGTAGGCAGGGAATGAGAGGAATCATTGTTTCCAGGCTGTGACAATGTGACACCATAAACTTTTTCGGTACCATTGAAGTTTCATTTGCAGTCTCGCATATGGAATTAGTAGAATGCAGGATGCCATTAACCCCAAAGCCTGTAGAATTTATCTTGCAGATAACTGGGTTTTGTTGCCATTTGAAGTATGTTGTCAGTTGCCTTTGTTTGTCTGGCGTGAGGTAAGCCATCTGGGCAGTTGTATTCAAGCTTGCACCCAGGAATGTAATTATTTGAGAGGGTACCAGTTGTGATTTCTTTTCATTTATGGTGTACCCTAGGCATGATAGAAGCCTTTTTACAAACACCAGATGTTGAAGAAGAGTGTCCTTGTCCTCTGCCTGAATGAGACAATAGTCCAGATAAGGATAAATGAGAATGTTTCTTTGCCTGCAGAATGCAATTACTAGTGCCAGGCACTTTGTAAAGACCCTAGGTGCAGTAGATAAGCCAAAGGGCAGTGAAGAGAATTGGTAATGCAAAACACCTGCTTTGAAGCGGAGGTATCTTCTGCAAGATTCCCTTATTGGGATATGCAGGTATGCCTCTTAAGTCTAAAATTACTAACCAAGCATTCTTGCCTAGCATAGGCAGTAGCTGTTGTAAAGTCAACATTTTGAAATTTGGAATGTCCAGGAACGTATTCAGAATCGATAAGTCCAGTATTGGATGCCATTAATTGTCTTTTCTTGGTACCAGGAACAGTCTTGAATAAAATCCTTGCCCTTTTTCCTTTTCTGGTACCAGCTGAATAGCCCGCATATCCTTGAGGGACATGACTTGTTTCTGGGCCTCTGCCCAGTGGTTTTGTGGCAGATGCGGCCATCCGTTTGGAATTGGCAAAGTATTGAAATGAAATCTGTACCCCTGGGATACTATGTTTAATAACCACTTGTCCTGGGTTATTAACTGCCAATTTTGTGCATGAAGTGCTAGCCCCCCCAAGGGGGCTGCCAAAAGTTAAGTGCTTGGAGACGGTAGAGGGAAGTCATTGAGACTGCTTACTGTAGGGTTGTGCTTTATTACCTCCAAATTTGGAGGTGGAGGCACCCCATTGCTTTGACCTGTAAGATCCCTGTGATTGATATCTGGAGCCTTTTGTATGCCTGGGTTTGCCCTGATTGGCTCTGCTGGACACAGGAAAGGACCAATTTTTAGTAGGCCAGCGCCTACTGAACCTGGGTGGCTGCACTTGCAAGAAATCTTTTACAGTTTGCACAGATTTAGCTTTGTCTTCCATTTTCTTTAATACCTCTTCTGCCTTATTACTAAACAGAGTATCATGCTGCAAAGGGGCATCCAACAATTTAGCTTTAACATGATCAGGCAGATTTTGCTCCTTGAGCCAGGCATGCCTTCTTATCACAGATCCAGTAATGGTGGCCCTACAAGAGGCCACCAAAGAATCAAAACCACATTGCAAAGTATGCTTTCCAACCTCTTCTGCTGAATGCAATAAATCCTGTAACTATTTTCTAGACAATCAGAAATCAGCATAATTGTCTGTTTCAGTAATCCCATAACATGCTGTTGATATTTAAGCATATGAAATTGGCAGTTTAAAGCCCTGATAGCCAGGGTTGCAGACGTATAAACTTTCTTACCCCATCTATCAAGCGCCCTGGAATCTCTATCTGAAGGGGTAGGAATTTTTGCTGTAGAAGCCTTTACACCCTTGAGACCCTGAGAAATAGTCTCAGGATCAGCAGCAGGATTTTTGAAAAGAAATTTGTGGGAGTCAGGAACCCTGTAATATCTGTCTGGCTTACTAGGAGCCGGAGGCAGGGAATCAAGAGCCATGCTTAATTCCGAGAACACATCAACAAAGTCTATAAAAGGAGGTATTGCCAAAGGCCTACGCTGAGGAAGAAGGAAATCCCTAAGCCTCTTTTTTGATTCAGAGAAGTCCAGACTCTCCCAGTGAAAATGTTTCCTTAAAGTATGTAGTCTCTCCAAAAGAGTAATCCTCAGGAGGACATGCAGATGGGATGGATTCTTCTGCATCAGAATCCTCATAAGGTGGGATAGAAAATTCCTGATCAGAAGAAATGGAAACCTGATCCGAAGATTCATAATCAGTCACTTGCCTAGGCCTCTTAGCAGGGGGTTGGGAACCCCTGATCAAGGTAATTAAATCCTCAGCCATTTTGATAACTTGTTTTTTAGGCACAGGGGCCTGTGCATGTGGCTCATGCTTCGTTTTTTTAGACATAGAAGTTGTTTTTTACCTTGTTTTTGTTGATGGCGTCGGTTTAATATAAAAATGTTGAGGCCTGAAAACACCCTCAGAAGCCAGTGCCTGCTCAGTGGCTCTGGACCAATCCAGTGGAGAGACATAAGCGGGTTCAATACTTTGAGAATCTTGTGGCATACCGGACTCTGAATGGGTCTCGGTAGAAGCCTGCGATTCAAAAGTAGCGGGTATCAGGGGCTACAAAAGCGCCTCACTGAGTACTGGCGAACCGGTGACTGGCGTAGGAGAAGCTTCGTCTGTTTTGGACCTTGACGGTCTGTCTCTCTCTTTTTCCTTGCGTTTTTTGTGAACTCCGGTAGTTGGATTGCTAACCGGCGACATTTCAGGGTAGTTAAATCTTGAGCCAAAATATTTGGAAGCAAAAATATACTGATGCTTAATAGTGCGTTGGTTAAATTTAGCACAAAACCGACAACAAGGCACACTGTGATCAGGGCTTAGGCAAGGAATACAGTACAAATGAAAATCCTTATGAGGTATTTGCTTCCCACAAGTAATGCATTTATTAACTTTTACTGACATCGGTAAGGAGCAAGCAAAAGTTTCCCCAATGGGGTACTTAGCTTTAGTTTGAAGACTCGAAAACGAAAATTTCAGGAGTCGGCCGACCGGCACTTGCGAACTGCTTCTGCTTCGGGCACCACGCGGCAAGAAAGACTGATTAAAATAGTGTCGGCTGCATGTTTTATACCCCTGATGACCTGACGTCATGGAAGAGGAGACAGCAACGGACGCAGGACCCAAGACTTTGTTATTCAGGCCGACTGAGGACAACTTGACAGCAGATTACCCAAATGTAATGACTGTAACAGTGAAACACGAAGAACATCATTTGTGTCAGTATGAGATTCACTGACCGCTCCTAATTTGCAATCATCTGCAAATTCAGCCAGTCAGAGAACACTGACATTGGCCATGACTTCTGAAAAGTAAATGCCAAAAAGAAGCAGTCCAAGGACCGATTCCGGACCGACTCCACTTGTGATTGGCCTCTTTGCAGAGGTGGATTCCCCAATTCTAACTTCCTGGGTCCTGAATGTGAGCCAGTTGCCTATCTGCGGGGTGACATACTGGTTTGTACCTAACCACCTGAGGTTTGTCAACAATGCCCGAGTTGGGTATTGTGTAAAATGCCTTGGCCAGGTCAAGGTAGGCAGTGTGAACAATTTTGCCCTCATCCATTGCTATAAAGCAACACAGAATGATTTCTTCACCACTGAAGACACGTGATGATCAAAGGCTAGATTACTAGTTACAATGGGATGGATTTATAAACAAAGGTATGGCATATCTAAGTGGCATTTAAATCCAAGGAAGTCACTGTTCCACTGTATTCGGCATTCATCAGACCTATCATGGAGTACAATGCCCCCGTTAGTATGTACCTAACCAGGCATATCCAAGCAACTGGAATGTCCACAAAGGTTCCTCACTAAAAGAATACAGGGCGCAAGTAAAATGTCCTATGAAGACCACCTCAAGGCTCCATCCCTGTATTCTCTCCCCTACAGGCTTTTGAGGGGAGATCTATGCCTGGCATACAGGGCATTGTCAGACCCGACTGACGGACGTTCTGCATATCCACAAAACAAAAAGCATCAGAATTACCTATTCTAAAGACTTAAACCTTGCCTGTGACATAAATAGGACCAGCTGGAGAGATAGGTATATATCCCAGAGACTACCCTGCCTAAGGAACAAGCTCCCCATCCATGTGAAGCAGAGTTCCTCCCTAACCCAATTCAAGTGCAACTTGGACAACTGGATGGGAAACCAGAAATTCATCCCTGGTTTGGCACCTATGTCTCTAATGGACACAGGCAACCTGTAAATGGTTCATCTCCCAGGCCCATGTTTACGCTTCTCAAGGGTATCAGTGCTTGTCAGATTTGGGATGCATGGCTAGGCTTAGAGAGGCCCTTGTGGTCATTAGCCTAGTAAACACCTATGAACCTATAATGCACAACAAGTCAGCTGCATAGCTGAAACCATGTTCTTTAATCTGTCATAACTGGTGCAATCAAAGTCAGCCCAAAACCAATCTGAGTTACCCAGCTCAGACACCTGAGCATGCTCAGTGAGTGAACCTGGGGAGACCGAGCATGTGATTTTCATCACTGTCAGCAAAGAATCATGCCCCCTCCTCACAACCTTCTGTAAGACCCTATTTGGACATCTGGCAGCTTGAGCCGCACAGCCTCTTGATAACCAAAAGAGCGTAGCAGGATGATTCACTGCCACAGACATCTCTCATCTCTTTTAGCACATATCTCAGCTTGGTACAAAGTATAAAACTAATCCAGTTCAATATGATCTTCGAGCAGAATTAACAGCCTCCAATTTCACTCTCAACTTCTCTGCCTTTACTGTGACTGCAATTAAAAGATCAAACCATGGTTCAATGGTAAGCTGCTGTTCTGAGGTGTATACTCTCTGGGACAAATAAATGCAGTGCACTTAATAAATCAAAATTAGTGGCTGCAAGCAGCTCATCAAAACTGTCTGCACTGATACTCCCACACAGCAGGTGAAGTAATTGCCTCTAGAGCTCTGCACTTAACCACAATGCTTGGAGATCAGCAGTGGTAAGGAATGTCCAATGTGAAGCACACCCAGAAAAATGCTCAGACCAATAGACTGGCTCCACTACTAATTCTTTGGAAGACCAAGTTCAATGAATGGCAAATTTACAAGTTGCAGTGGAAACAACCTGGGCAAAGCCAAAGGTCTACATTAAGCTGATGAGTTCCAGGGCAAGTACTCAGGTCTCACCATCACTGAAAGCATGAAAGTCCCAAAGACTTAAACCACCTTGATGACTTGCATACTAGTGCAATAAGATCTGCAAACACTTGCCTGGTGGATGGTATTCCAGCAGAAATCAGAAATTAATTCATGCAACAAGCACAAATTCAAAGAAGTCAGGATCACCAACTTTATTCATCACAGCTTCAACCCAGATGAAAAACAAATTGCCACTGCCCCACCACCATGCTTTCCCAAATATCCAACCCTGGGACTATGAATTACCTTATAATTGGGCAGAATACAAAACCCAAGCTCAGCCCTGAGCTTTCATCCTACATCCCATAATGGAAGCAAGGTTGACAGTACCAACCAAATCACATATTCCTGGCTATTCCTGATCATCCTTTTACTACAAAGCCACATGCATTCATAAGCAGGTCCTAAATACTATGCCAAGACATAAATTTGTTTCCCGCAGTACTGTAATGAAGCAGGAAGGGCTCCAATCCTTAAACCATTTCTCCTTTGGGCAGCACTCAGACTTGATAAACTCTCTCAGGGTGTGCAAGCATAAATAAGCCTCTTATTAAAGCCAGCCTAATGCAGCTTCACAACCCTGTGTGTGCAGGACCTTAAGGATACACAAGGCTGGAGGGGCAAAGAAAAAAAACAGATCATCCCTGGACAAGGAGTGCCTTAGTGCGCCAACAGAAAGGGGAGCTACTAGTAAACAAAATTCAAATTCTCCCTTGAAAATTAAAATAAATAAATAAAACAGACTTCCACATAGCATCACAGTATAACTCAACATTAACTGCTATTCAGCAGTCTAATGATTTAAAACCATTACTTCACCTCTGACAGAGTGAAATTAACTAATCAAAAATTACATTAAAATAAAAGAGTACAAATAACCTACACATAAATAAGGTAACACCAAAACCAAATATTAACTATAAAGCATCAGTAATTTATAGCCATTTACTTAGCAGCCAGCAGTTACTATTACATTCTGAATCTATTAGCCAGGAAACCAGAAGCAAACAGCATAGACGGTACAAGCCTATAGCCATAAATCAGGAAGTCTTGAAGCTGGAAATTAATTCTGCCCAATGGAAAAAGACTAGCACAATGCTCATGTGCAGCAGAAAAAGTACAGTTGTGTACACTTACCATAAATGTAGATGTTAGAGTGTATTCACTGTTGCAGTCATTACATTTGGGTTATCTGCTTGCAGGTAGCCCTCAATCGGCCTGATTAACAAAGTCTTGGGTCCTGCGTCAGTTGCTGTCCCTTCTTCCATGACGTCAGGTCGTCAGGGGTATAAAACATGAAGCCGACGCCATTACATCAGTTTTTCTTGCCCCAGATGTCAGGTGCCCCCTAATGGGAAGCAATTAAATATACAAGTACACAGATATACCTCCAACAAAAAAGCAAATACACCAAAAAGGCTTTTAAGCATAGTAAATGAAAGTAGAGGTACAGCCAAAAGTTGTTAGGGGGCTGGAGGAAGGGTAACCAGGACTGCAATAGTGAATACACTCGAACATCTACATTTATGGCAAGTGTACACAACTGTACTATGTTCTTCGTGTTTCACTGTTGCAGTCATTACATTAGGGTAGATTCCCAAAGCTATGGTTGGGTGGAGGAATTTAGATAGCATTAGGGCCACCTATAAGGCCCTGCAACACCGCAGTGGCAAAGCCAGCTCTGGATTTAGAGAAAATTGGCAAATGATAATGCTTGGTGAAAGTATGTACAGAACTCCAGGTAGCAGCTTCTGGAATGTCCCTGGTAGGGACGCCTCTGAGAAAGGCTGTAGAGGTAGATGCAGCCCTGATGGAGTGAGGTCTGATCCCCTGGGGGATAGGTTTCCCATGGTGCTTATAGCAGAAATTAATGCAATGGCTTATCCACTTAGAAATGGTTTGCTTTGAAATAGCCTTCCCCTCTGCCACTGCAGCAAATGCCACCAGCAGTTGCTCAGATTTCCTTTGAGGTTTAGTCCTGTCCAAGTAGAATCCAAGTTGTCTGTGCACATTTAAGGAATGCAGTACCCATTCCCCTTTATTCTGCGGATTGGGAAAGAAAGTTGGCAAATTAATGGACTGATTAAGAGCCACACTGGACACCACCTTGGCCATGAAGGATGGATTGGTTTTGAGGGACACCCTATCCACATGAAAGATGATGAAAGGCTCCACCGCCATAAGGGCCTGTAATTCAGATACCCTTCTAGCTGGAGTGATTGCTAAAAGGAAAGCTGTTTTCCAAGAAAGAAATTTTAAGTCTGCAGTAGAAGCTGGCTCGAAAGGAGGTAGAGTGAGTTTCTCCAAGACAAAGTTAAGGTCTCAGGCTGGGGTTGGAGCTCTCCTGGGTGGTCTTTTTTGGCCCCTCTGAGGAACTGCTTGAGCAGTGGATGAGAGAAGAGGGGAGGTTCTGTGTTGTAATGAGATGAAATGGCTGAGGCATAGATTTTAATGGAGAAAAAAGACAGGCCCTTGTGAAGCATCTCAGTTAAGTATTGTAAAATCTGAGGTAAACTGGGAGCTGCTGTGCTCATCCCTTGAGATTGGTTCCAGGCACAGAATCTTTTCAATTTTTCAGCATAAGATTTTCTAGTACTAGGCCTCCTTGCCTCTAAAATGATATCTATCACAAGTTTGCTGAGGGATGGTAAAGGAGAGCTTAAGAAATTAGCCAGGCTGCAAGGTTCAGTATTAGAAGCTGAGGGTGCAGAATCTGGTACTCCTGTTGAGACAGCAGGGAAGGAGTCTGAGGATGGTGCCATGGAGATAACCGTGACACACTGCTCTGAAGGGGGTACCAGTGCTGGCGCGGTCAGTCTGGAGCAATCAAAATCATCCTTGGTTTGTCCTGTTTGATTTTTAGTAGTACTTTGGAGAGCAGAGGCAGAGGGGGGGGAAGGAATAGACTGAAAGGTTTTTCCAGCTGAAGGACAGAGCATCCACTTTCCAGGCTTGTTTGTGGGGAGTCCTTGTGCAAAATTTGTCCAATTGGAAGTTCTGGGGAGAGGCAAACAGGTCTATATCTGGGTTCCCCCCATTTGCTTGTCAACATGTTGAACGTCCTTGGTTCCAGTTTCCACTTGTGTGGGTCCATGAAGTTTCTGCTTAGTCCGCTTGCCAGTGTATTTAATTTTCCTGGCAGGAATTCAGCTTGTAGGTGCACTTAATAGCTCAAGATTGTGTTCCACAATGCCATGGCTAGTCTGCAGAGGGGGTAAGAATGTGTAACCCCCACCTTGTTTATGTACCACATAACAGTGGTGTTGTCCGTCTTTACCATTAGTTGTCCTGGAAGAGTGTGGTCCTTGAAGGCTGTCAGAGCATTCTGTACAGCTAACATTTCTTTTTGATTGATATGCAGGAGCATTTGACTTGGGTTCCATTTGCTCTGAATGCACTTCCCTGCCAGGTGACGCCCCATGCATAGTCTGATGAGTCTGTTGTTAGGGTTTGGGCAGCAAGGGGTGGTGTAAAAGGTAGCCCCTTGTTTTGGTGGCAGGCTTCTGCCCACCAAAGGAACTCTAGGCGTAGGCAAGGTATGACAGGAATCATTGTTTCTAGGTTCTGAGAATGTTGACACCATAGGCTTTTTAAATACCACTGTAGTTTCCTCATATGCAGTCTTGCATATGGAATTAGAAGAATGGAGGAGGCCATGAACCCAAAGGGCTGCAGTATTTGTCTTGCAGATAGCAGGGTTTTTGTGGCCACTTGTTTGAAGTAGGTTGTCAAATGAATTTGTTTCTCTGGCATGAGGTAAGCCATCTGGAAAGTTGTATTCAAGCTTGCTCCCAGGAATGTAATTTGTTGACAGGGTGCCAGTTGCGATTTCTTTTCAATTATGGTGTACCCCAGACAAGTTAGAACCCTTTGTACAAAGGCCAGATGATTCAAAAGTATGTCCTGGCTTTCTGCCTGAATTAGACAATCGTCCATGTATGGGTATATTTGAATATTTTTTGCCTGCAAAACTGGAGCTAGGCACATTGTGAATACCCTGGGCGCAGTAGATAAGCCAAAGGGCAGTGCAGAACTGATGTTGCGTGTAGCCTGCTTTGAAGCGTATGTATCTTCTGCAAGAGTCCCTGATTGGGATGTGCAGGTATGCTGCTTTTAAATCTAGTGGTGTTAACCAGGCATCTTTGCCTTGCATAGGAAATAATTGGTGAAGAGTCAGCATCTTGAATTTTGGAAACTCCAAAAAGGTGTTTAGAGTAGACAGGTCCAGGATAGAAAGCCATGAATTGCTTTTCTGGGTACCAGGAAAAGTCTTGAGTAGAAACCTTATCCTCTTCTGGTACCAATAAAATAGCCCCCATGCTTAAGAGAAAAAGTACTTGTTTTTGGGCCTTTGCCCACTGATTTGGGGGTAGATCCGGCCACCCGCTTGGTGTTGGCAACATGTGGAAGTGAAATCTGTATCCCTGGGACACTATATTTAAAACCCATTTTTCTGGGTAATGAGTTCCCAATTTTTTGCATGAAGAGCAACCTTTCCCCCCAAAGGGGCAGTCAGTTGATAAGTGCTTGGAAATTTTAATAGGAAGTCATTGAGACAGTTTATCATAGGGGGGAGGGGAAGTCTTATTATTCCCAGATTTGGAAGTGGAAGCCCCCCACTGCTTAGTTCTGTGTGTCCCCTGGGACTGAAACCTGGGGTTTTTACTGTGTCTGGGTTTGGCTTGAGAAGACCTGGAAGGGGCTGGAAAGGACCAATTCTTAGAGGGCCAGTGCCTACTAAATCTAAGAGGCTGAACTTGTAAAAAAAACTAACAGTTTGCATAGATTTAGCTTTATCTTCCATCTTTTTAACAACTTCCTCAGCCTTGTTGCCAAACAGGCGGTCCTGATTTAAAGGAGCATCCAACAACTTAGCTTTAACATGATCAGGCAAAGATTGCTCCTTAAGCCAAGCATGCCTTCTGAGCACAGACATAGTAACAGCAGCCCTGCAAGAGGCCTCTGATGAATCAAAACCACATTGCAAAGTATGTTTTCCAACTTCTTCATCAGAATGCATTAAATCCTGTAATTCTTTATTTTCCACACAGTCAGGAATCAACATCATTTTCTGTTTAAGTAGTCCAATAACATGTTGCTGATACTTTAACATATGAAACTGGCAGTTTAAAGCCCTAATGGCCAAGGTTGCAGAAGTGTAAACCTTCATACCCCATCTATCCAGAGCCCTGGAGTCTCTCAAAAGGGGTAGGAATTTTAGCAATAGAAGCCTTAATGCCCCTGGGCCCCTGTGAAATAGTCTCTGGATCTACAATAGGATTTTTAAAAAGGAACTTGTGGGACTCAAGGACCTTGTAGTATCTGTCAGGTTTTCTGGGAGCAGGAGGCAGGGAATCAGGGGCCAAACTAGATTCCAAAAAAGCATCATCAACAATGCCTAGTACAGGAGGAATAGCTAAAGGCCTATGCTGAGGTAGGAGAAGGAAATCCCTAAGCCTCTTTTTTGAATCAGAAAAATCCTGGCTTTCCCACTGGAAATGCTCCCTTAGAGTATGCAAGGTTTCCCCAAAAGAAAAATCGTCAGGAGGGGAAGCAGAGGGAATTGAGTCTTCTGCATTTGAATCTTCATAAGTAGATAAGGGCAAATCCAGATCATCATTAGAATCAGAAAAAAACAGAATCCTGATCAGATGATTCATAATCAACTTCAATCCTAGGCCTCTTGGGGGGGGGGTTGGCTACCACTGATTAGAGTTATTAGATCTTCAGCCATTCTTATCATTTGTTTTTTAGGCATAGAGGCCTGAGCATGTGGCCTGGGCATCGTTTTTTTAGGCATGGATCGAGATTTAGGCCTAAGTAAAGAAGGAGGCGTCGATTTAATATGCACGTCCGTAGGCCTGAATACACCCTCAGAAGCTGGTGCCTGCACAGTGGCTCCGGACCCATCCAAGGTAGAGACATCCGCGGGATCCATAGTTGAAATATCTCACGGCATACCGGACACCAAATGGGTCTCAGTAGAGGCTTGCAAATCAGAAGTAGCAGGTATAAGGGGCTGCGAAAGCACCTCACTGAGTACCGGCGAACTGGCGACTGGCTTAGGAGAAGCATTGTCGGCAGTTTTGGACCTTGGTGGCCTGTCGCTGTCTTTATCCTTGCATTTTTTCGGAATCCCGGTAGTCGGATGGCTAACGGACGCCATTTCTGGATAATTAAACAGAGAACTGAAATATTTAGAGGCGAAAATATACCGACAACGGATAGTGCGCTGATTAAATAAAGCACAAAACCGACAGCAAGGTACGTCGTAGTCAGGGCCTAGGCAAGGAATACAGTACAAATGAAAATCTTTATGAGGTATTTGCTTTCCACAAGTAATGCAATTATTAACTTTTACTGACATCGGTAAGGAGCAAGAAAAAGTTTCCCCAACAGGGTACTTGGCTTCAGTTGCAGACTTTGGTTCTGAAACTCGAAAACTAAAATTTCAGGAGTCGGCTGACCGGCACTAGTGAACTGCTTCTGCTTCGGGCACCGCACGGCAAGAAAGACTGATGCAATGGCGTCGGCTGCATGTTTTATACCCCTGACGACCTGACGTCATGGAAGAAGGGACAGCTACTGATGCCGGACCCAAGACTTTGTTAATCAGGCCAACTGAGGGCTACCTGCAAGCAGATAACCCAAATGTAATGACTGCAACAGTGAAACACAAAGAACATCAGTCTGATTTCTGACCAGCATTAAAACATAGGTCAGTGAACCACTTCAACTCAAACATTCCCCACAAAAGTCAGTGGGATAATAAAGCTTGCCCTGGTCCCAACGCTGTTATAAACACTCTGGTCTGTCCAGATTAAAAAGTTAAAGTCAAACAACATAAAACAGTAATAAACTAAATCACAGCAGAAGCTACAGTCATACCGCATCAACAGGATACAAGTTTGGTATAGATGCAAATCCTTTTGTATGTGGTGGGCAAGTGGTAAGACAATACAACAGCATCAAAAAAAAAATTAGTGTCCATCATACACTCAAAGCAGCAGCAGTCAGTTACTGCACCACAAACTTCTTATAGCAGCTCACAGTGACTCTGACTTAATACTTGGCACACTGACCTCCTAGCTAAAACAATACAGTAGAACATCGGCAATTCAGTGCGACTTGAGATGTCTCAAGTCACAACAAACAAAAGGTACAGTTGTATACACTTACCATAAATGTAGATGTTCGACTGTATTCACTGCTGCAGTCATCACATTCGGATTATCCCTGCCATAGTAGCCCTCAGCTAGCCCGATTACCAGAGATTTAGTAATTCTGTGTCGGTTGCTATCACTTGAGGACTGACGTCAGGTTGTCAGTAGTATAAAGTAAGGCAGCTGATGCCATTACATCAGTTTTTCTTGCTATAACCTGTAGGAGTCCCTAAAGTAGGAGGCCAGGTTCGGGTGAAAGAACCCCAAAAGTGGAAAATAAATACCAAAATGTCCCTTGTAAGGAAAGGAGAACAACAAGGAAGAAGGGTAACAAAAAAGACAGAGAGAATAAAGGGGTATGGAGGTTGGGAAACCAGGACTGCAACAGTGAATTCACTCGAACATCTACATTTATGGTAAGTGTACACAAAGTACAGTTGTGTACACTTACCATAAATGTAGAAGTTCGAGTGTATTCACAGTTGCAGTCATCACACTTGGGTTATCCTGCCAGGGGTAGCCTTCAGTCGGCCCGAATACCAGAGGCTTAGTATTTCTGTGTCGGTTGCTGCCGCTCCAGGACTGCCATCAGGTTTGTCAGTGGTATAAAAAAGACAGCCGACACCACTGCATCAATTTTTCTTGCCCCAACTGTCAGGAGCCCCCAAATAGGGAGCTAGGTTATGGTAGAAGAACACCACCAGTAGAAAGTAAATAACAAAAATTCCATGTAAGGAGAGAGGAAGAGAGAGAGACTAGGGGGATGGAGGGAGGGAAAAGTACAGTTGTGTACACATCATAAATGTAGATGTTCGAGTGTATTCACTGTTGCAGTCATTACATTTGGGTTATCTGCCTGCAAGTAGCCCTCAGCCGGCCTGAATACCAGAGTCTTTGGATTTCTGCGTCGGATGCTGTCGTTTCTTCCATGACATTAGGTCGTCAGGGGTATAAAACATGCAGCCGACGCCATTACATCAGTTTTTCTTGCCCCAGATGTCAGGTGCCCCCATAATAGGAAGCAATTATATGGTACGGAACACCCCAAGCAAAAAGCAAATACACATGATATAAAATATGCCAAACAAGAAGGAAAGGTAAAAGTCAAGAGAAGTCAGGGAGCTGGAGGGAGGGTAACCAGGACTGCAACAGTGAATACACTCAACATCTACATTCATGGTAAGTGCACACAACTGTACTATGTTCTTCATGTTTCACTGTTGCAGTCATCACATTTGGGTTGATTTCCAAAGCCAAGGAAAGTTGGAGGTAGTTAAAGAGCATTAGGGCTAGCAATCAAGCCCTGCTGTGGCAAATCCAGCTCTGGATTTAGAAAAGATAGGCAAGGTGGTAATGCTTGGTGAAAGTATGCACAGAGCTCCAGGTAGCAGCTTCCAGGATGTCCCTGGTAGGGACTCCTCTGAGAAATGCCGTAGAGGTAGATGCAGCCCTGGTGGAATGTGACCTTATCCAATGTGGGGGTAGGTTTTCCATGGTGCTTGTATCAGAAAAGGATGCAATGGGCTATCCATCTGGAAATGGTTTGCTTTGAAATGGGTTTCCCCTCTGCCCCTGCAGCAAAGTTAACTAGCAGCTGGTCAGATTTTCTGAGCGGTTTAGTCCTGTCCAAATAGAATCTAAGCTGTCTGTGTACATCCACAGAATGCAGTATCATTTCCCCTTTATTTTGAAGATTAGGGAAAAAAGTAGGCAGATTAATGGACTGGTTTAGAGCCACACTCGACACCACCCTTGGGCACGAAGGATGGACTAGTCCCGAGGGAAACCCTGTCCGTATGGAAGATAATGAAGGGTTCCACTGCCAAGAGGGCCTGCAGTTCAGACGCTCTTCTTGCTGAAGTGATGGCCAAAAATAAGGCTGTTTTCCAAGAAAGGAATTTCAACTCTGCTGTAACAGCTGGTTCAAAGGGGGGAAAAGTGAGTTTTTCCAATACAAAGTTAAGGTCCCAGGCTGGAGTGGGAGCTCTTAAATTGTTGGACCCTGTAAGGAATTGTTTTAGCAGAGGATGAGAGAAGAGGGGTGGGCTCAGTATTATAATGTGCTGAGATGGCAGAGGCATGAATCTTAACTGAAGAGAAAGATAGGCCCTTGTGGAGCATTTCTGTTAAATAATCTAGAATATGAGGTAAGCTGGTCACCGTTGTGCCCATCCCCTGAGCCTGGCTCCAGGAACAGTATCTTTTCCACTTTTCTGAATAGGATTTGCTAGTAGTAGGCCTCCTTGCCTCAAGAATAACATCCAGCACCTGCTTACTGAGGGTTACTAGAGGTGAGCTCAGGGAATTAGCCAGGCTGCAAGGTTCAGGGTTTGAAGCTAAGGGTGCAGAATCTGGCCCACCTGCTGGGACAGCAGGGAAGGGGTATGAGGCAGAAGCCATGGTTGTAGCACTATTAGACTGCGCAAAAGGGGGTACCAGTGCTGACATGGCCAGTCTGGTGCAATCAGTATTGTCCTTGGCTTGTCCTGTTTGATCTTTAGTAGAACCTTCGAGAGGAGAGGCAGAGGGGGGAAAGCATAAACTGAGAGGCTTCCCCAGGTAAAGGACAGGGCATTCACTTTCAAGCTTGAGTGTGGGGGGAGTTCTGGTGCAGAATTTGTTCAAGTGGTAGTTCTGAGGGGAGGAAAACAGGTCTGCCTCTGGTGTCCCCCCATTTGTTCTTCAAGAGCTTGAATATTTTGGTTTCCAGTTTCCATTCGTGTGGGTCCATGAGATTTCTGCTTAAGTCGTCTGCCAGTGAATTTAGTTTGCCTGGCAGGAATTGAGCTTGTAGGTTCACTTGGTAGCTCACGGCTGTGTTCCACAGAGCCATTGCTAGTATGCAAACTGGGTAGGAATGAATTCCTCCTGCTTGTTTATGTACCACAACTGTGGTTTTCTCTGTCTTTACCAATAGTAGTCCTGAATAATATGGTCTTTGAAGGCTGTCAGAGCATTCTGTACAGCTAACATTTCTTTTTGACTGATATGCAGGTGCATCTGTCTTGGGTTCCATTTGCCCTGAATGCACTGCCCTACCATGTGAGCCCCCCATGCATAGTCTGATGCATCTATTGTTAGGGTTTGGGCAGCAGGCGATAGGGTGAAAGGGAGTCCCTTGTTCTAGTAGCAGGCCTCTGCCCACCAAAGGCACTCTGCCCTTAGACAAGGAATGATAGGAATCATGGTTTCCAGGTCCTGAGAATGTTGACACCATAGACTTTTTAGATACCACTGAAGTTTCCTCATATGCAGTCTTGCATATGGAATTAACAGAATGCAAGAGGCAATGAACCCCAGGGCTTGCAGATTCTCCTTGCAGACAGCTGGGTTTTTGTGGCAAATAGTTTGAAGTAGGTTGTCAAAAAAAAAACTTGTTTCTCTGAAGTGAGGAATGCCATCTAGGAAGTTGTGTTCAAGCTTGCTCCCAGGAATACAATCTGTTGGCAGGGTAATAGGTGTGATTCTTTCTCATTGATGGTGTACCCCAATGAGGTTAGAAGTCTCTTTAAAAATGCCAGGTGTTGTAATAGCAAGTCCTGACTCTCTGCCTGAATCAGGCAGTCGTCCAAGTATGGGTAAATTTGAATATTTCTCTGCCTGCAAAATGCAATGGCTGGAGCTAGGCACTTTGTGAATACCCTGGGTGCAGTAGATAAGCCAAAGGGAAGTGCAGAGAACTGACAGTGCATGCAGCCTGACCTGAAACATATGTATTTTCTGCAGTATTCCCTTATCGGGATGTGCAGATAAGCTTCTTTTAAGTCTAGGGTTGCCAGCTAGGCATCCTTGGCTAGCATAGGAAGAAGCTGTTGAAGAGTTAGCATTCTGAATTTTGAAACCACCAGAAAGGTGTTGAGAATAGAGAGGTCCAGGATAGGAAGCCAGGAGTTTTCTTGTCTGGGAACCAGAAACAGTCTTGAATAAAAACCTTGTCCCCTTTGTTCTGTTGGGACAGATTGAATAGCCCTGACACTGAAGAGAGAGATCACTTGTTTTTGGGCCTCCGCCCACTGATTTGGGGGGAGGTCTGGCCATCCACTTGAGGTTGGGAGTGAGAGAAAATGGAATCTGTATCCTAGAGAAACTATGTTTAAAATCAATTTGTCTTAGGTAATGAGTTCCCAGTTTTTTGCATGCAGGGTGAACTTTCCTTCTAATGGTGCAAGTAGTAGAGCAAGGCTTGCAAGAGTTGAGAAGTCATTGTGACATTTTTCCAAGGAGGGTGGTTTACTACTCCCTGCTTTGGAAGTGGGAGCCCCCCACTGATTAGATCTGTGCATAGCCTGAGACTGAAGTCTTGGTGGTCTGCTGCTCCTGGGTTTGGACCAAGAAGGCCTGGAAGGGACTGGAAAGGACCAATTATTTGAAGGCCAATGCCTACTGAATCTAGGTGGCTGTACTTGTAAGAAATCTTTAACAGTTTGCATAGATTTAGCTTTTTCCTCCATCCTTTTGAGGACGACTTCTGCTTTGTTGCGAAAAAGGCACTTTTGGTTTAAGGGTGCATCCAGTAATTTAACTTTAACATGATCTGGCAAGTTTTGTTCCTTAAGCCAAGCATGTCTTCTAAGTACTGACACAGTGACAGCAGCCCTGCAAGATGCTTCTCAAGCATCAAAACAACATTGCAAAGTAAGTTTACCAACTTGGTCAGCAGAATGCATTAACTCTTGTAAATCTTTGTGTTCAGCACAGTCAGGAATTAACATCATTTTCTGTTTAAGTAGTCCCATAATATGCTGATACTCTAGCATATGAAACTGGCAATTTAAAGCCCTAATGGCCAAAGTAGCAGAAGTGTATACCTTCTTACCCCATCTGTCTAAAGCTCTAGAGTCCCTATCAGAAGGGGTAGGATCTTTGGCAGTAGTAGCCTTAATGCTTTTTGGTCCTTGGGAAATGGTCTCTAGATCCGCAGTAGGATTCTTGAAGAGAAATTTTGAGAGAGTCAGGTACTATGTAGTACCTATCAGGTTTCCTGGGAGCTGGAGGCAGAGTGTCTGGGGTAAGGCTGGATTCCACGAAAACATCATCTACAATCTCCTGAACAGGAGGGATAGTTAGAGGCCTGTGTTGTGGCAAGTTTAAAAATTCCCTTAGTCTCTTTTTGGACTGAGAATAGTCCTGGCTTCCCCAGTGGAAATGCTCCCTAAGGGTATGCAAGGTTTCACCAAAAGAAAAATCTTCTGGAGGGGAAGCAGAGGGAATGGAATCCTGTGCATCAGAATCCGGGATAAGCAGATAAGGGTAAATCCTGGTAGTCAGAAGGAACAGAGATATCAGATTCCTGATCAGAAGAGTCAGAGAAAATCAGTTCTAGGTCTCTTAGAGGGGGGAGGCTGGCTTCACCTAATTAATGTTATAAGGTCTTCAGCTATTCTAATAATTTGTTTTTGAGACATATGGGCCTGTGAATGCCCTTTGGTTGTCAGTTTTCTAGGCATAGTGTGAGCTTTAGGCCTGAGGAATTCAGTATTCTTAGCTTGAAACAAAGTTGTTTGTTTAATATGAAAATCAGTAGGCCTAAATACACCTTCAAGCCGGTGCCTGCACAGCGGCTCCGGACCCATCCAAGGTAGAGACATCCGCACGTTCCATAGTCGAAGAAGCATCTCGCGGCATACGAAAAGGTCTCAGTAGAGACCTGCGAATCTGTAGTAGCGGGTATCAGGGGCTGCAAAAGCGCTTCACTGAGTATCGGCGGACTGGCGACTAGCTTAACGGAAGTGTCATCGGCAGTTTTGGACCTATGCGGTCTGTCGCTGTCTTTATCCTTACGTGTTTTCAGAAGATCGGTAGTCGGATGGCTTAACGAAGCCATTTCGGAGTACTGAGATCGAGAACACAAGAATTTAGCTACAAAAATAGCCCAATGATGAATAGTTTGGGCATTGAACAAGGCACAAAACCGACAGCGAGGGACGTTGTGGTCTGGGCCTAAACAGGTGATGCAGTAAGAATGAAAATCTCTACGAGGTATTTGCTTTCCACAGGCAAGACAATTGTTGATTTTTTTCTGACATCGGTTAGAGCAAGAAAAAAAGGTTCCCCAACGGGGTACTTGTCTTTTGGAAGACTTCAGGTCTGAAACTCGAAAACGAAAATTTCAGGAGTCGGCCGACTGGCACTTGCAAACTATTTCTTCTTAGGACACCACATGGCAAGAAAGACTGATGTAATGGTGTTGGTTGAATATTTTATACTCCTGATGACCTGACGTCATGGAAGACGCAATAGCATCTGAAGCAGAAATCTGAAGACTCTGGTATTCAGCCCGGCTGAGGGCTACCTGCAGGCAGATAACCCAAATGTGATGACTGCAACAGTGAAACACGAAGAACATCCAGGACTGCAACAGTGAACACACTCGAAAATCTACATTTATGGTAAGTGTACACAACTGTACTATGTTCTTCATCTTTCACTGTTGCACTCATGACATTTGGGTTGATTCTCAAAGCTGTAGAAAAGGAAGGAGGCAGTCAAGATGACTGGGGGGCTGGCTAGGATGCCCTACAAGACTGCGGTGGCAAAGCCTGCCCTGGACTTGGAGAAGATAGGCAGGTGGTAATGCTTGGTGAAGGTATGAACAGAAGTCCATGCTCAAGCCTCCAGGATGTCCCTGGTGGGGACCCCTCTGAGAAATGTGAATTGCAGGACTCATTGATCATCGACACTTTGAACGCACTTTGAGCTGTGGGGACTAGTTTTGATTTCTTTTTGTTGGTAGTATACCCCAGGGAGGTCAGTAGGTCTTTTACAAAGGTCAGGTGCTGTAACAGCTTTTCCTGACTGTCTGCCTGAATCAGGCAATCATCTTAAGTAGGGGTAAATTTGGCATTTTGTGAAAACTCTGGGAGCAGTGGATAAGCCAAAGGGAAGCGCAGAGAACTGCAAGTGCATAGATCCTGCCCTGAAATGTAGATATTTCCTGCAAGATTCCCTGATTGGGATGTGTAGGTAGGCCTCTTTTCGGTCTAGGCTGGCTAACCAAGCATCCTTGGAAGGCATAGGAAGAACCTGCTGGAGGGTGAGCATTTTGCATGTTGGTATCACCAAAAAGGTGTTTAGAATTGATAGATCGAGGATTGGGCACCAGGAGCCCTCTTCTGGGTACCAGGAAGAGTCTGGAATAGAAACCTTGGCCTATCTGATCTGCAGGAACAGGCTGTATTGCCCTCATGGAGAGCAGGGAATGGACTTGCTTTTTGGCCTCTGCCCACTGGTTTGGAGGAAGAGCTGGGAACCTTTTTGGGGTTGGCAGAGTGTGGAAATAAAATTTGTAACCCTGGGACACTATGTTGAGGACCCATCGGTCATTGGTAATAGAGGCCCAGTTGTTTGCATGGAAGGAGAGTTTTCCTCCTAGGGGCACAAGCAGGTGGGCAGACGTAAGGGGTGGAGGTGTAAAGTCATTGTGAGTTCTTACCATAAGGGGGTGGCTTAGCACTCCCTGTTTTTGAAGAGAAGGAAAGTGCAGTTTTGTACACTTACCATAAATGTAGATGTTCGACTGTATTCACTGTTGCAGTCATTACATTTGAGGAGATTCCCAAAGCTATGGTTGGGAGGTGGAAATTATACAGCATTAGGACCAGCTATAAGGCCCTGCAAGACAGCAGTGGAAAAGCCAGCTCTGGATTTATAGTAAATTGGTAAATGATAATGCTTGGTGAAGGTATGTACAGAACTCCAGATAGCAGCTTCTAGAATATCCCTGGTAGGAACACCTCTGAGAAAGGCTGCAGAAGTAGATTTTCTACTGAATGAAATTAAAATGCATGCTAGAGAAATAGAGAATATCTGCTCTTTGCTTGATCTAGTTCTGATGAACAATATTTTCCTTTTTGATGGTGACCCTTATTTACAGTTAACAGGTGTAGCAATGGGCACACCCATAGCTAACACTTATGCCAACATAGTTTTATATGAAAGGGAGAAAAATGTAATTTGTAATGGTAATAATGCAGTAAATTCGAATGTGAAATTTTATAAACGGTTTGTCGAGGATTGTTTTTTGTTGTGGGGAGGTAGTAAGATGGAACTAAATGATTTTATAAAGTATCTTGATGGAACTATGCATTTTTTTAAATTTAAGATGACGGAGTCTGAATTGGGCATAAACTTTTTAGATGTATATGTATATAAGAATGGTAGCACATTAGAATCTACCATATACAAAAAGGAAGTAGATGCATGTAGGTATCTCAATAGGAAAAGTATGCATGCACCGCATACTTTTAAAGGCATAGTGAAAGCCCAACTAATAAGAGCCAGTAAACTCAACACTCTAGATGTTAAATTTGAGGAACAAGTAAAGGAAATGAAACAGGATTTTTATAATAGTGGCTATTTAGAACATATGATAAATAAGGAATATGAAGATGTTGTAAAGGAAAGATCTAACAAGTATAAACCTATACTTAGTGGGGGATTACAGGGTGACGGTAAACAAAAAAATGGGGAAGAGAAAGTGAGATATCTCACTACTTACAATTTAAATACAAGAGTCATATGTAATATAATTGAGAAAAATTGGCCCATTTTGTTAGCAATGCCGAAATTAGATCAATAGTGGGGATAGACCCCTGTATGCCTATAGGAACTCTGAGACACTTAAACAGAAGCTCTGTTATAAAGATTTTAAACAATTGAATAAGTTAAAGGAAAAAAGAATAGGCACAGTTAAGTGCTATAATTGCACGTGTTGCGAAGACCTATATGAGGGTGAACATAGTTTTATACACCCCACTAGTAAAAAGGTTTACAATATTAATGCCCTAACTTATTGTAATATAATGCAAATTGCCTATTTAGCCACCTGTAATAACTGTACTTCATTTTATGTAGGGAAAACTACACGGAGACTGAAGGATAGAATTATAGAGCATAAGTCAGAAATAAGAAGGAAGTTACTAACAAATGCTCTAAGTAAACATATTATAGAAAAGGAAGAAAGTCATAAATTTAGTTTTAGAGTTATGTCGCATGTAGGAATGGGAGTGAGGAAGGGTGATATGAATAATATGTTGGAATTAAAAGAATATGAGTGGATAATCAGGTTACAGGCAGATGTGAAACCAGGCTTAAATAATGCTGTTAGCCTTAAACCAGTCTTATTGAAAAAGCAAAGAGAAAGACTATCAAATTCTGATAGAGTATATTTATTTGGATAATGGTTTTAAGTTAAGGTATGTAGTAATGTATTTCAAGTTAATGTATGTTATTTAGAAATGTTTATGTAGTGTGTTTTATTTTTGTAACAAGTTGTATCTTTTTAAATAACTAGGCTGGCTACATCATGTGATTAATTGATTCCTCTATTTAAAGTTTTGTAAATTAACTGCTTAATGTGTACTGATGAAGGGTGTATTCCCGAAAGCTTTGCTACATAAAGTTTTGCTGTGTTTAGTTGCTGTTTCTTAGTACGTGGAATGCGTCTTGACCCATTTTGTGGGCGGTTTCCTGTGCTATTTGTAGCAGAAATGGATCCAGTGTGCTATCCATTTGGAGATTGTTTGTTTGGATATGGCCTTGCCCTCTGCCCATGCTGTGAAGCTGACTAGCAACTGGTCGGTTTTTCTAAAAGATTTAGTCTTATCCAGGTCTGTGCACATCTAGAGAGTGCAGAGTCCTTTTCCCCCTTGTTTTGTGGGTTAGGGAAAAAGGTGCAAAAATTACTGGATTGGTTCAGAGCCACACTGGACACCACTTTCGGCATGAAGGATGGGTTAGACCTGAGGGAGACCCTATCAGCATGGAAAATGATGAAAAGCTCTACAGCCATGAGTGACTGTAGCTGGGAAACCCTTCTAGCTGAAGTGATGGTCGGAAGCAAGGCTGTTTTCCAAGAGAGGAAGTTTAACTCTCCTGAAGCTGAAGGCTCAAAGTGGGGTAGGGTGAGTTTTTCCAACACAAAGTTAAGGTCCCAAGCTGGGGAAGGAGCTCCTCTGGGTGGTCTTAAGTTGTTAGGGCCTCTTAGGAACTGTTTGATGAGAGGGTGTGAGAAGAGACATGGCTCTGTGATGTAATGAGCAGAGATGGCAGAAGCATGAATTTTAATAGAAGAGAAGGCAAGACCCCCTGTGTAGTAGGTCTGCTAGGTAATCCAGCATGAGAGATGGGGAAGGCTGTGCTGTGTTTGGGCTCCCTTAGCCTGGATCCAGGTGCAAAACCTTTTCCAGTTGTCAGCATAGGATTTCTAGTGCTGTGGCATCTGGCCTCACGTACAACATCCATGACTTGCTTGCTTAAGCTGGCAGTTAGAGGAGAGGTCAGTGAATAAGCCAGGCTGCCAGGTTCAGGGTCTGCAACTGTGGATGCATGAATTCTCCAGTCTCCTGGGTCAGGAGTGCTGGGATCTGAGATAGGTGCCATGGTGGCAGGGGTGACAGGATGCGCAGCAGTGAGTAACAGTACTGGCGTGGCCAGTCTGGGGCAATGAAGACTGCCCTTGGTTTTTCCGCCCTTATTTTGAGCAGTACCCTTGAAATTAGTGGTAGAGGGGGAAATGCATAGATCGAGAGGTTTACCAACTGGAAGGATAGAGCATCCACTTTCTAGGCCTTGCTGTGAGGTTCCCAGGTGCAGAATTTGCTGAGCTGATGATTAGAGTAGGAGGCAAAGAGGTCTACCTTCAGGGTGCCCCATTTCTGGGTTACAAGGTTGAAGGTTCTGTAGTCTAGCTGCCACTCATGTGGGTCTAGCAGGTTTCTGCTTAAGTTGTCTGCCAGAGAGTTTAGGGAGCCTGGCAGGAATTGTGCTAGCAGGTGTATTTGCATGGCTGAGGTAGTGTGCCAAAGGGTCATGGCGAGCCTGCAGAGAGGCTAAGAGTGGGTCCCTCCCTACATGTTGATATATAACATCACTGTGTGTTGTCTGTTTTGATCACTAGAGGCCCCGGGGGACAGTAAGGGTCTGAAAACTGTCAGGGTGCACTGAACAGATGGCATTTCTTTTTGGTTGATGTGCAGTTGTATTTGATTTGGGCTCCAATGGCCCTGAATGCAACTGTCGTCCAGGTGTGTACCCGAGGCATAGTCTGATGCGTCTATAGTGAGGGTTTGGGTGGCTTGGGGTAGTGAGAAGGGAAGTCCCTGTTGTGGCTGCATGCTGCTGCCTACCAAAGAAAATCTTTCCTTAGACGGGGTATCATAGGTATGATAGTTTCCCTGTCTTGAGAGTGTTGACACCAAAGGCTTTTTAGGTACCACTGTAGTTTCCTCATATGCAGTCTTGCATATGGAATGAGTAGAATGCAAGAAGCCATGAACCCCAGAGCTTGCAGGATTTTGCTTGCGGATAAACTGGGTTCTGGTGGCTAGTTCAGAGAAGTAGCCCACCAGGTAGCCTTGCTTGTTTTTCTGGAGTAGGGAATGCCATCTGGGATGCTGTGACCAGGCTTGTTCCCAGGAATACAATTTTTTGTGTGGGGACTAGTTTTGATTTCTTTTCATTGGTAGTATACCCCAGGGAGGTCAGTAGGTCCTTTACAAAGGTCAGGTGCTGTAACAGTTTTCCTGACTGTCTGCCTGAATCAGGCAATCATCTTAAGTAGGGGTAAATTTGGCATTTTGTGAAAACTCTGGGAGCAGTGGATAAGCCAAAGGGAAGCGCAGAGAAATGCACGTGCATAGATCCTGCCCTGAAACGTAGATATTTCCTGCAAGATTCCCTGATTGGGATGTGTAGGTAGGCCTCTTTTAGGTCTAGGCTGGCTAACCAAGCATCCTTGGAAGGCATAGGAAGAACCTGCTGGAGGGTGAGCATTTTGCATGTTGGTATCACCAGAAAGGTGTTTAGAATTGATAGATTGAGGATTAGGCACCAGGAGCCCTCTTCTGGGTACCAGGAAGAGTCTGGAATAGAAACCTTGGCCTAACTGATCTGCAGGAACAGGCTGTATTGCCCTCATGGAGAGCAGGGAATGGACTTGCTTTTTGGCTTCTGCCCACTGGTTTGGAGGAAGAGCTGGGAACCTTTTTGGGGTTGGCAGAGTGTGGAAATAAAATTTGTAACCCTGGGACACTATGTTGAGGACCCATCGGTCGTTGGTAATAGAGGCCCAGTTGTTTGCATGGAAGGAGAGTTTTCCTCCTAGGGGCACAAGCAGGTGGGCAGATGTAAGGGGTGGAGGTGTAAAGTCATTGTGAGTTCTTACCATAAGGGGGTGGCTTAGCACTCCCTGTTTTTGAAGAGAAGGAAAGTGCAGTTTTGTACACTTACCATAAATGTAGATGTTCGACTGTATTCACTGTTGCAGTCATTACATTTGAGGAGATTCCCAAAGCTATGGTTGGGAGGTGGAAATTATACAGCATTAGGACCAGCTATAAGGCCCTGCAAGACAGCAGTGGCAAAGCCAGCCCTGGATTTATAGTAAATTGGTAAATGATAATGCTTGGTGAAGGTATGTACAGAACTCCAGATAGCAGCTTCTAGAATATCCCTGGTAGGAACACCTATGAGAAAGGCTGCAGAAGTAGATGCAGCCCTGGTGGAATGAGATCTGATCCCCTGGGGATAGGTTTTCCATGGTGCTTATAGCAGAAATTAATGCAAAGGCTTATCCATTTAGAAATGGTTTGTTTTGAAATAGCCTTCTCCTCTATCCCAGCAGCAAATGCTACTGGCAATTGTTCAGATTTTCTTTGAAGTTTAGTTCTGCAAGTAGAATCTAAGTTGTCTGTGCACGTCCAAGGAATACAGAATATATTCCCCTTTGTTCTGTGGATTGGGATAGAAGGTTGGCAAATGAATTGACTGATTAAGAGCCACACTGGAAACCACCTTGGGCATGAAAGATGGACTTGGTCCTCAGAGACACCCTGTCCGCATGAAAGATGATGAAAGGCTCCACTGCCATAAGGGCCTGTAATTCAGATATAATTCTAGCTGAAGTGATTGCTAAATGGAAGGCTGCTTTCCAAGAAAGAAATGTTAAGTCTGCAGTAGCAAATGGCTCGAAAGAAGGTAGAGTGAGCTTCTCCAAAACAAAATTAAGGTCCCAGGCAGGGCTAGGAGCTCTCCTGGGTGGTCTCAAGTTCGTTGCTCCTCTGAGATACTGCTTGAGCAAGGGATGAGAAAAGAGGGGTGGTTCTGTGTTATAGTGAGCTGAAATAGCTGAAGCATGGATTTTAATAGAGGAAAAAGACAGGCCCTTGTGAAGCAT
This sequence comes from Protopterus annectens, assembly GCF_019279795.1. NCBI lineage: Eukaryota > Metazoa > Chordata > Ceratodontiformes > Protopteridae > Protopterus > Protopterus annectens. The sequence goes on along the minus strand of NC_056739.1, from coordinate 127,642,911 downwards.
CTCAGTTAAGTACTGAAAAATCTGAGGTAAATTGGGCGCTGCTGTGCTCAACCCTAAAGATTGGTTCCAGGCACAGAATCTTTTCCATTTGTCAGCATTAGATTTTCTAGTACTAGGTCTTCTCGCCTCCAAGATGACATTCATCACAGGTTTGCTGAGAGATGCTAAGGGTGAATTTAAGTGATTAGCCAAGCTACAAGGTTCAATGTTGGAAGCTGAGGGTGCAGAATTTGGTTCTCCAGCTGAGACAGAAATTGTCTGAGGCAGGTGCCAGGGAGATATTTGTGACACACTGCACAGGAATGGGTACCAGTGTTGACGTGGCCAGTCTGGAGCAATCAAAATCATTCTTGGTTTGTCCTGTTTGACTTTTAGCAGAACGTTGGAGAGCAGAGGGAGAAAGGCATAGACAGACAATTTTTTCCAGCTGAAGGACAAAGCATCCACTTTCCAGGCTTTTTTGTGGGGAGTCCTTGTGCAAAATTTGTTCAACTGGTAGTTCTGGGGGGGGGGGGAGGCAAATAGATCTATGTCTGGGCTCTCCCATTTGCTTGTCAACATGTTGAAAATATGTGGTTCCAGTTTCCACTCATGTGGGTCCATGAGATTTCTACTTAGTCCATCTGCCAGTGTATTCAATTTTCCTGGCAGGAATTGAGCTTGTAGGTGCACTTGGCAGCTCAACGCCGTGTTCCACAATGCCATAGCTAGTCTGCAGGGAGGGTAGGAATGTGTACCCCCCCCGCTTGTTTATGTACCACATAACCGTGGTGTTGTCAGTCTTTACCATTAGTTGTCCTAGAAGAATGTAGTCCTTGAAGGCTGTCAGAGCATTCTGTACAGCTAACATTTCTTTTTGATTGATTTGTAGGTACATTTGATTTGGGTTCCATTTGCCCTGAATGCACTTCCCTACCAGGTGAGCCCCCATGCATAGTCTGATGCGTCTGTAGTTAGGGTTTGGGTGGCAGGGGGTAGTGTGAATGGAAGTCCCTTATTTTGGTGGCAGCCTCTGCCCACCATAGGAATTCCAGGCGTAGGCAAGGTATGATAGGAATCATTGTTTCCAGGCTGTGACAATGCTGAGTCCATAGACTTTCTAATTTCCTCATATGCACTCTTGCATATGGAATTAGAAGAATGCAAGAGGCCATGAACCCCAAGGCTTGAAGTATTTATCTTGCAGAAAGCAGGGTTTTTGTGGCCATTTGTTTGAAGTAACTTACCAAATGAATTTGCTTTTCTGGCATGTGGAAAGCCATCTGGGCAGTTGTATTCAAGCTTGCACCCAGGAATGTAATCTGTTGAGAGGGTACCAGTTGTGATTTCTTTTCATTTATGGTGTACCCCAGAGAAGTTAGAACCCTTTTTACAAACGACAGATGATTTAGAAGTATGGCCTGGTTTTCTGCCTGAATTAGACAATCATCCAGGTATGGATATATTTGAATATTTCTTTGCCTGCAAAATGCAATTACTGGAGTCAGGCACTTTGTGAATACTCTGGGCACAATAGACAAGCCAAAGGGCAGTGCAGAGAACTGATAATGCAAGTAGCCTGCTTTGAAGCATAGGCATCTTCTGCAGGATTCCCTGATTGGGATAAGCAGGTAAGCTTCTTTTAAATCTAGAGTTGCCAACCAGGAATCTTTGCCTAGCATAGGAAGTAAAGTACAGTTTTGTACCTACCATAAATGTAGATGTCCGATAGGTATGCATCTGCAGTCATCACATATGGGTTGTCCTGCCTCAGGCAGCCCTTCGGTCGGCCAAATTCCAAAGTCTGGGTCCGGCGTCGGCTGATGTCGCCCCTTCCCCGACGTCAGAGCGCCTGGGGTATAAAAGCATCAGCTGATGCCATCTTCCTCAGTTTTTCTTGCCCCAGATGCCAGGTGCCCTCTAAGGAAGGCTAAATTTGGAGAAATGCAATAAATTCCAAACATGCACAAAAATATATACATATATAAAAACAAATACACCATAAAAGATAACCCCAGCTAGCTACGAGAGGGGAATGTACCCAAGAAATACCACAGAGGGGAAGGAGGGAGGGTAAACCTGACTGCAGATGCATACCTATTGGACATCTACATTTATGGTAGGTACAAAACTGTACTATGTCCTTCAAGGATGCATCTGCAGTCATCACATATGGGTAGAATACCATAGCCAATCTGGGGGTGGAGGATCTATGTAAAGGATGGTGTAGCTAAAATGCCCTGCAGGACTGCCGTAGCAAAGCCTGCTCTGGATCTGGAATATAAAGGTAAGTTGTAATGCTTGGAAAATGTATGCGCAGAGCTCCATGTAGCAGCTTCTAAAATGTCCTTGGTAGCCACCCCTCTTAAGAAGGCTGTGGAGGTGGCTGTGGCTCTGGTCGAATGAGATCTAATGTTAGCTGGCACAGTTTTTCCATGAAAGGAGCAACAGAAACGAATGCAATTCCCTATCCATTTTGAAATTGTCTGTTTTGAAATTGCTTTTCCTTGTGCACCAGCAGCATATGCCACAAACAACTGGTCAGTTTTTCTGTAATTTTTAGTTCTGTCCAAGTAGTAGCGCAACTGTCTGTGCATGTCCAGGGTGTGCAGAAGCTTTTCCCCTTTGTTTTGTGGATTTGGAAAGAAGGTAGGCAGGTGAATAGCTTGGTTTAATGAGACCCTAGATACCACCTTTGGCATAAATGAAGGATTGGTTCTCAATGAGACTCTGTCTTGATGAAAAATAAGAAATGGCTGTACTGCCATGAGGGCCTGTAACTCAGATACTCTTCTTGCTGAGGTTATGGCCAGAAGGAAGGCAGTCTTCCATGAGAGGAACTGTAGTTCTGCAGATGCTGCTGGTTCAAAGGGAGGCAGTGTTAGTTTTTCCAACACGAAGTTAAGGTCCCAAGTAGGCAGTGGTGGTTTCCTTGGAGGATTGATGTTTTTAATTCCTCTTAGAAATTGTCTTAGCAGAGGATGAGAGAAGACAGGAGGATCAGTGTTGTACTCTGCTGAAATTGCTGAAGCATGAATTTTAATGGAAGAGTAAGACAGGCCATTGTGGAGCATTTCTGCTAAATATTCCAGGATATGCGCCATGTTCATAACTGTTGCATCTAGGCCCTTTGAGGTGTTCCAGGTGTGAAATCTTTTCCATTTTGCTGAGTATGCCTTTCGTGTGGAAGGCCTGCGAGCTTCCATGATGATATCCTTCACTCTCTTGGATAGCTTATCCTGGTGATGATTCAAGGAATTTTCCAGGCAGCTAGCTGTAATGCTTTCAGGTTGGAATGCAGAGTTTTGTAATTTTGCTGTGTCAGGAGAAGCGGCCATTGTGGCAGAAGCCATGGTTTTGTCCGTGACATGCTCTTTAGCAATGGGTACCAGTGCTGTCTTGGCCAGTCCGGAGCTATCAGAATCACTCTTGGCTGCTCTGCCCTGATCTTCAGTAAGACCTTGGTCATTAATGGAAGAGGTGGGAATGCATACACTGTTAGATCTCTCCAGCTGAAAGAGAGAGCGTCCACTTTCCATGCTTGTGGGTGGTATGTCCTTGTGCAGAATTTGTCCAGCTGATGATTGTGTGGGGAGGCAAAGAGGTCCATGTCCGGTCTTCCCCATGATTGTGTTATCTGATGGAAGATGTCTGGGTGCAGCATCCACTTGTGTGCATTCATGATGTTCCTGCTTAAGCTGTCCGCCAGTATATTGTCCTTTCCTGGTACAAACTGGGATTGCAGCTGTATATTGAGAGTCAGGGAAAGTTCCCATAGATTCATTGCCAGTCTGCAAAGAGGGTAGGAATGGGTGCCTCCTTGCTTGTTTATGTACCACATAACTGTAGTGTTGTCTGTCCTTATTAGCAGGTGGCCTTGATGTAGAAATAACTTGAAGGTTTCGATTGCATGTATCACTGCCAGCATTTCCTTTGGGTTTATGTGCATGCGTAGCTCTTTTTGTGACCATAGTCCTTGAATGCATCTTCCTTCCATGTGCGCTCCCCATCCGTGGTCTGAAGCGTCCGTTGTAATGGTTTGGCTGGCTATTTGTTTGCTGAAGGGCAAACCCCTGTTTGACTGGCTTGCTTGAGCCCACCACAGAAATTCCCTTTGAAGGCATGGGATGAGTGGTATCAAAGTTTCCAAGCTGTGACTGTGCTGAGTCCATAAACTCCTTAGGTACCATTGGAGTTTCCTCATATGTAGCCTTGCTTGAGGAATCAGAAGAATGCAAGAAGCCATGTAACCCAGGGCCTGCAGGATTTTCCTTGCAGTCAGCTGAGTTTGTCTTGACAGGTTTTTGAAGTAATCCAGTAGTTGGTTTTGTTTTTCTTCTGTGAGGAAAGCCATTTGGGTGGTTGTGTCTAGATCCACACCCAGAAAAGTTATTCTTTGGGATGGTACAAGTCTTGACTTGTGAATGTTGACTGTATATCCCAAGGCCTGAAGAAGATAAATGGTATAATTCAAGTGTTTTACCAAAATTTGTTGGCTGTCCGCTTGTATAAGGCAGTCGTCCAGATATGGGTATATTTGCATCCCCTGAAGTCTGCAGTGTGCAATTACTGATGCCAGGCATTTTGTGAATACTCTGGGCGCAGTAGATAAGCCAAAGGGCAATGCTGAGAATTGATAATGCTCTGAACCTGCAAGAAATCTGAGGTGTCTTCTGCAGCTTTGTCTGATAGGGACATGCAGGTATGCCTCCTTGAGGTCCAGAGTTACCAGCCAAGACCCCTTGCCCAGCATGGGAAGGAGTTGCTGTAGAGTCAGCATTTTGAATTTTGGCACAATGAGATAAGTATTTAGTGCGGACAAGTCGAGAATAGGCCTCCATTGCTTTTCTTTTCTTGGAACAAGGAAGAGTCTGGAATAAAATCCTTGGCCTTGTTCTGCGAGAGGAACCTTTTCTATTGCTTTCATTTTCATTAAGTTGGAGATTTGTTTCAAAGCCTCTGCCCTTTGATTTGCTGGCAGGTCTGGCATGCCTTTTCTTTTCGGTAATGTGTGGAAATGGAACCTGTATCCTTTGTCTATTATTTGTAGTGTCCATTTGTCCCTTGTAATAATGTGCCAATTTTCTGAAAATAAGAAAAGCTTTCCGTCCAAAGGTGCTTCCAATTGAGCCCTGGTTGGCGGTGTCAAGGTAAAGTCATTGAGTCTGTCCTTGTGCAGCAGTTGTAGGCCCTGCACTACCTCTCTGGTTGGGATGCTGCCGTTGAAGCCCTCTGTAGGAGCCTTTAGCCTGCCCTCTACCTCTGGCATGCCTATTCTTGCCTCTGAAATCTGTCTGTGTCTGGAAAGGACCAGTTCTTGGAAGGCCAATTTCTGCTGAATCTTGGTGGTTGGACCTGCATAAAATCTTTGACTGTACAGATTTTGCCTTTTCTTCAAATTTCTTTAAGACCTCCTGAGCAGTGGAGCCAAATAACTTTTGCTTTTCCAGTGGAGCATCCAGAAGCTTTGCTTTAACATGGTCTGGCAGAGATTGTTCCTTCAGCCAAGCATGCCTACGTATAACTGCACCTGTCATAGCTGACCTACATGAAGCTTCCAATGCATCATAACCACACTGCAAAAAATGGTTGCTGACCTGTTGAGAGTTATGTACCAGATCCTGAAGTGATTTGCGATCTAGGGGTTCAGGTGAAGACAGTTTTTTATGCAATTCATCTAACAAATATTCTTGGTACTGTATCATATGAAATTGACAGTTTAAAGCCCTCATAGCAAGGGTAGCAGAAGTATACACTTTTTACCCCATCGCTCTAAAGCCCTGGAACTCCCTTTCAGAGGGGAGTGGATTTTTTGTAGTGGCAGCTGTAACCCCTTTAGGGCCCTGGGAAATAGTTTCTGGATCAGCAGAGTGGGCCTTGTAAAGGAAAAGATGTGATTCCGGGACCCTGCAGTACCTATTAAGTTTGGCAGGAGCCGGAGGGAGAGCGTCAGGAGTTGTGCTAGATTCAGAGTACACATCATCAATGACATTCAAAACAGGGGGAATAGCCAAAGGTCTATGCTGAGGCAGATGCAAGAAGGTCCTTAATCTCTTCCTGGAATCAGAGAATTCCTGGCCCTGTCATTGGAAATGCTCCCTCAGTGTGCAAAGTTTCCCCAAAAGACAGTTCTTCAGGAGGGGAGGCCGAAGGGATAGATTCCTCTGCATCTGAATCCTCGTAGGCTGAAAAAGCCTCCTCCTGGTAGTCTGAGAGGGCAGAGCCAGCAGAGGCCTCATCTGAGGAGAGGGGATCAGAGGGCTCAACCCTGGGCCTTTTTGCTGTAGAAGGTTGAGAGCCCCTGTCCGGATGAGGCTGAGAGCCCCTAATTAATGAAATAAGGTCCTCTGCTAGACTAAGGATCTGAGAACCTGTAGTGGGTCCCTGGGGGTTAACCCTGGGAGGCATATATTTTGAGTGTTTAGCAGCTTTAGCCCTAGAGAATGCCTTAATAGACATGGATGCAGGAGGCCTGGCTGCACCACATGCTGGTGTAGTTTTGTCTAAGGGAATGGTGCCGGAAGGTTCCTGGACACCAGATTCCAAAGGAGATTCAACAACCGAGACAGTAGTGGCCTCCGGGGCCGAGGTTGTCGGTTGTACGGTTTCGGTGGACGGTAGTACCAAGGACTTGGTTTCAGCCGAAACCTAGACACTTGCGGTAGGTCTGGGTGCGGTTTCAGCCGAAACCGCGGGTGTCGGTCCTTGTCCTTGCGTTTCTTCATTAAATGTAAAGTCGGAGTCTCCGACGACATTTTGTAAGCAAAACTAGCCCCAAAAATTCCTCTGCAAACTCCGACCGACGTCTTAGAGTGCGTCGGTTGAAGGAAGCACAGGCGGAACAGGCCGAGACGTCGTGGTCTGGGCCTAGGCAAGGTAGGCACTAAGAGTGGAAATCCTTATGAGGTATTTGTTTCCCACAAGTTAAGCAATTATTAATTTTATCTGACATCGGCTGAGGCAAGAAAGAGTCCCCAATGGGGTACTTAGCTTTTGAAGTCTTCGTTTTAGCTGAATTACAGGAGCTGGCCGACCGGCACTTGTGAACTGCTTCTGCTTCGGGCACCACGCGGCAAGAAAGACTGAGGAGGATGGCGTCGGCTGACGCTTTTATACCCCAGGCACTCTGACATCATGGAAGGGGCGACATCAGCCGACGCCGGACCCAGACTTTGGAATCCGGCCGACCGAAGGGCTGCCTGAGGCAGGACAACCCATATGTGATGACTGCAGATGCATCCTTGAAGGACATCTAGTGAAGAGTCAGCATCTTGAATTTTGGAATGTCCAGAAAGGTGTTTAGAGTAGACAGGTCCAGAATTGGACACCATAATTTGTCTTTTCTGGGTACCAGGAAAAGTCTGGAATAGAAACCTTGCCCCTTTTCCTCTTTTGGTACTGGCTGAATAGCCCCCATGTTTAAGAGGGAAAGTACTTATTCTTGAGCCTCTGCCCACTGATTTGGGGGCAGGTCTGGCCACCCGTTTGGTGTTGGCAATGTGTGGAAATTATATCTGTATCCCTGGGACACTATAGTTAGAACCCATTTGTCCTGGGTTATTAGTTCCCAGTTTTTTGCATGAAGAGCAATTTTCCCCCCAAAGGTGCGACTAAAAGGCAAGTGCGAAAGTCATTGAGACCGTTTACCATGGGGGATGGGGTCTTGTTATTTCCAGATTTGGAGGTGGAGCCTCCCCACTGTTTAGTCCTGAGAGTCCCCTGGGTATGAAACTTGGAGCTTTTGGTGTGTCTGGGTTTGGCTTGAGAGGATCTGGAAGGAGCTGGAAAGGACCAATTCTTAGTAGGCCACTGCCTACTAAATCTTGGAGGTTGCACTTGTAAGAAATCTTTTACAGTTTGCACAGATTTAGCTTCATCTTCCATCTTTTTTAGAACTTCTTCAGCCTTATTGCCAAACAGGTGGTCCTGATTTAAAGGAGCATCCAACAATTTCGCTTTAACATGATCAGGAAGCCAAGAATGGCTTCTAAGCACAGACCCAGTCACAGCAGCCCTGCAAGAGGCCTCTAAGGAATCAAAACCACATTGCAAAGTATGTTTTCCAACTTGTTCGGCAGAATGCATTAAATCCTGTAAATATTTATTTTCCACACAGTCAGAAATCAACATTATTTTCTGTTTAAGCAGTCCAATAATATGCTGTTGATATTTTAACATATAAAATTGGCAGTTTAAAGCCCTGATTGCCAAGGTTGCAGAAGTATAAACCTTTTTACCCCATCTATCCAGCGCCCTGGAGTCTCTATCAGAAGGGGTAGGATTTTTAGCAGTAGAAGCCTTAATGCCCTTGGGCCCCTGAGAAATGGTTTCTGGATCCGCAACAGGATTTTTGAAAAGGGGGGGGGGGGCAAAGGGAATGGAATCCTCTGCATCAGAATCCTCATAAGTAGGGATGGACAAATCCAGGTCATTAGAAGAATCAGAAGAAACAGAGTCCTGATCAGAAGATACAAAGTCAAGCTCAGCCCTAGGCCTCTTAGAAGGAGGGGGGGTTGACTACCCCTGAGTAAAGTAATAAGATCTTCAGCCATTTTGATCATTTGTTTTTTAGGCAAAGGGGCCTGAACATGTGGCCTGGGCATCGGTTTTTTAGACATAGATAGAGATTTAGGCCTTAGTATTGTAGGTGGAGTCGGTTTAATATGCAAGTCTGTAGGCCTAAATACACCCTCAGAAGCCGGTGCCTGCACAGCGGCTCTGGATCCATTCAAGGTAGAGACATCCATGGGTTCCATATGTGAAGCATCTCGCGGCATACCGGACTCCGAATGGGTCTCAGTAGAGACCTGCGAGTCAGAAGTAGCGGGTATTAGGGGCTGCAAAAGTGCCTCACTGAGTACCGGTGAACTGGCGACTGGCTTAGAAGAAGTGTCGTTGGCAGTTTTGGACCTCGATGGCCTGTCTCTTTTTCTTGGCATTTTTTTCGGAATCCCAGTAGTCGGATGGCTAACAGACGTCATTTCTGGATAATTAAACTGAGAACCGAAATACTTATAGGCAAAAATGTACCGACGACTGCTTCTGTTTCGGGCACCGCACGGCAAGAAAGACCGGGGTAATGGTGTCGGCTGCATGTTTTATACCCCTGACGACCTGACATCATGGAAGAAGGGACAGCAACCAACACAGGACCCCAGACTTTGTTAATCAGGCCGTCTGAGGGCAACCTGCCAGCAGATTACCCAAATGGAATGACTGCAACAGTGAAACACTAAGAACATCTCCATTGCTTAGATCTCTGCATTCCCTGGGACTGCTGTCTGGGGGGGGGGGGGGTCTGCTTCCCCTGAGTCTTGGCTGAGCTGGCCTGGAGGGGGCCGGAAAAGACCACAGCTTGGAGTGGCAATGCCTACTGAACCTCGGAGGCTGGACCTGTAAAAAGTCTGTCTACATAGATTTTGCTTTTTCTTCCATCTTTTTTAAGACCTCTTCTGCCTTGGTGCCAAACAAATTGTCTTTGTTCAATGGTGCGTCCAATAATTTTGAATGGACATGGTCTGGCAAGGTCTGTTCCTTAAGCCAAGTATGTCTTCTAAGGACAGAACCTGTGACTGCTGCCCTGCAAGGTGCTTCTAGGGCGTCAAAGCCACATCACAAGGTGTGCTTAGTAACTTAGCTTGCAGAATGCATAAGCTCTTGTACTTCTTAATTTTCTGCACAAGCAGGAAAGGAAGGTATTTTTTGTTTGAGGAGTTCCATGGTATGCTGCTGATATTTCAGCATGTGGAACTGACAATTCAGTGCTCTAATAGCAAGAGTTGCAGAGGAGTATACTTTTTTACTCCATCTGTCTACAGCTCGGGAATCCCTGTCTGAGGGGGGTGGGATTCTTAGCTGAGGTTTAATTCCTGTAGGTCCTTGGGAGATGACCTCTGGGTCAGCATTAGCATTTCTGAAAAGGAACTTGTGAGAGTCAGGGACTCCTCTGTAGTACCTGTCAGGTTTCCTGGGAGCAGGAGGAAGGATGTCAGGAGTCAAACTGGATTCCATAAAAACATCATCCACAACATCCAGGACAGGAGGAATGTCTAAAGGTCTGTGCTGTGGTAAATCTAAGAATTTCCTGAGTCTCTTTTTTGACTGAGGATAGACCTGACATTCCCATAGGAAGTGTGTAGTGTTTCACTAAATGAAAAATCCTCGAGAGGAGAGGCAAAAGAAATGGGCTCCTCTGCATTAGAATCCTCATAAGAAGAGAGGGATTGCATGTCTTCATATTCAGAAACCTCAGAGTCATCGGACTCCTGTTCAGATATAACTACTGGGGACAAGTCTCTTTCTTTTGGAAGGGGTAGCCTGGCTTCACCTAATAAGCATAATAAGGTCTTCCACCATTTTAAGCATTTGAGACTGAGGCATGGAAGCAGGTGCCTGAGCTTGGGTCGTCTGTTTTTTAGGTGTAGTTCATACCCTGGGCCTTAGAAACTCAGTAGTTTTAGAAAGAACTGAAGACACAAAAGAAGTCGGTTTGTGTAGAGTATTGGTAGTGCAAAGAACTTCCTCGGAAGCCGGTGCCTGCTCAGCGGCTCTGGACCCATTCAAGGTAGAGACATCCACAGGATCCTTAGTCAAAGAAGAGTCTTGCGGCATACTGGACTCCAAACAGGTCTCGGTAGCGGCCTGCAAATCCACAGAAGAGGGCATCAGGGGTTGCGAAAGTGCCTCACTGAGGACCAGAGAACTGACAACTAGCTTAACGGAACCATTGTCGGCAGTTTTGGACCTGTGCGGTCTGTCTCTGTCTTTATCCTTACGATACCGAAGCCATATCGGAATACGAGGAATGAGAGCAAAAATATTTAGCTACAATAAGGGCCCCACGACGTAAGGTTCTGGCGTTGAACAAAGCACAAAAGTGACAGCGAGGGATGTAATGGTCTGGGCCTAAACAGGTGACGCAGTAAGAATGGAAGTCTCGGTGTGGTATTTGCATTCCACAGGCGATACAATTGTTAATTTTTTCTGACATCGGCTAGAGCAAGAAAAAAGGATCCCCAATGGGGTACTTAGCTTTAGAAGACTTCAACTTCCATTTCGGAAACGAAAACTCAGGTAGCAGCTGACCGGCACTCGTGCGAACTGCTTCTGCTTCCAGCTCCATGGCAAAAGAGACTGATGTAATGGTGTTGACTGCCTGGTTTTATACCACTGACGACCTGGCATCAGTCCCGGAGTGACAGCAACCGATGCAGAAATACTAAGCCTCTGGTATTTCGGCCGACTGAGGGCTACCCCTGGCAGGATAACCCAAGTGTGATGACTGGAAAGTACAGTTTTGTACCTACCATAAATGTAGATGTTAGAGTGCTAATACAGCTGCAGTCATAACAGAAGGGTTCTCCTGCCGTCAGGCAGGTCCTTGGTCGGCCGAATTCCAAAGTCTAGATCCGGCGTCGGTGGTCGTCGCTTCTTCCCTGACGTCAGTGTGACAGGGTTATAAAAGAACCAGCCGACGCCATGTTCTTCAGTTTTTCTTGCCCCAGATGTCAGGTGCCCCCAGAAGGAAGGCAATACATAAAATTATGAAGTAATGCAATGCAATATAATCAAAAAAACAGTAGTTGCAAGCAAATACACCATAAAAGAATACCCCTAGAGGAGAAGGAGGGAGGGAAACCTGGACTGCAGCTGTATTAGCACTCGAACATCTACATTTATGGTAGGTACAAAACTGTACTATGTTCATCGTGCATACAGCTGCAGTCATAACAGATGGGTAGAATCCCAAAGCTAAGAAAGGGGTGGTAGGCAATAGGTGGAACTAGGAGGAGCCAAAATGCCCTGCAAGACTGCAGTAGCAAAGCCTGCTCTACATTTGGAGTATAATGGTAGGTTGTAGTGTTTGGAGAAGGAATGCACAGGACTCCAAGTGGCTGCTTCCAAGATGTCCTTGGTAGGAACTCCTCTGAGGAAGGCTGCAGAGGTGGCTGTGGCCCTGGTGGAATGAGTTCTAATGCCTGTAGGAACAGTTTTGCCATGAAAGGAATAGCAAAAGCGTATGCAGTGGGCTATCCATTTTGAGATAGTCTGCTTGGAAATTGGCTTTCCTGGAGCTCCTACCGCATAGGCCACAAAGAGCTGTTCTGATTTTCTGAAAGGCTTTGTTCTGTCCAAATAATAACGCAGTTGCCTGTGGATGTCCAAGGAATGTAGTAATCTCTCCCCTTTGTTTTGAGGATTGGGATAAAAAGTCGGTAAATGTATGGCCTGATTTAAAGCTACCCTGGATACCACTTTAGGCATAAAGGAAGGGTTGGGTTTGTAATGAAACTCTGTCCTGATGGAAGATGATAAAAGGCTGGAGAGCCATGAGGGCCTGTAGTTCTGAAACTCTACGATCTGAAGTGATAGCCAGAAGGAAAGCTGTTTTCCAGGACAAATATTGCAAATCTGATGAAGCAGCTGGCTCAAAAGGAGGCAAAGTCAGTTTTTTCAGAATGGAATTTAGATCCCAAGCAGGTATTGGTTGTTTCCTTGGAGGTCTTAAATTCTTAGCCCCTCTGAGGAACTGTCTTAAAAGAGGGTGAAAGAATAAAGGAGGATCAGTGTTGTATTCTGCAGAAATGGCTGAGGCATGGATTTTGATGGAGGAGAACGAAAGTCCACTGCTTAGTAGTTCAGCCAAATATTGTAGTATTTGAGGTAAATACAGTTTTCCAGGGTTCTGGCCCTTTTTCTCATTCCAGACACAGAAACGTTTCCATTTTGCGGAGTAAGCTTTTCTAGTTGATGGCCTTCTGGCCTCCAAAATGACGTCCTGCACCTCCTTGGAGAGTAGTGTCTGCTGTGATGCTAAGGAATCTTCCATGAGGCTAGATTGAGTGTTTTTAGCTGACTGTGAAGAGTTTTGAAGCTGTGCTGAGTCAGAAGAGGCATTAGAGGCAGGGTCCATGGAGGGGAATGAGTCAGGCTCCTCAGGAGTGGGTACCAGTGTTGCCTTGGCCAGTCTGGAGCAATGAGGATCATCTTTGGTCTGTCTGCTCTGGTCTTCAATAGGACTTTGGGCAGCAGAGGAAGAGGCGGGAAGGCATAAACTGTCATTGATGTCCAGCTGAAAGAGAGCGTCCACTCTCCAGGCCTTTGGGTGGAAGGTCCTCGAGCAGAATTTTGTCAATTGATGATTTTTGTGGGAGGCAAAGATATCTATGTCTGGCCTTCCCCATTCTTGGATTATTTCTGTAAAAACTTTTGGATGCAACATCCATTCGTGTGGATCTGTCATATTCCTGCTTAGGTTGTCTGCCAGCGTGTTTTCCTTGCCTGGCAAGTACTGTGCTTGCAGTTCCATTTGTAAGTCCATGGCCATGTTCCAAAGTGACATGGCCAGTCTGCATAGGGGATAGGAATGTGTTCCTCCCTGCTTGTTTATGTACCACATAACTGTGGTGTCGTCCGTTCTTATCAATAGTTGACCTGGTTGTAGAAGGTCCTTGAAAGTTATAATAGCATTTATTACTGCTAGCATTTCTTTTTGATTGATGTGAAGGTGCTTTTCTTTTTGGGTCCATTTGCCCTGAATGCACCGGTCTGTCATGTGCGCCCCCCAGGTGTAGTCCGAGGCGTCTGTTGTGATGACTTGATTTGCTTGAGGCTTGCTGAATGGAAGACCTGTGTTTGCTTGACATGCTTGAGCCCACCACAGAAATTCCTTTTGCAGACATGGAAGTAGTGGTATTATTGTTTCCAAACTGTGGCTGTGTTGAGACCATATGTTTTTTAGGTACCATTGTAGTTTTCTCATATGCAGCTTTGCACATGGGATTAGCAAGATGCAAGATGCCATGAATCCCAGAGCCTGCAGGATTTTCCTTGCAGTCAGCCTGGTGCAATTTGCCAGTGTTTTGAAATATTGAATTAGTTGCCCCTGCTTCTCTGGCGTGAGGTAGGCCATCTGGGTGTTTGTGTCCAAATTGGCACCCAGGAAAATTATATTTCGAGAGGGTATTAGCCTTGATTTCTCTTTGTTGACTGTGTATCCCAGAGAGTTTAATAACATTATTACATAAGCCAGATGTTTCAGAAGAATGTACTTGCTGTCCGCTTGGATCAGGCAGTCGTCCAAATAAGGGTAAATTTGTATCCCTTGAAGTCTGCAGTAGGCAATTACTGATGCCAGGCATTTCGTGAATACTCTGGGCGCAGTAGATAAGCCAAAGGGCAATGCAGAGAATTGATAATGGGTTGAACCTGCAAGAAATCTGAGGTATCTTCTGCAATTTTGTCTGATTGGGACATGCAGGTATGCCTCCTTGAGGTCCAATGTTACCAGCCAAGACTCCTTGCCCAGCATGGGAAGAAGTTGCTGTAGAGTGAGCATCTTGAAGAGTAGGAATGTGTTTAGGATGGAAAGATCCAAAATAGGTCTCCAATCTTTTCCCTTCCTTGGCACCAGAAATAGCCTGGAATAAAAACCTTGACCTTGTTCATGTGTAGGTACCTCTTGAATAGCTTTCATGTTTATAAGATCTGAAATTTGCTTTTGTGCCTCTGCCCTTTGATTGTGTGGCAGTTTTGGCATGCCTCTCATTTTTGGAAGGGTATGAAAGTGGAATTTGTAGCCTCTGTTTATAATGTCCAGGATCCATTTGTCCTTTGTGACAACATGCCAATTTTTTGAGAATAGTGCCAGCTTTCCTCCTAAGGGGCTGCCATTTGAGACCTGGTTGGCCTGCAAAGGGGAAAGTCATTGGTTTTGCTTTCTGAAAGATTGTGAGTTGTCCTCACCACCTCTGTGTGTAGGAGCTTGCCATTGTCTGCCTCTGTACGATCCTTGTGGTTGTCCTCTGCCCCTCGGGTGCCTGTATCTGCCTCTTTGGGGTCTGTCCGTGGCAGGAAAGGACCAGTTTTTGGAAGGCCAATTTCTACTAAAACGTGGTGGTTGAATCTGCAGAAATTCTTTCACAGTTTGCATTGATTTAGCTTTTTCCTCCATTTTTCGTAATACTTCCTCAGCATTTGCCCCAAATAGTACATCCTTTTGAAGAGGGCCATTTAGTAATTTAGCTTTGACATGATCAGGCAAGGTTTGTTCCTTGAGCCAAGCATGCCTGCGTATGACTGAGCCTGTAACAGCAGCTCTACATGAGGCCTCTAGAGCATCAAAACCACATTGTAAGGTATGTTTACCCACTTGTTCTGCACTATGCATCAAATCCTGCAACTCCTTCATGTCTGGTTGTTCAGGTTGTGACATTTTACTTTTCAATTGAGATAACAGAAACTGTTGGTATTTTACCATATGAAACTGACAGTTTAAGGCCCTCATGGTTAAGGTAGCCGAGGTATATACCTTTTTTCCACACCTTTCTAAGGATCTGGAATCTCTCTCGGAAGGCAATGGATTTTTGGCAATGGAAGCCTTAACTCCCTTGGGTCCCTGTGAGATGGTTTCTAGGTCAGTAGCATGGCTTTTGTAAAGAAATTGGTGTGAGTCAGGAACCCTGTAGTACTTGTCAGGCTTAACTGGAGCTGGAGGTAGAGAGTCCGGGTTAAGGCAGGCCTCCGAGTAAACATCATCTAGGATGTCCAAGACAGGAGGTATAGCCAGAGGCCTGTGCTGGGGTAACAAAAGAAATTCCCTGAGCCTTTTCTTGGAATCTGAATAATCCTGGCCTTCCCAGTGGAAGTGTTCCCTTAAGGTATGCAAAGTTTCCCCAAATGAGAAATCCTCAGGGGGGGGGATACAGAAGGAATAGACTCCTCTGCATCAGAGTCTTCAAAAGGGGAATAAGCCTGTTCCTGATCATCAGAGTGTTTTGAAATAATGGATCCCTGATCCGGAGGTGGCTGAGAACCTCTGATTAGAGTAATTAAATCCTCAGCCATTTTAAGCATCTGTCTTTTAGGCATGGGGCCTGGAGATGGGCCCTGTGTAACTGGTCTCTTAGGGTGCATGGTTGCTTTAGACTTGGTGAAAGCCTTGATGGAGAAAGAAGAGGAAGGTCTGAAGACACCTTGAGTGGAGGTAGACCTGTCCACATTGTGGCTTCGGTATCTGTAGTCGGGGTGTGGGCCGAGGAGCCTGCGACCTCGGGTACAGGAGACACCGCCAAAGATGTGTCGTCGGTAGTCAGGGGCTGCGTAGGCGCCTCACTGAGAACCGGACCACGTGTAGTCGGCTTTGGCGTGGTGTCGGTAGAGGCCGCGGACCTCGAGTGTCGGTCCTTGTCTTTGCGTTTTTTAGCCAAAACCGGTGTCGGAGTATCCGACGACATGGTATAGTTAAATGCTTTCCCAAAAAAATGCTGGGCGAACTCCGCCCGACGCTTAATAGTGCGTTTGTTGAATGTAGCACAACAGTGACAGACCGAGACGTCGTGGTCTGGGCCTAAACAAGGTATACAGAGGGAATGGAAATCCTTATGCGGTATTTGCTTCCCACAAGAAATACAATTATTAACTTTGTCTGACATCGGTCTGAGGCAAGAAAAGTTTCAACGGGTACTTAGCTTTTAAGAAGACTTCAGTTTTCCAAATTTTTCGTAATCTCAGGAGCTGGCCGACCGGCACTTGCGAACTGCTTCTGCTTCGGGCACCGCGCGGCAAGAAAGACTGAAGAACATGGCGTCGGCTGGTTCTTTTATACCCCTGTCGCACTGACGTCAGGGAAGAAGCGACGACCACCGACACCGGACCTAGACTTTGGAATTCGGCCGACCGAGGACCCGCCTGACGGCAGGAGAACCCTTCTGTTATGACTGCAGCTGTATGCACGATGAACATCAATGAAACATGAAGAACATCTCTACCATGTTCTTCATGTTTCACTGTTGCAGTCATCACATTTGGGTAGATTCCCAAAGCTGAGGAAATGGGTGGAAGCAGCCAAGGAAACCAGGGGCTGGCTAGGATTGCCCTGCAAGACTGCAGGGGCAAACTCTGCCCTGGATTTGTAGAAGAGAGGCAGGTGGTAATGCTTGGTAAAAGTGTGAACAGATGTCCAGGTGGCAGCCTCCAGGATGTCCCTGGTGGGGACTCCTCTGAGAAAAGCTGCAGAGGTGGAGGCTGCTCTGATGGAGTGTGTCCTGACCTCCTTGGGGGGAGGCTTTCCATGTTGTTTGTAGCAGAAATGGATGCAGTGTGCTATCCATTTGGAAATGGTTTGCTTGGTGATGGCTTTGCCTTCTGCCCCTGTAGCAAAGCTAACCAGCAATTGATCAGACTTTCTGTAGGATTTAGTCCTGCCCAGATAGAATCTGAGCTGTCTGTACACATCTAGAGTGAAAAATCCGTTCCTCCTTGTTCTGCGGATTAGGAAAGAAGGTGGGCAAATGAATGGATTGGTTGAGAGCCACACTGGACACCACCTTGGGCATGAAGGATGGGTTAGTTCTGAGGGATACCCTGTCTGCATGGAAGATGAAGGGTTCCACAGCCATGAGTGCTTGCAGCTCAGAGACTCTTCTGGCTGAAGTGATGGCCAGAAGGAATGGGGTCTTCCAAGAGAGAAATTTTAGCTCTGCAGAAGAAGCTGGCTCGAAAGGGGGCAGGGTGAGCTTTTCCAAGACAAAGTTAAATCCCAAGCTGGTGTTGGTACCCTTCTGGGGGGCCTCAAGTTGCTAGCCCCTCTGAGGAACTGTTTGATCAAAGGGTGTGAGAGAAAAGAGGCTGCTCAGTGGGAAAATGAGCAGAAATAGCAGAGGCATGAATTTTTATAGAGGAGAAAGACAGACCACGGTGTAGTAGGTCAGCTAAGTAATCCAGGATGAGATGGATGGAGGGCTGTGCAGTATTGGCTCCCTTAGCCTTGATCCAGGTGCAGAACCTTTTCCATTTATCTGCATAAGACTTTCTGGTGCTAGGACGTCTGGCCTCACGGATAACATCCAGAACCTATTTACCGAGGATGGCAGATTGGCTCATTGTTAGGGAATAAGCAAAGCTGCCAAACTGAGTGTCTGCAATTGGGGATGAATGAATTCCCCTTCCCTCTGGGTCAGAAGGTTTGGAATGTGAGGAAGATGCCATGGATGCAGTGGGGACAGGCTGCACAGTAAGGGGTACCAGTGTTGTTGGGGCAAGTCTGGAACTATAAGAATGGTCCTTAGCTTTTCCTCCCTTATTTTGAGCAATACCCTGGGGATGAGAGGTAGGGGAGGAAAGGCATAGACCAATAGACTGACCCAGGGGAAAGACAGGGGCATCCACTTTCCAAGCCATGCAGTGATGCTCCTTAGTGCAGAATTTGCTGAGCTGATGGTTGGTGTGGAAGCCAAAGAGGTCGACTTTCGAGGTTCCCCATTTCTGAGTTATTAAGGTGAAGGTACTTCTGTTGAGTTCCACTCTTGTGGGTCCAGAAGATTTCTGCTTAAATGGTCTACCAGAGAGTTGAGAGACCCTGGTAGGAATTGTGCTAACAGGTGTAGTTGCATGGAAGATGCTGTGAGCCAAAGGGTCATGGTCAGCCTGCATACAGGGTAAAAGTGAGTGCATCCCTGCTTGCTGATGTACCACATCACAGTGGTGTTCTCTGTTTTGATCAGGAGAACCCCTGGAGAGAGAAGGAGTTTGAAAGCTATCAAGGCATGCTGCACAGCCATCATCTCTATTTGACTGATATGCAGAAGGATTTGCTGTGGGCTCCATTGGCTCTGTATGCACCTGCCGTCCAGGTATGCACCCCAAGCGTAGTCTGATGCACCTGTGGTGAGGGTCTGGATGGCGGGGGGTGGGGAGAAGGGCAGTCCCTTGTTGTGGGAGAATGCTGTTGCCCACCAAAGAAATTCCTTTCTGAGGCAAGGAATTATAGGTAGAAGAGTTTCCAGGTCTTGACAGTGTTGACACCAAAGGGTCTTTAGGTACCACTGAGGTACCAGGGTGGGAGGTTGGCATAATGGTTAGGGTGTTTACCTTACAAAGACAAAGTGCAGGGTATGATTCTCACATGAGGTAATTGGCTAGGTTTAAAATGGCCCACAAGGGCAGTTGGCCTAGTACTAATCTATGAAGTTTCCTCATATGCAGTCTGGCACATGGAATGAGTAGTATGCAAGACGCCATGAACCCCAGACCTTGCAGGATCTTCCTTTCAGATAGCTGGGGCCTGGTGGCTAGTTGAGTGCTCCCAGGACGATTATCCTTTGGGTGGGCATCAGTTTGGATTTTCTTTCGTTGACTGTGTACCCTAGTGAGGTTAGTAGGGTCTTTAGCAGCTTTCCCTGGCCATCTGCCTGAATAAGGCAGTCGTGTATGTATGGGTAAATCTGAATATTTTTTTGTCTGCAAAAGGCAATGGCCGGAGCCAGACATTTTGTGAAAACTCTGGGAGCAGTAGATAATCCAAAGGGGAAACGCAGAGAACTGAAAGAGATCTTGCCCTGAAGCGGAGATATTTCCTGCATGATTCCCTGACAGGAATGTGGAGGTAGGCCTCTTTTAGATCTTGGGTGGCTAGCAACTGCTGGAGGGTGAGCATTTTGAATTTTGGGATCACCAGGACGGTGTTTAAAATGGATAGATCTAGGATGGGGCATCAGGTGCCCTCTTTTTTGGGCACAAGAAAAAGTCTGGAGTAGAAGCCTTGGCCTATCTGTTCTGCAGGAATGTGCTCTACTGCCCTCACAGAGAGCAGGGAAAGAATTTGCTTTTGAGCCTCTGCCCACTGATTTGGTGGTAGATCTGGGAACCCTTTTGGGGCTGGAAGGATGTGGAAGAAAAATTGGTATCCCTGAAACAGAATGTTTAGAACCCATTGGCCCTTGGTAATGATGGCCCAGGTGCTTGAGTGAAAGGAGAGTTTTTCTCCTAGGGGTAAGTGAAGGTGGGCAGAGGGGGAGTGGAGGAGGTGAGTCATTGAGTTCTTACCATAAGGGGGTGGCTTAGAACTCCCTGGTTTTGAAGTGGAAGTAGTCCACTGCTTATATCTCTGCATTCGCTGGGGCTGCTGTCTGGGGGGGGGGGGTCTGTTTCTACGGGGCCTAGGCTGGGCCGGTTTACTTGGAGCAGGAAAGGACCAGTGCTTGGCGGGACCATGCCTGCTGAACCTAGGGCGCTGGACCTGCAAGAAATCCTTAACTGTTTGCATAGATTTTCCTTTTTCTTCCATCTTTAAGACCTCTTCTGCCTTAGTGCCAAATAAGTTATTTGTACAAGGGGGCATCCAACAATTTAGATTTGACATGGTCAGGCAGGGGCTGTTCCTTAAGCCATGCATGCCTTCTAATGACAGATCCAGTGACTGCTGCACTGCAAGAAGTTTCTAGGGCGTCAAAACCACAGTGCAAGGTGTGTTTAGTTACTTGACTTGCAGAATGCATGAAGTCTTGTAAATCTTTAGCATCTGCCCAAGCTGGATGAAGACTTTTTTTGTTTAAGGAGTTTCAGGATATGGAACTGACAATTTAGTGCCCTGATAGCAAGAGTAGCTGAGGTGTATACTTCTTTTACCCCAGCTGTCCAATGCTCGGGAATCTCTGTCTGAGGCGGTGGGATTCTTAGCAGAGTTTGCTTTAATCCCTTTTGGCCCTTGAGAAATGACCTCAGGGTCAGCTGTTGGATTTTTAAAAATATATTTGTGAGTCAAGGGCTCTATAGTGCCTGTCTGGTTTTCTGGGAGCAGGAGGCAGGGCATCAGGAGACTAGCTGGATTAGAGGAAAACATCCTCCACAACATCCAGGACTGAGGGGATGGCCAAGGGTCTGTGTTGCGGAAGATCTAGGAATTCCCTGAGTCTCTTTTTAGACTGAGGGTTGTCCTGATTCTCCCACTGGAAATGCTCCCAACTATTCAGGGTTTCCCCAAAGGAAAAATCCTCTGGGGGAGAGGCTGAAGGAATGGAGTCCCCTGCATCACAATCCTCATAAGTGGAGAGGGGTTGCATGTCTACATAGTCAGATGCATCAGTTTCATCCGTCTCTTGTTCAGACAAAATTACAGGAGACAGATCTCTTTTCCTTTTGGAGGGTATAGCTTGGCTTCCCCTGACCAGCATGATAAGGTCTTCTGCCATTTTAAGCATATGAGACTGAGGTAAGGCAGCAGGCGCCTGAGAGTGGGTCATTGGTTTCTTGGGTGTGGTTCGAACCCTGGGCCTAAGAAACTCGGTCATTTTTGAAAGAAGGAGGGTAGATGCTTAAGAAGACGTCTTTCTGTCGAGATTCGGTAGTGTGAAGGACTTCCTTAGAAGCCAGTGCCTGCTCAGTGGCTCCGGACCCATCCAAGGTAGAGACGACCGCAGGATCTTTAGTTGAAAACGAGTTTTGCGGCATACCGGACTCCGAAAGGATCTCGGTAGCAACCTGTGAATCAACTGAAGTGGGCATCAGGGGCTGCAAAAGCTCCTCACTGAGTACCGGAGGACTGACAACTAGCTTAAGAGAAGCGCTGTCGATAGGTCGGGACCTGTGCGGTCTGTCTCTGTCTTTATCTTTACGCCTTTTTTGGGAAGATCTGCTGTCGGATGGCATACCGAAGCCATATCGGAATTCGTAAACGAAAATATCTGGCTAAAATAAGGGCCCGATGACAGACAGTTCTGGCATTGAACAAAGCACAAAAGCGACAACAGAGGATGTCGTGGTCTGGGCCTAAACAAGTGATGCAGTAAGAGTGGAAGTCTCGGTGTGGTATTTGCTTTCCACAGGCAAGACAATTATTAACTTTTTCTGACATCAGTTAGTGCAAGAAAAAAGGATCCCAATGGGGTACTTAGCTTTAGAAGACTTCAACTTCAATTTGGTAGACAAAACCTCAGGTAGCGGACGACCGGCACACATGCGAACTGCTTCTGCTTAGGGCTCCACGGCAAGAAAGACTGATGTAATACAGTCAGCTCCCTTACCTTATACTACTGACGACCTGATGTCAGTCCTCAAGCGACAGCAACCGACACAGAAATACTAAGTCTCTGGTATTCAGGCCGGCCGAGGGCAACCCTGGCAGGGATAACCCAAATGTGATGACTGCAACAGTGAAACACTAAGAACATCTAAGCAAGTATCTAAAGGGAATGCTGTATCACATAAAATATAATTAAAATGCAGACAAGAACCAGGTTGAGTGAGGCATACTCAACCTTTCCACACTAATTCCAGATACCAGAGTCACTTAGGTCAGCTAGACTATAGTAAAGGCTTACCCCTTTACACAAACAGCTGGCTCAGAAAACACTGACAATTGAAAGATAATGGAATGAAGTCAAACAACTTCAGATATTGTACCACACACACTTCAATGAAGCACAGCACTTAAAAATTACTGTAGACTTGGCTGCAAGATTGACACTGCCATAAATAACTGATGCACTTGGCACTTCAGTTTGATTCTCCGCAGCAGGGGTGTATTCTGTGCAGTCAGTATGCCTTCCTTGTGTCCACAAATTTTCAGCATGTCCGGTGTATTGGCTATTCTTGGATCAGATAGTCAATACACCAACCGGGAGTGCAACCATACTGGATCTGATCCTCACTAATATAGGAGAGAGCTGCATACCCCCTACTGTAATGCCTTCCCTGGTAAGGTCAGACCACAAAATGATCTCCTTTGAAGTAAAAATAAAACCTGGACCCCCAGCTAAAACTGGAATATTCAGGAACTATTCTAAGCTAACCTCCTGCTATTATGAGAGAACATGGCAAAATGTTAAGCCCCCACAAACCATGAGAACACTGCTGCCTATGCAGAACTGTTCATAGAAATCCTGTACAAGCATGTTAATAGCTGCACAGTCAGCTGTACCCACCAGGAAGAAGTACAGAGCTAACTCAAAAAACAATCCATCCTGGTGGAATCACAAAATCAATAGGGTGTATAACAGGAGGAAGAAAATCATGGAAAAAATTGGGAGGTGCAGCACTCAGCAGGATAAAAGCACTCAAACTAAACAAATAACTCAGAGGACAAATAAAACCTACCAAAGCCAAATTTGAGGTAAGTTTGGCCTCCCAGGCCAAGGACAACCACAAAGCATTCTTTAGCTATGTCCACAGCCTTAAGGGAATACACAGCTGTGTGCAATGCTCATTGTAAATGGAGCCACCTATACTCTGCCAGAAGATATAGCAAACCTCCTGGCTGATAAATTCAGCTCCAAATTTACACCCATCTTCCCCCTCAACCTCAGGAAATAGTCAAATATAACTCCCCCTGCTATCACTATGAAACAGGTCCTTAATGCTCTCTCTAAGACCAAGAACACTGCATCAATAGGCACAAACAATATCCTAGAATACCTTCTAAATAGCATGAAACATGATCTTATCAGGGCCTCTAGAATTACTGTTTAACTGTAGCCTCCAAAAAGGCTTCATGTCTCATGAATGGAGAAAGGCAACAGTCATCCCTCTACACAAAAGTGGGCCATCTCAGACCCTGGAAATTACAGACCCGTAAGTCTCACCAGTCTTGTATGTAAAGCCATGGAAAGAATTATCATGGAAATGATTAACAGACATATTGTAAATCTCCAAACACTAGACCCGACCCAGTTTGGTTTTGTCAAGGGCAGATCATGCCTACTCAACCTGGTGGACTTCCTTGAGAAGGTCAACAAAGCAATGGATGAGGGTAAAAGCATTCACACTGACTACCTTGACCTCGCCAAGGCATATGACACAATACCCCACTCGGGCATTCTTGACAAACTCAAGAGGTTAGGCACAAACCTCTATGTCACCTGATGGACAGTAGCTGGCTCACATACAGTAACCCAGGAAGTTAGAAATGGGGAGTCCATCTCTACAAAGAGGCCAGTCACAATAGGAATCCCTCAGGGATCAGTCCTTGGACCACTCATTTTTGCCATTTACTTCTCAGAAGTCAAGGCCAATTTCAGTAGTCTCTGGCTGACTAAATTTGCAGATTGCAAATTAGGGGTTATCACTGAATCTCATACTGGCACAAATGCTCTCAAGGAGGGGCTGACACAGAAACAACTGATCTTAGAGCCATGGACTAAAACTAAATGCCAAGAAATGCACAATAGTATCCTCTGGGAAGTCATCCATCCCTGGTAACTATCAAATTGACAACACACCCCTTACAGCTGACCCAGTAGTCAGGGACTTAGGGTCACAGACAGATAGCAACATAGCATTTAACCATCACGTGTCTACAGTGGTGAGGAAATCATTCTATGTTGTGAAACTGATAAACAAAGGTATGAAATCCAAGTCCAAGGAAGTCATTGTTCCACTGTATTCGGCATTCATCAGACCTATCATTGAGTAGAATGCTCCCTTTGGTATGTACCTAACCAGACATATCCAACAATTGGAACGTCCACAGAGGTTCCTCACTAAAAGAATACAGGGCGTAAGTAAAATGTCCTCTGCAGACCGCATCAAGGCCATATCCACGTATTCTGTCTCCTACAGGTTTTTGAGGGGAGATCTATGCCTGGAATACAGGACATTGTCAGACCCCACTCTGATGGACCTCCTGCATATCCACAAAACAACCACCACCAGAGCTACCTGTTCTAAAGACTTAAACCTATATATATAAGACCTGCTGGAGAGATAGGCATTTATCTCAGAGACTACCCCGTCTATGGAACAGGTTCCCCATCCATGTGAAGCAGAGTTTCTCCCTAACCCAATTCAAGTGCAACTTGGACAATTGGATGGGAAACCGGAAATTAATTCTTGGTTTGGGAACTATGTCTCTAATGGACACAGGTAACCTGTAAATGGTTAATCTCCCAGGCCTATGCTTACACGTATCAAGGGTATCAAAGCTTGAGAAAGATTTGTCTACAATGTCTACATTACAATACGGAATTATATCAGATGACTGTATAATATAAATACCAGCTATGACAGCATAGAATGTAATTTCTTGTGTACTGTAAAAGTCTTGTATGTACCCGCGGTGGTGGTGCTGCGGCAGCATTGTCGCCTCACAGTAAGACGCTGTCCAGTTCGATTCTCAGCTAGAGCGTCTTCTGCGTAAAGACATGCGCGAATGGGTGAACCTTCGTTGAAGGTTGTGCATCAGGGCTGGTAACTCGGCATGTAAAAATCAACTACCAATCATTAGCGGACCGGAGTTCCGCTGTGGCGACCCCTAACCGGGAAAAGCTGAAAGACACAGACAGACTGTAAAAGTCTTGTATATTTTTTTGCATAATTTCTTCTTTTAGTTTTGTACAATTTTTTTATATAAGCATTGTATAATCCTTGTATCTGGAGCTTTTCTCCCCGGGCCTCAGCTGAAAATGGGCCTTATCCCAGTCAGACTTTCCTGGTAAACAAATGTAAAACAAATAAATAAATCTGGGATGCAGGGCTATGCTTAAAAAGGCCCTTGGGGTTGTTAGCCTAGTAAACACCTGTGAACCCATTTTCTTCTCGTATCCAAAAGCCATGCCATGGTTGAAAGGGGGGTCCTTCAAACTACCACATAGAGGCGTTTGTGTACGCATATGTCCTTTGGAAGACTGTTTTTTTACCCAGGATTATTTTTCTCTGTTGTGCTCCTAGTGACTGCTGACATAGGCTCAAGCTCTCCAGCGACCCTGAACTGGATAAAGCAGGTATCAGTGAATGGAAACAGTAAAGGCTTAGAAAAAAAACACACACTAAAGTAAGAGGTGGATGTAGAAGACAAAGTGCATTGGGAGTTAAAACTAAACTAAACCATTTGTCAAGAAAACGTGTGGAGGTAAGTTGCAGAACAAAAGTCAATCAGAAAAAACAGTCAAAGTGACCATTAGAGACAGGCAGGTGACAAATTACACTAGACACACATGCCAGAGGTGTCTTCTTTTCAAGTGCAACCTTAGGGAGATAAAGCAATATATTGATGGTTAAGGTAATGTACTAATGAGAGGTGATACAGTCTTGGGAAAGTGCTGCACACAAAACAGCTTTATGTCACACAGAAATTCACCTCACTGCAGAGAGAACAGCACTACTCAGATGGCTGGAAAAGTACTGAAGCAATAAAGGTAGATGGAAATTCAAGCAGAAGACATGAGATGAATTACTCAAAAACATTAAGATGAGAAAAAGAATTGAGGCTATGAGTAGGACTGTGTAACACAATGGTGAAGTCAGCAACATAATCACCTTCTCTGCCTGGGGGGGGGGGGGTATCTGTGTGGAGTCCTAAGCTTTCTGTGTGAAATACAGAAGACAAACCTGGCAATCTACCTCATTTTCCTATTTGTCTAGTTAATTCTTTGGATGGCATCAGCTGCTCATCGGGTCGCTATAAGAATCAAATGTGGCTTGCCAGCAATGGATGAATGAGTAGAAAACAAGTTCATAATGCCATACTACACCGGGGGGGGGGGGTATAAAACTGCAAAAAATGATGTTTGGTGGGGAGGGAGAAATCAATAGTACTACAGAAAATAATGAAGAGTTTTATTTTCTGTGTGCTCTCTCTCACTGCACCTGCCAACCATCAAGACTTCATTTGTTCCCCTGTCGTGGTGTCTTCCCAGGGTGGGAGACAGCTAGTCTGGTCAGGCCATCAAACAGGCAGCATCAAGGTGGTATGTATAATCATCACAGGCATCCCAGCAATGAAGAATATTTATTATGGATCGCCCCAGGGTGTAGATCAATGAACTCCTATCACAGCAGTCACTATGGCTTCGCCCAGCATGAATGCATGTTCCCCTGAGACCATGATAAGGATTAAAACCTCTACTCTGTAAGACTGGGGGCACTGGACAATTCCTATCTGTCCCCCCACCACCAACACAACCTTCCCACACTAATTTCAGCAAACACCAGTGTCACTCAGGTCATTTGGACTGTGGTCAGGGTTTATCCCTTTATGTCAACACAGCTGGCATAGAAAACACTGACAACTGAAAGATGATGGAAGCAACAGATGTTTTTACATTATCTCCCAGAAAAGATCCTCCTCAATGGGCCTGTATTGGACTCTTCCACTTTGCTCACTGTCCTCTCTATTTTATTTGGAAGCTCATATATTCAAGAGCATGCTCATCCCCTCCAACAGTACACACCATGTCACCTGCTGCACTAAACCCTAAACCTGACAAGCTCGCCTCCAATTCCTGAGCAAGCACATGCCTGTATATAAAAAAACTCAATGAATGGATGTAGTATATCCAAAGATAAATATATACACGTCTGACATCCAAACACTTCCAGCATCAGCTGCTATATGGAAGTGCTATCAAGACACAAAGGTGTGACAGAAGGCTAAGGAGGGCCAATGAGGAAGATCGTCCTTCAGATCAGCTGCAGGCTGGATAAGGAGAAAGTCACGGTTAGTTGTTTGTCGGGTGCCAGAATCCACCACATCACCAATCCACTCAAGTCTCTCAACAGGTACTGTTATGACTCTGTCATAGTCCATGTTGGAGTGAATGACTTGAGATGTACCTCCCTGGACTATATGAAGAGAGACATGATCAAGCTCACAGAGTGCGTGTCCCAGGCAGGTATGTTCCTACCCTTAAGCAGCATTCTACCATCACCCAGAACGATGCCTCAATACAAACAGAAAATTACTGACTTTAACAATCGGATTAGTTTCTGGTGTCATTTCAAGGGGATCTAGTGCCTGACAGCCTGTGATGACATGACTTGACAAGCCTCGATGCTTTGCCAGATATGGCCTGCATCTCTCTCTATTGGGCTTCAGGCTGCTGGCAAAAGCTCTTGCTTCCCCATAGTGCCTTTTTAAGGCAATGCCATGAGGTCAAACGTACCAACATGAAAATGTCATCAAAATGTAAATTAAAGGTCATGCTGCTAAACGCTAGGAGTCTAAACATGAAACTCCACTCACTGCAAGCATTCTTAAACCTGGAAGAAGCTGACATTTGGGCAGTTACAGAAACCTGGTTCAAAGCTGTGGAGAGCCCCCCAGCCATACCAGGTTACTCATCCTTTCATTCATTCAGACCCCAAACCGTGGGCAGCAAAACAAAAGGAAGTGGTGTTGCAATATATATAAAAGACATACACACCTCTAGGCTGGTCAAACAGTATGATCCACAGGAAATATTCCAGGTGCAGTTAACAACTGACAAGACCCCTATTCAAATCACAACTAGCTACAGGCCTCCAACTCTGACTCAAGATGCTCACACTCCACCTATCTGGACCTCTTCGAATGTATCAACATTCAAGCTTTTACCCTGATCCTGGGAGACTAACTATCCAACCATAGACTGGAAGAAATACTCATGCCAAAACACAAATGCCCACAGATTCATCGACTTCGTCAATGCAGATGCCTTGGACCAGTTGGCTGACACCCCCACAAGAGGTGAAAATATCTTGGACTTGGTATTAACCAACATAAGTAACCACTGCAGCATCCCTACAGTGTCATCATCCCATAGTAAGATCCAACCACAAAGCAGTCATTTTCGAAGTCACCATCTCCTCAGACCCCCTCTCCCCCCAGCTAGGGGTCACACAAAATAACTTCTCCAAAGCTGATTACAACCTCCTGAGGGGAGGGAAGGTATAAACATCTTCACAGCCCCCGCCACAGGAAGTGGCACCTATGTCCACACCTACACAAAAGTACTATATATGAGCATTTACATAGCTGCATGGAATCAGGAATACCAGACAGAATGAAATCATCCTCAAGAAGAGTAAACCTGTCTGGTGGACATCTACAATAAATAAACTGTATAATAAAAGGAAAAAAAATAGCTGTCCATGACCAAGGAGGAGCAGGTGTTGAATTGGAAGCAATGTTTCTTTAGCCTGAACAAGCAAATAAGAGCACTATTAAAATCCTCCAAAGCAAATTTCAAGTCCAAACTGGGCAAATCTACTAAAGACAGTCATAAGGCTTTCTTCACATATGTCTGCAATCTCAAGAGACACACCCAGATCTGCTCACAGCTGGTAGTCAAGGACTTCACATACAGAAATCCTGTAGAGATAGCCAACCTGCTGGCAGACAGGTTCAGTGAAAACTTCACTCTCTGTCTCGTCTATCAGTAAAATAGAACATACCCAGTACCTGCCTCCCCATCCCCTTATCTCTAGGGAGCACGGCATCACTGCCCTCTCAAAAGCAAAAAATACAGCCTCCATGGGACCCGATCCCCAGGCTGCATCTTACATGAACTCAAGCAAAAACTTGCAGCACCATTAGGCACCCTATTCAACCAAAGCCTGAGTACCGGCTTCGTCCCAGCTGAGTGGAAGACACTTACTGTCATCCCTTTGCATGAAGATGGAGTGCCCACTGATCCAGAAAATTATAGACCCATAAGCCTAACTAGCCTGATCTGCAAGGCCATGGAGAGGATGATCATGGACCTCATTAACAAGGACATTGACAACCTCCAGACACTCGATCCTACACAGTTCGGTTTTGTCAAGGGGAGGTCATGCCTGTTAAATTTGGTCGACTTCTTTGAGACGGTCACCAAGGCCATAGGACGAGGGGAAGATGGTGCACACCGCCTACCTTGACCTGGCCAAGGCCTTCGATACTATTCCACAACTCGGGTATAACAGATAAACTCTCTCAACTAGGCATCAATCCATACATTACTAGATGGGTAGCAAACTGGCTCACCGACAGAACCCACCTAGTCAAAATAAGGGAAGCCACCTCAAGTAGTAGACCCGTAAAAAGCGGTGTACCCCAGGGTCGGTCTTGGGGCCTCTGCTGTTTGGGATATATTTCTCAGACATGCAGGGCAAATCTAGTGGGCTATGGCTGACCAAGTTTGCAGATGACTGCATGCTGGGTGCTGTCATCAATTCCCCTAGTGATGTGGACATCCTCCAAGAGGGTCTCACCCAAACAAATGAATGATGCCAGAAAAAGGACCTCAAACAAAATGCCAAAAAATGCATCATCATCCCTTTTGGGGAAAATGACATCCCCAAAAATTATCACATTGATAATAAGGCACTAAGCATGCCATCAGTCGTGAGGGACTCGCACTCCCACTCCATGTAAAGCAGAGTACCTCATTAAACCTTTTTAAGCGCAACCTGGATAACTGGAAGGGGTACAGAAAATAAACCACTGGGATTCCACCTGTGTCCCTGGTTGACAGTGGCATAGGGTGCTGACTTGTTGAAACATGGACTAAATTCTTGGCTAGGCTTGTAAGGGCCTCAGGGCTAAAAGTCTAGTAACTTCCTATGATCCTATGATACAGTATTAAAATACAGTTAAGTGAAATGCTAGAACAGAAAAACAGCTACACAAAATCATTAGAGGATATTGATATGATGAAGACAGATGCCAGTCTTCTGGCCAGATCTTTTCAGCAGTCAAAAGCACATAAGGGCACATAAATGCACAACTGCAGCTATTACAGGGCATAATGGATGCAAAAAGTGCAG
The DNA here is from genome assembly GCF_019279795.1 of Protopterus annectens. Lineage (NCBI taxonomy): Eukaryota > Metazoa > Chordata > Ceratodontiformes > Protopteridae > Protopterus > Protopterus annectens. The sequence goes on along the minus strand of NC_056739.1, from coordinate 127,612,656 downwards.
TTGTGTACACTTACCATAAATGTAGATGTTCAAGTGTATCCACTGTTGCAGTCATCACACTTGGGTTGAATTCCCAAAGCTGAAGAAAAGGGTGGAGGCAGTCATGAAGACTAGGGCCTGGCTAGGATACCCTGCAACACTGCAAAGCCTGCCCTGGATGTGGAGAAGATAGGCAGGTGGTAATGCTGGGTGAAGGTATGAACAGAAGTCCATGTTGCAGCCTCCAGGATGTCCCTGGTGGGGACCCCTCTGAGAAAATCTGCAGAGGTGGAGGTTGCCCTGGTGGAATGTGCCCTGACCCCCTTAGGGGGTGGTTTCCCATGGCGTTTGTAGCAGAAATGGAGGCAGTATGCTATCCATTTGGAGATTTTGTTTGGATATGGCCTTGCCCTCTGCCCCTGCTGCAAAGCTGACTAGCAATTGGTCAGTTTTCCTAAATGATTTAGTCCTACCCAGGTAGAATCTGAGCTGTCTGTGCATATCTAGAGAATGCAGAATTATTTCCCCCTTGTTTTTGTGGGTTCGGTAAAAAGGTGGGCAAATGAACTGATTGGTTGAGAGCCACACTGGACACCACTTTAGGCATGAAAGTTGGGTTAATCCTGAGGGGGACCCTGTCAGCATGGAAAATGATTAAGGGCTCTGCAGCCATGAATGCTTGTAGCTCAAACTCTTCTAGCTGAAGTGATGGCCAGAAACTAAGAATTTTTAACTCTGCAGAAGCTGCAGGCTCAAAGGGGGGTAGGGTGAGTTTTTCCAACACAAAGTTGAGGTCCCAAGCTGGGGTAGGAGCTCTTCTGATTGGCCTTAAATTGTTAGGCCCTCTTAGGAACTGTTTGATGACAGAGTGTGAGAAGAGAGGCGTATTGTGCTGTAATGAGCAGAGATGGCAGAGGCATGAATTTTAACAGAAGAGAAGGATAGGCCCCTGTGTAGTAGGTCTGCTAAGTAAACCACGATGGGAGGTAGGGAGGGCTGTGCTGCTTCAACTCCTATAGCCTGGATCCAGGTGCAAAACCTTTTCCACTTGTCAGCATAGGATTTTCTAGTGTTGGGGCGTCTGGCCTCGCACATAACACCCAGGACTTGTTTGCTTAGGCTGGCAGATGGAGGAGAGGGGTCAGGGAATAAGACAGACTGCCAGGTTCAGGGTCTGCAATTGTGGATGCATGAATTCTCCATTCTTCTGGGTCAGGAGTGTTGGGATGTGTGGTAGGTGCCATGGTGGCAGGGGTGACAGTGGGTACCAGTGCTGGCACGGCAAGTCTGAGCAGTCAAGATTGTCCATGGTTTTTCCTCCCTTATTTTGAGCAGTACCCTTGAAATTAGTGGTAGAGGGGGGAAATGTACAGATCGAGAGGCTTACCCATTGGAAGGATACAGCATCTACTTTCCAGGCTTTGCTGTGAGGTTCCCTGGTGCACAATTTGCTGAGCTGTTGACTGTTGTGGGAGGCACACAGGTCCACCTTCGGGGTGCCCCATTTCTGGGTTACAAGGTTGAAGGTTCTGTGGTCTAGCTGCCACTCGTGTGGGTCTAGCAAGTTTCTGCTTAAGTTGTCTGCCAGAGACTTTAGACAGCCTGGCAGGAATTGTGCTAGCAGGTGAATTTGCATGGCTGAAGCCGTGTGCTAAAGGGTCGTGGTGAACCTGCAGAGAGGATAAGAGTGAGTTCCTCCCTGCTTGTTTATATACCACATCACTGTGGTGTTGTCTGTTTTAAATCACTAGAGACCCCGGGGAGAGTAGGGGTCTGAAAGCTGTCAGAGCGTGCTGAACAGCTAGCATCTCTTTTTGGTTGATGTGCAGATGTATTTGATTTGGGCTCCAATGGCCCCGAATGCACCTGCCGTCCAGGTGTGCACCCCAGCCATAATCTGATGAGTCTGTGGTGAGAGTCTGGGCAGCATGGGGTTGTGAGAAAGGAAGACCTTTGTTGTGGTTGCAAGCTGCTGACCACCAAAGAAAATACTTCCTTAGACAGGGTATGATAGTTTCCAGGTCTTAAAAGTGCTGACACCAAAAGGCTTTTTAGGTACCACTGTAGTTTCCTCATATGCAGTCTGGCATATGGAATGAGTAGAATGCAGGAGGACATGAACCCCAGAGCTTGCAGGATTTTCCATGCTGATAACTGGGTTCTGGTGGCTAGGTGAGAGAAGTAACCTGTCAGGTAGGCTTGTTTCTCTGGAGTAAGGAATGCCTTCTGGGATGCTGTGTCCAGGCTTGCTCCCAAGAATACAATTTTTTGCGTGGGGTCTAGTTTTGATTTCTTTTCGTTTATAGTATACCCCAGGGAGGTCAGTAGGTCCTTTACAAAGGTCAGGTGCTGTAACAGCTTTTCCTGTCTGCCTGAATCAGGCAGTCTAAGTAGGGGTAAATTTGATTTTTTCTTTGTCTGCAAAAAGCAATGGCTGGAGCCAGGCATTTTATGAAAACTCTGGGAGCAGTGGATAAGCCAAAGGGAAGCGCAGAGAACTGAAAGCTCATAGATCCTGTCCTGAAACGTAGATATTACCTGCAAGATTCCCTGACTGGGATGTGTAGGTAGGCCTCTTTCAGGTCTAGGGTGGCTAACCAAGCATCCTTGGAAAGCATAGGAAGCTGCTGGAGGGTGAGCATTTTGAATTTTGGTATCACCAGGAAAGTGTTTAGAATTGATAGATAGAGGATTGCGTGCCAGGTGCCCATTTTGCTGGGTACCAGAAAAAGCCTGGAATAGAAACCCTGGCCTATCTGATCTACAGGAACAGGCTGTATAGCCCTCACGGAGAGCAGGGAAAGGACTTGTTTTTTGGCCTCTGCCCACTGGTTTGGAGGAAGATCTGGGAACCCTTCTGGGGTTGGCAGAGTGTGGAAATAAAATGTGTATCCCTGGGACACTATATGTTGAGGACCCATCGGTCATTGGTAATAGAGGCCCAGTCGTTTGCATGGGATGAGAGTTTTCCTCCTAGGGACACATGTAGGTGGGCAGAGATAAGGGGTGGAGGTGTAGAGAAATTTGTGAGTTCTTTCCATAAGGGGGTGGCTTAGCACTCCCTGATTTTGAAGTGAAGGAACTCCATTGCTTAGATCTCTGCATTCCCTGGGACTGTTGTCTGGGCTGTCTGCTTCCCCTGGGTCTTGGCTGAGCTGGCCTAAAGGGGGCCGGAAAGGACCAGTGCTTGGAGGGGCAATGCCTACTGAACCTCGGAGGCTGGACCAGTAAGTCGTCTTTAACTGTCTGCATAGATTTAGCTTTTTCTTCTATCCTTTTCAAGACCTCTTCTGCCTTGGTGCCAAACAAATTGACTTTGTACAATGGTGCGTCCAATAGTTTTGATTTGACATGGTCTGGCAAGATCTGTTCCTTAAGCCAAGCATGCCTTCTAAGTACAGAACCAGTGACTGCTGCCCTGCAAGATGCTTCTAGGGCATCAAAGCCACATTGCGAGGTGTGTTTAGTAACTTGGCTTGCAGAATGCATAAGCTCTTGTAATTCTTTATTTTCTGCACAAGCAGGAAAGGTAGATATTTTTGTTTGATGAGTTCCATGTAACGCTGCTGGTATTTCAGCATGTGGAACTGACAATTTAGTGCTCTAACGGGAAGAGTTGCAGAGGTGTATACTTTTTTACCCCATCTGTCAAAAGATAGGGAATCCCTGTCCGAGGGGGTGGGATTCTTAGCTGTCGTTGCTTTAATTCCTTTAGGTCCTTGGGAGATGACCTCTGGGTCAGTAGTAGGATTTTTGAAAAGGAATTTGAGAAAGTCGGGGACTCTAATACTGGTCAGGTTTCCTGAGAGCAGGAGGAAGGGTGTCAGGAATCAAACTGGATTCCATAAAGACATCATCCACAACATCCAAGACAGGAGGAATGGCTAAAGGTCTGTGCTGTGGTAAATCTAAGAATTCCCGGAGTCTCTTTTTGGACGGAGGATAGTCCTGACATTCCCACTAGAAATGCTCCTTTAAAGTATGTAGGGTTTCACCAAAAGAAAAATTGCCTGGAGGAGAGGCAGAAGGAATGGATTCCTCTGAATCTGAATCCTCATAAAAAGATAGGGGTTTGCATGTCTTCATATTCAGAAACCTCAGAGTCATCGGACTCCTGGACAGATAAAACTGCTGAGGACAAGTCTCTTTTTCTTTTGGAAGGGGTAGACTGACTTCCCCTAATAAGTATGATAAGACTGAGGCATGGAAGTAGGTGCATGTGCTTGGGTTGTTGGTTTTTTAGGTGTAGTTCATACCCTGGGCCTCAGGAACTCGGTAGTTTTAGAAAGAACTGAAGATGCGAAAGAAGTCATCGGTTTGTGTTGAGTATCGGTAGTGCGAAGAACTTCCTTGGAATCCGGTGCCTGCTCAGTGGCTCCGGACCCATCCAAGGTAGAGACATTTGCAGGATCCTTAGTCAAAGAAGAGTCTCGCAGCATACTGGACTCCAAACCGATCTCGGTAGTGGCCTGCGAATCCAGAGAAGAGGGCATAAGGGGCTGCGAAAGCGCCTCACTGAGGACAGGAGAACTGACAACTAGCTTAACGGAAGCGGTGTCAGCTGTTTTGGACCTGTGCGGTCTGTCTCTGTCTTTATCCTTACGTTTTTTTCAGAAGATTGGCAATCAGATGGCTTATCAAAGCCATATCGGAATAGTGGGACCAAAATATTTAGCTACAATAAGGGCCCGACGATGTATAGTTCTGGCGTTGAACAAAGCACAAAAGCGACAGCGAGGTACGTCGTGGTCTGGGCCTAAACAGGTGATGCAGTAAGAATGGAAGTCTCGTGTGGTATTTGCTTTCCACAGGTGACACAATTGTTAACTTTTTCTGACATCAGTTAGAGCAATAAAAAAGGATCCCCAACAGGGTACTTAGCTTTAAAAGACTTCAACTTCAATTCGGAAACTAAACTCAGGTAGCGGTTGACCGGTACTTGTGGGAACTGCTTCGGCCTCCTCGGCAAGAAAGACTGAAGTAATGGCGTCGGCTGCCTGTTTTCATACCACTGACTACTTTATGTTAGTCCTGGAGCAACAGCAACTGACACAGAAATACTAAGCCTCTGGTATTTGGGCTGACTGAGGACTACCACGAGCAGGATAACCCAAGTGCGATTACTGCAACAGTGAAACATAAAGAATATCTGCAGATCTACGCACCCCACCCTGTTCATTCTTGAATCTCAGAAGCAGAAAATGCAGGCATGTTAGGAATTTACATAAATATAGATGTTCAAAACATTTACTGCTGAATTCCTTACTTTTAGGATTTCAGTCTGCAGGTAGCCTGAATGACCAGTCACACTTAAGAGTTTCAACTTCTGCATTGTTATGACTGAAGCCCCCCACCCCAGGACTCAAGGACACTTGCGGCAAAAGAGGCCTTCGGGGTGATGCCATCCTCTGAACTTTCTTGCTCTGGCTAAAGATCTCCAATCTTTCTCTTTCCAGGAAGCAGATATAGCAAAAATAGGGAGGAGTGCCTGGTAAACTGAGGAGGAAGGTGCAGGTAAACAGCTATGGTGTCACCCCCCCCCCAACCCATACAAAAAGGAAAAACAGATCAAAAGGGGAGGGTAACATGTGAGGGAATCTGGGCAGCAACAGTGAATCTACTCATACATCAACATTTATGGTAAGTTTCTAACACAACTATACTATATTCACTGCAGTATTTACTGCTGCAATCGTTATGTTTGAGAAGAATCCCAAAACAGAGACACAAAGGAGGGTAGGAATAATAGAATCAGTACAGAAAGCATTGCAGAACAGGAGAGATGCATCCTGCCCTAGTTCTGGAGGGTACGCTCAAGTTGTAATATCTTCTAAAGGTGTGTACAGAAGTCCAGGTTATTCCCTCAAGTCTAGTGTATATTGACACACTTGAGAAAGGCTGTGGTAGTTGCAGTGGCTCTAGTTGAGTGGGCTCTGATGAGCCATTGGGCACCTTTTTCATAAGATGTATTAACAGAAAGCCAATATACAAGCCATTTAGAAAGGTCCAGTTGTTTATTGGATCCTGCCTCTTTCCCTTCTGCAAACTAGACAAACTGAACAGTACCTCTGAATTCCTTAATATACATCAAACCTTAGCTCTTTCTGCACATCAAGAGAATGAAAGGTCCTTTCTATTCTGTTCTTTGAGCTTGGAAGGAAAACTGCCAAGTAGGTGGCTGGTTAAAAGATGGCAAAAAAATAAACTTAGGCATGAAAGGAGGTTTAGTAGGAAGGACACACTGTGCCGGTGGAACACTAAGAAGGGTTATTTGCACATTAAAGCTCAGAATTCAGTAAGTCTCCTAGAAGATGTAATAGCTATCAAAAACAGTGTCTTCCAATACAGCATTTGTAGTAGTAGTAGTTGGTTCAAACAGGGCCATGGTCAACTTTTCTAAAATGTTATTAAAATTGCTTGGTGGAACAATCTCTTTTCTTACAGTAAATTCAACAACTGCGATGGAGGTCCCCATTTAGGAAGCATTTAATAGACGGCCTGGAATGAGTAGAAAGGCTGAAATGGCAGATGCGTGCATTCTGACAGATGTACAGACCAAGCCAGTTTTGTGAACATTGATATATTCCATAGCTATAATCACTTTTGCCTTGCTTGAATTTAGATTTCTAAGTTGACACCAGAGAAAAGTACAGTTGTGTACACTTACCATACATGTAGATGTTAGGGTGTATTCACTGTTGCAGTCATCACACTTGAGTTATCTGCCTGCAGGTAGCCCTCAGTCAGCCCGAATACCAGAGGCTTAGTATTTCTGCATCGATTGCTGTCGCTCCAGGATTGACGTCAGGTCGTCAGTGGTATAAAAACAGGCAGCCGACACCATTACATCAGTTTTCTTGCCACAAATGTCAGAAGCCCCCAATAGGGAGCAAAGTTATGGTGGAGTAACACCACCAGTAGAAAGTAAATACCAAAAGCCCTGAAAGGGTGAGGAAGAGAGAGAGAGACAAGGGGGCTGGAGGGTGGGAAACCAAGACTTCAACTGTGAATACACTTGAATATCTACCTTTATGGTAAGTGTACACAACTGTACTATGTTCTTCCTGTTTCACTGTTGCAGTCAACACACTTGGCTTGATTCCCCAAAGCTGAGGAATGGGTGGAGGCAGTCAAGAAGAGTTGGGGCTTGCTAATATGCCCTGCAGGACTGTGGCTGCAAAGCCTGCCCTGGATTTTGAAAAGATAGGCAGGTGGTAATACTTGGTGAAGGTAAGAACAGAACTCCATGTTGCAGCTTTCAGGATGTCCCTAGTAGGGACCTCTCTGAGAAAGGCTGTAGAGGTTGAAGTTGCTCTAACAGAACGTGTTCTGACCCCTTGAGGGGGTGGTTTCCCATGGTGTTTGTAACAGAAATGGATGCAGTGTGCTATCCATTTGGAAATAGTTTGTTTTGATATGGCTTTGCCCTCTACCCCTGGTGCAAAGCTGACTAGTAACTGGTCAGATCTCCTAAAGGGCTTAGTCCTATCCACAAAGAATCTGAGCTGTCTGTGCACATCTAGAGAGGTGCAGGATCCTTTCCCCCTTATTTTGAGGTTTAGGTAAAAATGTGGGCAAATGAATAGATGGGTTGAGAGCCATACTGGACACCACCTTAGGCATGAAAGTTGGGTTAGTCCTGAGGTAGACCATGTCAGCATGAAAAATGAAGAAAGGTTCCACAGCCATAAGTGCTTGTAGCTCAGGCACTCTTCTAGCTGAAGTGATGGCCAGAAGCAAAGCTGTTTTCCAAGAGAGGAATTTTAACTCTGCTGAAGCTGCAGGCTCAAAGGGGGCAGGGCGTGAGCTTTTCCAACACAAAGTTAAGGTCCCAAGTAGGGGTAGGGGCTCTTCTTGGTGGCCTTAAGTTGTTAGCCCCTCTCAGGAACTGTTTGATGAGAGGGTGTGAGAAGAGAGGTGGCGCAGTGCTGTAATGTGCAGAGATGGCAGAGGCGTGGATTTTAATGGAAGAGAAGGCTAGGCCCCTGTGGAGTAGGTCCTGCTAGGTAATCCAGGATGAGAGGTAAGGAGGGCTGTGCTGGGTCATCTCCTTTAGTCTAGATAAAGGAACAATACCTTTTCCACTTGTCAGCATAGGATTTTTTAGAACTGGGTTGTCTGGCTTCACGTATGAAATCCAGGACTTGTTTGCTTAGGATGGCCACTGGAGGAGAAGTCAAGGAATAAGCCAGGCTGCTAGGTTCAGGGTCTGCAAATGCGGATGCAAGTACTGTCCCTCCTGCTGAGTCAGGAGAGTTGGAATCTAGGGGAGGTGCCATGGAGGCAACGGGGACAGACTGCGCAGTAGTGGGTACCAGTGTTGGCGTGGCCAGTCTGGGGCAATCAGGATTTGCCCTTGGTCTTTCCTCCTTTACTTTGAGTAATACTCTTGTAAGAAGTGGTAGAGGGGGAAATGCATAGATTGAGAGGTTTGCCCACTGGAACGATAGGGCATCCACTTTCCAGGCCTTGCTGTGAGGTTCCCTGGTGCAAAATTTGCTCAGCTGATGGTTTGTAGGTGGAGGCAAATAGATCCACCTTCGGGGTACCCCATTTTTGGGTCACAAGGTTGAAGGTGTTGTGGTCTAATCGCCACTCGTGTGGGTCCAGGAGACTTCTGCTTAAGTTGCCTGCCAGAGAGGTTTGGTTGCCTGGCAGGAATTGAGCTTGCAAATGAATATGAATGGCTGAGGCAGTGTTCCAAAGGGTCATGGCTAGCCTACAGAGTGGGTTTCCCTCTGTTTGTTGATGTAACACATTACTGTGGTACTGTCGGTTTTGATTAGTAGAGGCCCTGGAGACAGCAGGGATATGAAAGCTGTCAGAGTGCTGAACAGCTAGCATCTCTTATTGGTTGATGTGCAGATGAATTTGGTTTGGGCTCCAGTGGCCCTGAATGCACCTGCTGTCCAGGTGAGCACCCCAGGCATAATCTGATGTTTGTGGTTAGGGTCTGGGCGGCGTGGGGTTGTGAAAAGGTAAGTCCCTTGTTGTGGTTGCATGTTGCTGCATACCAAAGAAAGTATTTCCTTAGACAGGGGTATCATGGGTATGATAGTTTCCAGGTCTTGAGAATGTTGACACCAAAGGTTTTTTTAAGTACCACTGACGTTTCCTCATAAGCAGTCTAGCAAATGAATTAGTAGAATGCAGGATTTTCCTTGCGAATAACTGGGTTCTGGTGGCCAGTTGAGAGAAGTAGCCTGTCAGACTTGTTTTTCTGGAGTTAGAAATGCCATCTGGGATGCCGTGTCCAGGCTTGCTCCCAGGAATACAATTTTTGGACTGAAGACTACTTTAGATTTCCTCTTGTTGATAGTGTACCCCAGTGAGGTTAGTAGGTCCTTTACAAATGTCAAGTGCTGTAACAGCTTTTCCTGACTGTCTGAATCAGGCAGTCATCCAAGTAAGGGTAAATCTGAATATTTCTTTGTCTGCAAAAAGCAATGGCTGGAGCCAGGCATTTTTGTGAAAACTCTGGGAGCAGTGGATAAGCTGAACAGATAATGCATAGATCCTGCCCTGAAATGTAGATAATTTCTGCAAAACTCTCTGACTGGGATATGCAGATAGGCCTCTTTGAGGTCTAGATTGGCTAACCAGGCATCTTTGGACAGCATAGGGAGAAGCTGCTGCAGTGCGAGCATTTTGAATTTTGGTACCACCAGGAAGGTGTTTAGAATAGATAGATCTAAGATTGGGCGCCACGTGCCCTCTTTTCTGGGTACCAAAAAGTCTGGAATAGAACCCTTGGATTCTGATCTGAAGGAACAGGCTGAATTGCCCTCATGGAGAGCAGGGAATGAACTTGGTTTTGTGCCTCTGCCCACTGGTTTAGAGAAAGATCTGGATATTCCTTTGGGGTTGGCAATGTGTGGAAATAAAATTTGTACCCCTGGGGCACTATGTTGAGGACCCATCGATCGTTGGTGATGGAGGCCCAGCTTTCTGCATGGGAGGCAAGTTTTCCTCCTAAGGGCACGAGAAGATGAGCAGAGGTGAGAGGAGGAGTTGAGGAGTCATTTGGAATTCCTTCCATAAAGGGGTGGCTTAGCACTCCCAGGTTTAGAAGTGGAGGTACTCCATTGATTAGATCTCAGCATACCCTGAGACTGCTGCCTGGGGGGTCTGTTACCCCTAGGTCTAGTCAGAGATGGCCTTGAGGGGGCTGGAAAGGACCAATGTTTCGAGGGGCAATGCCTACTGAATCTTGGAGGCTGAACTTGTAAAAAGTCTTTAACTGTCTGCATAGACATAGCTTTTTCTTTCATCTTTTTTAAAACCTCTTCTGCTTTGGTGCCAAACAGATGGTCTTTGTTCGGTGGTGCGTCCAATAATTTTGATTTGACATTATCTGGCAAGGACTGTTCCTTAAGACAAGCATGCCTTCTAAGTACAGAACCTGTGACTTCTGCCCTGCAGGATGCTTCTAGGGCATCAAACCCACATTGCCGGGTATGCCTACTGATTTGGCTTGCAGAATGGATAAATTCCTGTAAATCTGTATTTTCTGCACAGCCAGGGAAGGTAGATCATTTTTGTTTAATGAGTTCCATGGTATGTTGCTGGTATTTCAGCATGTGGAACTGACAATTTAATGCTCTGATGGCAAGAGTTGCAGAGGTATATAATTTTTTACCCAATCTGTCTAAGGCTCGAGAAACCCTGTCAGAGTGGGTGGTATTCTTAGCTGTAGTTGCTTTTATTCCTTTAGGCCCTTGGGAGATGACCTCTGAGTCAGCAGTAAGATTCTTGAAAAGAAATTTGTGTGAATCAGGGACTCTAATACCTCTTAGGTTTCCTGGGAGCAGGAGGTAAAGTATCAGGAGTTAGACTGGATTCCATAAAGACATCATCCACAACATCCAGAACAGGGTTATAGCTAAATGTCTGTACCGAGGTAAATCTAAAAATTCACTGAGTCTCTTTTTGGACTGAGGATAATCCTTTTCCAATGGAAATGCTCTCTCAAAGTATGAAGGGTTTCACTGAAAGAAAAATCCTCTGGAGGATAGGCAGAAGGATTGGATTCCTCTGCATCTGAAACCTCATAAGCAGATAAAGGCGTGTCTTCATAATTAGAAATCTCAGTAGTCGGACTCTTGGTCAGATAAATGTGCTGGGGACAAGTCTCTTTCTTTTAGCAGGGGAAGGTTGGTTTCCCCTAATCAGCATGATAAGGTCTTCTGCCATTTTAAGCATCTGTGATTGTGGCAAGGAAGAGGCTCATGAGTTTGGCTCATTGGTCTTTTAGGCGTAGCTCGTACTCTTGGCCTTAGAAACTCAGTAATTTTAGAAAGAACTGAAGACGCAAAAGAAGTCATTGGATTGTGTCGAATATCGGTAGTACGAAGAACTTCCTCATAAGCCGCTGCCTGCACAGTGGCTCCAGACCCATCCAAGGTCAAGACATCCGCAGGTTCCGTAGTCAAAGAAGAGTCCCATTGCATACTGGACTCAGAACGGGTCTTGGTAGCAGTCCATGTCTTTATCCTTACTTTTTTTGGAAGATCGGTAGTCAGATGGCTTACCAAAGCCATTTCAGAATACGGAGATAAAGAGTAAAAGTATTTAGCTACAATAAGAGCCCAACGATGAATAGTTCGGGTGTTGATCAAAGCACAAAACTGGCAACGAGGGACATTGTCGTCTGGGCTTAAACAGGTGACGCAGTAAGAATTGAAATCTCGTTGTGGTATTTGCTTTCCACAGGCGAGACAATTGTTAACTTTTTATGACATCGGTTAGAGCAAGAAAAAGGATCCCCAACAGGGTACTTGGCTTTAGGACTTCAACTTCAATTTCGGAAATGAAAACTCAGGAAGTGTCCGACCGGCACTCGTGCAAACTGCTTCTGTTTTGGGCTCCTCGGCAAAAAAAAAAAACTGATGTAATGGTGTCAGCTGCCTGTTTTTATACCACTGACAACCTGACGTCAGTCCTGGAGCGACACCAACCAACGCAGAAATACTAAGCCTCTGTGTATTCGGGCCGACTGAGGGCTACCCCTGGCAGGATAACTCAAGTGTGATCACTGCAACAGTGAAACACAAAGAACATATATCTTGCCTGTTTAACAAGATAACATTCTCTTGTGATGGTTTTCCTACCCACCCTCATAACCCTTAGCATGCATTCAGAATAATGTGCCTATCTAGAATAAGTGTATGATCATCCAAGCTGTCAACTTTAAAGAGGCTAAAAGGTGCCCTTTGTTTCAACTGAGAAGATCTACACGCTTAGGCAGTACTTTTCATTTTCCTCTTCCTAAGCAGCAGAGATGACTAGTGATGCCTTAGAGTGCCACTAGAATTACTTTGGCTTTTCCTCCTTGATTTTTAGTAGCACTCTAGGAGTCAATGGTATATAAGTCAGGACTCGTATAGAAATAGACCTGTCCAGTTCAGGAAAAAAAAGCATACATTTCCAAACATCTAGAGTCACTGCCCAAGCTTCTGAGTTGCATATATAAACAGGTCTACTTCTGGTATACCCCACATCCTAGTCATATTCAGAAAGAAGTTGTTCAGCATCCATCTGTGGAGATTTACCTGACATATGCTCAGCCTATCACCCAGAACATCTTATTGATGGGGGATGTCAGCTAATGTCTGAGTTACGCTCACTTATTTTTTTTTCTCTTCTACTTCTGCACAGATGACCATGGTCCGTCACCACTTCCGCTACTCAGTCAATGGGTCTTGCAGGGCCCACCTCGGTCTCCTTTAGGTAAAACCGAAACCATACACAGGAATGATGAGAAGATCAAGGATTTTGGTGCAGCATCATTCCTTGGAAAACTTATGAGCACCGACAAAGGCAGTCTTTGGAGAGGTGTACCAGTGAAACCTCCTGATCAAGTGGTATGCCAGCAGTGTGACGTTCACTAGGCTCTTATTCTTGTGACTGCAGAGAGCCTACACAGCCCCCTCCCCCAGGATGGGTGGGCCAACATCAGTTATTCACTCCCATTCTGCCCCTCCCATGCATTTTCTCTGACTCATGCCCACACTGGCTTGAGTCATTCCAAGGCTTGCATAGCCAGCATGCACAAAAGATGTAAAGGAGTTCCTCGTTCTTTAACACATAATTATGGTCTTGTCTGTCATTATTTGGATGATCTCTCCCTTTAATTTTCGAGTGAAGGCCTGCAGAGTGACAATGACAGCATGTCTCTCTTGCATGTCTGTATTTTTTCCACACATTGCCAGCCCATGTTACATGAACTTGGAGAGCTCCGATATACACCCCAAGCTAGGTCCGAGGAATAGGAAGACAGGATCACAATGGGGCATAACTGGCATCCCATGGTTTGTCTTGTACTGTACAATCATGTTCTCCCTGATGTGACGGAATAGGACAGTAGTCTGTATGTAATTAGTATGCTACCACCAGCTATTTCTCAAGTACCAGTAAAGCTTCCGCAAGTGTTGGGAGGGTAAGTAATACCAATAGGATGCAGGATGAGACACAACCGGTGGCCCTAAAGGTGCCTTCAGCTACATGGGCAATCAGCCCCATGGACAAATTAAAAATCGATTAGAGTGACCATTCTGGAAAAAAAGTTTTGTGTTCCTCTTCAGACATGGATTCAGGGACTAAGATAGAGAGTTCCTTGATCAGGTCTTTCTGTAGCCTGGTAAAATGGGATAAATAGTTCAACGCTCTTAAAGAAAAGGTGGATAAAACATAAACCCTCTTACCAAACTTCTCCAAAGCCCTAAACTCCCTTCTTAGGTGGATGGACAGAGAAGCTCTCCTAAGGTAGCTCCTTTTTGGTGGCTGCCACGACAACCATGACATCTACTGGGGAGCCCTTTAATCCAGTGGGGTTTGTCCAAAGGAGCACTTAAGATCTTGTCAGCCTGTTTGGGTATGGGGTCTATGGTGTCCAGATCTTTCCATGCCCTGGTGGAAACTAGCGCAATAACAGGATCCACCACGGGAGACACCCAGGATGTAGATGGACCTGTACTGAAGGCCTCCAACAGCACTGACTCTTCTGGGTTAGGGCTTTGGGAGGACCATCCACCTTTCTAGTGGAGGATCTCTAGGATGTCACACAAGAGACATTGTCAGGTGGATATCTGTGGGACCCTTTCCCTTCCTCGAAGTCAATGTCTGCACTGACGGATTCCTGCAGGGAATCCAGGTGTCTCCTTTTACACCTTTTCTTTAGAGGAACCTCCTCGGTGGAAAAATCTGGGGAAGTGGTGGAAGAAAAACAGGGTTGCACAGTGGGAACAGGTTGGGGGCCTTGCAGCACCGGATGTCCCGGTGGAAGAAGAGAGACCTCAAGGACAGACTCCATGGGGTGGAGGTGGGATCTGATGGTGGGAGAACCAGGAATCCCCTAGGATGAGTGAGGATACTCTCCACTACCTCAAAGGCAGATGAACTGCAATTATCCGAGAGTCATGCCTTCAGAGCCAAAGCCGCAGGAGCAGACATCTACAAAATCCCCGCCACCCTCTGTTCCTGGGGGGAGTCAGAACCAGGTTATTGATTGCGGAGGTTCCAAGGGGAGGTGATGGCTCTGAAACCTCTGAGTCAAAGTCAACCTCCCAAACTCGATGTTTAAGCTACGGCTCTGAAAAGCACTAGGCCCTGAAGCCAAGCGCATGACGGAAACCATCAGACTCAAAGTGGAAACCATTCTCTGATCCGACATCTCGGTTCTCGGCGCCATCAGATCCTATGCCTCTAAAGCAGGAAGTCAGATCACAGAATGACCCATGGGACAAAAAGGGGAATATCTGCTCACGGATCCAGAAGGGGATGGAGCTGGCAGTACCCCTCATCTGAATCTGTGCCTTGAAAAATGTTCTCATCAATCTCTCCACTTTGCACTCGGACAAGCTCTGGGTAGACCTGATGGAGGAGGATGTAGAAGGTGGTCTGAACATCGGCGTGGGTGAGGCCTCCTTGAGAGGAGGGATCCGACATGAAAACCCAATTCCAAGAAGACACTTTGATCACAGGGAGCTGAGAAAGTGGGGACCACAATCACCTGATCCAACAACCTTGGATCCGAAGGTTTCAGCACCTTTCTAGGCAGCTCTGAGGAATGCTTTGTGTGTTCCCTGGCCTCCTTGGGCTTTCTAACAGGGGTTTAAGCCCCTGAAGTGGAGGGTTTGGAGGGAGTGGAAGGGGAAGTAAGCCCTTCAATATCAATTTGGTGCAGCAGTCCGCAAGACCATGTGGATTAAAACCACCACACACCTCACAAGAACTGTCTAGGTGAGCAGGGCCAAGACAGTAAACGCATTCCCTGTGCACATCAGACAAGGAAATCTTATGCTCACAGGAAGTGCATTTTTTAAACTCCAAGGGTTTATCTGGGTTTTCAGGCATGATAAACCAGTGGAGGCAGGGAAAGAGAAAAGAATGTAAAGAGGAATAGAGACAAGAGAGAAAGAGCAGAAACACAGAAGAAGCTCGCAAAAACTTCACTAACTACTTTAAACTGCAAAAAAGGCTTTTTTTGTTACAAATATATAGATATATATATATATATATATATATATATATATATATATATAAGAGGAGTTGGAAGTGGGAGGACAAGAAGGAAGAGCACTGAAAGAAATGTCAGAAGCCTACTTACAAAACTTTACCACCACTGAAGCAATGCAATTTCGATGCTTCTTCAGTGAGCGGCAAATGAGATCTGAGGTATTCTGGGGAAGAAGGCATTATGGGATGGAGCGGAGGAGCTTGAGCACCAATTCTTCAGCTTGAAAAGCAGCAGAGTCAGATCCGAGGTTGGATCCGAAACTCACAGGTCAATGAATGAAAATGACATCACATTGGACTTTACTTCTGGAAAACAGTTCAAAATGGATTTTGACTAGGCTAGCTGCAAATTCAGAATTAGGTGTTTGGTCCAATTCTTTCTAAAATACTGTTCTTCCTTACATACAACTCTTACACATTGGGTATCTAAATATGCAGATGATATGAAGACTGGCTATGTTATTACTTTTAGCAATGACAATGTCTTGGTTAATAAACACCGGTAAAAGGTTAAGGTGTTTATCTTACAGACACAAGGTGCATGCATGATTCTTATATAGGGTAACTGGCTAGGCTTAAAATGGTTCACAAGGGCAGTTAGCCTAATACTAATCTATGAACCTACAAATCAGCAGGTGGCTAAAACAACTGGGCCTAAATATGAGTAATGACAAATGCAAAGTGAGGTGTGCTGAGCTGGTGAAAGTGAGCACAAACTACAATTATTACAGTCGTTTAATGAAGCTAAGGTAATGAAAGACATAAGGGTTATATAAAGGTTTCCCTAACACTCTCCTGAAAGCCCATTTTGGACAACAGCCATATCACCACAAAAGGACCTTGAGAAATGCCAGTCTGCATTTTTTTCTTAGCCTCAGTAAAGACGAGTTAAGAGAAGATTCACAAGCAATGCCAGTTCACTTCTATTATCCAGAACAAATCTCACTTAAATATCAGGTAGTCTTAACACCCTTTAAAAGTCAGCTTGACCCACGAACGTGACCACAGTATTTGCTACAATATGTGTGTGTTCTCAGCAGGGCTTCCAAGATCTGAACATATTACCTTGAGTACCATAACACAAATGCAGTGCGTTCAGTTGTGAGGATTAGTGATGTACATACCTCCATATTTTTGCAGATTATACAAATTTTTGCCTCATATTTTTGGCAAATTTCTCATAACATTTGTGTTTTTCTGGCAAATTGCTGAGGACTGAAATCATTAAATAATGACATACATTTGAGTTTCAGACTTCATATCCTTCAGAAAATGTATGCCAATACAAAATCTACTATTACAGCAACTTCCTAAGTTTATAAGAGCAATATTTAAAACCTGCCACTTTTTTGGGTCTTTGCCCCCCCCACCCCAATTATTTTTGGCTTTGTCCAGATTTCTTGTGCCAAGAGACTGAAGAGGCATGGTGCTGCAGGATCCTATTCAAGCCCCCTATGATTCTATTCAAGCAGAGCACCTCACTGGCCCTCTTCAAACACAACCTGGGGAACTGGATGGGTAACCGTAAATTCACCCCGAAGGTTCCACCTGTGTCCCTCTTGGATAAGGGTGATAGGTGCTGATCGTGGAAATAAGGGTAAAACTTGGCTAGGCTTGAAAGGGCACTAGGATCATGGTAAAGTACAGTTTCGTACCTACCATAAATGTAGATGTTCGAGTGTAAACACTGCTGCAGTCATTACACTTGGGTTATCCTGCCGTCAGGTGGTTCCCCAGTCGGCCTGAGTTCCAAAGTCTTGGTCTGGCGTCGGTTGCTGTCGCCTCCTCCCTGGCGTCAGTGCGACAGGGGTATATAAGATGCAGCCGACTCCATTTTCTTCAGTTTTTCTTGCCGCAGATGTCAGGTGCCCCTAAAGAGATAGGCAATTCTAATTGCTAATAAAACATACATAAGAAAAGCAAACAACAATTTTCAGTTACCAGCAAATACTCCCCATAGGTAGTAAAGGGTAGAAGGCATAGGTACGTACCAGCAAGTAAGAGGGGAAGGAGGGAGGGTAACCTGGACTGCAGCAGTGTATACACTCGAACATCTACATTTATGGTAGGTACAAAACTGTACTATGTTCGTGTTACACTGCTGCAGTCATTACACTTGGGTAGAATCCCAAAGCTGAGGTAGGGAGGCTGGTTCTATAAGGCATTACGGGTGGCTATAAGGCCCTGCAGCACAGCAGTGGCAAAGCCAGCACTGGATTAGGAGTATAAAGGCAAATGGTAATGCTTGGTGGAAGGTATGCACAGAACTCCATGTTGCTGCTTCCAAAATATCCTTGGTAGGTACTCCTCTGAGGTAGGCAGTTGAAGTGGCTGTTGCCCTGGTGGAGTGAGATCTAATGCTGCTAGGTACAGGTTTCCCATGGTGAGTATAGCAGAAACGTATACAATGTCCTATCCATTTTGACACAGTCTGTTTTGAAATGGCTTTTCCCTGTGCTCCTGCAGCATATGCTACCAATAATTGCTCAGATTTTCTGAAAGCTTTGGTTTTGTCCAAGTAGAAGCGTAACTGCCTGTGAATGTCCAAAGAATGTAGTAGTCTCTCTCCTTTGTTCTGTGGTTTTGGATAGAAAATTGGCAAGTGAATAGTTTAGTTTAGAGCCACACTTGATACCACCTTTGGCATAAACGTAGGGGTTCGTTCTTAAAGACACCCTGTCCTGGTGGAAAATAAGGAAAGGTTCCACTGCCATTAGTGCCTGTAATTCTGAAACTTCATGCTGATGTTATTGCCAGTAGCAGAGCAGTTTTCCAAGAGATGTATTTTAATTCTGCTGTGTTAGCTGGCTCAAAAGGAGGTAAAGTTAATTTTTCCAAAACAAAGTTGAGGTCCCAAGTTGGGGTAGGTGCTCTATGGGGCGGTCTTATGTTTTTAGCCCCTCTGAGGTACTGTTTGAGCAAAGGATTTGAAAAAATTGGTGGATCCGTTTTGTAATGAGCAGAAATGGCTGAGGTGTGGATTTTGATGGATGAGAAGGAGAGGCCTTTGTCCAGCATCTCAGTTAAATATTGTGGTATCTGAGGAATGTTTGGGACATGAGGGTCAAGGCTGTGCGCCTGGTTCCAGGCACAGAATCTCTTCCATTTATCCGAATAGGCTTTCCTGGTACTAGGCCTTCTGGCCTCCAGAATGACATCCATAACAGCTTTGGGGAGAGGCATTGCTTGCTTGACTAAGGAATTTTCCATGTAGCTAGGTTTAAAAGGTCTTTAGCTGGCTGTGAAGTATCTGATTGTTGTGCTGTGTCAGCAGATGTGGGATTTGAGGCAAAATCCAGGGTGGTCCTTGTGCTAAGTTCTTTAAGATTGGGTACTAGTGCTGGCGTGGCCAGTCTGGTGCAATCAGGATCATCTTTGGCTCTTCTTGCCTGGCTTTTATGAGTACCATTGGAAGGAGAGGTAAAGGAGGGAAAGCGTATACTTGCAGGTTTTTCCAGCTGAATGAGAGAGCATCCATTTTCCATGCTTGTGGATGGTAACTCCTTGTGCAGAATTTCTGCAGCTGACAGTTTCTTGAGGATGCAAACAGATCTATGTCCGGGCTCCACCATTTTTGTGTTATCATTCTGAATATTTGTGGATTCAATTCCCATTCGTGGGGATCCATGATGCTTCTGCTTAGGTCGTCTGCCAGTGTGTTTTTTTCTCCTGGCAGTAATTGTGCTTGCAGATGAACTTGGTAGTCTAGAGCTGTGTTCCACAAGGTCATGGCTCGTCTGCAGAGGGGGTAGGAGTGTGTGCCCCCTTGCTTGTTTATGTACCACATAACAGTGGTGCTGTCTGTCTTTAGTAGTAGTTGTCCTGGATGCAGCAGGTCCTTGAAAGCTCTAAGTGCATTTTGTACAGCTAGCATCTCTGTTTGATTGATGTGAAGATGGCTTTGCTCTGTGGGCCACTCGCCCTGAATACATTTTCCTGCCATATGTGCTCCCCAGGCGTAATCCGATGCATCTGTTGTCAGTGTTTGCCCGGCTGTGGGTTGAGTAAAAGGATGTCCCTTGTTGAGGTGACAAGCTTGAGCCCACCAGCAAAACTCCTGTTGAAGGCAAGGAAATTAGTGGTATAACTGTTTCCAAACTTTGACAGTGTTGAGACCATACACTCTTTAGGTACCATTGTAATTTCCTCATATGCAGTCTGGCATATGGAATTAGTAGTATGCAAGATGCCATGTAGCCCAAGGCCTGCATAATTTTTCTTGCAGGGAGTTGGGTCTTTGTTGCCATCAATTGAAAGCATTGAGTCAGTTGTCCTTGCTTGTCTGGCGTGAGATAAGCTATCTGGGCTGTTGTGTTCAAAGTGGCACCCAGGAATATTATCTGTTGTGAGGGCACTAGTTTTGATTTCTTTTAGTTTACTGTGTACCCCAGGCAACTTAACTTTTTTACGAATGCCAGATGATTTAGAAGAACGTCCTTGCTCTCTGCTTGAATCAGGCAATCGCCCAGGTATGGATAAATTTGAATTCCTTTTTGCCTGCAAAATGCAATTACTGGTGCCACGCACTTTGTGAAGATCCTGGACGCAGTAGATAAGCCAAAGGGCAGTGCAGAGAATTGATAGTGCATTGAACCAGCTGGAAATCTGAGGTATCTTCTGCAGTTTTGTCTGATACGGACATGCAGGTATGCCTCATTGAGGTCCAAAGTCATGAGCCAAGCTTTCTTGCCCAGCATGGGAAGAAGCTGCTGTAGTGTCAACATTTTGAATTTCGGAACTTCCAGGTAAGTGTTTAGAGAAGAAAGATCCAGAATGGGTCTCCAGGCTTTGTCCTTTCTGGGAACCAGAAAGAGCCTTGAATAAAATCCTTGTCCTTGCTACTGTAGTGGTACCTTCTGAATAGCTCTCATGTCCATGAGTGCTGTAATTTGTTTTTGAGCCTCTGCCCATTGATTTGGTGGCAGATTTGGCATTCCTTTTAACCTTGGCAGAGTGTGAAAGTGGAACCTGTAACCTTGAGATACAATGTTGAGAACCCATTTATCTTTGGTGATCATATGCCAATTGTGATGGAAAAGTGCCAGTTTTCCTCCTAAGGGGGCTGCCAAGAGAGAGCTGTTTGGCAGCTGTAGTGGGAAGTCATTGAGGCTGCTTTTTATAAGGTTGTGGCCTGTCTTCCCCTTCTTTCTGGCCTGGTGTACCCCATTGTCGAGGCCTGTAAGGACCTTGTGCTTGACCTCTACCTCTTGGATGTCTGTATCTGCCCCTTTGAGGTCTGTCTGTGACTGGAAAGGACCATTTCTTTGTTTGCCAATTTCTGCTAAAACGAGGAGGCTGAACCTGTAAGAAATCCTTCACCGTTTGCATAGATTTTGCCTTATCCTCCATCTTCTTTAACACTTCCTCTGCCTTAACTCCAAACACATCCCACTGCAAAGGTGCATCCAATAATTTTGCCTTAACATGATCTGGTAATGTATGTTCTTTTAACCAAGCATACCTTCTAATGACAGAGCCTGTAACTGCTGCTCTACAGGAGGCCTCTAAGGAATCAAACCCACATTGCAAAGTATGTTTTCCCACTTGTTCAGCTGCATGCAATAAATCCTGCATTTCTTTAAAATTAGGAGGATCTGAATCTGGAAGCATCTTTTGTTTCAACTGAGACATCAAAAATTGCTGATATTTTAGCATGTGAAACTGGCAATTTAAGGCTCTCATTGCTAAAGTTGCAGACGTATATACCTTCTTTCCCCATCTGTCTAATGCTCTGGAATCTCTGTCAGAGGGAACTGGGTTTTTTGCTGATGAGGCCTTAATCCCTTTGGGTCCCTGAGAAATGGTTTCAGGGTCAGCAACAGAGCTTTTATACATACATTTGTGAGAGTCAGGGACTCTAATATCTATCAGGTTTAACTGGGGCTGGAGGTAAGGAGTCAGGGTTTAAGCTGGATTCAGTGTACACATCATCCACAATATCTAACACTGGCAGAATAGCCAGGGGTCTGGGTTGAGGCAATAAAAGGAAGTCTCTGAGCCTTTTCTTGGATTCCGAGTAATCCTGGCCTTCCCAATGGAAATGCTCCCTCATGGTATGTAAGGTCTCACCAAAGGAGTAGTCCTCAGGCGGAGAGGCTGATGGAATTGATTCCTCAGCATCAGAATCCTCATAAGGGGGTAAAGAATATCCTAGGTCTGAGGATGAATCTGAAGAAATGGACACCTGGTCGGAAAATTCATAGTCTGCATCCTGTCTGGGCCTTTTATCAGGAGGGGGATGGGACCCCCTGATCAGGGTGATTAGGTCTTCGGCCATTTTGAGCATTTGTTTCTTAGGCATGGAAGCCTGTCCAGGAGAATGCTGTATCCGTTTCTTTGTTTTTAAGGGGGCTTAAAAGAGGGTTTAATGTTTAACTGGGTAGGTTTGAAGACACCCTCTGAAGCTGTGGATTGCTCAGCTACTTCGGTTCCCTAAGAAGGGTTAATTTCGGTAGGCTGAAAACCTAGAGCGTCCGAAGGGCCAGCCAGCTCCACGTGGGAGTCGGAGGCGATCTGTGGTTCTGTGGAAGTGGTCGTCAGGGGCTGCGTAGGCGCCTCGCTGAAAACTGGAGAACCGGCGACCGGCCTAGAAGAGGCCTCGCCGTCAGTTTTGGGCCTCGGATGCCTGTCCTTGTCTTTGCGCTTTTTATGTATTCCGGTCGCCAGAAGTTCCGACGGCATGATGTAATTGAATTTTCTGCCAAAATAATGTCGGGCAAAATCAAACCGACGTTTAATAGTGCGCTTGTTAAACCTAGCACAAAACCGACAACCAGTGACGTCGTGGTCTGGGCCTAGGCATGGAATACAATAGGAGTGGAAATCCTTATGAGGTATTTGCTTCCCACAAGAAATACAGTTATTAACTTTTACTGACATCGGTCTGAGGCAAGAAAAAGTTTCCCCATCGGGGTACTTAGCTTTGTAGAAGACTTCGGTTCTGGATTCCGAATGAAAATCTCAGGAGTCGGCTAACCGGCACTTGCGAACTGCTTCTGCTTCGGCCACCGTGCGGCAAGAAACACTGGAGAAAATGGCGTCGGCTGCATCTTATATACCCCTGTCGCACTGACGTCAGGGAGGAGGCAACAGCAACCGACGCCGGCCCAAGACTTTGGAACTCAGGCCGACTGGGGAACCGCCTGATGGCAGGATAACCCAAGTGTAATGACTGCAGCAGTGTAACACGATGAACATCCTCTTATGATCCTATGAGTGAAAGAGTAACCAGACAGTGGTGGATGATATAAATGAAGAACTCCCTGCAAAATCCTGTACTACGTCTGCACTGTAGTGTTTACAAGATAAATAAATGCACGTCTCTCTGCTTTAGCATCACTCATACTTTAGACAGACTCATTCTAGGAGAATGCTGCTCACTTTATGGAATGAGCCCTTAACTCCCTAATCTTGATGCATTTATTAAGAAAAATAGCTAACTACATAGAAACATTTACGGACTAGATAACCCAACTTCATAAAAAAGAACAGACACCTGATAATCTCAAATATAACTGGTTCCATTAATGAAATCTTTAACAATGTTGTACATTCATGGAATGCAAAATTCTTAAACTTTTGTTTCTGTCTGCCGGTACTGATGTGATTGGGCAAGGTCCTGGGAGGAGCAATACATAAATAAATAAATAAATAAATAATGAAATGCACCAAGGCAAATCTTATGCATTACAAATATGCATGTTTGTGTGGGGGTCAGTCTGTTTCTCCTTTTTTTGTATTTACATGAGTACAGCCCAAAGTACATTGCTGATACCTAGAAGAGGCTCAAGGGCTTTCCTGTAGTTTGCAGGAAGCTGACTACGAAACAGTCTACAATCCTGATGGCCCACACTACTGGATTAACAAAATGAATTCTGAAACTAAAAACAATGCACAGAACATAGAGGTCCAGTGTTTCGGGCTGTAAATAGTTTTGAGTCACTTTCTCATCCCAGCACACACTGCTCAGCATCTCTATAGCATTCTCTAATCAAGGCCATCAAATACAGAATCACCTACTAAAGGAGATAAAGACCTTATACAGATACTGTCAGCTTTTACTAAGGGACTCAAAGATGAAGATGAAGCCACTTGTAAACAAACAAGGGGTTACTGGCTTATACATGCATGCAAGACATGAAAACAGAAAAAAGGGTGCACCAAATGACTAGTGGGGAATGTCCACCACTCTAGGGCATAGCAGCAAAGGTCTGACACAAACAGCAGGTTGATGCGAATTAGGTGGTTCTGTACCACTTAATGCTACATATGCATCTTCAGGCAGGCAAATGGCACCATGACATTTGTGGCAGCCACTCAGCAAGAAAGAACCACGAGATGAGATGCCTAGCTTGGACTGTGGCTCTGCATCCTTACCCATGATTTCCCAAGCCCTCTCCAACAGCACGAATAATTGGCAAAGCACTATGTCCAACTCCTCCCAATGAAGCACCTCACTGTGAGATGAGGATGAGAAAGAACATCTTCCAAATCTATGGTTACTCAGAAGGATGTATTTAAATAAGGGCCAGTTTTTGGGAAACTACTGGACTGGGCAGCCAGGAGTCCATCAAAGTAAGATTACAAAAGACAACTGACCTGCAAATCACTGACCATCATGGCCAAAAGCCTGGTATATATTCACAGCATTCAGGAAAGTCTAAACAGCAACTCTCTGCAGTGGAAGTGATGCACAGCCACAGTAAATGGAGGAGTTTCTTATATTGATCTCCCACAGTGATGTGCAAAATGGAAAGCATCATATCCAATAATATCATGCAGATGAAATGCAGAAAATAAAGGCATCATCCTCTGCAGAGTAACCATCATATAAATGTACCAGATGTGATGGCTGAAGTTGTCCAGTGTTTCGGGCTGTAAATAGTTTTGAGTCACTTTCTCATCCCAGCACACACTGCTCAGCATCTCTATAGCATTCTCTAATCAAGGCCATCAAATACAGAATCACCTACTAAAGGAGATAAAGACCTTATACAGATACTGTCAGCTTTTACTAAGGGACTCAAAGATGAAGATGAAGCCACTTGTAAACAAACAAGGGGTTACTGGCTTATACATGCATGCAAGACATGAAAACAGAAAAAAGGGTGCACCAAATGACTAGTGGGGAATGTCCACCACTCTAGGGCATAGCAGCAAAGGTCTGACACAAACAGCAGGTTGATGCGAATTAGGTGGTTCTGTACCACTTAATGCTACATATGCATCTTCAGGCAGGCAAATGGCACCATGACATTTGTGGCAGCCACTCAGCAAGAAAGAACCACGAGATGAGATGCCTAGCTTGGACTGTGGCTCTGCATCCTTACCCATGATTTCCCAAGCCCTCTCCAACAGCATGAATAATTGGCAAAGCACTATGTCCAACTCCTCCCAATGAAGCACCTCACTGTGAGATGAGGATGAGAAAGAACATCTTCCAAATCTATGGTTACTCAGAAGGATGTATTTAAATAAGGGCCAGTTTTTGGGAAACTACTGGACTGGGCAGCCAGGAGTCCATCAAAGTAAGATTACAAAAGACAACTGACCTGCAAATCACTGACCATCATGGCCAAAAGCCTGGTATATATTCACAGCATTCAGGAAAGTCTAAACAGCAACTCTCTGCAGTGGAAGTGATGCACAGCCACAGTAAATGGAGGAGTTTCTTATATTGATCTCCCACAGTGATGTGCAAAATGGAAAGCATCATATCCAATAATATCATGCAAATGAAATGCAGAAAATAAAGGCATCATCCTCTGCAGAGTAACCATCATACAAATGTACCAGATGTGATGGCTGAAGTTGCAAAGGTTTAAAATTGTAACAAAATAATTAATTTCCTGTAAAACCAGAAAGACAAAGAAGCAAAACCCATAAACTTCTTCTAAAGCCTCTAGGCTCCTCTTCGCTCATCTGCTGTGCTGATATGGACTGATACACCAATAGAGCTCTTTCTGGAGGAGGGCAGATGCTCCATGTTAGGTCTGAAGGTGATCATATCTTTGTGATGGTTCTTTAAGCTGCAGCAAACTCAGAAAAGTACAAAGATCCGAAAGAAGACTGCGGGTGGGAGAGATGGTGGAGTCATTCTCTTGGGCTTCAATGGCTCAAGAAAGGAAGGACTATATATATGCTCAATACCTCTTCCTGTTTTATGGCTAACATGAAGGAGTGGAGATAACGGGAAGCAGATCATGGACATACCTACACCAAGAAGAAAGTCCCACTTCCTTCTCAAGAGTCGTCATGAACCAGGTCATGCTCTGGCTGGCCAAAGTGCACTTCCCCAAGAAGAGAACATTCAGGATCTTATTTCAGAGTTCCTCCTTCAGAGGGGAGCATCTCAACCATGCCGTCAGAAAGTACAGTTGTGTACACTTACCATAAATGCAGATGTTCGAATGTATTCACTGTTGCAGTCATCCGAATACCAGAGGCATAGTATTTCTGCGTCGTTGCTGTCACTTCAGGACTGACGTCAGGTCGTCAGTAGTATAAAGACAGGCAGCCGACACCATTACATCAGTTTTTCATGCCATGTCAGGACCCCCCAAGTGGGAGCCAGGTTATGATGGAAGAACCCCACCAGTAGAAAGCAAATACCAAAATGTCCCTTGTAAGGAGAGAGAGAAAGAAGAGGGGGATGGAGGGAGGGAAACCAGGACTGCAACACTGAATACACTCGAATATCTCCATTTACGGTAAGTGTACACAACTGTACTATGTTCTTTGTGCTTCACTGTTGCAGTCATCACCTTTGGCTTGATTCCCAAAGCTGAGAAAAAAGGTGGAGGTACTCAAGGAGACGAGGGGGTGGCTAGGATGCCTTGCAACATTGCAGTGGCAAAGCCTGCCCCGGATTTGGAGAAGATAGGCAGGTGGTAATGTTTGGTGAAAGTGTGAACAGATGTCCAGGTGACAGCCTCTAGGATGTCCCTGGTGGGGACTTCTTTGAGGAAAGCTGCAGAGGCTGCTCTGGTGGAATGAGTCCTAACCCCCTTAGGGAGAGGCTTTCTGTGTTGCTTGTAACAAAAATGGATGCAGTGTGCCATCCATTTGGAAATTGTTTGTTTGGAGATGGCATTGTTCTCTGCCCCTGCAGCAAAGCTAACCAGCAATTGATCAGACTTTCTGGATGTTTTAGTCCTGTCTAAATAGACTCTGAGCTGTCTGTGCACATCCAGAGAGTGCAAGATCCTTTCCCCCTTGTTCTGCTGGTTAGGAAAAAAGGTGGGCAAATGAATGGGTTGATAGAGAGCCACACTGGACACCACCATGTGGATGAAGGATGGGTTAGTCCTGAGGGGAAACCCTGCCAGCATGAAAGATGATGAAGGGCTCCACAGCCATGAGTGCTTGTAGCTCGGAGACCATTCTGGCTGAAGTGATGGCCAGAAGAAAAGTGGCTTCCAGGATACAAATTTTAACTCTGATGAAGATGCTGGTTTGAAGGGGGGCAGGGTGAGCTTTTCCAACACAAAGTTAAGGTCCCAAGCTGGGGTAGGTGCTCTTCTGGGTGGCCTCAAGTTGCTAGCCCCTCTCAGGAATTGTTTTATCAGAGGGTGTGAGAAAAGGGGCTGCTCAGTGAGGAAATGAGAAGAGATAGCAGAGGCATGAATTTTAATAGAGGAAAGAGAGACCACTGTGTAGCAGGTCAGCTAGATAATCCAGGATGAGAGGGAGGGAGGGAGGGCTGTGCCGTATCTGCTCCCTTAGCCTGAATCCAGGTGCAGAACCTTTTCCGTTTGTCAGCATAACACTTTACAGTTCTAGGGCATCTAGCCTCATGTATAACATCTAGAACCTGTTTACTGAGGTTGGCAGATTGATCAGTGGTTAGGGAATAAGCCAAGCTCCCAAACTGAGGATCTGCAATTGGGGATGCATAAATTCTCCTCCCCTCTGGGTCAGGAGGGTTGGGGTCTGAGTGAGATGCCATGGTGGCAGTAGGGACAGGCTGCACAGCAGTGGGTAAAAAGTGCTGGTGAGGCCAGTCTGGAGCAATAACCATTGTCCTTGGTTTTTCCTCCCTTATTTTGAGCAGTACCCTGGGGATGAGAGGTAGTGAAGGAAAGGCATAGACCGATATACTGGTCCAGGGGAAGGACAGGGCATCCACTTTCCAAGCCATGCAGTGATGCTCTCTGGTGCAGAACTTGCTGAGCTGATGGTTGGTGTGGGGGCAAAGAGGTCGACCTTCGGGGTGCCCCATTTCTGGGTTATTAGGGTGAAGGGTCTTTTGTCTAGCTGCCACTCGTGTGGTTCCAGAAGATTTCTGCTTAAGTGTTCTGCCAGAGGGTTTAAAGAACCTGGCAGGAATTGTGCTAACAGGTGGAGTTGCATGGTAGAGGCTGTGTGCCAAAGGGTCATAGTCAGCCTGCATAGAAGGTAGCCGCGAGTCCCTCCTGCTTGTTGATATACTACATCACAGTGGTGCTGTCTGTTTTGATCAGGTGAACCCCTGGGGAGAGAAGGGGCCTGAAGGCTGTCAATGCGTGCTGGACAGCTAACATCTCTTTTTGCTGTGCAGATGGATTTGCTGTGGGCTCCACTGGCCCTGTATGCACCTGCCATCCAGGTGTGCACCCCAGGCATAGTCTGATGCATCTGTGGTGAGGGTCTGTGTGGTGAGAAAGGTAGTCCCTTGTTGTGGGAGCATGCCGATGCCAACCAACAAAAATCTTTCCTGAGGCAAGGTATCATGGGTATAAGAGTTTCCAGGTCTTGTGTGTGTTGACACCAAAAGCTTTTTATGTACCACTGAAATTTCCTCATATGCAGTCTGGCATATGGAATGAGTAGAATGCAGGAGGCTATGAACCCTAGAGCTTGCAGGATTTTCCTTGCAGATAACTGGGGTCTGGTGGCTAGTTGAGAGAAGCAGGCTGTCAGGTAAATTTGCTTTTCTGGTGTAAGGAATGCCATCTGGGATGCTGTGTCCTGGCTTGCTCCCAGGAATATAATCCTTTGGGTGGGTACTAGTTTGGATTTCATTTTGTTTATAGTGCACGCTAGGGAGGTCAGAAGGGTCTTTACAAAGGCCAGGTGCTTAAGCAGCTTTTCCTGTCTGCCTAAATTAGGCAGTCATCTAAATATGGGTAAATTTGGATATTCTTTTGTCTGCAAAAAGGCAATGGCCGGAGCCAGACATTTTGTGTAAACTCTGGGAGCAGTAGATAAGCCAAAGGAAAGTGCAGAGAACCGAAAGTGCAGAGATCCTGCCCTGAAACGTAGATATTTCCTGCATGATTCCCTGATAGGAATGTGGAGGTAGGCCTCTTTTAGGTCTAGGGTGGCTAGCCAAGCATCCTTGGAGAGCATGGGTAGCAGTTGTTGGAGGGTGAGCACTGGGGTGAGCATTTCGAATTATGGTATCACTAGGAAGGTGTTTTGAATGGCTAGATCAAGAATGGGCCACTAGGTGCCCTCTTTTCTGGGTACCAGAAAAAGTCTGGAGTAGAAGCCTTGGCCTTTCTGTTCTGCAGGAACGTGCTCTATTGCCCTCATAGAGAGCAGGGAAAGGACTTGCTTTTGCTCCTCTGCCCACTGGTTTGGAGGTAGATGTGGGAATCCTTTTGGGGTTGAAAGACTGTGGAAAGAATATTTGTATCCCTGGGACACTATGTTGAGGACCCAGTGGTCGTTGGTAATGGTGGCCCAGGTGCTTGCGTGAAAGGAGATTTTTTCCTCCTAGGAGTAAAGTGAAGGTGGGCAGAGGGAGGGGGTGGGTGAGGAGAGTCATTGTGAGTTCTTGCCATGAGGGGGTATGGCTTAGAACTCCCTGATTTTGAAGTGGAGGAATTCCACTGTTTTGATCTCTACATTCCCTGTGGCTGCTGTCTGGGGGGGTGGGGGGTGGAGGATGGAGGGGTCTGCTTCCCCAGGGTCTGGGCTGAATTGACCTGGTGGGAGCAGGAAAGGACCAGTGCTTGGAAGGCAATGCCTGCTGAACCTGGGTGGCTGAACCTGTAAGAAATCCTTAACTTGTCTGCATAGATTTAGCTTTTTCTTCCATCTTTTTTTTAAGACCTCCTCTGCCTTAGTGCCAAATAAGTTGTCTTTGTGCAAGGGTGTATCCTGCAATTTAGATTTAACATGGTCTGGCAAGGGCTGTTCCTTAAGCCATGCATGCCTTCTAAGGACAGAACCGGTGACTCCTGCCCTGCAAGAAGCTTCTAGGGCGAGAAAACCACAGTGTAAGGTGTGCTTGGTTACTTGACTTGCAGAATGCATTAACTCTTGTAGCTCTTTAGATTGTGCACAAGCAGGAAAGGAAGACACCTTTTGTTTGAGGAGTTCCATGGTATGTTGCTGAAATTTTAGCATATGGAATTGGCAACTTAGTGTTCTGCTAGCAAGAGTAGCAGGGGTATACACTTTTTTTTACCTCATCTGTCTAGTGTTCAGGAATCCCTATCTGAGGGGTGTGGGATTCTTAATAGATGTTGCATTAATTCCTTTAGGCCCTTGAGAAATTACCTCAGGGTCAGCAGCAGGATTTTTGAAAATAAATTTGTGCGAGTCAGGGACTCTAATATCTGTCAAACTTTATGGATGCAGGAGGGAGGGTGTCAGGAGTCAAACTGGATTCCAAGAAAACATCCTCCACAACTTCCAGGACTGGGGGAATGGCCAGTGGTCTGTGGTGTGGAAGATCTAAGAATTCACCGAGTCTCTTTTTAGACTGAGGGTAGTCCTGACATTCCCACTGAAAATGCTACCTTAAGGTATGAAGGGTTCCCCAAAGGCAAAATCCTCGGGTGGAGAGGCTGAAGGAATGGAATCCTCTGCATCAGAATCCTCATAAGCAGAGAGGGGTTGCATGTCTTCATATTCAGATGCATCGGAGTCATCAGACTCCTGTTTAGACAAAACTACTGGGGACAGATCTTTTTTTCTTTTGGAAGGAGTAGCTTGGCTTCTCCTGATCAGCATGATAAGGCCATTTTAAGCATTTGAGAATGAGGCAAGGAAGCAGTTGCCTGAGATTGGGTCGTCTGTTTCTTGGGGGTGGTTCGCAACCTGGGGCTTAGAAACTAGGTAGTTTCTGAAAGAATGGTAGACATGAAAGAAGTCATCCGTTTGTGTCGAGAATTGGTAGTGCGAAGTACTTCCTCAGAAAGTGGTGCCTGCTCAGCGGCTCCGGACCCAAAGGGAGAGAACTGCAGGATCCTTAGTCGCAGAAGAGTTTTGGGGCATACCGGACTCCGAAAGGGTCTCAGTCGTGGCCTGCAAATCCACAGAAGCGGCATCAGGGGCTGTAGAAGCGCCTCACTGAGGACTGGAGAACTGACGACTAGCTTAACGGAAAAGTCGTCGGTAGTTTTGGACCTGTACGGTCTGTCTCTGTCTTTATCCTTACGTTTTTTTCAGAAGATCTGCTGTCGGATGGCTTACCGAAGCCATACTGGAATTCTAGGACTGTAAGCGAAAATATCTAGTTACAATAGGGCCTGACGACGTATAGTTCTGGCGTTGAACAAAGCACAAAAGCGACAGTGGGGGAAGTTGTGGTCTGGGCCTAAGCAAGTGACGCAGTAAGAATGAAAGTTTCGGTGTGATATTTGCTTTCCACAGGAGAGACAATTGTTAACTTTTTCTGACATCGGTTAGAGCAGGAAAAAAGGATTCCCAATGGGGTACTTAGCTTTAGAAGACTTCAGCTTCAATTCGGAAGAAGAAACTCAGGTAGCGGCCCACTGGCACTCGTGAGAACTGCTTCTGCTTCGGGCTCATCGGCTGCCTTTTTTTACACTACTGACGGCCTGACGTCAGTCCTGAAGTGACAGAAACCGACGCAGAAATACCAAGTCTCTGGTACTCGAGCCGGCCAAGGGCTACCCTGGCAGGGATAACCCAAATGTGATGACTGCAACAGTGAAACACAAAGAACATCTGCACCAGTAAGGGGACACAGTTTCAGTGTTTGCTGAACTTAGCTGCCTCCTCAGAATGCTCTGTTTAAGTAAAAGTTAAAACCATTAACAAGAGAAATAATAGTAGTTCATTTGACAAGTTTTTGGTAAATGGCAAAGACAGTGCCACCTATTGACTGGTGATGAAAGAAATAAAGTAGTTAAGCCTTACCATAACATTCCATCTGTGTTGTTGATCTTCCTCTGTTCTTAACTTGTGTGTTATGGTTCCGATTCTCAGAACCGATCCGGTCATCATAAAGCTCGCGTCGGCCAAAAAAAGCTCTCAAGCTGCTAGTCTACTCACAATACCCTTCTCTATACTACCTCGGATCAAGTTTGCCATCATGCAGAAAAAGGAAGTTCTATAGACTATGATAGAAGCCTTGTCCAAGATGCCCCTAACAATAAGAACCTAGGATAGGATGTCGCTCCACCAGAATTCTAAAAGGAAGGGGCAGGCAGGAGGGACGCAAGAATAGATGAAGATAGACAACACAGATGGAACTTCTTTATCTGATGTTGCCAATCTTCATCTATTCTTGACTTGTGGGACAGAGTCCCCAGTTACCTTAGATCCTGGGTGGTCTCAAGGAAGAATATTACTGAGGACCACAGAACCAAAAGAGGCTCTCCCCCCCAGAGACCATATTCAATTTGTAATGAGTAATAAAAGTATGCGGATTAGCCCATGTTGTCGATGCGCAAATTTCTGACATGGAGGCTTTGGAATGAAACGCAGCCGATGTCGCCATAGATCTGGTAGAATGTGCCTTGGCTAGCAAAGGAAGCTTCATGTTAAGTTTCTCGTAAATGAAAGAGATGCAATTTCTTAACCACTTGAATACTAGTTTTCCCAAAGTCACACTGGCAAAAGACACAAATAATTGGTCTAAATTGTTTAGTTTTAGCCAGGTAGAAACTAACTGCCTGTGAACAACCAGAAGGTGCAGGCAGTACTCGCCATTATTTGAAAAAATTGGAAAGAATACAGGTAAGTCTACAGACTGGTTCATATTGGTCTCTGATATCACTTTACGGAGAAAAGTAGGGTTCGTTCTGAGAAACTCTGTCTCTATGGAAAACTAAGTACAGGGCTTTGGAGCATAAAGCCTGCAATTTGGGGATTTGTCTCGCCAAAATGACAACTATGAGGAACAATGTCTTCCAAGAAAGAAATTTAAAATCACAAGTCGCTGTGGGATCAAATGGGGGTGAAGTAAGTGACTGTAACACAAGAGTTAGATCCCATGGTGGATGAGGCTCTTTGAAAGGGGGCTTTAAGTGGATTGTACCCTTTAGAAAAATGTTTGTGAGAAATTAAAGGTTGATCTCAGATACCATTATGGGAATTTGACACAGCTGCTAGGATCACTGACAGTAGAAGCAGAAGCTCCTTTACTAAAGATGGTAAGAAACTCCAGAATCTTTTCTACTGGCGCTGAAAAGGGGTCTAAGACCATTGTCAGAGCCCCAAACAGAAAATCTCTTCAATTTACTAAGGTAGAGACTCCTGGTGGATTGTTTGTGGGATTCCATCAAAATGTGTCACATGGGAGAAGGGATACCATTATGCCTGGCAATTACCGGAATTGGAGAAACCAAGCAGTCAGCTTGAGAGTCTGAAGATTGGGACACAGTAGTCCCAGGAGGTGGGACAAGAGATCCTGAACTGGGTCCAGAATCAAAGGGTAGTGTAGTAGATAAGGCCAGAGGAAGGGTAACTATATCTGTTGAGGTCAGTAAAGAGCACTGAGGATCACTTTGCTTCTCAACCAAGCTGCTTTCTTGAGAAAACGAGGGATCAGAAGGAAGGGGGAAAAGGCATAAAGGAGACCTGGGGCTAATCATGGAGAAGAGTGTCCCTGGGGGAGACTTCCTCTGAGGGGGAATTTGGGCAAAGTAGCTTCTGCACTTGTTGATTAGGGGAGAAGCAAACAGGTCGCAGCAAGGCTGGCCCCAGTGAAGGAAGATCTCCTTCGGTACTCTGGAGTTCACAGACCACTCTTGAGGCATGAGGATGCATCTGATCAGTTTGTCGGCTATCGCGTTTGAACTCCCCGCGCTGTGCATTGCTCTCAGAAAGCGGTTGGAAGTTAGAGCTCATTGCCATACTTGAAGGGCTTCTCGACATAATGGACAGGATTTGGTTACTCCCAGTTTGTTCATGTACCACATGACCGACATGTTGTCTGACTGTACAGCTATCATTCCTTGAGGTAAGGCAAAGTGGAATGCTTGCAATGCCTCACTGCTCTTAACTCTAGAGCACTGATACACTAATTGGCCTTGGAGGGGGACCAAGTGCCTTCGATGTCTTCCCAAGATAATGCCCCCCACACTATCTGGGAAACATCATTGCTCACTATGGCCTTGGGCTGAGGGGGAACAAAGGGTCAGCCTAGAAGAATCTCCTCCAAGTCCATCCACCAGGATAGGTTGTTCTTGTATCGATTGGATATGAAAATCAAATGGTCCATGGCGTAGGTTAGAACAGTCCATTGATTTGCAAGTAACCACTGAAGGTGTCTCGTGTGAAACCTTGCCAATGGAACCAATGTGATCGTTGCTGCCATGGAACGTAATGCCTGCAGAATTAGATGAGCAGGAGTTTTGTCTGAGTGAAGAAGAGGAAGGATCTGCAACTGAGTTTTCTGTAATGTGTAGTAGCAGTGATGCTATGCAAGAAACAGTTTTGAGGTGAGCTCTGATAAATTCCATGTCTTGTGTGGGAGTTAGTTGAGAATTTGTAGGATTGAACATTATATGTCCAACTGAAGGGCTAGATTCAGAATGTAATCGGTAGAAGTAGATGCCTGGTGAGAGCAGTGAGGGGCTAGTCGTCTCAGTATGGAAGCACTCAGAATCCATGCAGCCTCAGATGAGTTGTGACTGCTGCCATACATTTGGTGAACACCCTGGAAGCTGTGGTGAGACCAAAGGGCAGCACTCTGAATTGGAAATGACTGGCTCCCATTCAGAAGCAGAAAACCTTTCTCGGGCGTTTGTCAACCTTTATATGGTAATATGAATCTTGAAAGACGATAGAGCACATCAAATCATCTTTCTCTTGGAAAGGGAGAATTGACTGAACCGTGACCATCTGGAATTTTACTTGTTGGACAAACTTGCTCAGAATACCAAGATCCAAAACTGGCCTCTAATCTCCGGTTTTCTTTGGCACTAAAAAGAATCTTCAGCAAAAACCGGCTCCTAGGTGGTCTGGTGGGACTTCTTGGCTGACTCTTTTCTAGCAGCTTTTGTATTTCTATTGCTGCTTGAACTCTGTGACTGGGTGGAACGTCGGGGAGTCTTGGTGGGGATCTTGGGTAAAGGAATTAGATAACCTCTGGAGATGATCTTTAGCACCCAGGCATTGGTGGTTATGCATCACCAGGCATTTGGGTGCAAGGAAAAACTTTCCCCTGACTGCTTCCAGAGGTAAGCAATCGAGCCATCCTTCAGGAGTGCTGATAGGGTTGACCAGAGAAGGAGTTCCTGGAACCCTGATTCTGCAGACCACCCTTGCCTCTGGGACAGTGTCTTCTACTACAATTCTACCCTCTTCCCCAAGGGAAGTCAGAGCCACGTGTGTCCTAGAAAGGCTTCTGGGACTTCTTGAACCACATTTTTCCACTCCTTTGATTCCTGGAGTAGTATCGCTGAGGAGTGGAAAAATGTACACCCACAGCAGAGAAAGTCTTTCCATCCTTTTCACACCTGGACAGAGTTTCCTTTACTTTGGGACCAAACAAAAAGGACCCGTCAAAGGGGGCATTAACAAAGGAAAACTTGAATGGTTCTGCAAACTTGCACAAGAGCATCCAAGTGCGTCTCCAAATTGCGACACCTGAAGCTGCTGACCTGGTTGCTCCTTTGGCTGCATACACAATTAGCCTCATGGACAAGTTCAAAATAGACTCCAGGGTAGCTAGTTGAGAGGCCACTTTTTCCTGGACGCCCTCAGCCACAGCTCCTACCAGGGTATCTGACAGCTCCTTGACCGGATCCCACTGGAGCCACGTGAAGTGTGCCAAGAAGTTCAAGGACCTGATAGAGAAGGTCGATGATGCATAGACCCGCTTCCCAAATCTGACTTGTGATGTGACAGAAGTTTGCAGATAAAGAACACAAACTGAGAAGTTTAGCTGTGTAAGTAAACCTACCGTAACAGTAGATGTTCTAATATATCACTGCTGCAGCAGCCTAAGCTATATAGGACATATCCTACTAAGGATCACATATCCAGCTAACTTCCAAAGTTTTAGGGCACCTTCCACAAGCCCACATGACACCTACAGGTCAAGGGCAAGTTATTATAAAAGCAAGCATATGGGTACCAAAAATAACCTTCTTGTCACAGAAACAAGGAAGGCAAGAGCCCTGCTAAAAATATACTAGGAGGAAAGGGGAAAATACAGACACCCCCACAAAGACAAACAAGGGAGCTAGGAGGAAAGGGGAAAATAGACACACCCCCACATTGACAAGCAAGGGAGCTAATCTGAAAGGGGAAAATACAGACAACCCCACACTGACAAACAAGAGAGTTAGGAGGAAAGGGGAAAATACGGACACCCCCACACTGACAAACAAGGGAGCTAGAAGGAAAGGGGAAAATATGGACACCCCCACAATGACAAACAAGAACAAGGGAGCTAGGAGGAAAGGGGAAAATACAGACACCCCCACACTGACAAACAAGGGAGCTAGGAGGAAAGGGGAAAATACAGACACCCCCACACTGACAAACAAGGGAGCTAGGAGGAAAGGGGAAAATACAGACACCCCCACACTGACAAACAAGGAAGTTAGGAGGAAAGGGGAAAATACAGACACCCCCACACTGACAAACGTGGAAGCTAGGAGGAAAGGGGAAAATACAGACACTCCCACACTGAAACAAGGGAGCTAGGAGGAAAGGGGAAAATACAGACACCCCCACACTGACAAACAAGGGAGCTAGGAGGAAAGGGGAAAATACAGACACCCCCACACTGACAAACAAGGGTGCTAGGAGGAAAGGGGAAAATACAGACACCTCCACACTGACAAACAAGGGAGCTAGGAGGAAAGGGGAAAATACAGACACCCCCACACTGACAAACAAGGGAGCTAGGAGGAAAGGGGAAAATACAGACACCCCCACACTGACAAACAAGGGAGCTAGGAGGAAAGGGGAAAATACAGACACCCCCACACTGACAAACAAGGAAGTTAGGAGGAAAGGGGAAAATACAGACACCCCCACACTGACAAACGTGGAAGCTAGGAGGAAAGAGGAAAATACAGACACCCCCACACTGACAAACAAGGGAGCTAGGAGGAAAGGGGAAAATACAGACACCCCCACACTGACAAACGTGGAAGCTAGGAGGAAAGGGGAAAATACAGACACCCCCACACTGACAAACGTGGAAGCTAGGAGGAAAGGGGAAAATACAGACATCACCACACTGACAAACAAGGGAGGTAGGAGGAAAGGGGAAAATACAGATACCCCCACACTGACAAACAAGGGAGCTAGGAGGAAAGGGGAAATACAGACACCCCCCACACTGACAAACAAGGGAGCTGGGAGGAAAGGGGAAAATACAGACACTCCCACACTGACAAAAAAGGGAGCTAGGAGGAAAGGGGAAAATACAGACACTCCCACACTGACAAACAAGGGAGTTAGGAGGAAAGGGGAAAATACAGACACCCTCACGCTGACAAACAAGGGAGCTAGGAGGAAAGGGGAAAATACAGACACCCTCACGCTGACAAACAAGGGAGCTAGGAGGAAAGGGGAAAATACAGACACCCCCACACTGACAAACAAGGGAGCTAGGAGGAAAGGGAAAAAATACAGACACCCCACACTGACAAACAAGGGAGATTGGAGGAAAGGGGAAAATACAGACACCCCCACACTGACAAACAAGAGCGCTAGGAGGAAAGGGGAAATACAGACCCCCCACACTGACAAACAAGGGAGCTAGGAGGAAAGGGAAAAATACAGACACTCCGACACTGACAAACGTGGAAGCTAGGAGGAAAGGGGAAAATACAGACACCCCCACACTGAAACAAGGGAGCTAGGAGGAAAGGGGAAAATACAGACACTCCCCCACACTGACAAACAAGGGAGAATGAGAGTGGGTGTTTGCACTGCAACAGTTATCAATTCAAATATCTACTAATAGTAGTACTTGGAAAGAGGAGGAAAGAAAGAGAAGAGACTAGAATGCCCTGGACACTGGTTATAGCAAACCCTGCCTCGGTTACAGAGAGTTAGTTCTGTAGTGCTTGGTAAAAGTGTGAAAAGACAAAGTTGCTAGTGCTACAATATTTCAAGAGTTCAACCTTTTTCAAAAAAATTAGCTACAGCCCTGGTAAAGTGGGCTATGACATGGATTGTAAGTGTCTTGTCAAGTTATGAATAGTGACACTGAATGGCATGGGGCAACCACTTGGAAACAGTCTACTTAGATACCGTTTGCCCTCTTTTTGCCTTCATAAGACAAAAAAATTAATGAGAATTTCTGAAGTCCTTTGGCATGTCAAGTTTACTAGCTGAGTTGTATGGGCATCCAGAGTATGCAGAACTTTCTGCTTTTTAACTTCTGCAAAGGATGCAGGGAAACGAACAAACTGATCTGTAGTAAAACTCTGAAACCACTTTGGTTATAAAAAAATTATTGGTTTTTATGAATGTGACAGGGTTGAGTCACTGTAAGAGCTTACAACTCAGACACCCTACTTGCAGAACTCAGAACAACGAGTACCTGTTTTCCATAATAACAAAGTACAGTTGTGCACCTACCATAAATGTAGATGTTCGCGTGTATTCATTGTTACAGTCATTGCTCTTGGGTTATCCTGCTGACAGGCTACCCCGCAGTCGGCCTGAATTACAAAGTCCTGGTCCGACGTCGGTTGCTGTCGCCTCTTCCCTGAAGTCAGTGCGCCAGGGGTATAAAAGATGCAGCCGATGCCATTTTCTTCAGTTTTTCTTGCCCCAGATGTCAGGTGCCCCCAAAAGGGTAGGCTAAATATATTATGCCAATAAACATACATGCAGTAAAGAAACATTTCCTTCATCTACAAGCAAATACACCACATAGGTTGTATAGAATAGAGAAGTACAGATAAACCCCAACAAAAGAAAGGGGGATGGTGGGAGGGTAACCTGGACTGCAACAGTGAATACACTAACATCTACATTCATGGTAGGTACACAATTGTACTATGTTCATCGTGTTTCACTGTTGCAGTCATACCCTTGGGCTGAATCCCAAAGCTGAGGATGGGTGGCTGAGTTAAATAGGATTAGGGGAGGCTATGAGGCCCTGCAGAACTGCAGTGGCAAAGCCTGCTCTGGATTTAGAGTAAAGAGGTAAGTGATAGTGCTTTGTAAAAGTGTGCACTGAACTCCAAGTTGCAGCCTCTAAGATGTCTTTGATTGGTACTCCTCTGAGGAAGGCTGCTGAAGTGGCTGCTGCTCTGGTAGAATGAGGCCTAATGCCCTTAGGCACTGATTTGTGATGCTGAGAATAGCAAAAATGGATGCAATGGCCTATCCATTTAGAAATAGTCTGTTTTGAGATCGCCTTTCCTTGTGATCCTGCAGCATATGACACTAAAAGTTGCTCAGTCTTTCAGAAAGCTTCAGTTCTGTCCAAGTAGAAGCGTAGCTGCCTGTGTATGTCCAAAGAATGCAGAATTTTCGCACCCTTGTTCTGTGGGTTTGGATAAAAGGTAGGCAAGTGAATGGTTTGGTTGAGGGTCACACACTGGACACCACCTTAGGCATAAATGTTGGGTTTGTCCTCAGAGAAACTCTGTCTGGGTGAAAAATGATAAAAGGTTCCACAGGCATGAGTGCTTGTAACTCCGAGACTCATCTTGCAGAGGTTATTGCTAGGAGCAGAGCTGTTTTCCAGGATAAGAATTTTATATCAGCTGTTGAGGCTGGCTCAAAAGGAGGCAGTCTGAGTTTTTCCAAGACATAATTGAAGTCCCATGCCGGAATTGGTGCTCTCCTTGGAGGCCTGATGTTTTTGGCCCCTCTGAAGGTACTACCTTAGTAAAGGATGAGAAAAAATAGGTGGTTCCGTATTGTAGTGGGCTGAAATGGCAGAGGCATGAATCTTAATTGATGAAAAGGAAAGGCCTTTGTCCAGCATCTCAGTTAGGTATTGCAAAATCTGAGGGATATTTGGTACATACGTGTCAATGCCTTGTTTCTGGTTCCAAGCACAGAATCTTTTCCATTTTTCTGCATAAGATTTTCTGGTACTGGGCCTCCTGGCCTCCAAGATAACATCCATAACAGCTTTTGAAAGAGGAGTGTTCTGAATGGCTACATTATCCACCATGCTGCCAGATTTAAGGTCCTGAGTTGGCTGTGCAGGATCTGATTGTTTTGTTGGGTCAGCAAGTGAGAAGTTTGAGGCAATATCCATGCTGGACCTTGAGACAAGCTATTTTGGATTGGGTACCAGTATAATTTTTGGCTTCTCTTGTCTGACCTTTAGGAGTACCCTGGGAAGGAGAGGCAGTGGAGGAAAGGCATATACTGTTAGATTTTTCCAGCTGAAGGATAGGGCGTCCACTCTCCATGCTTGTTTGTGATAAATCCTTGTGCAAAATCTTTGTAACTGGCAGTTGTGAGGGGAGGCAAATATATCTATGTCTGGGCATCCCCATTTCCTTGTTATCATGCTGAAGACTTGCGGATCCAGTTTCCACTCATGGGGATCCATGAGGTTTCTGCTTAGTTCGTCTGCCAGAGTATTTGTTTTTCCTGGCAGGAATTGTGCTTGCAGGTGAACTTGATAAGTCAATGCTGTGTCCCATAAGGTCACTGCTTGTCTGCAGAGGGGGTAGGAATGTGTGCCTCCCTGCTTGTTTATGTACCACATGACCTTAGTATTGTCCGTCTATCAGGAGCTGTCCTGGATGAAGTAGATCCTTGAAAGCTGTCAGGGCATTCTGAACAGCTAGCATCTCTTTTTGATTGATGTGAAGATGCATCTGGCTTGCAGGCCATGTGCCCTGAATACATTTTCCTGCCATATGGGCCCCCCAGGCATAATCTGATGCATCCGTTGTCAGTGTCTGTCTGGCTGTGGGTAAAGTGAATGGTAGACCCTTGTTGTGGTGACAGGCCTATGCCCACCATCAAAACTTCTGTTGCAGGCAGGGAATGAGGGTAATTACTGTCTCCAAGCTGTGGCAATGCTGAGTCCAAACACTTTTTAGATACCATTGTAGTTTCCTCATATCCAGTCTGACATATGGAATTAGTAGAATTCAGGATGCCACGAAGCCCAAGACCTGCAGGATTTTCCTTGCAGATAACTGGGTCTTTGTTGCCAACTTTTTGAAGTAAGAAGTCAGTTGCCTTTGTCTGTCTGGCGTGAGATGAGCCATCTGGGCAGTTGTGTTTAAGCTTCCACCCAGGAATATGATCTCTTGAGAGGATACTAGTTTTGATTTCTTTTCGTTTACTGTGTACCCTAGGCAAATTAGCAATCTTTTCACAAATGCCAGATGCTTTAGAAGAATGTCTTTGTTCTCTGCTTGAATAAGGTAATCGTCCAAGTAGGGATATACTTGAATTCCTCTTTGTCTGCAAAATGCAATTACTGGTGCCAGGCATTTTGTGAAGACCCTGGGCGCAGTAGATAAGCCAAACGGCAGTGCAGAGAATTGGTAGTACATTGTGCCATATATGAATCTGAGGTATCTTCTGCAAGATTGT
This sequence comes from Protopterus annectens, assembly GCF_019279795.1. NCBI lineage: Eukaryota > Metazoa > Chordata > Ceratodontiformes > Protopteridae > Protopterus > Protopterus annectens. Next base: position 127,571,487 of record NC_056739.1, on the reverse strand, counting down.
CTGATTGGGACATGCAAGTATGCCTCTTTTAGGTCCAAAGTTACAAGCCAAGCCTTCTTGCCCAGCATGGGCAGTAGCTGCTGTAGAGTCAACATCTTGAATTTTGGAACCTCCAGAAATGTGTTTAGTATAGACAGGTCCAGTATTGGTCTCCAGGCTTTGTCCTTTCTGGGCACTAAGAAAAGTCTCGAGTAAAATCCTTGCCCCTGCTCTTGTTGAATGGCTCTCATGTCCACGAGGGCTGTAATTTGTTTTTGTGCCTCTGCCCATTGATTGTGTGGCAGGTCTGGCATACCTTTTGCCCTTGGTAGGGTGTGAAAATGGAACCTGTAGCCCTGGGATACTATGTTCAAGACCCATTTGTCTTGGGTAATCATTTGCCAATTTGGTGAAAAAAGTGCAAGTTTTCCCCCTAAGGGGGCTGCCAAAAGAAAAATGCTTGGATCTGGCAGAGGAAAGTCATTGGGACCGTTTCCTGTAAGGTTGCGATTTGTCTTCTCCGCTTTTGGAGGTAGGAGCACCCTATTGTTTAGGCCTGTATGAACCTTGGGGCTGAGATCTGCCTCTGGGACGTCTTTATCTGCCTCTTTGTGACCTGTCTGACACTGGAAAGGACCAATTTTTTGAAGGCCAGTTCCTCCTAAATCTGGATGGCTACACCTGTAAGAAATCCTTAACTGTCTGTATGGATTTCGCTTTATCCTCCATTTTCTTCAACACCTCTTCTGCTTTAGCACCAAACAAAGTATCATGCTGTAATGGAGCATCTAATAATTTTGCTTTAACATGATCAGGCAGATTCTGTTCCTTTAACCAATCATGCCTTCTAATAACAGAACCTGTAACAGCGGCCCTGCAAGAGGCCTCCAGTGAATGATAATGACACTGCAAAGTATGCTTTCCCACTTGTTCAGCTGCATGCAATAAATCCTGCATTTCCTTGTTCTCTGTACATTCAGAATTTGTCAACATTTTCTGTTTAAGCACAGACATTAAGTATTGCTGATATTTAAGCATATGAAACTGACAATTTAAAGCCCTTTCAGCCAAGGTAGCAGAAGTGTAAACTTTTTTCCCCCAATCTGTCCAGTGCCCTAGAATCCCTATCAGAGGGAACAGGGTTTTTTGCAGTAGAAGCTTTGACCCCTTTAGGCCCCCGAGATATAGTTTCTGGGTCAGCAGCAGGGTTTTTATATAGAATTTATGAGAATCTGGAACCCTGTAGTATCTGTCTGGCTTAGCAGGGGCAGGGGGTAAAGATGGGACAGGCCTGACTCTGAAAATACATAATCTACAATGTCTAGAACAGGTGGAATAGCAAGAGGTCTGTGCTGAGGAAGTAGCAGAAAGTCTCTGAGCCTTTTTCTTAGATTCTGAGTAATTTTGGCTCTCCCAGTGGAAATGCTCCCTCATGGTATGCAGGGTTTCCCCAAAAGAATAATCCTCAGGAGGAGAGGCTGAAGGAATGGATTCTTCAGCATCAGAATCCTCATAGGGAGGAATAGAATAATCCTGTTCAGAAGAGGAATCAGAGGAAATAGAAACCTGATCAGAAGAATCATATTCTGTCTCTTGCCTAGGCCTCTTATCAGGAGGGGGATGGGAACCCCTGATCAAAGTAATTAGGTCTTCGGCCATTTTAAGTATCTGTTTTTTATTCATGGAAGTCTGAGTAGGAGAATGCTGTACTTGTTTCTTTGTCTTTAGAGCTGCTTTAGTCTTTGAAGCTGAAGATGGTTTAACATACAACTGTGTATGTCTGAAGACACCCCCAGAAGCCGATGCCTGCTCAGCGGCTCCGGACCCATCTGAGGGAATGGATTTCAGAGTGTCCAATACCTTGAGTATCCAGAGGACCAGTCAGCTCCATGTGGGAGTCGGAAGCGGCCTGTGGCTCTGAGGTAGCGGGCGCCAGGGGCTGTGAAAGTGCCTCACTGAGAACCGGCGACTGGTCTAACGGAGGCCTCGTCGGTTTTGGACCTCGGATGCCTATCCTTTTTCCTTGTCCTTGCGTTTTTTGTAAACTCCGGTCATCGGCTGTTCCGACGGCATTATATAATTAAACCTTCGGCCAAAGTAATGAAATGCAAAATCGAACAGATGCTTAATAGTGTGTTGGTTAAATCTAGCACAAAACCGACAGCTAGCAACTTCGCAATCAGGGCCTAGGCAAGGTTTACAGTAAGAATGAAAATCCTTATGAGGTATTTGCTTCCCACAAGAAATACAACTATTAACTTTTTCTGACATCGGTCTGGAGCAAGAAAAAAGTTTCCCCAATGGGGTACTTAGCTTTAATGAAGACTTCAGTTCTGAAATTCGTATTTGAAAATCTCAGGAGTCGGCCGATCGGCACTTGCGAACTGCTTTTGCTTCGGGCACCACGTGGCAAGAAAGACTGAAGAAAATGGCGTCGACTGCATCTTTTATACCCCTGGCGCACTGACGTCATGGAAGAGGCAACAGCAACCGACTTTGGAATTCAGGCCGACTGCGGGTAGCTTGCCAGCAGGATAACCCAAGAGTAATGACTGCAACAGTGAAACACGATGAACATCTTTAAATCAGCCTCATGAGCTGGTTCAAAAGGAAAAAAAGTGTACACTGCTCCAGTACAAAGTTAAGAGTCAATGGAAAAGCCACCAGTTTTCTAGGTGGATGGATATGCAATATCCCTTTCAAAAAGTGCTTCATTAGACAAAAAAAAAAGAAAAGGGGCACATAGGCAGTCAGGCCGAAATGGCTGAAACATGAATGCAATAGAAAAGTTAAAAAAAAAAAAAAAAAAAAGGACAATAATACTCACAAATATGGTTTCTTAGCCGCCTTCAATTCCTAATGCACATCTTTAGAGAAAATGTATTAGAAATTATACAACGACGCCCCATTAATATTCAAAAACGTGCATACTGATTGGTCAGCCTGCACGTTGTAAATCAGAGTTATAGTAATGGAAAAAGGTCCAGTCGCCCAGACTTTTTCCATTACTATAACTCTTACAGCAACACTGTCTCGCTATGTTAAACGAGTTTAACATAGCGAGACAGCTTTAAAAAAGCAACGGAGATTCTCCGTTGCTTTTAAAAGCTGTCTCGCTATGTTAAACTCCTTTAACATAGCGAAACAGTTTGTAAAAAGCAACGGAGATCTTGCTTTCTCCATTGCTTTTTTCAAAACTGCCTTGCTATGTTAAGTGGGTTTAACATAGCAAGACAGCTTTAAAATAAGCAACAGAGATTCTCCGTTGCTTTTTTTAAAGCTGTCTCGCTATGTTAAACCCATTTAGCATAGCAAAACAGTTTGTAAAAAGCAACAGAGATCTTGCTTTCTCCACTGCTTTTGCCCACAGCTCTGATGTACTGCGTAGGCATACGCATGCGCAGTACATCAGAACTGACGCAGAATACCAGACAGCTGCGGAAGGGCAGCAAGGAGGCATTATACAATGCCATTATTTAAGAAAAGTAATTATTTTTTTTCTTAAATAATGTCATTGTATAATAGCAATAACCCACTTCTGGGTGTGGGTAATGCTGGATTTACCCACGATTGTCTTTGTTTGGCCACGCGGGCTTCGCCCGCATGACCAAACCACACCAACCGTGGGTAAATCCAGCATTACCCACACCCAGGCGTGGGTTATTGCTATATTCTATCATCCAGGTTATGAGCTAAAGAACTTGAAGGTTGGGGAGATCCCTGTCTTATGTGATTAAATTCATCCTATGAGGAAGGTTGTGCTAACTGCACTTGGTAGTTTTCAAAAGAGGGATAATTCACTGTTATTTGGGTCAAAACAAAGTCACGAGTTATCAGTACTATTTTTGACAGTCCTTCTGGATCTTTAAAAGAACTCTGGTCAACAAAGTAAAAAGGCAGAAAAGCAAATAGGTACATTCCCATCCATATGGGATTAAAAGACATCTTGTTTCCAGACCTTTTTGCAAGGAGTCCTGAGTACAGCTTATTAAACAGTCTGTTATGAATGAAGGCAGACAGATCTGCTTGAGAAGTTTCCTACTGGCGGGTGAATTTCTTGGAAGATTCCAGGATGCAACTTCCATTCAATGGGGTCTGTCCTGGTCTGCCACAAAATTCTACTCCAACAAAATGGATGCAGCTTGTAGGCATTTCCCAGTCTATCAAAGCTAATTTAGTGTTCAGGATATAAAACAAAGGCTATAGTGGCAAACTATGTACTTGTACATGAATTGGTTCAGCAATATGCATACTTATAGAGACATAAGATGAAATATTTAGGTATACGGATTTAAGAATATTCTCTTATGGCAGCTAAGGATATGTGGGAAGACACTAAACAAAAGATAAGACAAAAATTGAGAAGCTGGGACTCTTGATTATAGTTGTGGATAGCAAGATATAAGCAGTGAAAATATTTCTAGTCCCTTCAGATTTATTTACAGGTCAGGCACATTTTTATCAAGCAGGGAGAAGGTGTGGACCACAAAAAATGAAAAAGTTAACTCTTAATCTCCTAAATAAATTATGTCAAATGGGATACATTGAATCTCCCCATAGAACGTGGTTTGGGATTACCTAATTTAAAGATACACTTTAGAGCTATGCTGTAAATGCTCACATGCAAGAGGATATAAATCAAAGTGGAAAGGGATGATGAAAAGGGGGTTAAGATTTTGGATGCATGTCCTTAAAAAGAATAACAATCGTACAGATTACGTTCATAAACTAACAGAAAGAATTTGAAGAAACAAGGCAACAGGGGAATGGAGAAAGATATTTTAGCAATATAAATGACGGTCAGTAGAGGTATACAATACAGGCAACAGGGATCTAGAACTTACTGGCAAAAATTAGCAAAAGAACCATGGCAAACTACTAGACAGGGAAAGATAAGTGTGGAACTAAATGTTTTGTCTGCTGCTTTTAGATTGCATTCCACACTAGCAATTCACAAAAGAGTATACACAAAGAGAAATAGACAGTAAGTGAAAGACCAGCTCTTGTAGAGTTTTTAATTGAGTCAAGAACAAAAGTGATTGTTAAAATTAATAATTAGTACAGCATAGAAAATACTGCATGATAAGTGGATAGGAATCAATTAGAGAAAGTTAGAAAAGACAGGGAAGACAGAATGGCAAGGCAATACATAAAAACAACAGCAGAACATATGTATAGCTCCCGAGTATGGAGTAAAATCCAGAAAGTTTAGGATTTTTGCTTGGAAGCATTTGCACAGGTATTTCTTTATATCCAAATCAGACTACAGAAATTTTTTCTTGTGTATTATTGCATGTGTACCCATGTCTGTCTACAATGTTAAATTTAATAAAGATGGCGGGGGAAAAGAAAAAAAAATGCTTTCAGTGGAGAACTTAAAGGATCACCTCACAAGAGCTGGGCTTGTGTGGCCATGCTATGGACATGAACAAAGGAGTGAATATGGTGACATTGTGGGCATAACCCACAAGGCAGATGGTTAATGGTGGATATGAAACACATATCAGATTACTCAAGGGACAGCTTTCAACTTGCAATAGCATGAAACTTTCTTATGTGCAGACTCAAAAATGGAGGCACGGTACTTCTCATTTGTTCTGCCGTCTCCCAGACCCTGCACTGTTGACCACCTTCAACCATCAACGATGAGCCTTGAGGTTTAGTCTATATTTCCTTTGGGTGAGTTTAAATAAGGCACTTGTGATAATGCCTGATGTCAAGCTTCATTCCCAGGCACAAAGTGCCTTACAGGCTTTACCTAGTGCCATCTTGTATTTAAAAACAGTCTAAATGCTTAAACATTTTAGGCATTAACAGCAGGAGCTTGACTAGAATGAATGTTAACTGTGCTCATCTTGTATGAAGACCAGAAAGAATGGCTAAGCAAGAGTGACTAAAATTAGTACAGAAGAAAAGAAGTACCAGCAAGAAGCCAATACAGTTTTATTCTAGCAAACAACTTTATCCCATTAAATCTCTCACACCTTGCTTGTCAATGCAAACAACCCATGGTCCTCTGCAATGAAAACTAATGTTCTGTTATCATCAAAGTACATTTTTTCCTTTTCTAAACTACCATCTTAATGAAACTAAATGGATACAGCAGCCAGAAGCAATACACCAAGATGAGGTACGAGGAATAGGCATATAGTTAACCTTTCTCTGAAAAGCAACTGATATACACCCATCTACCACATACAGTTCACTTTGGTAACAGGAAATGTGGTCAGGTCCCACTCTGCTAAAACCAGCACAGACCATCAATGCATTCCAAAATTATCTGCACTCCAAATGCAGCAATTAAAGGAATAAGGGACAAGAGATACATACACACAGCATAGAAAGCAAACACCATCCCACAACAAGATCTTGTCAATTATACTTTTAAAGCTTCACTGCACTCCTTAAAAAACTAATTGTAAGCACTGATGATCATCCAAACTTCCTACAAGTTCCTTTAAAAGGAGGTTATGCAGACATATGCAGAACATAAATACATCAACCTACACATCTGAAGTTAACACTTGCGGTCAGAATCAAAAACTACATTTTTATTTGCAAACGTCAGACAAAATTGTCAGCATCATGTACTATACCTGAGGCAGGCAATTACTAGCAGGTCTTGGAACTGCAGAAGTAACTTCAGCTGCAAATAAAGAAAATGAGTACCAATTTAAAAATGCTTTTCGCAGTGGTTATTAGAAGAAAGTAGACAAAATAGGCAGTCTACTTTATTAAGTACATTTATTAATTAGGAATGCCCATCTGAGAAAATTCCATTTTCATTGGTGTCTTGGACAGAAAAGTTCCAAAACAAATTAGAGAAACGGAAACAGCAAGAGAGTATCAAACAGGTTAGTATTTCAAATCAGATAAATGCAAAGTAACTGCAATGGCAAACAGAGGGGCAGTAAATCAACAATGCAATTCTCATTCATAGCACATATTATCAAGTAGTTTTTCCAGTTAATACAAAAGGACTGCACTTAGAAAGGATGAAGGACAGACAGGAATAAGACGGTCTTATAAGCTGTATAAAATACAAATAAAACTAGCAAGTGTAATAGGAATTTGTTGTAATGACTCAAACACTAATATTTTCTACAATGAAAGTTAACAGAAAACTGTAACACAGTCAAAATGTTTAACTGGTGACATAATGCACTATATCTTCATAATTAAGTTACAACTAGAACTGCAACAAATTACCTGTAAGGGACAATTTTAAAAGTCCAGTATGACACTTTAATGGCTAAAGGTTGAAAAACTATGACGGCTGACTACAACAGTCACTGATGCAGTACCAATACATAACGCTTTGGAAATGGCTAGACAGACATTCATTTATCCAGAAAGGCTTAGGAAATTGGAGCTGGCTTCTGCCAAAAGCCACCATCAAAAGGACACTATTCAGGTAATGAAGAACAGCCCACACTATCCTTAGATGTTCATCATTTGATCACTGCTGTAGTAGCCTAAGCTATATAGCAAGTCCTCCAAGGACTGAACCAACTGGCTAACTGCCAAAGATTTCAGAATTTTCCACATCTCCTAGCCACTATCCTGCATGAGGGAAACAGGACAAAAGTGACTAGAGTGTTAAAACGTCTGAATTTTCTTGTCACCAAAGAGTACACTCTTCACCGGGCTTTGGGTGATCAACAGTTGGCTAGTGATTCTACAAGGCTGGGCAGATAAGTATTCCATTGGGGATAACTGTCGCATCAATTTTTTGCGAAGGAAATTGCTTCTTTTTAATCAAAAACTATGCCTGAGACAATATCTGGACTTATTTAATAGTATGTCACTAAAAGGTTTACCAAAGAAATTTATACTCTGAGTAACCATTCCCTACAGGGAATCCCTTGAAAAATTTTGCGAAGAAAAAGTAAAGTTTTATTTCAGAGTTTGTCAAGGCCTTGGACTTTTGGATTTCAGGGCTGTCCTAAAAACATGCTACCCACAAAACCTTTAATTCTGGTCTGATACTAACTCTGCTAAGTGCCACAAACTGAACGTCCAGGTCCCTTATTATTTTCAATTTTTGTGAGGAAAAGAGTGCTGCTTCTGCATCTCTGTGAAGGACTGGGGCTAGCTTGTTTGGTTGTTGTCACTAAAAAATTTTAACGGAGAAAATAGTTTTTCAATCACGAGGTAACACTTGACTCTTCTAGACTCCTTTTGTGACCAATACATGGGCATGGGTCTCAGTAACACTACTGATAACCATTTTCTTCTTGCAGCTTGAAGAGTGATCTGGGAGGCTTTAGTCTTCACTACAGTTTCCTCTTCACCACAGCTGCTGATGGGCGACTGCTGTAGCAATCAGTTTCTTCTCAGACCACTCATCTCTTTCTCTCCACCCCTCCAGGACTGCTTTTCAGGAACCCACTAAAGACCAGAAGGCAGACATTCTCTGCGGCTCTTCAGCTTATCCCTTTTAGGTAATGGAAAACCATGCTTGCCTGCATTTGGAAAGAGACAGGGGGATGCTCCTTCATTTAACTGCTCCAAGGAGCTTCATTTCCAGGGAATGGCCCATTCCTTTTAGCTGCATTTTTTGGGGGGTGGTCTCTCAGGAAAAGGGACCATAAAATTGGAAGTTATGTACTTACCATAGCTTGGCATCTGTGTTATACATTTTCATTCTTCCTCACTGATGGGTCATGCATCTGACTCTACCGCATTTTTCAGACTTGGATCCTAGTCTCGAGTTCCTCCCTCTACCCATAATGCTCTACACCTTCCCCAGCTTCCTCAGATCGAGTTTGCTGCTTTATTGGCTACTGGATGTAGAGACAGAAAAATATCAGAGGCTCAAACCAGGAACGTGAAGGCTCCTATACAGTCCACAGAACCTCTAGAAGCATCTAGGTCAGAGAATGGTTGGATAGGAAGGTGAGGAACAATGAAAACAGACAACACAGATGGCAAGTTATGCCAAGTACATAATTTACAAATCTGATGTTGTCCACTTCATTCTTCCTCACTGATGGGTCAGAGTCACCAGCTATGTAACTCTTGGGTGGCCTCAAGGAAGGAAATGCCAGAGCATTGTCAAACCAAAGGAAGCTCTACTTCTGGAGACAATGTCCAATTTATAATGAGTCACAAAGGTATGAGTCTTTGATGAAATTTGTGCAGTGGCCACTTGGTCAATCGACATTCTGGACAAAAAAGCAGATGATTTAGTCAAATATCTAGTAGAATGGGCCTTGGGAGGGTGAGGCAATTCCATACCATTATTCGAACAGATCAGAAAAATACAGTTATTAATCCATTTGGCCAAAGTAATTTTGGGAAAATGCTTGACTTAGATGGTTAGGTGCAAAAGATACAAATAGTTGATCAGACATTCTGTACTGTTTTGTTCTGCAAAGATAGACATGTTGTCTATGCACATCAAGCAGATGTAATACACATTCACCCTTGTTGGGAAGAAGACAGGCAATTGTACAGACTGATTAATATTCTCCGTAACCATTTTAGGGATAAAGGATGGGTTGGTATGAAGATACAACCTATCCTTATGAAACATAATGTAAAGCAGTTTGAATAAGGCTTGAAGTTCAAAAATTCTCTTTGCTGATGTAATAGGTGCTAAAAAGATAGTTTTCCAAGGCAGGAATTTCATATCACAAGAGTTTGCTGGTTCAAAAGGTTTTTGAGTCAGGCCTTGAAGTATTACATTGAGATCCCAAAGAGAAGGATCCTTTATAAGAGGTCTTAGCAGAAAACTCCCTTTCATGTACACTTTGCATAGTCTGGAATTGAAAAGGGAACAAGGATTATTTCCAGTGTGAAAGTTGGAAACAACTGCCAACTGAAGAAAAACTAGCTCCTTCCTTAAACAGAGAAGCAAGAAAAAGACGGATGGCTAAAACTGGGCCTGAAAAAGGGTCAATATTCTCTTTGGAAGCCCATATAGTAAAGTTTTTCCAGTTACTTCTGTAGCTCTCCTTAGTAGATGCTTTTGCATAAACTATCTCGAACACAAGAAGCAAGCCTGGACCTTTGTGCAATCACTAAGTGGAGAAACCATGCGGTTAAGCTTGAAAGTGTAAAGACTGGGTTACTGTCTCTCTGACAGCGCAGACAGGAGGTCCTGAAATGGCTCCAGAATCCAAGGAGGATACTTCAGGTGAGACCAGAGAAAGGGGAATCAAATCTGACTAGGCATAAAGAGAGCAGAAACCTCCAAAATCAGAAACGCCACAACACAGCACAAATCACAAGACACATAGCTCACGTACACAGTGTGCCCCTCAACCTAAGCTCCTAAGGCAAAACACCTTGCCCAATACACTAATCATAAGTAACTCAATAGTGAGACACACTGATATCCCACTCACTAAGCTGAATAAGGAGAAGGCAACAGTCAGCTGTCTATCAGGTGCTAGAATCTGACACACAACACACGTACTCAGGTCACTCCACAACAAGTACAAGTATGACTCTGTCATTGTCTGTGTGAGTGTGAATGAACTGAGACACACCTCCTTGGACTACATGAAAATAGACATGGAGGAGCTCTCGGATTACGTGGCCCAGGAGGTATGACCCTAGCCCTGAGCAGCATCTTACCATCACCCAGAATGATAACCGCATTACAAGCAGAAAATGAATGACTTCAACAATTGGCTAAGTTTCTAGTGTCATTCTAAGGGGATCCAGTATCTGTCTGCTTGGGATGACATGACTGTCCAACCTCGATACTTTGCCAGAGATGGCCTGATTCTGTCACCCCTAGGTTTCCGGATGCTGGCTAAGGCTCTTGCCACCCCTATAGTGCATTTTTTAGGCGGTGTTCCAAATACCAAATTACTACCATAACAGCTATAAATAAATGCAATCTGAGGGTCATGCTGCTCAAAGCTAGAAATCTAGATCTCAAGATGCTCTCACTCCAAGCACTCCTCAAAATGGAGAACATAGACATTTGTGCTATAACAGAGAGCTGGTTTAAAGCAGCAGAAAGCACCCCTGTGCTACCAAGCTATAACTCATTCCGAACTTTCGGCCCTAGAAAATGGACCGAAGCTCCAAAGGCGGTGACATCTCCATATTCATAAAGGATGTGCGCACCTCCAGACTAGTAGCCCAGCATAACTCATCAGAGATACTTCAGGTACAACTAACAGTGGGTAAAGATGGCAAATCATGTCGTAGCCTGTAATAGGTTACCAACCATGTCCCAAGACTCTCATTCCACGTTCATAAGCACCCTGGAAACTCTTAGGGTCCAACCCAACACTCTCATACTGGGTGACTTCAACTACCCCTCCATCAACTGGAAAAACTACTCACACACCAATACACCTGCCCAACATTTCCTGGAATTCATTAATTCCAATGCGCTGGACCAGCTCATTCTTACCCTCAGTAGAGGAAGCAGGATCCATGACCTGGTTATTACTAACCAGGGCAACCATTGCTCAACACCAATAGTTAATTCCTCCCTGGTTAGATCCGACCACAAACTAATTATCATGGAAATCCACATCTCACCCACACCACCAGCAAAGGTAACCACCATGATAAACTTCTCCAAAGCTGACTCAGGGCTCCGAAAAACAGAGGTGGCTAACTTCACGGCACACATGCAAATGGAAAGTAGGTGCATGACCACCGAATCATACACCAATGCACTGTACGAACACATATATAAATGCAGGGAGCTAACCACAGCCAACAGTACCAAGACACTCTCCTTCAAAAAAAGGAAGCCAATCTGGTGGTCCCCTGCCATTAATAAACTCTACAATAGAAGGAAGAAACTGTTGCAGAAAAAGGTGAAGTCCCAAGACTGGAAAAACTCCCTTATTAGCCTCAACAAAAAGTTGAGATCCCTCATCAAAACCTCTAAAGCTAGCTATGAAGACAATTGCAGCAGACACTAAAAACAACCACAAAGCCTTCTAGAGTTATATCAAGAATCTCCACGGCAATACCCGGATTTGCTCTACGTTGCTGCACAATGGTATCTCCTATACTAAGCCAACATACTGGGCGACAGATTCAGTGCCAACTTTACCCCTGCCCCCCCCAAAGGACCAATCACAATACCATGTAGACTGCCAGGGACCCAGTATTACTGCTACACAGGTTAAAACAGCACTGTCCAAGGCCAAGAATACAGCTTCTATGGGACCTGACAATATCCCTGGCTGTGTTCTACATGAACTACAAAGTGAACTGGCATCAAACCTATGTGCCCTGTTCAATCACAGCCTCACCTCAGGCTTTGTCCCTACAGAATGGAGCACTGCTACAGTCATCCCTCTCCATACAGGGGGAGCGACTATAGACCCTGGGAATTATTGACCCATTAGAATGACGAGTCTGATATGTAAAACTATGGAGTGCATCATCATGGACCTAATTAACAAGGATATAGGGAATCTCCAAACTCTGGATCCCATGCAGTTTGGTTTTGTTTAGGGTAGATCATGCCTCCTCAACCTGGTTGACTTCTTTGAGTCAGTCACCAAAGCTGTGGATGAGGGCAAAGCAGTTCATACAGCCTACCTCGATTTGGCCAAGGCCTTTGATACCATTCCTCACTCAGGAATTATTGATAGACTCACCAAACTACGCATCAACCCCTATATCATTATAGCTCACAAATAGAACCCACAGTATGAAAGTAGCAGACTCCAAGTCAGACTGCCGACCAGTCACGAGTGGAGTCCCACAGGGATCGGGGTCCTGGGTCCTCTCCTGTTTGACATCTACTTCTCAAAAGTCCAGGCCAACACAGAGGGACTCTGGCTGATCAAGTTCGCCGATGATTGCAAGCCGGGAGCCATCAACTCCCCAAGTGATGTAGACATCGTACAGAAAGGCCTCACCGAGACCAACGACTGGTGTCGAAACCAAAGCCTTAAGCTTAATGCCAAAAAATGCATAGTCATTTCCTTTGGGAAAAATTCAGTTCCCACTAATTACCACATTGATGGTAGCTCACTGAACACTGAAGGTGTTATAAGAGATCTGGGGACACAGGTTGACAGCAACCTCTCCTTCGACCACCACATTGCTACTGTGGTCAGAAAGTCATTCTATGTGGCACATCTCATTACCAAGGGTTTTGCATCCAGGAAGAAAGAGGTCATCACCTCTCTCTACTCTTTCCTCATTAGACCAGTCCTCGAGTATAATGCCCCATTTGGCATGTACCTCACTAAACACCTGCAACAGCTGGAAATGCCACAAAAGTACCTCACGAAGAGGATCCTAGGCCTTAAACACATGCTCTTTATGGACAGTCTCAAAAAAAAATCCAGCTTTTCTCCGTCTCATATCGTCTATTAAGTGGCAATCTCTGCTTGACTTACAAAGCCATGTCTGACCCAGCCCTGTTAGAAATGTTACACCTAAAGAAATTCCAATCCCTCTGCACCACACGCTTCAGGGACCTCAACCTCATTACCACAATCGACAGAACATGCTGGACGGACAGGGTCACAACCCAGAGACTGTCCATGCTCTGGAACAGACTTCCCATACATGTCAAGCAGGAGCATCTCATTGGCCCTTTTCAAGAGAAATTTTGAAGAGTGGATGGGAATAGAAAGTTTACCCCGAGGATCACTCCAGTGGCTCTACTTGATAGAGGCACTGGGAACTAACAGCAGCATGATGCCAAGGTACTTCTATGGGCTAGGCTTGTAAAGGCTTCAGGGACGTTGGCCTAGTACACACCTATGAACCTATAAAGGAGGCAATGAGGATGATGGAGCTCTTCAGCCTGCTGGCTTTCTTCAGGAGTGTCAAGATCAAGGAAAGCAGATGGTAAGCATAAAGGAGAATGGGGGGAGGGGGTCCAATTGAGAACTAGAGCATCCCTCGGTGATTCCCTGGAGGGGGATCACAGCAAAGTACTTGCTACACTTGTTGCTTGGGGGGAACCAAAGTCGTCGCAGCAAGGTTGCCCCCAATGGCTGAAAATCAAATTCACCACTGACTGATTGAGGGACCACTTGTGAGGGGTCAGGATGGACCTAATGAGTTTATCTGCAAGAACATTGCCTTTCCAGTATATGCGCTGCAACTAGAAGGCTGTCTAAAGCTATCACCCATTTGCAGACCCTCATGGCCTCTCAGTACAAGGGGTAAGAACAGGTTCCTCCTTGTCTGTTAACATACCAGACTACTGACATGTTTGTCAGTGTGTACTGCAATAGTCCCAAAGGGTAGGCTGTCCAGAAAGGCTTGTAACGTTAGAAGAACTGCTCTCATCTCTAGGAAACTGATATGCAGTCTGGTCTCGAGAAAGACCACGTCTTGGACCATCTTTCCCTTGAAATGTCCCCCCACCTCAGTTGGAAAGTGTCTGTGGTCACTATGGCTGTAGGGGGAGGAAGAAGATATGGCAAGCCCAAGGAACAATTTGTTTGAATGAATCCACCACTGAAAATGCTGTTTGCAAATCAGAGTTAACTTGATAGGAACAGACAACTGCTGGCAAAGAACAGACCACTGAACAACTAAGATCCACTGGAGGATTAAGGGCACTAGGATGATGGCGGCTGACAGAGCCAAGAGCTTGAAGTATCAATCTTGCTGATGGAGATGGCAGAAAGTATTTCCCATACTTGGCTTTTCACAGATGTTATGCAATGTGGAGACAAAGAAGCTATATGGTGTGACGTATCCAGAAGGGCATCAATGAATTCCAACTTCTGAATAACAGAAAGGTACGACTTGGTAAGGTTTATAGTAATGCTCGGGGAATTGAAAATTTGGAACAAATAATCCCTGGCCTGAAGTAGGGTTACCACCTGTCCCACTTTGTGAGGGACAGTCCCTCTTTGGGCAGTTGTGTCCTGCAAAAAAATTGAAAAAACGGGAAATGTCCTGAGATTTTAGGACAAAATTATTTCCTATATTTCATGTAATAGTTGCATAAAACAGTTATTCTGTATCTGAAACACCTAAATGTCATAAGAAACAGAATAAGCAACTAAAAATGCTACAAGAATAAGGTTTTATTTAGGCAAAAAAGTGAAGTTTTGTCCTTTGAACTGGCGGTGGGTATGTTTTGCAATGCAAAATCTGATGTTTGTACCAAAAATGTCCCACTTTGGGCATCTGAAAAGGTGGCATCCCTGGCCTGAAGTAGTTGATACCAGTATGGGACAGATAGAAGTCAGTCATCCAAATACAGAAACACATGGAATCCTTTCAGTCTCAGGTGAGCTGCCGCTACTGCCATGCATTTGGTAAACACCCTGGGGTTCTGGTGAGTCCAAAGGGCAGGGCTCTGAATTGATAATGATTGGATTCCACGCTGAAGCACAAATGACTTCTGGAGTGTCTGTCTATTCTGATATGATAGTATGCATCCTGAAGTTCTACAGAGCACATCCATTCGTCCTTGCGCAATAGTGGTAGAATGGACTTTACCATAATCATCCAGAACTCTGACTTCTTTATATAATGATTTAGATTGCTCAGCTCTAGAAGGAATCTCAGGTCCCATGTTTTCTTTCACACTAAAAAGAAGCGGGAGCAAGTTCTCAATCCTCTTTGTTCGGTTAGCACCTCTTGGTTTATTCTTTTTTGCAGCAAGTTTTGAATTTCCAGTACTGTGTGCTCCCTCTGACTGAAGTACATCAGGGAGTTTCTTTTACTCCACTGGAAGTGGAAGGAAAAAGAGAATGTAATAACCTCTGGATATTACCAATAGCATCCAGGCATTTGTTGTCAGATTGGTCCACGTGCAGGGAAAAAAGACCCCCCGGCTGCCTCCAGAGATGGACAGCTGTGCAGCGCTTCAGGAGCACTGACAGGGTCTGTCAGAGAAGGGTACTCTGAAGCCCTGATTCTGTGGACCCCCTCTGCTTCTGGGACAGAGCCTAGCACTGAAACTTCCTCCTCTGCCTCTGAATGAAGGATCCCCCCACATCTGCAACAAGTGGAAGGCCGCAGAAATACCTCACTAAAAGAATCACAGGCCTAAAGTCGATGCCCTATGCTGACCTTCTAAAAAAACTCCACCTATACTCTGTCACATATCGTCTACTCAGAGACGATCTCTGCTTAACATACAAGGCCATGTCAAACCCAGAGCTGCTGGACATGCTACACTTAAAGAAATCCCAATCCCTCAGAGAGATATGCTCCAGGGATCTAAATCTTGTCATCCCAATGAACAAAACATGCTGGATAGGATAGGTTCCTGACCCAAAGACCCCCCAGACTCTGGAATAGACTGCCCATACATGTCAAGCAGAGCGCCTCTTTGGCCCTCTTCAAAAGGAACCTTGATGATTGGATGGGAGATAGGAAATTCACCCTGGGGATCATGTCAGTCACCCTGCTAGACAACAGTCCAGGGAAGTAAATACTGTGGGAATAAATAGCCAGGGAATTGTTGTCGCTAGGCTTGTATAGGCCCTAGGACTGATAGCCTAGTACCAACCTATGATCCTGAAAAGAACCTGGAGATTTTCGAAACCAAGTCTTCTTACCAACTCGCTGATTTCTAGAAAAGGTAAGCTGAGGGATAGAAAATTTGATCTCAATGACAGACTGGTCAGTCCTTCCTGTTCGCTGTGGCTAAGAGTTTCTTTGACGGATGGCCCAAAGAGGAGCCAAAGGGGGCACTGAGAAAGATACCTTGAAAGGTTCCGTATAAGTCACAAAGCCTCATCAGGCATGTCTTCTGGCAGCATTACCTGAGCCAGTTGCCCATAAGGTGCCCTCCGCTATACAGGAGATGAGCTTCATGGAGGAGTTAGCCATGGAAGCAAGAGTAGCCAATTAGGGAGATACTTTCTTGAAGTCCTCATTTGACATGTTCTCTGCAACAGAGTTGGAAAGTTCTTGACCAAATCTTTCTGCAATCAAGTGAAATGTATCAAGTAATTTAACAACCTCAGCACAAAGGCAGCTGAGGTGTAAATGCATTTACGAAACCTGTCCATCACTTGAGACTCCCTGTATGGCAGACAGACAGAGGAGCTTTGTTCGTCTGGCTCCTTTTTCTTGACTGCTGCCACAACAATGGCATCAAGAAGAACATCTTTAGACCAGTGCAATCTGTCTTTAGGGGGTACAAGGAATTTGTCAGGGTGTTTGGGACTGGTTCGATTGCGTCCGGCTCCTTCCAAGCTGAGCATGAAACTAAGACTACTAGTTCGCCTCCGCGGGAGGAGTGGTCACCCAATACGTAGATGGGCCCACCCCAAAAGTCTCCAAGAACACAGACTCTTCAGAAGGAGGTTTCGCCAACCAGCTACCTTTCTGTCTAAGGACTTCTAAGATGTCTCCAAAGGAGGCATCACTTGGTGATTGCGAGAATGCTTCTTCCTCATCAAAGTCTGTGTCTTCGGTGAGGGACTCCATCGGGGAGTCCATGTGCCTTCCTCTTGCACATGTGCTTTTAAGGAACCTCCTATGAGGGGTGTTCAGGGTGGAGATATCAGAAGGGGGGGGGGGGGTTCCTCAGGAGGAAGAACCAGGTGGCTTCTCAAGGTAGGCTGACCTTGGAAAGGAATGATGGGCTCAGCACTCAGATCCAGTGAAGGATGAAAAGGAGGATCAAAGATAAGAGAGGTCGGCTCTCTACAGGAAGAGATAGCCCTTTCTACAATCTGGAAAGCTGACGGACCCGTAGAAACTGCCCCAATCTCCCTCTGAACCAATACAGTCGAGGAAGAAAGGCCGGGAACAACTCCTGATTGGTGGCCTCCAGAAATAATTGGATCCGAGCTGTTGAGGACCAAAGTACCAAGAGGAAGGGACAGATCCGAGAAGATCAGAATCCACCCCCCACCCCCGGATCCAATGCTGACATTACAGACCAGAGACCCAGTCTGATCCAACAAAATTGGAGCAGAGCTGGTCAGGGTAGCCGCTGGAGTAGGAATCCTGGTGTCACTCACCAGGTCAGGATAAAACAAGCAAGCATCGTGGGCTCTTGTTCAAGCAGCTTTATTGTATGTAAACGCATCATAAATAAGGTTAAGTAACTAATGTATAAACAAACTAGCTATCATGCACATGGATGTTAACATTCTGGCTGCATCTTCCAAATGGCACTGAAGCGAACACGTGCTTGGTATTTATAGGCACACACAGATCTTGGAAATGCTTCTTAAAGGTACAACACACCTGTTATTCTACATCCTCCCTCTGAGAAAATGAGTTGGACATTGTCACTGAAATTAATGAATATGCAATTTACACAAATTATTTTCATCATGCAATTATACAAAGTTAGAAACACATACAACTATGTCCAAGTTGTTGTGTAATTCTCACTAGGCTTTGAAATGCGACCATATCATGTGGCATAAAATTTGGGATCTGGTTTAGCAACTGGGATTGTCTCTGTTGACTGTTCAATCTTAGGAACACTGGAATCATCTGCCAGAACAGTATCAGGAGTCAAGACACGTTCTGGAACAGGAATATCATCTAGATTGCTCTGAGAGTTAGAGCCTTTATCACAGGTACAATCTTCTGATCCGCAGTCAGATGCCTTATCCATTAGACCATATGGTACGATGCTGCGATATTGGTTCTGCTACAGAAAGATGTCTGCGATTTCTCATGTACTCCACACCTTCGGATTTAACAAAACAGTATCTCAGCTCTGCACAAATACTCATTACTTGACCAATCCGGTCGAAACCTTTTGCTGTTTGTATCCTCACTGTCTCTCCTTTTTTCAACAGACGAAGAAATCTGCTCGACTTGTCATAGCTGGACTTTTGGAAAGAATGCTTTCTAGACAACTGGGCTTGGCTGGTCTTAGTTTTAGGCCTCAATAAACTAGAACTGATAGGCAATGTTGTTCCGCTTTGCCTAAATAGAAGTGTCTGAGCAGGTGAGCCAAGTATATTGTCATGGGGTAGGTATGTTTCTGAGATTGATTAAGTTAAAAAAAACATCGATATTATCATGGTTTGACTTTTCAAGTAATTGCTTTGCACTCTGTACTGCACTTTCAGCAAGTCCATTCGATTGCGGATATTCTGGACTACTAGTAACATGTATGAAGTCCCACTCTGTCAAATTTCTGAAACAACTGACTGGTGAAATGTGGACCATTGTCAGAGATTAATTTCTGTGCACTGCCATGGACTGAGAAATGGTGCTTTAACTTAGTAGTGACTGCAGTAGAAGTTAAATTAGGTAGAAGATCGATTTCGTACTAATCTGAATAAGAGTCTACCAATACTAAGTAATATGTCAGTAGCTACAATTGACCAAGGTAGACCAGGAATTTGACTTAGCTGAAGTGTCTCTCTTTGCAAATGTGCTTTAGCACTGTTACACACTGAACAGGAAGAAAGTATTCTATCAATGTATTTCAATAGAGAAGTCCAAAATACTAGTCCTCTCACTCTCGCTCTTCTCTTACGAGATTCGGAACCCGGATGACCACAATGCAAAATCTGGATATATTCTTGTTGTAAGGAAGCAGGGACAATTTTAGGACCTTTGAAAATAATGCCATCTTTCATCAACAACTCATCTCTGTAAAGAAAGTAAAATTGCACTTCTGGTGGTACACTTGATTAATACAGTGATTGAGGTCTTGCAAAACTGGATCAGTCATTGTATGATCTCTTAGCTCTTCAAGTCTTGTGGTGGAAATAATATGCCCCTCCACGACATCAAAGTCAAAAATCTCTGTGTGAAGCAGTTACATTGTATTTATAGGCACTCTGGATAAGGTATCAGCCAGATAAAGAAGCTTGCTTTTCGTACAGACCATTCTGAGGTTGTACTTTTGCAATTTGAGCATCATTCTTTGTAATCTCGCTGGAGATGAATGCATAGGCTTCTTTAAAATAATAACTAAAGGTTGATGATCAGTTTCAATCTGGATTTCTTGACCACAGATATAATCATGAAATTTGAGCATATTGCATCTCAGTCTGAGTAAGTGTTCTAAATGCATAGACTACTGGCTTGCCTTCTTGAAGAATAACTGCACCTAAACCAAATTTTGAAGCATCAGAGGAGAGAGTTACTGGTTTGTTGACATCACAGTACCTTAATGTTGGTGGGGTAGCAATTTTCTGCTCAAGAACTTCAAATGCTCTCTGGTGCTGGTCTAGCCATGACCAAGTAACATTTTTACGTGTGAGCTCTCTCAAAGGTGCTGTCAACTCAATGAAGTCCGCTATAAACTTGCTTAAGTAACTGACTATACCAAGAAAGCATTGTACAGCTTGCACACCGTCTGGTGCTGGCATTTCAAGAATGGCTGCTTGCTTGGATTGGTCTGGTCTCAAGCCCATATTTGTAAACTAATGACCTACATATGTAACTTCTAGTAGTCTGAATTTGCACTTCAGAGGATTGAGCTTTAAGTTCACTTTCATGTGCTCTGTCTAGAACTCTCAAGATTTATATCATGTTCTGCCTCAACACTGCTTCCAACCAATATATCATCTACTATTATGGCACATGGATAGCCTGAAAAATTTGCTTCACTGTACGCTGAAAGACTTCACTTGCAGAATTTATTCCAAATGGCATTCTGAGGAATCTATCTCTTCCAAATGGGGTACTGAATGTAGTCACGAATGAAGGTTCACGATCAAGCATCACTTGCCAAAATGAACTCTTTGCATCCAAGATAGAAAAAAACAGAGGCATTTGGTATCAGGGTTGCAACCTCTTCAACTGTATGCATGGGATGATGTGGTCTCTTCAATGCTTTGTTCAAATCTCTTGGGTCGATGCATATTCTGATTTCATGAGCCTTTTTTGAGGTGCTACCATGGATGAAACCCATTTGGTAGTTTCTGTAACTGGACAAATTATACCTTGTTGCACCATTTTGCCCAGCTGAGCTTTAACTTTACGCTACACAGCTATCGGAACTCTTCTTGCTTCTCTGACCACTGGACTGATTTCTGGGTCTAATTTCAGGGAATAGAAAACTAGAAGTTTGCCCAATCTGTCATTGAAAACATCAGTATACTCATAAAAAATATTATGGCTGAAGCTGGAAAGTACAGTTGTGTACACTTACCATAAATGTAGATGTTTGAGTATATTCATTGTTGCACTCATCACTTGTGGTATAGTCTGCTGTGGTAGCCCTCGGTCAGCCCGAATACCAGTGTCAATGTTTTTTTGCGTCGGCTGCTGATGCTTAATGGCTGACGTCAGGTCATCAGTGCTATAAAGGAAGGTAGCAGACAGCATTACATCAGTTATTCTTGCCGTAACCAGTCAGAAGCCCAAGCAAATATAGAAAGTGGCCCTGGTGGCTAAAAGCCACCATTAGAAACTCATGTCTCCCTAAAGAAAGAAGATATAAGGGAGAAGGAGGGTGGGAAACCAGGACTGCAACAATGAATACACTCAAACATCGACATTTATGGTAAGTGTACACAACTGTACTATGTTCTTCGTCTTTCACTGTTGCAGTCATCACCTGTGGGAGGATTCCCAAAGCTAAGGAGAGGGGTGGTAGGATATGTAAGAGACCTAGGAATGGGTCAGCATGCCCTGCAGAACTGCAGAGGCAAACCCTGCCCTAGCCTTAGAAAACTGGGGTAAGGTGGTAATGCTTGGTAAAGGTATGGACAGAAATCCAGGTGGCAGCTTCCAGGATGTCCCTGGTGGGAACTCCTCTGAGGAATGCTGTGGAAGTGGAGGCTGCTCTAGAGGAATGGGTTCGAATAAACTTGGGGGGGGGGGTTCCCATGCAAACTGTAGCAGAAATGGATACACTATGATATCCATTTGGAAATGGTTTGTTTGGATATGGGCTTCCCATCTGCCCCTGGGGCAAATCTGACCAGTAGTTGTCTGTTTTCCTGAAGGGTTTAGTATGGCCCAGATAGTATCTGAGTTGTCTGTGCACATCCAGAGAGTGCAGAATTCTTCCCCCCCTTGTTTTGAGGGTTAGGAAAGAAGGTGGGTAGATGTATGGCCTGGTTGAGAGTTACATTAGATACCACCTTGGGCATAAAGGAGGGATTGGGCCTCAGGGAGACCCTGTCTGCATGGAAAATGATGAAGGGCTCAACAGCCATGAAAGCCTCAAGTTCTGAAACCCTTCTGGCTGAGGTGATAGCTAGGATAAAAGCAGTCTTCCAGGAGAGGTATTTTAGTTCTGCTGAAGCAGCAGGTTCAAAGGGTGGTAAGGTTAGTTTTTCCAAAACACAATTCAGATCTCAGGCTGAAGTGGGTGGCCTTCTGGGAGGTCTGATATTAGAAGCCCCTCTGAGGAAATGCTTACTCAAAGGATGAGAGAAGAAGGGTGAGTCTGAATCGTAATGGGCAGAAATGGCTGAGGCATGTATTTTAATAGAGGAGAAAGAGAGGCCACTTTAGTGCAACTCAGCTAGGTAATCCAAGATATGAGTACTGGAAGGATGTGAGGTACTGGACCCTTTAGAATGGCTCCAGGAGCAGAATCATTTCCATTTTCCTGCATATGATTTTCTGGTGCTGGGTCTTCTGGCCTCTGTGATGATGTCTAGGACTTGTTTGCTTAACAGGGATTCCTTGTTAGCTTTTAAGGTATAAGCCATGTTGAAAGATTGAGAGTCTAAGTCTGGGTGCAGTATCTTCCCCCTCATCTGGGTCAAGAGGTCTAAGATCAGGGAAAGCTGCTTGATGGGCTGCAAGGTCAGGCTGTGCAGTAAGGGGTACCAATGCTGTCTGGGCCAATCTGGAGCAATAAGGATGGCCTTTGGTCTCTCCTCCCTTATTTTGATCAGTACCTTGGGAATAAGGGGCAGAGGAGGGAACGCATACACAAAGAGGGAGTTCCAGGGGAAGGTCAAGGCATCCACCTTCCACACTAGGAGGTGATACTCCCTGGTACAGAACTTTTGCAGCTGGTGGTTGAGATGTGAGGCAAAGAGATCCACTTCCAGAGTCCCCCACTCCTGGGTGATTTGCAGAAAGATTTCCCTGTGGAGCTGCCATTCGTGGGGGTCCAGTAAGTTTCTGCTTAGGTGGTCTGCCAGGGTGTTGTTGACCCTTGGTAGGTATTGGGCAATTAGGTGTAGACCCCATGGAGGTAGTTGTAACCCAGAGGCTCACGACTAACCTGCACAGGGGGTAAGAATGGGGCCCCCTTGTTTGCTGATATACCACATTACTGTGGTGTTGTCTGTTTTTATAAGGAGAACCTCTGGCCTGAGATGGGGTTTAAAAGATGTCAGAGCCTTTTGAAATGCCATCATTTCTATCTGATTGATGTGCAAGTGAAGTTGCTGGGGATCCCAAAGACCTTGGGTGTACCTGTCTGCTAGGTGAGCGCCCAAAGCAATGTCTGAGGCATCAGTGGTGGTGGTCTGGATGGTAAGGCGGAGGATGAATTCTTGGCACAGGCCTCTGTCCACCAGAGAAACTCGGCCCTTATATATGGGATCAGAGGACAGAGGTCTCTAGAGACTGAGAGTGCTGGCACCAAAGGTTCTGTAGATACCACTAAGTTTTCTCATGTGAAGCCTGGCCAGGGGAATGAGAAGGATGCAAGATGCTGTGTATCCCAGGGCTTGCAGGAACTTCCTTGCGGTGAGGTGACTTCTGGAAGCCAGCTGGGTAAAGTAGACAGGCAGGAAGCTCTGCTTTTCTGGGGATAGGAAGGCCATTTGGGATGCTGTGTCTAGCACAGCTCCCAAGAAAATGATCTTCCTGGTGGGGTTTTGCTTTGATTTCTTCTCATTGATGGTAAACCCTTGGGAAGTTGGGAGTGATTTGACAAAGAGAAGGTCCTGTAGCAGCTTTTCTTTGCACTCTGACTGAATGAGGCAGCGTCCAGGTAAGGGTAAATCTGTATACTTCGCAGGAATTTCCTGTACGATACCCTGATGGGGATGTGGAGGTAGGCATATTTCAGGTCTAGAGTCACTAGCCAGGCATTATTTTGTTAGCATAGGCAGCAGCTACTGCAAAGTTAGCATTCTGAATCTGGGGACCACCACGAAGGTGTTCAGAATGGATAGATTCAGGATGGGGTGCCAAGTGCCCTCTTTTCTGGGAACAAGGAATAGTCTGGAATAAAAGCCTTTGCCTGTTTGATCTGAGGGGATAGGTTCTACTGCCCCCTGGGATATGAGAGTTTGGACCTGTTTCAATGCCTCTACCCACTGATTTGGAGGTAAGTCTGGGTATCCTCTTGGAATTGGGAGTTCGCAGAAAGAGAATTTGTATCCCACTGGTCCTTTGTTACAGAAAGCCAACTGTCTTTGAAGAGGGAGAGCCTTCCTCCTAGTTTTTGATGAGTGAAGGGAGGGCGGGGGGGGGGTGTCAATGGGAGTGTTTGCCATAGAAGGTTGGCTTAGAACTCCCTGTATTAGGGACGGAAGTGGTCCATTGTTTGCTTCTCTGCTGGTCCTGGGATAGGGGCCTAGATGGTCTGTCCCTGCGGGGCTTACCCTGGCCCTGTCTGCTAGTTGCAGGGAAGGACCAGCGCTTAGAGGCAAAGTTCCTGCTGAACCTGGGAGGTTGAACCTGAAAGAAATCTTTCACTTTTGCATAGATTTTGCTTTGTCTTCCATCTTTTTCCCAAACAAGCGTTCCCTATCTAGGGGTGCATCAATAAGTTTAGACTTGACATGTTAAGGGGGAGGTTCTTCCTTCAGCCATGCATGTCTCCTAATAACAGATCCTGTCACTATTGCCCTGCTAGAGGATTCTAGGGAGTCATATCCACATTGTAATGAGTGTTTGGCCTCTTGACAAGCAGAGTGCAGCAAATCTGCTAACTCTTTTGAATCGGCACAGTCAGGAAAGGTAGCAATCTACTGTTTTAATTAGTTCCAAAGTGTGTTGTTGATATTTTAACATATGGAACTGACAGTTGAGTGCTCTGATAGCTAAGGTTGAAGAGGTGTATACTTTGTTACCCCATCTGTCCAGAGCTCTGGAGTCCTTGACAGAAGGAAGAGGATTCTTGGCAGAACTAGCCTTAGTTGCTTTAGGTCCCTGTGTAATGACCTCTGGGTTTGGAGCAGGATTTCTGTACAGGTATTTGTGAGAATCCAGTACTGTGTAGTACCTGTCAGGTTTACTGTGAGCAGGAGGGAGGGCACCAGGGGCAAAGCTGGATTCATGGAAAACATCATCCATCACTTCTAAAAATAGGGGGGGATGGCCAGGGGTCTGTGCTGGGGCAGGTCCAGAAACTCTCTAAGCCTTTTCTTAGACTGTGGGTAGTCCTGAGATTACCATTGGAAATGTTCCCTGAGGGAGTGAAGGGTTTCCCCAAAGGAAAGGTCCTCTGAAGGGGAGGCAGAAGGGATGGAATTCTCTGCATCTGAATCCTCATATGCAGTTAAGAGATGGTGCTCCTCTTCAAAAACTGAATAGTCAGATTCCTCAGAATCCTGTTCTCTCATAATTTCTGGAGAAGGGTGCCTTTTCCTTTTAGAAGTTGTGGCCTGACTACCCAGGATAAGGGAGATGAGATCCTCCACCATTTTAAGCATTTGTGTTTGGGGTGGTGGAGCAGTAGCAAGATGGTGGCTAGAAACAGATTTCCTAAGAATGGCCTGGCTTCTAGGCCTGAGAGAAACGGTAGTCGGATGAGAAGACGTCATTTGCTGTCCAGATTCGGTAGTGCAAAAGGCCTCCTCAGAAGGTGGTGCCTGCTTTGCTGCTCCGGACCCAACCGAGGCAGAAAAAGCCAAAGGCTTGGAAGACTAAGAAGATTTCTGTGGCATACCGGACTATGAAAGGGTCACGGTAGAGGCCTGCGTAGATATCGAATCGGGCATCAGGGGCTGTGAAAGCACCTCACTGAATTCTGGAGAACTGACTACCTGCTTAGCGGTAGTGTCGTCGGAAGGCCTAGCCTCGTGTGGTCTTGTCTCTATCTTTATCTCTACATTTTTTCAGAATGTCCACAGATTGTTGGCTGATAGACGGCATATCAGAATGCAACGACGGAACACGAAAATAATTGTCTACAAAAAGAGCTTTATGACGAATGGTTCTCACATTAAAGAGGGCACAGGACCGGCAACGGGGGATGTCGTGGTCTGGGCCTAAACAAGTGATGCAGTAAGAATGGAAGTCTCGGTGTAGGATCTGCTTTCCACAGGCGAGACAATTGTTAACTTTTTCGGACATCGGTTAGTGCAAGAAAAAAGGATTCCCAACAGGGTACTTAGCTTTAGACATTTTCAGCTGAAATACAACTTCTGGTAGCGACAAACCGGCACTCATGCGTACTGCTTCTGCTTCAGGCTCCATGGCAAGAAAGACTGATGTAATGACGTTGGCTGTCTTGCTTTACAACACTGACGACCTGATGTCAGACTACAGGCGACTGCAGCCATTGCAAAAAAACATTGACTCTGGTATTCGGGCCAGCTGAGGTCTACCTCAACAGGGATAACACACAGGTGATGACTGCAACAGTGAAACATGAAGAACATCTTAAATGCCCAGTCAGACAGTCCCACTGAAAGTAACAAGAGATGTCAGCCAGAGGTGCAAAGTGTCATATGCTGGCTAGTCTGTCCCTAATCTAGGATAGAGCTTCAGAGTGCCTTAAAGTTATGTCAGTAGTGAAAAAGGGGGTTAGGTGGGTGGGAAGGAATACTGCAACATGGGAGAGAAGGACAGCTATAGTTATGGTAAGAATTTACACAACTATTCTATGTCCTCCTATTCCTATTTTGCAGTATTATTAGTGTGGGAGAGTACCACAGCTTAATTAGAGGGAAGGGTGGAGGTAGACGTAGCTGATTCTACAAAACCCTGCAGGATTGCTCTAGCAAACCCTGCCCGGGCTCTGGAGAAGTGGTCCAATTTGTAGCATTTGGTGAAGGTGTGTATTGTGGGGATCAGGTGGCTGCTTCCAGGATGGAGCCTGTGTCCAGGCCTGTGAGGAAGGCTTTGGAGGTTGACACGCCCCTAATAGAGTGTTGTCTTACCCCTTGGGGTAGGTGCTTGCCATGGTGGGAGCAACAGAAGGAAATAGTTTTCCTGACCATGCAGGAAATGGTTTGTCTGGAGACTGCCATGCCCAGGGCCCTAGGGTGAAAGGATACAAGTAGTTGGGCAGATTTTCTGATGGGCTTAGTTTTGTCTAGGTAGAATCTTAGTTGTCTGTGCATATCCAAGGAATGGAGTATCCTCTCACTATCATTGGCTGGATAGGGAAAGAAGGTGGGCAGGTGACTGGATTGGTTTAGGGACAGTTCATTGACCACTTTAGTCATGAAGAAAGGATTAGTGCGTACGGTCATCTTATCCTTATGAAAGGTAGTGTAGGGAGAGCAGGCCATAAGAGCTTGTAACTCTAATACTTTTCTAGCTGAGGTAAGGGCTACCAGCAGTACGGTCTTCCATGTACACATTTGGAGTAGCAGTACTAGCTGGTTCAAATGGAGCCAGTGTTAGTTTTTCAGAATGAAATTTAGGTCTCAAGGGGATGAGATGGGTTTTCTTGGTGGTCTGATGTGCAAGACACTTTTCAGAAATAGTTTGACATCTACCCTGGATAGTAAAGGGGGGATCAAGTGGTAAACAGGCTGAAATTGCTGATAGGTGGACTTTTACTGAAGAGTATGAAAAAACAGCCTTAATTAGTTCACAGACATAGGTAAGGACTTGGGGGGGGGTCAGTTCTTATGGAGACACCATTTGGAGAATCTTTCCCATTTTGATAAGTAGGATTTCCTAGTACGAATCACCTAGAGCCATATTTTACGCCGTCGAGTGGCTAGCCCTGCCACGGTGTGCAGTTTGTGATCCTTGTTCTCCTATCTTGAGGATACTGTGCACCACAATAGATGCCCAAAGCGGTTGGTCTTTTTACAACTCTTCCCCCCATTGGGCACCATGTAGAGTCTGTGCTGCTGCCCACAGCTCCATTCACTGGTGAGTTTGAGATGGAAACACTCAAACTCACCAATGAATGGAGCTTTGGGCAGCAGCACAGATTACATGGTGCCCAATGGGGGGAAGAGTTGTAAAAAGACCAACCGCTTTGGGCATCTATTGTGGTGCACAGTATCCTCAAGATAGGAGAACACGGATCACAAACTGCGCGCCGTAGCAGGGCTAGCCACTCGACGGTGTAAAATATGGCTCTAGGTTATTCGGTAATGTTGACTGTCGCCAAAAAAATGGGCATGGGTAGCTACCGGTGATAAGTGGGTTGAGGACCCGGCCTACTCTCTGACCCATGCCAGGGACCCATGCTAACTGTGGGAGGGGTATATGTGCCCCTATTTACCAGTGTGTGCCCGCCATAAAAGCCCAGCAGCCCTGGGTCAATAGGCTACTGGATGGCCGGTGTCTAGTTGCCCAGCCTGGGTTACCTGGGATAGCTCTGTTGAGTGAAAGCTGGACATAAAACCAACCAACCTGCCAAACATGAACTGAGAATTGCTACGCTTAATATAGGTTCACTGACAGGACGCAGCTGAGAAGTGGATGACATGATGATACGGAGGAGGCTGGACATCCTATGTATCCAAAAGACGAGATTAAAGGGCAGTGCAACAAAGCCACTTGGCTTGGGATCCAGACTCTACTACTCAGGTGGTGGACAGGCTAGAAATGGTGTATGAATTGCGGTGAGACAGAGGCTTCAGAAGTCAGTGAGGGATATCATCAGAATTAATGACAGACTCATGGCAATCAGACTCAAGTGTAATGATAGGACAATATTCATAATCTCAGCCTATGCCCCACAGCAGGGTTGTGATAGTGAGGAAAAGAGTGCATTCAGACAGCAGTTGCAGGACCTACTAGATAAAGCAGGACAACATGAATTGGTGTTGATAATGGGTGACTTAAATGTACATATCGGGACAGACAGAACAGGATATGAGGACTGCCTGGGTCCACATGGGTGGAGCAATAGGAATAAAGAAGGAGAAGCCATTCTAGACTTCTGTCTGGCAAATGGCTTGATAGTAGCCAACACATAGTTCAGGAAGAAAGACAGTCACAAGATCACATACAAGAGTAGCCAACGTGCAACTCAGGTAGACGTCCTCCTAGTAAGGAAAAGGCACTGGGGTAGAATCCATGACTGCAAAGTCATCCCCAGTGAAACAGTTGGTTCACAGCATAAACCAGCAGTTGCCACAATCAGCTGCAAGCAGTGGTCAGAGAAGACTCTAAGGTCAACAGAGACCAGGCTGAAGACCTGGAAGTTGACTGGAGAGAAAGTACAGCAGTTCAAGGAATTACTCAGGGCTCTAGCACCCCAAGAAGAGGAGGAAATAGGTGGAGTTGAAGAAGAGTGGCAGCGCCTAAAAACAGCATGTGTTAGGACTACAGAAAAGATATGTGGCCGAGTCAGGTATGGAAATAAGGTACATAAGGAAAGCTGGTGGTGGAATGCAGAAGTGCAGGAAGTAATCAAAAGAAAGAAGGAGTGCAGGAAGAAGTGGGAGACTGAAAAGACTGACCAAGCTAGGAAGGACTACTGGTTGGCTAACAAAGACACTAAGAAAGAAGTTGCAATAGCAAAGAATAGGGCATCAGAGGCACTCTATCAGCTTCTGGAAAGTGACTCAGTAATGGGCACAAAGAAACTATACCAGGTTGCAAGGCAAAGACAGAAAGATAAAGAAGATAGTCAGACACCCTTCATAAGAGATTCCAGCAACAACCTGCTTACCAGCCCACAGGACATCAAAGGCAGATGGAAGGAGTATTTCCAGCAGCTTCTGAATGAAGAAAACCCCACAGAAGTTGTACTGCCCGAGAAACAGCCTACAATGAGAGTAGAAGAGGAGCCCAGCTTAGAAGAAGTAAGAGCAGCACTAAGGAAAATGAAGTCAGGGAAAGCAGCAGGCTCAGATGAGGTCACAGCAGATATGATAAAGATGCTGGGTGAGCTAGGGGAGAAATGGCTCCTGAGGGTTCTAATTGCAGTGTGGAGAGAAAGGCATATCCCAGATGACTGGAGAATAAGCATACTAGTGCCAGTGTACAAGAACAAAGGGGACATCCACAACTGTGGACAGTACAGAGGCATCAAACTCCTACCACATTGCATGAAAGATCTGAAAAGGGTGATTGATAAACGGATACGCAGAATAGTAGAATGTAAGATAGGAGATGAACAGTTTGGATTCAGATCAGGATGCAGCACAACTGACCCGATGTTTGCATTGAGACAGATACTTGAGACGAAACTAGAGAAGAGAAGAGTGTCAAACTGGGCTTTCCTAGACTTGGAAAAAGCATATGACAAGGCCCCAAGAAAGCTGATCTGGGCAGTACTGCGGTGGTTTGAAGTCCCAGAAACATTGGTAGAATTAGTACAGGCTATGTACAAGGACCCAGTGACTCAAGTACGAACAGTGTTTGGCCTCACTGAGGGGTTCCCAGTGGGAGTGGGTGTACACCAGGGTTCAGCTCTGAGCCCACTGCTGTTCATACTGGTAATGGACTACATTAGCAAACAGGTTGGAGGGGTCAGAGCAACAAAACTGCTGTATGCAGACGATGTGGCAGTACGGGCAGACTCTGATCTAGAACTTCAGCAAAGGATAGAAGAATGGAATGCAAATCTGAAGGCACATGGGATGAAACTAAGCACAGATAAGACAGTGGTAATGGCAGCAGATTGGGGAAATCAGAAGAAGCTGAGAATAGAGATAGATGGGAAGATAGTGGAACAGGTAAACAGCTTCAAGTATCTGGGAGGGGTGATTGAGGAGAAGGGTAGTCTGAATGAAGAGGTCAAAGCTGGAATCAGAGGGGCTGCAGCCAACTGGCATAGAGTATCAGGTGTAGCATATGACAGAAGAATGCCAAAGAAGCTGAAAAGTAAGGTGTACAAGACAGTGGTGGGACCAGTACTACTGTATGATACAGAAACCTGGGCAGTAAAGGCAAAACAGTTGAAGAAACTAGAGGTGATGGAAATGAAGTGCCTGAGAAAGGTGGTAGGATGCACACTGCGGGACAGGCGAAGAAATGAGGACATAAGAGCAGAAGCCAAAGTAGCTCCAACTGCAGAAAAGATCAAAGAAAAGAGATTACGATGGTATGGGCACGTGTAGAAAAGCAGAAGACAATCTAGTGAGGGAGATTTGGGACAGACAGGAAGAAGGTAAGAGGAAGCGAGGGCGTCCAGCAAAGAGGTGGATGGATTGTGTGAAAGAAGATCTGCGACAGTCAGGCATGAGTGTTGAAGAAGGCAGGAGAGTGGCACTGAATTGAGAGAGTTGGCGACAGTTAATACGATACCCCGACCCCATGTAAATGGGAAAAAGGGGGATGATGATGATAATGATTTCCTAGCAGTTGGTTTCCTGGCCTCCCTCAGAACTAAAAGCACGTCCGCTGAATAGTGGTGTCTGAAAGGGATTAGAAGTTTATCACCCAGAGTGTTAGGCCTAACATCTGCTGGTGAGGATGAATTAGAGTTTCCTTTTGTTGTGTGAGAAGGTCCACCTTGTAGGGGTAACTTGTGGTGATTGCCCTTGGCTGAGAGAAGTCGGGGGAAATCAGTGCTGCCTTGGCCAGTAGGGAGTCACCAGGAAGATTTTTGTTTGTCCTTCCTGATTTTCAGGAGGACTTTTGAATGAGAGGGAATGGTGGAACAGCATATAGAAACCATCTCTTCCATGGAATGCTGAAGGCATCTACCCTGCAGGTAAGTGGACAGTGGTCCTTGGTGCAGAAGTTTTCCAATTGTCTGTTCTGGGGGAGGCAAAGAGATCTACCTGAGGTGTGCCCCAACGGTGGACAATGTCTAGAAAGGTATCCCTGTTCAACATCCACTTGTGCTGTAGAGAGGATGTTCTGCTGAGAATATCCACTTATTTGTTGTCCTGAGAGGGGATGTATGTTGCCTGTAGGGTTAAAGTTGTGCCTGGAGGTGAGGTCCCAAATTTGTAGTGTTAAACAGCATAGGAGGTAGGCCTTGGTCCCTCCCCGTTTGTTGAGATACCACACGACTGTGGTGTGTCTGTGAATATCTGAAGGGGGCCCAGTTGAAGGATCGGAAGGAAGACTTTCAAAGCTAGAAGGAACTCCAATCATTTCCCTCACACTGATGCATTTCTTTTAGAGGGGAGGATTACACGCCTCCTGCACCATGAAACCTTTCATGGTAGCTTCCCACCCTAGGTCTGATGCATCTGTATGCATATGTTGGGTCGGGGGTGGTTGTAGTGGAAGGCCTGGGTTCAAAACTATTTGATGGATCCACCACCTTAATTCTGCTTTTAGGCAGGGCAGGAGGGTAAGTTGATGCTCTAGGGAATGCTGGTGCTGTGAAAACACATTTTTCAGGTACCAGTGGAGCTTTCGCATGTGCATTCTGGCTAGGGGCGGCATCAGGATGGTGGCTGCCACGAGTCCCAGGATTTGCAGGAATTGTCTTGCAGATATCTGATGAACCTGTAATAGGCTTTGGAAGTGAGTGGAGAGTGACAAGACTTTATCCTGGGGGAGGAAAGCCCGCATCAGGTCTGTTCTGATCCTGCAGCCTAGAAAGATCTTATCGTGCTGAAAGATAAAGGATGATTGTAGGAGGTTGAGGGTGAATCCCAAGCTGTGAAGTAGGGAAGTGGTGACCCCTAGATGATTTTGGAGGGTGTCCTCTGTTTCTGCTAGAATGAGGATGTCTAGGTAGGGGTAGATTTGGACACCTCTGGTTCTGCAGAAAGCTATGGCTGGGGCTAAGTATTTTGTAAATACCCTGGGTGCAGTAGGCAAACCAAAGGGCAAGGCTGTAAATTGAAAATGAGAGCAGGGCCCAGTGAAAAGTAAGAATTTTCTGTTGGAGGTTTTTATGGGAATATGGAGATACGCTTCCTTTAGGTCGTGTGTGGCCATAAAAGCCTGGGTTAGGAATAAAGGAAGAAGGGTTTGAAGGGATAACAATCTGAATGATGGAACTTTTAGGAAAAGGTTTAGAAAGGATAAATCTAGTATTGGTCTTCAAGGGCCATCTTTTTTGGGGACGAGAAAAAGTCTCGAGTAGAAGCCTTTTCCTTCCTGGCCTAGAGGGACAGGCTCTATGGTTCCTAATCTCAGAAGGTCTTGCAGTATGTGAGGGAGGAGGTGAAGCTGATTTTTTTGGGGAAAATGAATGCCTCTTGGAAGGGGTTTTTCCTTCCTAGAAAGGAAATATCCATTTTGTATGACTGTCAGTACCCAGCGGTCTGATGTGACGGATTTCCAAATGGGGAGGCATTGGGAAAGGTGGGCTAACAAGGGGAGTTGGGAAAAACAATCACATATTGTTGGGTCCACTTCTATCTTGAAAAGGCAGTCTTTGACTGGGTTGTGAGGCAACTGGCCCGGAGGTGGTTTGCCTCCTGACTTCTCTCCTATGCCTGGAATAGGAAGGGGTAGCAGAGGTGGGGGCCTCCTGACAAAGGTAGTCTTAGCCGGGTAATTCCTGTAGTATTTAGGGATGGGGACACAAACAAGTGTTTGAAGTCCTGAAGCTCTTTTCTTTTTTCCTGCAGGTTTTGAAAAGGTCTGCAGACTGTTTACCAAACAGGAGGTTGTGGTCTAATGGAATGTCTACAATTTTGGACTTGAAATCCTCTGGTAGGGGTTGGAGAGATAGCCAAGAGTATCTGTGGAGTACTGATGCAGAAGCAGCAGACCTAGCAGAGGCCTCTGTTGCATCGTAACTGCATCAAATAAAATGTCTGGCTACCTGGGAAGCCAGGGACAGTTTAGATGCTATCTCAGATTTGGTAGGACAATCGGGGGTGGATGCCAGGAAAGTAAAGGCTTGTGAGACTAGGCCCAAGGTATATTTAATCAGATGGGTTTGACAGTTGACAGCACGAAAGCCTAGGGAGGAGGAGGTGTACACCTGTTTTCATTATCCTGTCCATGCTTTTGCTATCCTTATCAGTGGGCAGAAGAGATGCTGAAGGAATCAGTCTAGATTGCTTATCAGGGGACAGCAATTACAGCAGGGTGTCAGAGGTGGCTTTAATAGGAATTTCTGTTCATCTGGAACTTTGTAGAACCTGTCAGGTCTCTTAGGGGCCAGGGGTTGTGAGTCTGGGTTCTTTGATGCTGAGGTGAAAGCATCAAGGTAGGCAAGGATGACAGGTGAAATGGTTGAAGACGGAGGAGATTCCACTTGGAGGAGTTCAAAATACCTCCTTTGAGTGTCAGTCATTTGGGAAGTGTCCCATTTAACGTATTCTTTAATTTTGGTGATGGTCTCCCCAAAGGTGACATCCTCTGGAGAAGAGTCACCTTCTATGGATTCCTCATCTGGGGAATAGTATTCAAGATGGGAGGCAATTTGTGAGGAATAGGAGACTGATTCATCAGAAGATGAGCAGTAGGGTTCCTGTTCTTCCTCTCCTTCTTGGGTAGTAGGCAAAGGGAGAGAAGTCATGAAAAAAACTCAAAAAAACAGAAGCAGCAAAACAAACTAAATAAATAAAAATGCTGGCAGGCAGAGTTTCACAGGCATAAATCACTCAGGTGATGATAAACCAAAGGTGTATTTAATGATAAAAATCCACAAGAAAAACAAATAAAATGTGAGCGCTTTCGTTAAACAAGTGTTAGCTTCATCAGACACCATTAAAATGTAAGACAGCCATTTATATACATATAAAAAACACTCTGATTGGGTAAGCAAAGAGAGGTAGCTAGCTAAGCACACTGAGACAGAACATTAATTAACCCCTTGATGACTGTGTTACAGTTGAAACTGTTGCATCTTAAATACAACTAAAACTTGTAATTAAAAGATAAATGATTAGTCTCATACTTGTGTCATGAATGATTCTAAATAGGATAAAACTAAAACCAAAGTCATTTTTAAAATCTCATGTTAAATATTCACATAATGCTAAAATGTTTACCAAAGCCAAATACATACAAAAGTGCTTGTGCTTAACAAATGTTTTGAGATATTTTGTTCCTTTCTAGGGTTTTAATTTCAATACAGGAGAGATGGACGTCCTGTCATTTATCCCTGGCCATCTGTCTGTAGTAAGATTTGCCACCTTAACTCCTTTAACTCTAACTGAAGTCCCCAAGGCTTTTTGTCACTGATGTCTACATGGTCTATTGCCTTAAATGTGAAATTGTGGCCAGTACTGTCCTGAATATGCCTCGCTAAAGCATTATTAATATTATTCCTTGTGGCATAGTTGTGTTCATAAATTCTGGCGTTAAATTTCCTTTCTGTTTTGCCTACATAAAATGCTAGGTATTGGTCACATGTAGCCATGTAGACCACTGCCCTTGGAGTGACAGTCATATTTACCTTTTACATAATGGTCTAAACCATTCACTGTAAATTTGCTGCCTGATTTCACCTTGTGGCACCAGTTACAAGACTCACATTTGTACATCCCTACACGTCCTGTTCTAGTGTAGTTAGAACCTTTCCTAAGAAGGTCTTTTAAGTTTGAGCCCCTTCTGTATGTAACGATAGGTCTTTCTCCTATCTGTGCCCTGATGTACAAGTCATTCATTAAAATGTCCCAGTTCTTATAAAAAATGGACATCAAGTGGTATGAGTCAGAGTTGAATGTAAGCACCATAGATCTACAAAAAGAACTGTTTTCCAACTCCGGTCTCCCCTCTTCAACTTCAGAGGGGCTGTTGTCTGGTGTGTTTTCCCCAACTGTGGGCTCAAAATGCCCTACTCTTCTTTTAACTATCACTTCCTGCATAAGCTCATTAAGCAAGTCTGCTGGGTACTCCCTCCTCAAGAACATAGTTTTTAAGTTGTCGCATTCAATGAGAAAATCTTCGGGCTGCTCGAACTAATTGCCCTTTAACTACCGACCTCTTCTGATGCTTGGGATGGGAGCTAGTGTAATGCAGGAACAAGTTTGAGTAGGTCTCTTTCCTGTGGATCCTAGTAGCATACTTTTCATTGTGTATCTTTGTATAAGTGCACATCAAGGTAATTCATATAATCCAGGTTAATCACCCAAGTGAACTGCAGGAATGTAGTGGTGTTTAGGTTTAGGAATTAAAAGCCCTAGAAAGGAACAAAATATCTCAAAACATTTGTTAAGCACAAGCACTTTTGTATGCATTTGGCTTTGGTAAACATTTTAGCATTATGTGAATATTTAACATGAGTTTTTAAAAATGACTTTGGTTTTAGTTTTATCCTATTTAGAATCATTCATGACACAAGTATGAGACTAATAATTTATTTTTTAACTACAGGTTTTAGTTGTATTTAAGATGCAACAGTTTCAACTGAAACACAGTCATCAAGGGGTTAATTAATGTTCTGTCTCAGTGTTGCTTAGCTAGCTGCCTCTCTCTGCTTACCCAATCAGAGTGTTTTTATATGTACATAAATGGCTGTCTTACATTTTAAAGGTGTCTGATGAAGTTAACACTTGTTTAATGAAAGCGCTCACATTTTGCTTTTCTTGTGGATTTTTATTATTAAATACACCTTTGGTCCATCATCACCCGAGTGATTTGTGCCTGTGAAACTCTGCCTGCCAGCATTTTTATTTATTTAGTTTGTTTTGCTGTTTCTGTTTTTTTGAGTTTGTTCATGGCGTCTGGCAGCATGGAGTTATCTGGCACACTAACAGCTAACAAAGAGCATGAAGGAAACAACTCGGAGATTGGACAGCTTACTGCTCTTATTCTACAACTAACCCAGAGGATGGATCGTCTGTATGAACATGTGGGACTGAATAGTACCACTACCACTTCTGCTCTTGCACACTCAAATCAGCATGGGGAGGCAAGTGAGCATGCTACTAACTTTCATAATACACCTTTATGCCTCATTTCTGATTCACAGCAAAGTGAATTGAGGCAGGAAGGCACAACGCATCTGCGCATGGCAGGAATGAGTTTCTGACAACAGGAACTCTTAGAATGCTGCAGGAAGAAATGGACTAACAGAATCTCTTAACAAGGACATTCCTCAGTTGGAGGAGTGGTTGCGGAATGGGGTTTCATTTAACAGAAGCATCAAACAACAGCCCTTCCTTGGAAGGTAAGCTGACAGATTTTGATGTTAAATTATGATGATGCAAGAAACTCCAACTGGAAAACGCCTACCTAAGGGAATGCACTAGACTAAAAGTGGTTCCTAAAGGTTTAAGGGTCTGGCGCTTTCCTACTGGTTTACAGCATGACTCTGTTTTGTACACTGCATTAGTTAACTTATTTGACAAATGTGGGCTCGACCTTTTAGAGCTTTTAATTAAACATAACAGTGAACTGGAATTAGAAGTTATGTACCTACCATAACGTTCCATGTTAGTTGTCTTCTCTCGCCTTCTTTCTTGCTGGATGGGTTCGGAGCCGATCCTCGGCTCCGACTCAGCACTTGCTTTAGCTTGAGAACTCCTTTTACCAGCTCGAGGCAACCCTATATCCCATGATGCAAGGCGGAACTACCTCAGATCTCGTTTGGTAGCTAACCTACCCTGCTAAGGACTAAACTAACATAATTAGGAAAACAAGTTCATAAATAAGAGTCCTCATATGAAGGCTCAGGAGGAAAACAACCTGATAGGAACTCTTCAAGATCTGTCCAGGCCAGGGGGAAGGAGGGAGGGACGCAAGAAAGAAGGCGGGAGAAGACAACTAACATGGAACGTTATGGTAGGTACATAACTTCTAAATGTTAAGTTGTCAATCTCGCCTTCATTCTTGCTGGATGGGACCGCGTCCCTAGCACCTGTATCCCGGGTGGCTCAATGGAACAGACTCTTGAGAACTGTGGAACCAAAACTGGCCCTGTCTCTGGAGGCCAAGTCTAACTTGTAATGAGAGACAAAGGTATGAGGCGTGGCCCAAGTAGCTGCTGCACAAATGGTATCAATGGGAAGTCTATCCTGAAAGGCTGCAGAAGTGGATAGACTCCTGGTTGAGTGTGCTTTTGGTTTAGAAGATAGCTGCTTGCCTCTGAGAGAGTACACATAGGAAATGGTGGAAGTCAACCATCTGGATAAGGTCACTTTAGAAACTGGAAGACCTATCCTGTTTTCTGCATAGGAGACAAATAATTGGTCCGATTTCCTGAATTGTTTAGTTCTATGCAAATAGTACCTGAGCTGACGATGGACATCCAAAAAATGAAGCTTCTGTTCAGCTCTGTCGGAATAGTTTGGGAAAAAGACTGGTAGATCTATAGATTGGTTAATATTGGTTTGAGACACAACTTTGGGAAGAAAGGACGGGTTCGTTCTTAAGGATACCCTGGTCCTTATGAAAAACCAACTAAGGGGAACGAATGCAGAGAGCTTGAATCTCGGAAACCCTTCTTGCTGAAGTGACAGCCAGTAAGAATATAGTTTTCCAGGTCAATAACTTCAAAGAACATGAAGCAGACGGTTCGAAGGGAGGTAGCATCAAGGATGCCAACATTAAGTTTAGATCCCATTGCAGAGGAGGATGCTTTATAGGTGGCTTTAGGAGAAAAACTCCTCTCAGAAAGGCCTTGCATAATCTATGAGACATAATGTTATTGTCATGCAAGCCAACATGATACTTAGAAATAGCAGCCAGTTGAACTTTAACTGTAGATGAAGAGGATCCTAAATGAAAAACCTCAGCCAGGAAATCTAAAACAGAATGTACAGGAGCAGTAAAGGGATCAATATTCCTGGAATTTGCCCAAATAGAAAAACGTCGCCACTTGCTAGCATAAACAGTCCTAGTGGACGACTTTAAAGAAGACACTAAGATGTCTCTGACTGAGTCAGAGATCATCGGTAGCCTGGCTAGGGAAGGAAGTGGAGCAACCAAGCAGTGAGGTTGAGAGAATGAATGGCCCGGTGCTGCTGACCCGACTGGTGGATCAAGAGATCCGGAACTGGGTCAATATGCCAGGGCTGCACCAGAAGGTGACGATGCAGAGACGGAAACCAAATTTGTCGAGGCCAATAAGGGGCAATGAGAATTAACTTGGCCCTCAAAACGGTGGCTTTCTGAATGACTTGTGGAATCAAGGGAAAAGGAGGAAAAGCGTACAGAAGTCCCCGGGGCCAATCCTGGGTTAGAGAGTCTCTCAGGGGTTGGCCTGGAAGGGGAAAGAGGGTGAAAAAAATCGGGGCACTTGTTGTTTTGAGGAGTAGCAAAAAGATCGCAACAAGGAGTGCCCCACTTCAGAAAAATCTGATCCACTACAGATTGATTGAGAGACCACTCGTGAGGCATCAGAATGGATCTGCTCAGCCTGTCCGCCAAGAGGTTGGACCTGCCGGGGATGTGCATTGCTATCAGAAACCGATGAGAGGAGATTGCCCATTGCCAAAGTCTGAGAGCTTCTCGACACAACGGATAGGACCTGGTCCCGCCCTGCTTGTTGATGTACCAGACCACGGACATGTTGTCCGTTTGTACTGCAATAGTCCCGTGGGAAGAAAGTCGTTGAGGGCCTGCAACGTTAAAAGCACCGCTCTCATCTCCAGGACATTTATGTGCAGATGGTATTCTATGGGTTGCCACGTCCCGTGGACTATCCTGCCCTGATAATGCCCCCCCCACCCGATCAGAGAGGCATCCGTAGTGACTGTGGCAACTGGAGGAGGGGGAACAAAGGGTCGGCCCTGATGAGGAAGAGGGGAAGATATCCACCAATTCAGATGAGTTCTGCACGACTGTGTGACTAAGATTTCGTGCCTCATCGGAAGACTGTGGTACGACCACTGAGTGAATAGCATCCACTGCAGAAGACGCATGTGGAAGCGAGCCAGTGGTAGAAGAACAATGGCCGCAGCCATAAGACCTAGAACCTTCAGTATAAATCTGGCTTTGACCTTGCTGCTCTGCAATAGAATCCGAACGAATTTTTGGATGTCCAGAATTCTTTGATCTGTTAGTCTGGCTAACATTTTGACGGTGTTTAATTCTGCGCCTATAAAGGTGATAGATTGGCAAGGCCGCAGAGAAGATTTTTCAAATTTACTGAAATTCCCAAACTCCTGCAAAGCTGCAGAGTGTAGTCTCTGGTCTGAAGAAGTTGACACCTGGTGGTGGCGGAGAGGAGCCAGTCGTCCAAATAAGGAAACACCTGGAATCCTTGACGTCTCAGATGAGCTGTGACCACTGCCATGCATTTGGTAAACACTCTGGGGGCTGAAGTGAGGCCAAAGGGCAGGGCTCTGAATTGGTAATGACTGGTCCCTAGCAAGCGGAGAAACCTTCTGGAGCGCCTGTGAATCTTTATGTGATAGTACGCGTCCTGAAGGTCTATAGAGCACATCCAGTTGTCCTTGCCCAGAAAGGGCAGAATGGACTGAAGCGTGACCATCCGGAATCTTGCCTTCTTGACAAATCTGTTTAGACTGCTCAGGTCTAATATTGGTCTCCAATCTCCCGTCCTTTTGGGGACCAAAAAGAATCTCGAGTAGACGCCGGATCCTACCTGGTCTGCCGGCACAGTCTGGACGGCTCTTTTTCCTAGGAGCTTTGAAACCTCCTTTTCTGCCAAATCCCTTTGACCTGGTGAGATGTCTGGAAGGGATTGTTGAGGTATGGGATACCTTTCGAAGGGGATTTTGTAACCCTCGGATATGATCGACTGTACCCACATATCTTGCGAGAGGGAATGCCAGGCTACTGGGTACAGCGAAATCCTTCCCCCGACTGCCTCCAAGGGTGGACAGTCGGGCAACACCTCAGGGATGCTGAAAGGGCTTCTCAGGAAGAGACTCCCTGTTGCCCTGGTTCTGAGGACCCCCCTTGCCTCTAGGGCGGCATCTATTATTGTTACCCCCTCTGCCTCTGGGGGTAAACTGACCACGTGTGTCCGGTGTAGCTCCTTGGGCTTTGCGGAACAACATCTTCCCTCCCTTCTGACCCTTGGGATATGGTCTAGAAGGGGTGGAAAAATGGACTCCAACGGCAGAAAGAGTTTTACCGTCCTGCTCACACCTGGTCAAGGTATCCTTCACCTGAGGTCCGAACAAAGCCGAAGCATCAAAGGGGGTATTAGTGAAGGAAGCCTTAAAGGGGTCCGCAAAATTACAAAGCCGCATCCAAGCTTGGCGTCTAAGAGCAACTCCTGTGCCTGCGGCCCTGCTCGCTCCATCGGCCGCATAGGATATGAGCCGCATGGAGGAGTTGGATAAGGAATTCAGGATTGCTAGCTGTGAGGCAATCTTTTCTTGAGCTCCAGCAGCAGAAGGATCCT
Source organism: Protopterus annectens (assembly GCF_019279795.1). NCBI lineage: Eukaryota > Metazoa > Chordata > Ceratodontiformes > Protopteridae > Protopterus > Protopterus annectens. Next base: position 127,530,467 of record NC_056739.1, on the reverse strand, counting down.
GGACCACTTCACCCAGTTCCTTGAGAATATCTCTTTGAAGCCTGGTGAAGTGACAAAGGTAGTTCAGCGAACGCATAGCAAAGGTCGCTGAAGAAAACATCCGCTTTCCATACCTGTCCATGGTCCTAGAATCCTTGTTAGGAGGATGGACAGGTACTGAAGGATCCGCCAGTTCCTTCTTAGTGGCCGCCACCACCATAGCATCCACAGAGATGCCCTTGGAAAGAAACTGTTTGTCCGTAGGGGCCGTAATAAACTTGGATGGTCTCCTGGGGACAGGTTCCACAGAATCTGGAGCAGCCCATGCCTTTCAAGCCACTACCTGCATAAGTGGGTCGAAAGGCGGAGACACCCAGGAGGTGGAGGGTCGGGATCCAAAAGCCTCCAGGTATACCGACTCATCCTCGGAGGGATCAATGGATGGCCAATTCCCCCTCTGTTTGAGGAGCTCAAGGATGTCTGAAAAGGAGACATCCTCAGAGGGGGATCGTGGGGAACCCTCCGACTCATCTAAGTCGGTATCAGATGTAGTAGACTCGGAGGAGTCTGTGTTTCCTCTTACACGTCCTCTTCCGAGGGGGTTCACCTGCCGGATCAGGAGAAACTTCGGAAGAGGAGGAAATTCCCAATGGGGAAACCTGGGGCGATGGATCCCTGGGCCTGAGAGCAAGAGGCTGGCAAGAGGTGTCTACAGGCACCGAAGAGGGAGGAGCTAGAGGGATGGACCGTTGACCTGGCTCAGTAGCCAGGACACTCCTCATCACCTCAAAGGCTCCCCTCCCCGGGAGACCGGAATATCCCCGATCCGAGGATACAGGAATTCCCGGCTCCACTGAGAGGGAAGGCTCCGAGGCCGATGTCGGTGCCGAGCTTACCAAAGCGAAGCCCGAGAGGGAGAGCGGGTCGGACAAGGGTCCGATGCCACTAGCCCCTTGGAGCCGACAAGGAAACCCGACGACGGATCCCTCCAAGGAAGGCCTCAAGGAGGAGATCGGAGCCGAGGACGGCGGAGCCAAAGGATGTATCGGCTCCGGCCGAAACAGTCGCTGTCCCGAGAAGCTCCGGCTCCGAACTCTGGTGTGGAGTCGGAGGAGGAAGTTCAAGGGGTGAAACAATAGCCGAAGTCTGCTGAGACGGGCTATGGAGCATTTGGGCCAGTGCCTGCGACTTCAACAGCCTGCTTACCACCCTCTCTAAGTCGTGGTCAGACAGCCTGGAAGATCTCGAAGATCGGCTCCGATGGCTCCGCTCCGACAAAAGAGGAGACCCGAGTGGATACTCTGCAACGAAGGGGACCGAGATCTCTTTCGGGACGAAGTCATCGGAGCCGAAGTCCCCTGAATTCCAGATGGAGCCAAAGGTTTCTCGGCTCCGATGCTGGATAAGGTGTCGGCTCCAGCCAGAGCCGACAAGGCCACAGTAGACCGGGTGTCGGAACCAATCGGTGCCGAACCCACTACTTTGGAAGCAGATAGATCGGTTCCAGCCGGAGCCGATCTCGGCTCCGAAGGAGCCGGAGCCACCGGAGGAGGCTTGGATACTGTAGCCTGAGCCTTCGGTGGCTTAGAAGGTTTACCAGACCCTGTTTTAGAGGGAGAACCTTCTGGCTTAAGTAAGCCACGGAGGATCAGCTTATTCCTCCGTTCCTGCAGGACTCTCTGGCTAAAAGAGTGACACAAAGCACAGGAGTCCTGCAGGTGCAAAGGCCCCAGGCAGTAAACACAAGAAGTGTGACCGTCTGTCAGAGACATTTTCTGACAGCACGAGTCACACTTCTTGAAGCCTGAGACCTTGCCTTCCTTTGACATATTTCTAAGGAAGAAGTTACACACACACCCCAACAAACACACACAATTAATCCCCTAACACACAGACACACAGGTAGGGATTAACCAATGGGGTCTAGGCCTAACTAAACTTTTATACAATTACCAAGGGAATTTAAAAGTTTTGAACTGTAAGGGAATAGGGTGGGCTGTAAACACACTACACACTATGAAAGTGGAAACAAGGGGGAAATAAATCCCTAACTAAGCTTTTTTTGACAAAAAATTACTTACCTCAGCTGGCAAAGGAGACCTCTTTCGCTAAGCGGCAAACGAGATCTGGGGTAGTTCCGCCTTGCATCATGGGATATAGGGTTGCCTCGAGCTGGTAAAAGGAGTTCTCAAGCTAAAGCAAGTGCCGAGTCGGAGCAGAGGATCGGCTCCGAACCCATCCAGCAAGAATGAAGGCAAGATTGATGACTTAACATCTGTTATTCAAAGACCTTGCAATTCTAGACTCTGCCATCCATGAGGATCATGAGTATAGCAACATGAAATTTGAACTTTACAGGATTTACACTAGCACTGACCAGCACATAACAAAACTGAAAGCTGGTAAACTGAACAAGCTGGACAGGGATGTTCAGGACTATGCTAATGGTATGGCCTACCCTAAACCTCCTGGTTCATACAAAAAATTTAAAGCCTCACGAGGGGAAGTAACAAGCAATTACTACACCCTCCTGAAGTAACTGGCAATGATGAATGTAGGTTTGAAGAGACTGACGATGTTATTTTAAACTATGATGCTGAATTCCCAGAACTCAGGAGAAGTGAAAGAATTAGGAACAAAAGCCATTACAACAATAGCCATTACAACAATAGGCAACAACCACAGGGCGGCTACCAACCAAAGGTTTTTCAGGGGGCCAGGCCAAAGAACAGGAACTGGAGAGCTTAGCATTTCCACTAGTGCCTTCTGGTCACCATGTTAATGTTAATGACTCCTTCATTAATGTAAGCACCCCAACACCAGTGGACTCTGTTCAAAAAGCAGGTACCTATACAGTGGTTTTTAACCACCAAAAAGACTTTTCAGTACACAATTATTCTACTTTATGTATAAATAAAACTACAGCTGACATTGTCTAAGGGAATGTCTTTTGTACCTGGTAAGAGATTTAATGTTGTAGACACTATGTTAGATCTGAAACTTTAAGTTGAATTTGACCTTACTACATGGTACTACCTCCCAAACTAATATCAGTGAAGGCAGCATTTTTAAGATCAGTTCTACCTACAACCCCCCTTTGCACCCGAAACTAGCAATGTATGAAAAAGTTTGTGAACTAGAGCTGTATAATTTAAATAACAATAAATACAAGCCAGCTCAAACACTTCACAACATGAACCAAAGTGTACATGATTGTTTACTGGAACTGCAAGAACATGACATCAGGGTTATGAAACCTGACAAAGGGGGAGGGGTTGTAATCATGGACTCTTCCACATACAGTGACAAATTGTTGGCTAGGTTAGACATAGGAAATTACACGGAAGTGTCCCTTAATGAATTAAATGCAGCATATAGAAAAATCTACAGCCAACTCACTGACATATTTCTAGAAAGAAGAATCGACCTTTCCTCACATAACTATCTTAACATCATTAGCCCAAGGATACCAGTGTTCTTTGGTATTCCCAAGATCCACAAGAACCTATAAGATCCACCTATGAAGTCCTTAGTGGATGGAAGGCACTCCATTACCACTGCTTGCGCCCAATTTTTAGACCATGAGCTGAAGAAAATATTGCATAATGAAAGCCAAATTTGTAAAGACTCCCGGCCTTTTTTAGAACAAGTGAACAAAACCACGTATGACGCAAGTGACATCATGGTCACTATAGATGTAAAAGACCTGTACATGGTCATCCCACAAGAAATTGGTCGAGTGGGTGGGTGACCTACTGTTATACAAAGTTAACCAGGAAAAAATTAATCTAATTTTGGAATTATTAGAAATTGTTTTAAGAAACACCTATTTCTCTTTTAATGGCAGGTACTTTTTGCAGACCACAGGAGTGGCAATGGGTTCAGCTTGTGGTGGAGCATTTGCAAATATGGTAATGGCATACTGGGAAAGAAATTATGTATTTCAGTCTCAGTACTATTCTAAGATCAAACTGTATTATAGATACCAAGATGATATCAGCTTGATATGGAATGGGTCACTGCTTGTTTTGGAAGAGTTTTGAGATACCTAAACACCACCACTACATTCCTGCAGTTCACTTGGGTGATTAACCTGGATTATATGAATTACCTTGATGTCCACTTATACAAAGACACACAATGAAAAGTATGCTACTAGGATCCAGAGAAACGAGACCTACTCAAACTCATTCCTGCATTACACTAGCTCCCACCCCAAGCATCAAAAGAGGTCGGTAGTTAAAGGGCAATTAGTTCGAGCAGCCAGTATGATCTCCAGAGAAGAAGATTTTCTCATTGAATGCGACAACTTAAAAACTATGTTCTTGAGGAGGGAGTACCCAGCAGACTTGCTTAATGAGCTTATGCAGGAAGTGATAGTTAAAAGAAGAGTAGGGCATTTTAAGCCCATAGTTGGGGAAAACACACCAGACAACAGCCCCTCTGAAGTTGAAGAGGGGAGACCGGAGTTGGAAAACAGTTCTTTTTGTAGATCTATGGTGCTTACATTCAACTCTGACTCATACCACTTGATGTCCATTTTTTATAAGAACTGGGACATTTTAATGAATGACTTGTACATCAGGACACAGATAGGAGAAAGACCTATCGTTACATACAGAAGGGGCTCAAACTTAAAAGACCTTCTTAGGAAAGGTTCTAACTACACTAGAACAGGACGTGTAGGGATGTACAAATGTGAGTCTTGTAACTGGTGCCACAAGGTGAAATCAGGCAGCAAATTTACAGTGAATGGTATAGACCATTATGTAAAAGGTAAATATAACTGTCACTCCAAGGCAGTGGTCTACATGGCTACATGTGACCAATGCCTAGCATTTTATGTAGGCAAAACAGAAAGGAAATTTAACGCCAGAATTTATGAACACAACTATGCCATAAGAAAGAATAATATTAATAATGCTTTAGCGAGGCATATTTAGGACAATAGTGGCCACAATTTCACATTTAAGGCAATAGACCATGTAGACATCAGTGACAAAAAGCCTTGGGGACTTCAGTTAGAGTTAAAGGAGTTAAGGTGGCAAATCTTACTACAGACAGATAGATGGCCAGGGATAAATGACAGGACATCCATCTCTCCTGTATTGAAATTAAAAGCCCTAGAAAGGAATAAAATATCTCAAAACATTTGTTAAGCACAAGCACTTTTGTATGTATTTGGCTTTGGTAAACATTTTAGCATTATGTGAATATTTAACATGAGTTTTTAAAAATTACTTTGGTTTTAGTTTTATCCTATTTAGAATCATTCATGACAAGTATGAGACTAATAATTTATTTTTTAATTACAAGTTTTAGTTGTATTTAAGATGCAACAGTTTCAACTGTAACACAGTCATCAAGGGGTTAATTAATGTTCTGTCTCAATGTTGCTTAGCTAGATGCCTCTCTTTGCTTACCCAATCAGAGTGTTTTTTATATGTATATAAATGGCTGTCTTACATTTTAATGGTATCTGATGAAGTTAACACTTGTTTAATGAAAGCGCTCACATTTTGTTTTTCTTGTGGATTTTTATCATTAAATACACCTTTGGTTTATCATCACCCGAGTGATTTGTGCCTGTGAAACTCTGCCTGCCAGCATTTTTATTTATTAAAGGGAGAGAAGTGGCAGAAGCAGTCCTGGAACTAAGCACTGGAATACTGGAAGGGGAAGTGGCTGTGGGCCGAAGGACCATGAAGGCCCGCATAAAGGAACTGGTAAATGATGGCCAGTCTGGGACTCCTCCAGAAGGTGGAGTCAGGTGTTTTGTTTTCTTTTTACAGGTGTAGGCCTCGGGGAAGGCCTGGGTTCAGGAGCCTGGGAAATGGTAGGGGTTTCAGGCAATGGTATCCCGGTCGGTTGTCTGATGATATCTAGTTCCCCCTCAACATCGGTAGGGACCGACGTCAGGGCTAACTCCTAACTTCCAAAGTGGCTTCCTCGAGGGGAGCCGGAGTAGACAGCTTTGTCGTCTGTCCCTCAACCCCTAAATCGGAAGCTGGAAGGACGTCCAATGGCAGAGAAGCAGAGGAAGTAGGCCTGGAAAACTTGGCCTTTTTCCGTGGTGGTTCTCAGTGGCCCAATTCGGGATCCATCCTGAGTGCAAGTTTTTTGAGCTTCTGGTTTTCTAAGTATAAGTTAATGGAGGCCTGACAGCTATGGAGGGTCTTTGGTACAAAAGATTGACAAATGGAGCAAGCAGTATGGTGGTGCTCCCGGCCTAGACAAAAGACGCAACTGTCGTGCATATCTTTATGTGATACCTGGCGCCCGCATCGGCATTTACCCTTCTTAGCTGACATCGGCTAACGGCAGCTACAGCAAACAAAGCTCAAGCAAATAAAGGCAAAAATCCCCAATGGGGTACTTAGTTTTAGAAGTCTTCAAGTAGCGAAACGATCGATGTGACGTCGACTGTGGCTGAAATGTTCCTGAGTTCTGTGCATGCAGACGTCACATTTAAGCTCCCTGGTTTGTGGCCCTACGTGTGATGCCCCACACACCTACAGCAGCCAGGCTTAAGCTTTTGTATAGGAGCCAACGTGCAGGTTGTCTGAAGTGGGGAACCCCACACTAAGAATACTGCAACATAGGATTAAAAGGACATCATTAGATTCTGTAGCCGTTGGACATTTCCACTGCTTTAGCAGGTACTACAGCCACTGCAACCAGTAGTGTTTTAAGATGCACTGTATTCATTCACAGTGAATTGCGAATGCCATTTAGTGGTAAATTAACGCAGCTAATAAAAGGATGTGTAATGAGCTGTGTCTCCTTCCAAAGGCCATGGATGCCTACATTGGGTACCATAAGGTCATTGTGAGAAGTGAAACTGTGCATAATAAGCTATGCCACTCCATAGCAGTGGCTGTGCACAAGATAGCAGAAGGGATCAGCTGCCCTGATAACACCTGTTGGAAAATCTATGGCAGGACTCCTGTTATTGGTGTGCCACTGTGAACACATGTTTTATGTTATAGGTATGATTCTAACACAGTGTCTTATGCCTTGGGAACACCACAGTGGTGTAGTCATAACAGTGACTTGCAAACTTCAGAGAAGCTGCTGTACAGTTGTTTTTGTTGACATGCTTAGATGTCACCTCAGCATTACCAGACTATTACTTCATTATTTATTTATTTTATTAATGTGTATGCGTAGATGTGAGAAGTGTCTGTCAGCATGGGATACTAAATGTCAGCCAGGGACACAGTAATGAATTGTTTTGTACTAGGTATCATATCTCTCAGCCTGTTAGCGCAAAAAATCTGGACAAGCCAGAAATAATGGGGGGTAGACAAATTTTAAATATTGCTCCTATAAACTTAGAAGTCTGTTGGAATAACAGGTTTTGCATTATGTAATTTCTGAAAGATATGAAGTCTGTCATTATTTGGTATTATTTAGTGATTTCAATCCTCAATGACTTGCCAAAAAATAGCAATTCTAATGATGAACAGACCAAAAATACGAGGCAGAAAATCTGGACAGTTGAGAGGTATGTTGGGTATCTCCATATTTAGTATGTGGCTTGAACTACTGAGTGACTGTGTGTGTGACTATCAGACCATTAGAGGGTCCAAAGGAAGCTACTTTGTACAACTGTTTTCTTATATTAAGGCACCATATCCAAAGGGCAGGTAACCTCGCGGATCTGATGATGTCTTGTATCTGAAGAAGACTAAGTTTATATAACTGATTTCAGATCCAAAAGTATTGGATCCAAAGACGACCAACTTTGTTCAACCGTTTTTGAATTCTAAGGCAGCAGATCTGTGGGTAATCAAGCCTCCTGCCCTTCTGTATTGCCAAAGACATAGGATCCAAGGGGGAAAAAATCTACTACTTTTCAGATGCAATATGGGAAAAAAAGGGAGGAATCTAAGCAAATCGGATCAGAGAGTGGAGAGGTAGCATCCAAGGAACATTCTGTCTAATGGCTTTTAGTCCTAAGATGCAGCCAAACTTTGTTTCCCCAGAAAAACATCAGGGAATCGGATCCAGAGGTTTAGGATCCGTTGCAGGACTAAACAAATGGAAAGCCTTAATGATCGAGCCTATCAGATTCAATGATAACATGGGATCTGAAGGTGGTTTTAGGAGTTTTGGATCCAAGACAGGGAGTATCCAAAAGACATGCATTGTGATTCCTTGAACTTTCCTTATGTTTCACTGTTGATGGGGATATGAGCCCCAAAAGTAACTATTTCTGAAAATTTAGTGTGTGCAGAATTTTGGCAATCATGAAATAAGTCTGCTCTCCCGAATTCACAGTTCCCAGTATGTCAGAGCAAACTAACTGACCAGAGCAAAAAAAAAAAAAAAAAAAGACAATTCTTCAAACCAAGTTCTTACAATTTAAAAAGGTTGACAAACTAACACGTTTTGCATTAGCATGAATTATCTGAAGGACATGAAGTTAGAAGCTGAAATGTCCATTACCATCTCCAATGATGTACCATTAGTTTGACAGAAACCCACATTTTAACAACAAATACTAAGATAATAAATGGACCAAAAGTACAAGGTCAATATCTGAGCACTCAGAGAAAATTTGCACCACTCAAGAGAAATGTCGGTAACATACATTTCTAGAAAGAATCATTCAAGAAGAGTATAAATACACACTGTCCTTGATCTGATTAAAGAGGAAGAAACATCACAACAAAAGACAAACCCACCTCCCTAGAAAACACAAGTGAAAAAAAATAAGGGTAATGCTGCTCAATGCCAGAAGTCTAAACCTCAAGATGCACGCTCTCGAAGCCCTCCTCAGTATGGAGAACATCGATGTCTGTGCAGTGACTGAAACCTGGTTCAAGGCTCCTGAGAGCACCCCAGCACTACCAGGTTTTACCTCATATCATGCTTTCCGGCCCCAAAACTTGGACCGAACCACAAAAGGAGGGGGAGTATCCATATTCATCAAAGAAACCCACACCTCCAGATTAGTGGCAATGCACGAAGCATCGGAGACCATCCAGGTGCAACTAACCATAGGCAAAACTGTCCTACAGTTTGTAGCATGCTACAGACCACCCTCTCAAACTCAGGAACCCCACTCAGCCTTCCTGAAGACACTGGAGAGTATGAATGTCTCTCCAAACACCATCATAATGGGAGACTTCAACTACCCAAACTTAGACTGGGAACATTACTCAAGCCCCAACACCCTAGCCCAAAGGTTCCTAGAATTCATAAACTCAAATGCGATGGGACTAGTCACCACTCCCACAAGAGGAGATAATATACTAGACCTGATCATCACAAACATGGGGACAAAATGCTCCACACTGGAAGTATACCCCTCATTGGTGAGATCAGACCATAAATTAATCTCACTGAAAATCCACATCACGCCCCCACCCCCTGCACAAAAGACCACAGTGAAGAACTTCTCAAAAGCCGACTTTACACTTCTTAAGACTTAAGTGGTATCCTTCAAGGCCCCTGGGCCAATGGAAACCACAACCCACACCGCTGAATCCTTTATAAATGCCTTCTACGGGCACCTTCAAGAATGCATGGATCATGCAATCCCTAATAAAACCAAGACCCATTCCCCCAAAGGCAGGCGCCCTGTCTGGTGGACCCCAGCCATTAACAAACTTTACAACAGGAGGAAGAAGCTACTACATGACAGAGCAAAATCCCTAAAAGGGAAGGCATCTCTGATCAGTACTAGCAAAAAACTACGATCACTCATAAAATCATCCAAGGCCGACTGAGACACAAAAGACAATCACAAGGCCTTCTTTAGCTATGTTAGAAACCTGGGTGGAAACTCCCAGATATGCTCAGAGTTAGTCCAAAATGACACAAAATACACTGAACCCACAGACATTGCCAACATTCTGGCAGACAGGTTCAGTACAAATTTCTCCGCCCCTACCCCCCAAAAAAATAAATATCTATCTCAGCAGAAGTGTAGCCTCCCTAACATCTCAGATGCCCAGGTGAGAGCCGCCCTCGCCAAAGCTAAAAACACAGCATCAATGGGACCGGACGGTGTCCTGGGCTGCGTGTTACATGAACTCCAAGAGGAACTAAACCTGCACATAAGGCTGCTGTTTAATCTTAGCCTTATTACAGGATACGTACCCAAAGAGTGGCGTACAGCAACAGTGGTCCCACTCCTCACAGGCGGTGCTTCTACGGACCCTGGAAATTATCGCCCCATAAGCTTGACGAGCCTGGTCTGCAAAACTATGGAAAGGATCATTATGGAACTCATAAACAAAGACATTGAGGACCTACAGACATTGGATCCTACCCAATTTGGCTTTGTCAAGGGCAGATCCTGCCTTTTGAACTTGGTCGACTTTTTTGAAACAGTCACTAAGGCCATTGATGAGGGTAAGGCAGTTCACACAGCCTACCTTGACCTTGCAAAAGCCTTCGACAATACCCCACTCGGGCATCATAGACAAACTCACCAGCTTAAATGTAAACCCATATGTCACAAGATGGGTTGCAAACTGGCTCAAGGACAGAACTCACAAGGTCAGAATTGCTGGAGCCATGTCAGACTCTAAGCCAGTCACAAGCGGTGTCCCACAGGGCTCAGCCCTGGGACCCCTCTTGTTCGGCATTTATTTTTCCGAGGTGCAAGCAAACATAGGAGGATTATGGCTGACAAAGTTCGCAGATGACTGCAAACTGGGCACCATAATTGATACTCCAGCGGACACAAGCATCCTTCAGAGAGGCCTCAGAAAAACAGATAATTGGTGCCAGAGCCATGGCCTTAAACTGAACGCCAAAAAATGTATAGTCATACCCTTTGGGAAAAACAAGGTACCCACAAATTACCACATAGGTGGTAATCCACTAAGTACGGAAGAGGTAATCAGGGACCTAGGGACCCAAGTTGACAGTAACCTCTCATTTGACACTCACATTGCCAAGGTGGTTAGGATGACCTTCTATATTGCCCACCTTATCATGAAGGGATTCACATCTAGATCAAGAGAGGTCATTGTGCCCCTGTACTCTTCTCTTATCAGGCCCATGATTGAGTACAATGCCCCATTTGGGATGTATCTTACCCGACACCTGCAGCAGTTGGAAAGACCCCAAAAGTTCCTCACCAAGTGGATAAAGGGTCTCAAACATATGTCATATGCTGCCCGGCTGAAGAAACTCCAGCTCTATTCAGTCGCATACTGCCTACTCAGAGATGATCTATGCCTGACGTACAAAGCCATGTCCAAGCCGGAATTAATGGACATGCTCCACCTCAGAAAATCCAAATCCATCAGATCCACGAGAGCAAGAGATTTGAGCCTCAACACAGAAATAAATAGGATGTGCTGGAGGGACAGATTCATAACCCAGAGGCTCCCTACACTCTGGAACAGAATCCCAGTCCATGTTAGGCAGAGCCCCTCACTAACTCTCTTCAAGAGAAATCTTGACGAGTGGATGGGAGATCGTAGGTTTACCCAGGGGGTCATCTCTGTGTCGCTACTAGACAGAGGCACAGTAAACTAATCCCTAAATGGGCGTAGTATTCTCATCCCAAGGGGTGGCGAAAGCCACACACACTCTGACTAGGCTTATAAATGCCCTAGGGCAGATAGCCTAGTACGAACCTATGAACTAAGAAGTGTCAGTCCTGGAAGTGTAGACAGTCAGAGGTTCCTCAACAGAAAACAAGTGCAATAAAAGAAAAATTATACTTCACATAGCTACAAGGGCTAAGAACATTTTAAGCAGAGGAAGGCAAAAAAAAAAAAAAAAAAAGGAATACTAACAGATATTTTAAAAGAGTACAGAAATGTGCAGAAAGATAAATGACATCCAAGGTAGATGTTTCTTAAACAAACAAAGATTTTAGAAGCAAAAAAAATCAGTTAATTAAAGAAAATATCACTTAGCTGCTCGAGAGTAACTTGACAACCACATCTTGCTTTTCAAGCAGTAAACAAGATCTGAGGTACTTGGGGTTGGTGCATTGTGGATAAGGGAGAAGCACAAGAGTTCCAGATTGCCACAAGCTTTTGCAATGGCAGAGGTAGAGCTGAGGGATCGGATATGAACCCATCAGTTGAGGATAGAATGAAAATTGACATCATCAGATTAAACGTTCCAAACGGACAGCCCCACAGACTTGAGATAACCTAAAAGAAAGATTATCCATGCCAAGACGCATAGTACAATATGTGCTTTTAAGTGCTGCCTGGCTTTGTCTTATCTTTATAGTGCTCTCTCTCAGCTGGAAAATACGAATGCTTTCAGAAAACATTTTCGCCAAGCAATTTCTCTTTATCATATCGTCTTCCTAGAGACATGAGAACCAGACACAAAATTGCCAAGCATATATTTGTTTACTAAAAAAAAGCCTTACAATATTCAATATTCATTTTCATTTACTTGCTTTCTCTTAAAACTTGTTACTAGATTAAGCTATGGGCCTTAACCCAGTCATTCTCCTATGCAAGAATGAGAAAAAGCACACTTTTTCCAAGCTCCTTTGTATTTGCCTACATTTGTTAAAAATAAACAAGGAGAAAAAGAGAAGGTAAAAAGAAAAAAAAAACAAGAAAAAAACAGGAGGACCTATTTACATTAGTATCCCCATTACACTTAAAAATAACAGAGAAAACTATTTTATAGCATGCACTATTAAAATAGTACCATTAATAAAAAAAAAAATAGTTTTACTTACACTTAACTTTCTCCCTCCTCTTTCCCTCTCTGGAGTATTTTTTCTGAACATTAATGACATGAAGTATGGCATATGCTTTACAGTCCCCTAAAAATTTAACAAAGTCCAAAAAAGTCATACATTTCCATATTTTGTTATTCTGTCATGTTTCATAAATACAACTATTGCGTTTTAATCCCACATCTGTCAATTTTCAAGTTACTGTTTTTATTCCTGTTAATCTTCATCAGCCATATCCTGTGTCTGCTTCATTTCCAACGTACTCTCGATTCTTCTAATTGACTCTTGTGTTTTTTTTCTTCTTGCAAGCATTTTCTGTTGAAACATTGGAAAAGCTTTCACTGGCACACACTCTCTGTGATCATTACTACCAGAACAAGAAGCAACAGACTCTCCTCCTGTTTCACAACTCACATTTTGTCGGAGAAAATTTGTATTTCTTCCTTAGCACGTACTTCACCATAAAATGATTTTGTCTCTCCAGGGAAAATATTTTAAAGATATCTGGATACAACAATTTGAATCTCATGGCTGCCTTCTTGACATTCCCAAATAATGGTATGAAACTGCCAGCCCAGCTAGCTAAAATGTTGTAAATAATTATGTCACTGTAAATATTAATATGACCCACAGGCTTGTCTACAAATGTAAGTAAACTGTATGTTCTGCACTGAGCTTCATCAAGAGTGTAACCACAGTGTCCCCCTGCTGGAAAAGAGTAGAAGTGTGTATAAACTATATGCCTATGCAAATCTATGTTTTGATAGTAAGAAGCTGGAACATACAGAGTTAACTTGCAAACCCTCAAGAAAATAAGGTGAAACTGTTTACGACTGTTATCTCTCAGCTTCAGCAAGAAGACAGAATGTTTACAGTTAGAGTTTCTTTCTATTGTCTTAAAACAGAAATAATTACTAGGTTTAAAATGTAAAAGTGTTAATTGTTTTACGACTTCCAGTTTCATGCAAGAGTCTAAGGGATAAGTGTCAGCATCTGAGAGAGAAGTATTTTTCACAGACACGTTAAATTTTAAGTTCCTGTTGGCATGGAAACGAAAGGCAGAGATGACAAGAAGGATGTAATCTAAGATAACCCAGCAGAAATGTTTGATAGTAATTTAAGAACTATCTCGGAGAGAAAGTCTGTGCATTTTGTATCTTGTCATGGATCTGTAAATATCCATTCAGCACTTACATTTCCTGCATCTGTAAGTAAGACTTAGGTCAAAGTATTTTTCTTAGAGATAGATAGGAAAATAGTAAGATCAGTCTAGATGTTTTCTGTATTTATGTGAGACTGTCCTGCAATGTTGTAAAGTATTTCCTGTGATTCTGAACTCTGTTGTCACTGTAATGGGTTATTGAGCATTGTCTTGTTCTGTTATTTATTATTAAATATATTTAAACCTTTTAATTGTGGTTGGTTTTGTTTAGAGATATTTAAGCTTTTAGAGTGCTTGCATGTATTTGGTAATACTGTACAGGCCACTCTTGAATAGCCTTAGTCTTGAACACACTTACCATTTGGATAATAGTAACATTACACAGTAAGTTTGGGCACCCTTTGGTAAGGGTCTTTATAGTAGCTGATACTTAGTGGTTAGTGGCGGTGATAACTACCTTATAGTCTGGGCAGAAGGAGGCATAGCTAGTAAACCTGTGCCAGCTGTCCCCAAGAGTGCCTGTGTGTTTGTATCTAAATCAAATCTCAAAGTGTGTGTCAGCTAAATGGGCAGGGACATGAAGCACTGGTTGGACAGAGAGGGTGCTGGAGGTTTTGGCTTGACCACTCGGCTGAGATCTTAACCCTATAGCTGTGCTAGTGGGGAGTCTTATTGGGGATCTGGAGAAAGAGGGAGAAACCAGCCCCAAACTCACTGTGAATACTGTGTGCTCTTAAGGCAAGTTGTACTTTACTGTGTGTGCACTTGTCATCCTCCCAATGTGCATGTCCCTCACTGGTTTTAGTGGTGAGGATCCTCCTAATGTGCATGTCCCCTCAGTGGTTTTAGTGGTGAGGATAGAGGCTCCTTGATTACTGGGCCACAGCAGGGGCGTCACATATTAAATGTTTGGTAGTACTGGGATAGCCGGTTTACTATTAAAATCTCGAAAGTAAAAAAAAAAACGCTACTTATGAGCAAAGTGTTTTGCCGAAAGTACACCACCTAACGGCCCTAATGTCGAAAAACAGCTGTTAATGCCAAAAACGTCGAACCCGACATTTTCGGCACTGAACAGCAATCCCACCCTTCCCGCAACTCCCTAACTAGGAAACCTACCATCCCGTTTATGCAGGGGGGCAAGCCCCCCACACCTCCTCTAACTATATATATATATTCCAACTCCGAGATCACACTACAGTGAGGAAAGGGATGTAGTTCCCTTACCACACTGTACCACGATCCCTGTACATAATCGAACATTACATTTGCGAATGCACAGACCATTCACAAATATTTCATTTGATTACGTGGCCGGCACACATATGAACTATTCGAACATCTGTAGTTTGAATAGTTCATAGGCGTGCAATGCTATGCCGACTTTATAATAGTAAACCGGGATAGCCACATCACATATAAATTGGTTGATAGTGGTGAGAGAGCCACCTCACATATTAATTGGCTTGTAGTGGTGTGGATATTGAATTCCTGTAGCTTGTATACAGTGATTGTTGAAGGTGTTTTTGTACTCTAAATCAGCCGCAGTGAACATTCAGAGTTCATATCACAATTGTTTCATTTCTTTTATTAGCTTAGTCAGGGAAAGCAGGCTAGCATGTCAGCAGAGGAGTATGGCAAGCTGACAAGGAGCCAATTGGCTGATGTACCAGGCTAAAGGACTGGTGCATGGAAACCTGACTAAAGCAGACATGACTGCAGCTTTAATCACAGCTGCATCAGGGAAGATCAACCAGGAGGACTATCAGACTGGCTGTGGAGATGTATAACTCTCACAGAATGGACAGCTCAACCTTTCTACAGAGGACTTAAAAATCTGTCTGGAGTTAGAGACTTGAGTTAGAGGCCAAGATTTTGAAAATAGAGGCAACAGAGAGACTTAGGTGTCTAGAAAATGAGAAACTGCTATGCCTGGAAGCTGAGAAGGAGAGGCAGAGGCAACATGAAAAGAAGATGACTCTTCACCAGAGTCATGGAGGTAATGCAGAAGGGAATAACCGAAACCCAGAAACAACAAAGGTCAGTAAATTTCTTCCACAATTTACAGAGGGGGATCATTTTGATGGTTTCATATGTTTGAGAGGTATGAGGTTATTCTCATCCTAAGGGGTGGTGAAAGCCACACACACTCTGGCTAGGCTTATAAATGCCCTACGGCAGATAGCCTAGTACGAACCTATGAACCTATGTAAACAGTATAATGCTGACCAAGGGCTCTGGGTACGGTTCCTGACCCCCTTACTCCATGGTAAAGCTGTAACTGCTCTGTCCAAACTGTCTGATAATGACTGTAAATTATAATGTTGTAAATTGTTTGCTAGAATTTTTTAAGCTAACATCTGAAGTTAATAGGAAAAAGTTTCATGAGGACAGACGCAAGACAGATGGAAGTGTGTGTGAACATGTTGCTGAACTAAGCACTAATTTTCATAGGTGGGTGAGTGGGTGTCAGGTCACCACTTTTGAAAGGCTGGCAGACCTTTTGGTGAGAGAACAAGTCCTTAGCACTTTGCCTGAGGACATGAGAATCTGGTTAGCTGACAGACAATGCCTTATTGTAGATAAACTGAGGAAGACAAGAGACCTATACCTAGCAAGCAGGGCATCATTGCACAGGAAAGGGACACCCAGTGCTCCTCATGGGTCTAAGGGAACCCATGGTGGGCAGCCCAGACTGCCCCACCAGAGTCTGCCAGTAGCAGGGGAAGCCACTAGTCCAGGTACACGTCCAGGACCTAGGGTTAAATGTTTTAAATGCAACCAGTGGGGCCATGTAGCATATAGATGTAAACTGAGGCAAGGCAAGGAACAAAAGGTGGGACAAACAGTAAGTGGGAATGACAAAATGCCAACAGTAGGTTGTCTCGAGACAACAAGGGTACCAAACTACCACAAGAGGTTATATCCTTAGTGAATAGCAGAGAGACCATTGCTAAGAGAGAGACAGCCTCTCACATAACCATTGAGAAGCTTGCAATGGTTACAGAGGAGCACTACTTGCCTGGGCAGTCTACTCCAGTCAGAACTTTAGGAGGGACCCCATTTCAAACACCTTTGGCGAGGGTTCACCTTGACTGGGAGGGTGGAAAAGGAAGCCAGCAAGTAGGTGTGTTTGAAGATATCCCTGTATATGTCCTAATAGGGAATGATTTTGATAATGCAGTACCATGTATTCATGCAGTTACATGCAGTCAAGCTTGGAGACAAGCATGTGGGTCTGGTAGCCTGGGGAAGACTCAGACAGACCACACACTTGCAGCCAGGACTGGTGAAGTGGTTATTTCAGGGAGGGAGCTACCCTGTAGCAGTGAGACTGAAGGTGAGCCACAGCTGCTCGAGGGTACTGATGTTCCCTTGGGCAGAGTGACTGCAAGGGCAGAGGTGAGTAGTAGTACCCAGACTGACAGTGAAGCACCACTGTCAGAGGATGCCAGACTTCCTGTGGGAGGAGAGCTGGGAAGGGTTACAAAGAGAGAGTTGAGACAGGCACAGCTCTCAGACCCTACAAGTCCTGAGGGAGGTAGCTAATGAGGCACCTGATTCTCAGGGGAAGGGGGAATCTGTATACTGGTATAAAGGATTACTGTATAGACAATGGACCCCTGAGGGAGGGCCAGAGTGTGAGAGAATACAGCAGTCAGTTGTGCCCAGAACCTACTGTCTGGCACTTCTAGCCATACCCCATGATATTCCCTTTGCAGGTCATATTGGCATAAAATGTACACAGAAACGTATTATGCAGAACTTCTATTGGCCTGGGATTTCCAGATATGTAACAGGGTACTGCAGGACCTGTGAGTAGTGCCAAAAGGTAGGCAAGGCAGGAGACAAGGTGAGAGCTCCTTTGATGCCTTTGTCTGTGACTGAGGAGCCATTTCAGAAGGTAGCTATGGATTTTGCGGGGCCTCTGAGTACCCCAAGTTCCACAGGGTAAAAGTATATTCTAGTGGTAGCAGATTATGCTACAAGATACCCTGAGGCACTGGCTTTGTCCTCCACGGAGGCAGAAAAGCTGGCAAATGCACTGTTAGAGCTTTGCAGCACATTATGTTTCCCAAAAGAAATACTGACGGACAGAGGTGCCAATTTCATGCCAGATCTGCTGGCTTGTCTGTGGAAGTACTGTGGGGTGAAGCACCTAAAGACCACCCCATACTATCCCCACACTAACAGGCCTTGTTGAGAGGTTAAACTCTACACTCAAGTCCATACTACAGGCATTTGCAGATCAGTTTAAGAGGGACTGGGACAAATATTTGCCCCATCCGTCGTTTGCTTAGTGAGAGGTTCCCCAGGAATCCAGAGGTTTTTCACCCTTTGAGTTGCTGTATGGACATAGGGTGAGGGGACATCTAGATTTACTTCGAGATGAGTGGGAGGGTGAATGTGAATCAAACAAGGAGTATGTTGTGGCATATGTCCTAAACCTCAGGACAAGGCTCAGGGAACTCATGGGCTTGGCCTTGGAGACCCTGGCAGAAGCCCAATAGCAGAAAAAGGTATGGTATGACAGGAATGCTCAAGCTAGAGAGTATGCTGTAGGGCAGCAGGTAATGGTTCTCATTCCTGTCAGACACAAGCTGCAGGCAGATTTGGAGGGACCGTACAAGGTGGTAAGGAAGGTCAGTGATATTAACTACATGGTATAACTGCTAGCCAGTGGGCAGGGGCACAAATTGTACCATGTTAACATGATGACCTTACCATGATAGGGAGGCCCTTGTGCTGAGTATTTGCAGTGGACTGGAGGAGGAGATTGAGGGAGATCTGGTGACTGATCTCCTCAGTGAGGCTCGTACTGACTTCTCAGTGGAAGGGGTAACAATGTCCCAGCAGCTATCTCTTACCCAGATTTGAGAAATCTGAGCAGTGTTACAGGAGTTTGGGGACATGTTCACTGGGAAACCAGGGTGCACCCAGCTGGTGCAACACCATGTGGATACAGGACCCCAAAGGCCTATTAAGCAGGCCCCTTATAGGGTGCCTGAGAGAGTCAAACAGACTCTGAGGGAGGAGATACAGGAAATGTTGGAATTAGGGGTAATTCAGGAGTCCAGCAGTCCCTGGGTCTCCTCAGTGGTGCTGGTACTAAAGGAGGATGGCAGCACCAGGTTCTGTGTGGACTACAGGAAATTAAATAGTCACACAGAGTCAGATGTTTACCCCATGCCTAGGACAGATGAAGCCCTAGAGAGCAGCTGGGTGGGGTTAAGTATCTTACCACCATTGATCTTACCAAGGATTACTGGTAGGTGCCCTTGACTCCCAGTGCTAGAGAGGTCAGCTTTTCAGACTCCTTTTGGCTTGGATGAGTTCACAAAGATGCCCTTTGGGATGAAACATGCCCCAGCGACCTTCCAGAGGTTAGTAGATCATATCTTAGCAGGAGAATTTACCCTTGCTTACCTAGACGATATTGCCAACTACAGCCATTCTTGGCAAGAGCACCTTCAGCATGTCAGGGAGGTGCTGCGCAAACTACAGAGGGCAGGGTTGACCATTAAGCCCAGGAAATGTCAGGTGGGTATGGCAGAGGTCTCCTACCTGGGACATGTCAGGTGGGTATGGCAGAGGTCTCCTACCTGGGACACAGAGTGGGGAGTGGTAAGATCAGACCAGAACCGACTGAAGTGGAAGCCATTCAGGCATGGCCTCCACCTGTTACCAAAAAGCAGGTGAGGCCATTTTTAGGGACAGCAAGGTACTACACAAACATTTGTCCCCATTTATAGTACCATAGCTGCTCCCCTCAGAGACCTGACAAGGAAAAACAGGCCAGATAACATAGTGTGGACTCCAGCATGTGAGCAGGCATTCCAGAAGTTTAAAGGAGCTTTGGGAGGACCCCTGTGTTAACCAGGCCAGACTACAGCAAATAATTTGTTGTGCAGTGGATACTTCGAACCATGGGGTGGCAGGGGCTGTACGTAGCCAGATTTCTTCAGACAGAGAAGAGCACCCAGTGGTTTATCTCAGTTGTAGACTCCAACCCAGGGAGGAATGTTATGCAGCTGTAGAAAAGGAATGTCTAGCCACAGTGTGGGCAGAAACTTCAGCCTTATCTGTATGGAAGGAAATTCACTGTAGTTACAGACCACAACTCCTTAACATGGTTACATCGAGCCAGCCAGCAAAATGCCAAGTTACTAAGGTGGAGCCTAGGATTGCAAGCATATAGGACATGACAGTGCAGTGCAGCATCACAGTGGGGTTTAGCAATGACAACACAAATGGGTTCTCAAGACACGGAATGGGGTAAGGTAGCAACCCTCTCAAGCAACGTTTCTCAAGGGTGACTTGAAAAACTAGCTTGAGTTCTCATGGGGGGAGGGGGGAGAAATGTGAAGCTGCCAGCCCAGCTAGCTAGAAGTTTGTAAATAACTCTATGCCATTGCAAATATTAATACGATACATAGGCTTGTCTACAAATGTAAGTAAACTGTACGTTCTGTACTGAGCTTCATGAGTGTGACCACAGTGTGCCCTACTGGAAAAGAGTAGAAGTATGTATAAACTATATACCTATGCAAATGTATGTTTTGATAGTAAGAAGCTGGAACATACAGAGTTAAATTGCAAACCCTCAAGAAAATAAGCTGAAACTGATTATGATTGTGTTATCTCTCAGTTTCAGCAAGAAGACAGAATGTCTACGGCTAGAGTTTCTATTGTCTTAAGACAGAAATAATTACTAGGTTTAAAACGTAAATGTGTTAATTGATTTACAACTTCGTTTAACACAAGCTTCTAAGAAAGAAGTGTCAGCATCTGAGAGAGAAGTATTTTTCACAGACATGTTAAATTTTAAGTCCCTGTTGGTCTGGAAACGAAAGGCAGAGGTGACAAGAATGATGTAATCTGAGATGACCCATCAGAAATGTTTGATAGTAATTTAAGAACCATCTCAGAGAGAAAGTCTGTGCCATTATGTATCTAGTCTTGGACCTGAAAACATCCATTCAGCAGTTGCAATTGCCTGTATTTGTAAGACTTAGATCATATTATTTCTCTTAGAGATAGATTGGAAAATAGTAAGATCAGTCTTGATGCTTTCTGCATTTATGTGAGACTGTCCTGCAATGTTGCTTTAAAGTATTTCCTGTAATTTTGAACTCTGTCTCTGTATTGGGTTATTGAGTATTGT
Source organism: Protopterus annectens (assembly GCF_019279795.1). Classification (NCBI taxonomy): domain Eukaryota; kingdom Metazoa; phylum Chordata; order Ceratodontiformes; family Protopteridae; genus Protopterus; species Protopterus annectens. The sequence goes on along the minus strand of NC_056739.1, from coordinate 127,509,482 downwards.
CTTGTTCTATTATTTATTACACATATTTAAACCTTTTAATTGTGGCTGGGTTTAGAGATATTTAAGCACTTAAGAGTACTTGCATGTATTTAGTAACACTGTACAGGCCATTCTTGAATTGCCTTAGTCTTGGACACACTTGCCATTTGGATAATGGCAACATTACACAGTAACTTTGGGCACCCTTTGGCAAGGGCCTTTACTGTAGCTAAGTAGTGGTTGATGGCAGAGATAACTACCTTATAGTCTGGGCAGAAGGGGCCATAGGTAGTAAACCTGTGCCAGCCTTCCCCAGAAGTGTCTGTATGTTGTGTGTGTTAGCTAATTGGGCAGGGAAACAAAGTACTGGTTTGACAGAGAGGGTGCTGGAGGTTTCGGCTTGACCACTTACCTGAGATCTTAACCCTATAGCTGTGCAAGTGGGGAGTCTTATTGCAGATCGGGAAAAAACACACCCAGATTGAATGTGATCTCTGTGTGCTCTTAAGGGAAATTGTACTTCACTGTGTGTGTACTTGTCATCCTCCCAATGTGCACATTTCTCACTAGTGTTAGTGGGGAGGATTGAGGCTCCTTGATTACTGGGCCAGTGCAGGAGTATCACAAATGGAATAAATTAATTGCTCTTCTGCCTGGTGTACAATAAGTAGTTATTCTCCACAAACACACTGCTCTCTCTCACTTTTAGTACTTTGTCCTTCTGCCAAAGATTTGTCAGAATCAACTCCTTCTGCTGGTAAGATTGCATCTTTACTATTATTGGTCTAGGTTGCTTTCTCAGAAAGGTTTGGCGCATACACACGATGTGCTCACTCAATGAATAATTCCTGTTGTGAAATACCAGTCCAACTTGCTTATTTGTGCTTAATTAATACAGTCTGCTCCTTCCAGCCTCCCTGGTACAGTAGAAAAATCTAAGCTTTTTCCCTGCGTACTCTGTACTCCAATATAATTATTTTCTGAAAACTTTTTTCATGTGCATTCTCATATTCAGCCAGCCTTTTCTTCATTTCAACCTCTGAGTTTTCCAGTTTTATCACCTTATCTGAACATTTGTTTAAAACTGCTTCCATTTTTCCAGCATTTTATTGTTTGAGCTGATATACCCCCATCAAAGTTTTGTTTATTTTAATCAGGTCTGTGTGCAATTGCCTTATACTTTCCTTTAGGTTACTGGAAATCATATCTGGAGCTTATACTGTTTTTTTGCTGAACAGCTGTAGGACTTTTCCATGTCAGTGTTTCTTCGTCACCTTTTGTAGTCGATTTTCCTTCAGGTCTTCTGTATTTCTTTTTTCCTGGCATCCAGGCAGTGCACTTACTAGCCAGTTACTGAAATTTACCCAGACATTTACGTCCGCTGGCTTTCTCTGTTAAAGTTTCTGTTTTCACATTGGGAGAGCTATAATTAAGCTGTTACTCAATGCGCAGCCATCTTGCAAGCTCCCTTACCAACAGAAGCATTAAAAAAGGGCTTGGAACAGAACAGGTACAGCAGGGGTAAGGGTGATGGAAGGGACAGCACAATGTGAAATGCACTTAAACAGAAGACTAGATAGGCTTATTGTATCCTTCAGCCATCAAGAAATTTAATGCAAAACAATGCAACTTGAGAAAAACATTGCATCCTTTAACTGACTCAAAACCGCCTTGACTGTTACCTAAGCAAGAAACATGGCATACCTGTTTGTGTAATGACTTCTACTGAGACGGGTTTCTTGGTTTCAGCAGTAAGCAGAAGCTCATAAGGATTCTCATCATCCATGCTCTCATGACTCTGCATAGCACTCTTTACCTAATTGGCAAAGAAATGCACACTTTGTTACCAAAAACATCAATGAAAAATCAGTTTTAAAAGTTTAGCACAACATGATCAAAGCCTATTAGATTCTGGCTTCTGTAACAAGCAGTTAACTTTTTTTCTATGCAAATATATACAGATTAGTACCTTACTGATCTCTTAATTGAATACAAATGGAAAATATACTACCTAAAATTAAATTGATCACCATCAGAAGTACATAAAAAGTACTCTCTCACATCAATTGCCCTTTGTACAAAGCTAAGACAGGACTAGAACAGAAAAGGAATAGAAATGAAAAGTGCCAGGTTTAAATATTTTAACAGCAGACATTTAAAGTAGTGAAAGACTGAGGCACAGAAAGCAGCAAGGAAAGTGCAGCGTCTCCTCAACTACCGAAGTACTGAGCGAGTGAGGTGCACACTGAGGTACAAGTAGGTTGCAGCAGGTACATGGAAAGCAAGGCAGACCAAACAGCTAACGAAATGAGAAACAAAGGCAAGACAAAACCTTTCACAGGCGGGACCTCTGCTCCATTAGAGTCACCTGTCCAAGATGACGAAGTAAAACATCATCTCTTGAATTATGCAAACAGAGGAGCTAACCAGCATCACTACATTAACAGATGTGCAAGAAAACTAAGAGATCACATAAGGAGTAGGCAAAAATCCACAGTGTGAAAGGAAATGTGGAATAAACTGGCAAAAGATGAAACTGCTAACAATTTCAACTGGGAAGCTTACAGTATAGTTAACTGTCTTTTCATACTTAAAATATTTCTGTTGCTGAATTAGTATGATTCAGTATTTTCAAATTTACTTGTTTAAAAAAATAGTAGCAACAAATGGTGCATAAATCCCTTTCAATGTGGAACAGCATGAAACCTAAAAATCTTTAAGACTCAAAATGAGGAGCTTTCCTCATCTTCCTCATAAGGAAGTACAGTTCAGAGGCATGGCTTGCTGGCAAAAGATCAAGCAATGGTATCCATGGACTGTTTCCTCACATACTTGGTTATATTTCACTACATATCAAACAGGCTTTTAAATTCCAACAAGGCATCAGGAAGTACTATGAGGAGGCACTGTTGGGGGGGGGGTCACACAAGGCAAGAGGTACCTGGAGTTGGCACTAAGGGAAAGACACCAGTACAGGGCCATGAAGTAAAAGTACTCAAGTCCTGTGTGCTAGCTTAGTATACCTGGTCAGGTCACACCACACATAAACAAGTACAACATGACTAATCCAGTGAGGCCAAATGAAGTAGGTGCATGTCTAGTGTCTCTGTTGGAGTGGACAGCAGAAAACTCCCTGAGCCTAAATATAAGCTTAAAGCAATATTCCAGGACTCACGCGGCCTGCTCCACATACAACTGTTGGCTGCTTTTGCAAAGTGGCAGATGGATGGCATATGACCCCAGGATCTTTTTCCTAAGTGCAGATGCCACCTCTCTACTCTGTTGCAGGCATATGCAAATAGCAGGTGGGAACTTCATCCCTCACTTAGAAAAGCACAAAACCACCAAGGGCTCAGAAAGTGCTGCCAAAGTGGAAGACTTGGAAACTGAAAGGCACTGGTCATGACTTTGCCTCCTGATTCCTAAAATCTGAACTTTGCATCTCTAGGGATAATGTGAGGTGAATTTCTGTCAGAGTACGGCTGTTCACTACAGAGATCCAGTGACTGACAGAAATTGAAAGCTTTTCTCAACACCATCTTTGAATGGCTGTGTTGAAATATTAACCCTTGTGGCAAGACTCAATATAGACTCTGTCCAGACTCAGTATAGACTCTGTTCAAGCCAAGCATAGCCGACTCCTCTGAGAGTTCTAGCACATGATCTAACAATCTGGGCAGCTGTACAAGCTTGAACAATGCCTGCTGTAAAACAAACCAAACTGCACTAAAGTTGAGAGAAAAGTGAAACTGGACCAGATGCGCTACCCTAGTCAGTGCATTGAAGTCACAGCATGCATTACTAGCAAGAACCCCAAGCAGGTTCAGGAGCTTGAGATAAGTAAAACTGTTGCAATATGGCTATTAGAAGACTCCAACATTACCTGCTGAACAGGGGCCTCCAGGTATGATTGCTTAATATTTAAAAATAACCTTTATCAAAGAAACTATAGGACAATAAAATGCTTCTTTTCAGCCTTCAGGACTATCCCATTCCCTATTCTCAACACTTGGATCAAAAAAAGAGGTTAAATCTAACGGCATGTCATTTTAAGGTTGACTGCAACAAAAATCAAGGAATTACTGATGAAGGAAAGAATCCCTCTCCTCATAATGTTACTTCTGTCTCTTGACTGCTGAGCATTAAACTTTCCCTTGTTATATGAAGCCCATTTCTTTCCCTGTGTAATTAACAGGGATGCAAGAGCAGTCATCCAAGCAGCCACAGATAAAGTGTGTATCCTTGATGGCTTCATGGAAGTGGTAGCATTTCTAGTAAGGCAGGTCATGGTGGCTAGCATGTGAATCTCTGTCACTGAGGCATTACACACCTTCCTGGTGGTTCTACAGTCTTCAATTCATATGCCAACACGGACCACAAGATTTGGTTTTGTCAAGCCCGTGTCTGTGGTCCAGATCACTTTTTTATGATACCATGCAAGCCTCTGTTTGTATGATGAAGATAAGCCAACTAGAAGCCACTTCTCCCTCAGACCAGAGTAGCAGAGAGCCGACAATATCCACTCATTCCTGCCTGCCACTGCTTAGTTCTTCCTGTACCTTAGACAGGATTCAAATTTGAGTTATTTGCTTTGTGGTCAAGAATTCATCCCGATACTTTATAGAACCAATTCACAGAACTTTGGCATATCCTGAAACTTGTTTGGTAAACTGGACCAAAGGCCTCATACCTTCACAGTAAAAAATTTGCATCAAACAAATCTAAGAATACTTTCATTAATATATACAGTAAATCAGAAACAGAAGGCCAACAGATTTCAGACAGCACTGAACAAAATGTCCATCAATAAATCAAACAATCTTAAAAATTACACAAAAGGTGCTAGTCGTGGTTCAAAAAAAACTCAGAAAAGAGCAAAAAAATAACAGTCTTTAGCAAGTCCGTTAATCCTTTTAAGACAGACAATGATTTTCAACCAGTAAGTACAAAGATGTTTCAGTTTACAATGACTTTGACGCCTGTAAAAATTACATTTTTACATTGGAAAGACTGTCTCTGAAATCTGTCACTTTACAACTTGAAATTGCTTACTTAGAAGACAACATTAGACTCGGTTGTGTGCCACAAGGCTTGAGACTTTACATGTTTCCGAACTGTATGGAACAAGGAGATCTGTTGTTTTTAAAGCTTGTAGAGCTTTTTACCGGGATTGGCCTGACCTTAATGAATTTACTTATTTCGCATTATAAAAGTGAACGATCTACATTACGAAAAGCAACGGAAGATTTGGAAGCCAAAATTAAATCTTTTAGTTTTTCTGATTTATTAACACTGTTCAGCAGCATTTCAGCAAAAGTGGATAGGCATAAGGCTTCCATCATTAGTAAGAAGCAAGATAAACTAACAAGAGACCTTGCAGCTTACAAGAATAACGGTGCTTATTCAGTGCAAACCCATTTTGTGAAAATTAATAAATTACACAACAGGACATATAATGGTAAACAAAATCAGTTTCAAAATCAAACTCATATTCAAACTACTCCTGCTGTTAATCCTACATCTTCAGAGTCTCCCAATAGTGCTCCTGTCCCATTTAATGTAATGGCATATAATAGTGAGTTTAGTGTATCAACTGTTGCTCCATCTACATCTAATAATGGTGGGCCTTTTTAGTGGATAAAGTGGGGAATCAGAGAACCCCCAAATGGTCAAAAACTGTTCGCAAAAAGGGAAAGGTTGAGGGAAGAGAAAAAGAACAATTAAATAATTTTTGCATTGACATTGTGAATTTAACTGGTGACAATTTTTTCTAATGACTTTGTGACTGTGCTTCGGCTTGGTTTTATGTTTATTCCTTCAAATAATGTCAATGGTGGAAATTGAAAAAGGGTAATTGTGAGGTGAATTTCAGGGATGAGTTATGACAGGCACGGGTGGCAGTGAAGAGTTACCAAATAGCTGGGTAACTAAAGCAGAGCTAGTAAGGGAGACGACTAGAAAGGTGCTTGGTATCCTCTACTGAAAATGGACAAATATCCAGTTGGACTAGACCGGTCAACAAATGTAAAATAAAACAATCTGGACAGAGGAAGGACGACAAGGAGACATGGTGGTGGAACGAGGAAGTACAGGAGAGTATACAGAGGTTGGCAAAGTAGAAGTGGGACTGTCAGAGAGATGAAGAAAGTAGACAGGAGTATAAGGAGATGAGGTGCATGGCAAAGAGAGAGGTGGCGAAGGCTAAGGATAAGGCATATGAAGAGTTGTATGAAAGGTTGGACACTAAGGAGGGAGAAAAGGACCTGTACCGATTGGCTAGACAGAGGGACTGAGCTAGGAAAGATGTGCAGCAGGTAAAGGTGATAAAGGATAATGAGGGAAACGTACTCACAAGCGAGGAGAGTGTGATGAGGAGATGGAAAGAGTACTTTGAAGGCTTGATGAATGAAAAGAATGAGAGGGAGAGAAGGTTGGATGATGTAGGGATAGTGAATCATGAAGTACAATGGATTAGCAAGGAGGAAGTAAGGATAGCTATGAAGAATGGAAAGGCTGTTGGCCCAGATGACATACCAGTGGAAGCATGGAGATGTTTAGGTGAAATGGCAGTGGGGTTTTTAACCAGATTGTTTAATGAAATCTTGCAAAGTGACAGGATGCCTGAGGAATGGCGAAAAAGTGTTTGGTACTGATTTTTAAGAATAAGGGTGATGTGCAGAGCTGCAGTAACTACAGAGGGATTAAATTGATCAGTCACAGCATGAAGTTATGGGAAAGAGTAGTGGAAGCTAGTTTAAGAAGGGACGTGATGATTAGTGATCAGCAGTATGGTTTCATGCCGGGAAAGAGCACTACAGATGCAATCTTTGCTCTAAGAGTGTTGATGGAGAAGTGCAGAGAATGTCAGGAGGAGCTGCATTGTGTTTTTGTAGATTTAGAGAAAGCATATGACAGGGTGCCTACAGAGGAGTTGTGGTATTGTATGAGGAAGTCAGGAGTGTCAGAGAAGTATGTAAGAGTGGTACAGGATACGTATGAGGGTAGTGTGACAGCGGTGAGGTCTGCGGTGGGAGTGAAGGATGCGTTTAAGGTGGAGGTGGGGTTACATCAAGGATCAGCTCTGAGCCCTTTCTTATTTGCAATGGTGATGGACAGGTTGACAGACTAGATCAGACAGGAGTCCCCATGGACTATGATGTTTGCAGATGACATTGTGATCTGTAGTGAGAGTAGGGAACAGGTGGAGGAGACCCTGGACAGATGGAAATATGCTCTGGAGAGAAGAGGAATGAAGGTCAGCAGGACTAAGACAGAATATACGTGTGTGAATGAGAGGGAGGATAGAAGAATGGTGAGGATGCAAGGAGTAGAGGTGGCGAAGGTGGATGAGTTTAAATACTTGGGGTCAATAGTTCAGAGTAACGGTGAGTGTGGAAGAGAGGTGAAGAAGAGAGTACAGGCAGGATGGAGTGGGTGGAGAAGAGTGTCAGGGGTGATTTGACAGACAAGCACCTGTAAGAGTGAAAGGGAAGGTCTACAAGAGGGTAGTGAGACCAGCTATGTTATATGGGCTGGAGACAGTGGCATTGACAAAAAGGCAGGAGTTTGAGCTGGATGTGGCAGAGTTAAAGATGTTAAGAGTTGCACTGGGTGTGACGAGGGTGGACAGGATTAGGAATAAGTATATTAGAGGGTCAGCCCAGGTTGGAAGGTTTGGAGACAAAGCCAGAGAGGCAATATTACATTGGTTTGGATATGTGCTGAGGAGGGATGCTGAGTACATTGGGAAAAAGATGCTAAGGATGAAGCTACCAGGTAACAGGAAAAGAGGAAAGCCTAAGATAAGGTTTATGGATGTGGTGAGAGAGGACATGCAGGTGGTTGTGTGTGGTGTGACAGAGCAAGATGCAGAGGACAGGAAGAAATGGAAACAGGTGATCCACTGTGGTGAACCCTAACGGGAACAGCCGAAAGATGATGATGATGATATATGTATGTGTGTGTGTGTGTGTGTGTGTGTGTATATATATATATATATATATATATATATATATATATATATATATATATATATATATATATATATATATATAAATGTGTGTGTATGTATGTGTGTGTAAGTAGAATGGATATAGATATTCTGCCCCTCTCCTTGTACACAAGGATAACCAGCTTTTAAAGACATGTTAAAATATCTAATTAAATCTGTTTAGAACTAGCAGCTGAGCCCACTAGTAAATCAAAACAACACTGTATAATCTAACATGGAAAAATTGTGAAGTAAATAACGTGCAATGACACAAAGCAATTTCAGCATGACTCCATACAGCAGTTGTTACATAACTTATTTCCATTTAACTGCTAATGAGATCTGTTTGTCAAATTAAATCTCAATATTGGCCTATTAATGCTCTTTATTATTACTTCTATTGTTATTACAAATACACATTTTCTCAGTGTTATTACATTTTCATGCAGTACTATACTTCATCACCTCATCCACCTCTTCTGCATCATACCTTTTTGGTAACCACCTGTTTTCAAAGGCCAGCTACTGAACCAAGCCAATTCCCTACATATGATGCAGACAAAGTTTATTGTCTCCTCCATTCTTTACCTGACAGATACAGAGTACAACTTGGCCAAATCATTAACACATTATCAAACTTGTCACTGAAATCGCAAAACCTATTGGGATCAGGTGCAGGATTACACAAGACTGCAAAAGTACAGTTTTGTACCTACCATAAATGTAGATGTTCGAGGATCCACATTGCTGCAGTCCTTACTATTGGGTAGTCCGCTGTCCAGTCGGCCCGAATACCAGAGTATATGGCTGACGTCGGTCAGGGCGCATTAGACTGACGTCAGCACGTCAGGGTACTAATGCGCATGACCGACGTCATATCCTCAGTCTTTTCTTGCCCCAGATGTCAGAAGACCCGAAAAAGACAAGGCCCAAAATACCTGCACCAAAAATATGTACAATATATACAAAAATATATACAAAAATATCAGCATATAACCTCACCTACACAACCACCCCTAAACACAGAGGGGAAGGAGGGAGGGTAAATTGGACTGCAGCAATGTGGATCCTCGAACATCTACATTTATGGTAGGTACAAAACTGTACTATGTTCTTCGTTCCACATTGCTGCAGTCCTTACTATTGGGTAGAATCCCAAAGCAGAGGTAAGGGAGGCTGGTGAATCATAAAGAGGTAGGAGCTGACAACATGCCTTGCAAAACAGCTGTGGCAAAACCAGCCCTAGACTTAGAGTAGATAGGAAGGTGATAATGCTTAGAGAAAGTATGCACTGAACTCCAAGTAGCTGCCTCCAAAATATCCTTAGTTGCCACCCCCCTTAGAAATGCTGTTGAAGTGGCAGTAGCCCTAGTGGAATGAGGCCTAATCCCAGCTGGAATCTCCTTGCCATGATGGGAATAACAAAATGCAATGCAAAACCCAATCCACCTAGAAATAGTTTGTTTTGACACAGGCTTGCCCTGCGAACTCAAAGCAAAAGAAACAAACAACTGCTGAGACTGCCTAAAATCCTTAGTCCTGCTTAAATAATAACGCAATTGCCTGTGTACATCTAAAGTGTGCAAAATCTTTTCCCCTTTATTTTGGGGTCTGCATAAAAAGTAGGCAAATGAATAGTTTGGTTTAAAGCCACACTAGAAACCACCTTAGGCATAAAGGAAGGATTAGTACGTAATAATACCCTATCCTTATGGAAAATCAAAAAGGGCTCTACTGCCATAAGGGCCTGCAACTCAGACACCCTTCTTGCAGAAGTAATAGCCAACAGAAAAGCAGTCTTCCATGACAAGTATTTCAATTCAGCAGTAGCCGCAGGCTCAAAAGGTTGTAGAGTAAGTTTTTCCAACACAAAATTGAGATCCCAAGCAGGAGTAGGAGCTCTACGTGGGGGTCTTATATTCTTTGCCCCTCTAAGAAACTGCTTGAACAAAGGATGCGAAAACAATGGTGGGTCACAATCATAGTGAGCTGAAATTGCTGCAGCATGAATCTTAATGGAAGAGAAGGACAAACCTTTGTCCAATAACTCAGTAAGATATTGAAGAGCCACACTCAAATTAGGCTCAGAAATCTCCAAATTCTTTGCTGTACTCCAAAATAAAAATCTCTTCCATTTTTCTCGTACACTTTCCTTGTACTAGGTCTTCTAGCTTCCATAATCACATTTAAAACTTGTTGAGGAAGTTGAGACCTGCTGTGTTTCAACACAGAATATGCCAGGCTGTTAGATGAAGAGAGTGAAGCTTGACATTGAGCAGATGACCGTCCTTCTGAGATAACAGATGTGGAATCAAAGGTAAAGGCCATGGAGGCTTCCTTACCAGACTCCTTAGTAGTGGGTACCAGTGTTGCCGAGGCCAATCTGGAGCTATCAAAATCATCCTTGGCTTGTCTTGTCTGACTTTTAATAGCACCTTTGGAAGAAGAGGCAGAGGTGGAAAGGCATACACATGAAGATTTTTCCAACTGAAAGACAGAGCATCCACTTTCCAAGCTGTATGATGAAACCCCTTTGTGCAAAACTTTGGCAGCTGGTGGTTTAGTGGAGAAGCGAACAGATCTATGTCTGGAGTTCCCCATGACACTGTCAATTTCTGAAATACATGAAGATCCAGTTTCCACTCGTGGGGATCCATGATTTGTCTGCTTAACACATCTGCTAAGGAGTTCTGTGCGTACGGCAGAAACCTTGCCTGAAGAGTTAGTTGCAAGCTTAGCGCAGTCTCCCATAAAATCATTGCTTGCCTGCATAGAGGATAAGAATGTGTTCCCCCTTGCTTGTTGATGTACCACATGACAGTTGTGTTGTCTGTTAGAATCAACACCTGCCCTGGAAGAAGTAACTCCTTGAAAGCCATTAATGCAAACTGGACTGCTAACATCTCCTTCATGTTGATATGTAGATGCTGTAGTCTGGCAGGCCACTTGTCTTGTATCCACTTTCCATTTAGATGAGCTCCCAAGCAATGTCCGAGGCATCTGTCGTTAAAATCTGACTCGCCTCTGGCCGGGTCACAGAGAGTCCCTTGTTTAGGTGACATTCCTGAGCCCACCACAAAATTCTTTTTGAAGGCAAGGTATTATTTGAATGACAGTCTCCAAATCCTGGCAGTGCTGTGTCCATACATTTTTGAGATACCATTGTAGCTTCCTCATATGCAGTTTGGCATTGGGAAGCACCAGAATACAAGATGCCATGAACCCTAATGCTTGAAGGACTGTCCTTGCAGTCAGCACGGACTGATGAGATAGTTGATGGAAGTAAAGTGATGGACTCTTTTGTTTGTCCGGGGTTAAAAAGGCCATCTGGGCTGCTGTATTCAGTCTCACACCCAGAAAGCACATGTCTTGAGAGGGTACTAGACTGGACTTTATTTCGTTCACAGAATACCCTAGGCATCTTAGCACTGCTATAACATATTCCAGATGCTGTAGAAGGTCTTCTTTTCTTGAGCCAGAATCAGGCAGTCGTCCAAGTAAGGATAGATTTGAATTCCTTTTAGCCTGAAGTAAGCTATCACTGGAGCCAGAACCTTTGTGAATACTCTGGGCAGTAGATAAGCCAAAGGGCAATGCAGAGAACTGATAATGAGAATTTCCAGCTCGAAAACGCAGATACTTCCTGCAACTTAGTCTTATAGGCACATGAAGGTAAGCTTCCTTGAGATCTAAAGTTACCATCCAGTGATCTTTGCCCAGCAGAGGTAAAAGCTGTTGTAACGTCAACATTTTGAACTTGGGAATGTCCAGATAAGTGTTGAGGATAGATAAATCCAAAATTGGTCTCCACGTGTTCCCCTTCTTTGGTACTAGGAACAGGCGAGAATAAAATCCTAGGCCCCTTTCTGATACAGGGACTGGCTGAATGGCCCCTATTTGGAGTAACAGAGAAATTTGCTTGTGAGCCTCTTTCCTTTGTGGAGGAGGAACATCTGGCATGCCTTTGAAAGGGGGCAATGTATGGAAATAAAACCTGTAACCGTGGTGAATGATATCCAACACCCATCTGTCTTGAGTAATTAAATCCCAATTTCCTTTGAAAAGAGACAGTCTTCCTCCCAAGGGAGCTGCCAGACGAGAATCTACTGGCAGCTGAAAAGGCAGGTCATTGGGTCTGTTTACGAAAGGACTGACCCCTGCCCTCACCAGAAGTCTGAGCAGGTGAACTCCCTGTTCTAGGCCTAAAAGAACCTTGAGTTCTGCCCCTACCACGTCTAGACCTACCCCTAGACTGGGAATCATAAGCAGGATATGTCCATCCCTTAGTAGGCCAATTTCTACTAAACTTCGGTGGCTGCACCTGCAAAAAATCTTTAACAGTTTGCATAGACTTAGCTTTGTCCTCCATTTTCTTTAAAACTGCTTCCACAGGCGAACCAAACAACACATCAGACTGTAAAGGAGCATCCAAAATCCTTGTCTTAACATGCTCAGCTAAATTCTGATCCCTCAACCAGGCATGCCTGCGAAGAACAGAACTAGTGGCAGCCACCCTCGAGGAGGCCTGTACAGCATCAAAACCACATTGCAAAGAATGCTTACCCACTTGTTCAGACACATGAACTAAATCCAGCAACTCTTTACACTCAATACCTTCCGCCAAAGCATCCACCTTAGATTTCAGTTGTGAAAGGAGATAATTTTGATATTTAAGCATGTGAAACTGACAATTCAACGCCCTCATGGCTAAAGTGGAAGAAGTATACACTTTCTTTCCCCATCTATCCAAGGCCCTTGCCTCTTTATCAGTAGGAACAGGGTTTTTAACCACAGAGGCCTTAACACCTTTAGGTCCCTGAGAAACAGTTTCCGGGTCTGCCCTAGGACTCTTAAAAAGATACTTATGAGCTTCAGGCACCCTATAATACCTATCAGGTTTAACAGGAGCAGGAGGCAAAGAATCAGGGTTCAGGGAAGCCTCTGCAAAAACATCTTCTACCACATTCAACACAGGAGGTATAGCTAAGGGCCTATGCTGGGGCAAAAACAAGAATTCCCTAAGCCTTTTCCTGGAATCAGAGTAATCCTGGCCTTCCCATTTAAAGTGCTCCCTCATGGAATGCAGAGTCTCTGAAAATGAGAAATCCTCAGGAGGAGAAGCTGTAGGAGTGGAATCATCCACATCAGAATCAGAATAAGGAGGATACTCCTGCAAATCTTCCGCAGAAGACTCAGAAGCCTCCGAACACTGTTCAAAACTATCAAACTCCGGTTCCACCCTAGGCCTCTTATCAGGGGGGGGCATAGAACCTCTAATCATAGTAATCAAATCTTCTGCCATTTTAAGCATATGTTTCTTAGGCACAGAACCTGAAATGCTAGGAGAAGCCCCCACTGAAGCTGAACTTGGCCTACCTCTCAAAGAAGTTTTGGCAACAGAAGGAGAGGCTCTAACTACCTTGGGAAGAGAGGGAAGCACAGTTACCTGAGAAGCCCCCTCAGCCTGGCCTACCTCCTGAGAAGGCACATCCTGTAACAGTAAAGTCTCTGCCTGTGACTCCAAAGAAACTCCTGGCAAAACCTCTGGCTGCACTGAGCCTTCTAAAGAACCGACGTCCGGGACTGCCGGTTCATCAACCCTAGGCTTCGCTGTTTTGTCCTTGCGCTTCTTGGACGAAGCGGGCGTCGGAGCATCCGACGGCATTTTATAATTGCAACGCTTCCCAAACACTAACCTGGCACAGTCTAACCGCCTCTTAATAGTGCGTTTGTTAAACCTAGCACAAGAGCGGCATCCAACAACGTCGTGCTCAGGCCCTAAACAAGGTATACACAAGGTATGGTAATCCCTATGAGGTATCTGTTTCCCACAAGAAATACAGTTATTCACTTTTTCTGACATCCGGTTAAATACTGAGGCAAGAAAAAACAAAATGTTCCCCAACGGGGTACTTAGCCAACTCTGATTCGGTCTGAAACTCCGGCTTCGGAAATATTTCAGAACGCCAACCTGCACTCGCAAAACTGCTTCTGCATCGGACCATGCGGCAAAAAAGACTGAGGATATGACGTCGGTCATGCGCATTAGTACCCTGACGTACTGACGTCAGTCTAATGCGCCCTGACCGACGTCAGCCATATACTCTGGTATTCGGGCCGACTGGACAGCGGACTACCCAATAGTAAGGACTGCAGCAATGTGGAACAAAGAACATCTGTCATGAATCTACGTGTTCATAGGTTCATAGGTTTATACTAGGCTATCTGCCCTAAGGCATTTATAAGCCTAGCCCAAAGTTTTGAGGCTTATGCCACCCCTTATATGAAAAAATACTGTACCCATTAGTTTGTTGTGCCTCTGTCCAGCAGTGACACAGAGATGATTCCCGGGGTAAACCTACGATCTCCCATCCACAGGTCAAGATTTCTCTTGAACAGAGCCAGCGAGGTGCTCTGCCTCACATGGACCGGGATTTTATTCCACAGCATAGGGAGTCTCTGAGTGATAAATCTATCACTGCAGCACGTCCTATTTATATCCGTGCTAAGGTTCAAGTCGCTTGCTCTAGTGGTTTTGGGTGGATTTGGATTTGTTGAGGTGGAGCATGTCCATTAATTCTGGGTTGGACATGGCCTTGTATGTCAGGCACATGTCACCTCTGAGCAGCCGGTATGCGACTGAATAGAGCTGGAGTTTCTTCAATCTGGCAGCATACGACAGATTTTGGGAGTCCCTTTATCCTTTTGGTGAGGAACTTTTGGGGTCTCTCCAATTGCTGCAGATGTCGGGTGAGATACATCCCGAATGGGGCATTGTACTCGATCATTGGTCTGATAAGTGAAGAGTACAGGGGAACAATGACCTCACTAGATCTGGATGTGAATCCCTTCACGATCAGGTGGGCAATGTAGAAGGTCTTTCTAACCACTTTAGCAACGTGAGTGTCAAAAGAAAGGCCACTGTCAAACTGGGTCCCCAGGTCCCTGATAACCTCTTCTGTGCTTAGTGGATTGCCACCTATATGGTAGCTTGGGGTTACCTTGTTTTTCCCGAAGGGTATGACTATACATTTTTTGGCGTTTAACTTCAGGCCATGGCTCTGGCACCAGCTATCTGTTTCCGTGAGTCCCTTCTGAAGGATATCCGTGTCCGATGCACTTTCCACTATGGCGCCCAGTTTGCAGTCATCTGCAAACTTTGTCAGCCAAAGTCCTCCCATGTTGGCCTGTACTTCTGAGAAGTAGATGCCGAACAATAGGGGGCTAAGGACCGAGCCCTGTGGGACACCACTTGCGTCCGGCTTGGAGTCTGACATAGCGCCAGCAACTCTAACCCTGTGGGTTCTGTCCTTAAGCCAGTTTGCAACCCATCTTGTGACATATGGGTTTACATTTAAGCCGGTTAAGTTATTCTACAATACCAGAGTGGGGTATTGTGTCGAAAGCCTTTGCAAGGTCAAGGTAGGCTGTATGGACTGCCTTTCCCTCATCAATGGCCTTGGTGACTGTTTCGAAGAAGTCGACCAAGTTCAAAAGGCATGATCTGCCCTTGACGAAGCCAAACTGGGTCGGGTCCAATGTCTGCAAGTCCCCTATATCTTTGTTTATGAGCTCCATTATGATCCTCTCCATAGCTTTGCAGACTAGACTTGTTAAGCTTATGGGGCAGTAATTACCAGGGTCCATAGAGGCACCGCCTTTGTGGAGTGGGACCACAGTTGCCGTACGCCACTCCTGGGCACGTATCCTGTGGTAAGGCTGAGATTAAACAGCTGCCTTATGTGCGGGTTTAATTCCTCATTTAGCTCATGCAGCACACAGCCGGGGACACCATCCGGTCCCATTGATGCTGTGTTTTTAGCTTTAGAGAGAGCAGCTTTCACCTGCACATTTGAGATGTCTGGGAGGCTACACTCTGCTGGGATAGTTATCTCTCCTTTAGGGGGGGAGAGGGGGGTGAAGTTTGCA
Source organism: Protopterus annectens (assembly GCF_019279795.1). Taxonomy (NCBI): domain Eukaryota; kingdom Metazoa; phylum Chordata; order Ceratodontiformes; family Protopteridae; genus Protopterus; species Protopterus annectens. The sequence goes on along the minus strand of NC_056739.1, from coordinate 127,493,584 downwards.
CTGAACCTGTCTGCCAGTATGTTGGCAATGTCTGTGGGTTCAGTGATTTTTGTATCATTTTGGACCAATTCTGAGCATATCTGGGAGTTTCCACCCAGGTTCCTAACATAGCTGAAAAAGGCCTTATGATTGTCCTTTGAATCCATGGCAATTTTTCTCTCAAAATTGGCCTTAGTTGATTTTATGAGTGCTCGTATTTTTTTTTACTAATAATGATCAGGGGTGACTTCCCTTTTATGGATTTTGTTCTATCATGTAATAGCTTTCTCCTCTTATTGTAAAGTTTGCTAATGGCTGGGGTCCACCAGAACTGGACGTTTGCCCTTTGTGGAAAGAGTCTTGGTTTTATTTGGGATTGCCTGATCCATGCAGTCCTGGAGGTGTTCATAGAAGGCATTTGTAAGGGCTTCCGCAGCTTGGGTTGTGGTTTCCACTGGCTCAGGGGCCTTGAAGGATACCACACCAGTCTTGAGTAGTGTGAAGTTTGCTTTAGAGAAGTTCTTCACTGTTGTTTTTTTTTGTTTGGGGTGGGGGCGGGATGTGGATTTCCAGTGAGATTAGTTTATGATCAGATCTCACCAATGAGGGATATACTTCCGGTGTGGAGCATTTTGTCCCCATGTTTGTGATAATGAGATCTAGTATATTTTCTCCTCTCATGGGAACAGTGACTAGCTGGTCCATGGCATTTGAATTTATGAACTCCAGGAACCGTTGGGCTAGAAAGTTAGGGCTTGAGTAATGTTCCCAGTCTATATTCGGGTAGTTGACGTCACCCAATATGATGGTGTTTGGAGATACATTTATACCCTCCAGTGTCTTCAGGAAGGCTGTGTGGGGTTCCTGAGTTTGAGAGGGTGGTCTGTAGCATGCTACAATTTGTAGAGCAGTTTTGCCTATGGTTAGTTGCACCTGGATGGTTTCCGAAGCTTCGTGCGTTGCCACCAACCTGGAGGTGTGGGTATCCTTTATGAATATGGATACACCCCCTCCTTTTGTGGTGTGGTCCGGGTTTTGGGGCGGAGCATGATATGAGGTAAAACCTAATAGTGCCAGGGTGCTCTCAGGAGCCTTGAACCAGGTTTCAGTTACAGCACAAACATCGATGTTCTCCATACTGAGAAGGGCCTCGAGTGCGTGCATTTTGAGATTTAGACTACTGGCATTGAGCAGCATTACCCTCAGTTTCTTCCCATTTTTGTTTTCTAGGGTGGTAGGTTTAGAATTTGAGCCTTGCCAAAAAAGGCACTATGGGGGTGGCAAGAGCCTTAGCCAATATCCGGAATCCCAGGAGTGACAGGTGCAGGCCGTCCCTTGCGAAGCAGCGTGGCTTGTCAAGCATGTCATCCCAGGCAGACAGACACTGGATCCCCTTTGAATGACACCAGACATTAAGCCAATTGTTAAAGCTGATCATCTTGTCTCTATATTGTGGCATCATTCTTGGTGAAGGAAGGATACTGCTCAGGGTCAGGGTCATACCTGCCTGGGCTACATAATCAGAGAGCTCCTCTATGTCTCTTTTCATGTAGTCCAGGGAGGCACGTCTCAGTTCGTTCACACCAGCATGGACAATGACTGTGTCGTATTTGTACTTGCCGTGGAGTGACCACGAAGTGGAGTGTTAATATGTCTTTGGGCAGAGTTTCATTTCTTTATTTTTTTAGAAGTGCAGTGATTTATGCAATTTGTGTTATATGACAGCAGTATGTATAATATACAATACATTGCACATCTGGCCAAATCACAACACACAGGTAAATTTGTTTTATGTTTACAATACAATACGGGTTACTCATCAGTACAACAACCCTGTGGCAACCATGCATGTTTTACTACTGCACTGCCAACACACAAGACATGTATGTATAGAAGATATGTACAGAGATAAAGATTTTACTTTTGATCAGTAGAATTCAGTCATTACAACAGTAAACACCCAAGATCAAAAAACGAACAGCTGACACACACTTGCTTTGGCAGTCGGCACTGCTAGTTTAAATTCTGTGATAAGTGCGGGCTGAGTTTACATACGCGTCAGCGTGTGTGCATATGAAGCACATATGGTCCTCCTCAAAGAAGAAAGTGCCACCACCACGGTCCATGAAGTGTTTTTTTTTTATTTTTTTTATTTACTGTTGAAGCAGCAATGAGGAATGAACATCACTAAATAATGGCATACATTTAAGGTTCATACTTCATATCCTTCAGAAAACACGTTAATTCAAATTCTGTTATGTCTGCAACTAAATTTATAGTAGCAATATCTAAAATCTGTCCCTACTTCTGGGTCTTTGTCGCCCATTATTTTAGGATCTGTCCAGATTTTTAAAGCCAAGAGGCTGAGTGAATGGGTTGGAGTTGTACCTCTCAACCTTTTAGCACAATAAAGCTGGACAAACCCGAAACAATGGGGGTGGCAGTGGTGGTGGTGAGCTCGTCACTACATCCATAATATAATATTACATTTATTTCAGTAGCAAGATGGCGGAAGCAGACTTGGATTACCTAATCTCATTGATCATATCAGACTGAAAATGCGTCATACATCTATTTTGAAAATGTATATAAAATCACTAACATATTCATGTCATTTGCACACACTGTTAATCTTACGCAGTGTTATTCCTTTAACTGTGTTGGACACAGCTCTCAACTGTCCAGATACTGTTGACTTTTCCCAAACTCGTTGAAGTATGACAGCCATCCTCAAAATAAACATGTTTTTAATTTACTTGCTTTCTTTTATTTACATTTTGGTTACTGGGGTACAGCACTTATCACAGTTGCTGGTTCAGCCCGGGTTACAACAAAAATGTTAAGCATTACAACCAGCAGTGGAACACAAAGGCAAAGCAAATTAGTCAGAATAGGTGGCTAAACACAAATGCTACATTTACAACCTGTCTTTTTTTTCCCTTTCAAGTAAAAGGTCATCATAGCTGCCACTGAAATTGTGTGGTATTCTGAAACTCGCTCAGAAGCAGGAAGATCACGGAGATTATGCTGTTTATTTTTCCCACCCTTTCCGAATTAACCGAGGAGTAAACGACCAGAAGCATCCTCTTGTGACATAAGCAACCTGCAGTTCTGATTACTGTTATGAGTGCACATGCAGTTGGTAGCTGTTACACGAGTTATTTAATTAGATCAGAGCCATTAATTAATCGTAATTACCAACAGAAATGTAATGTTTGTGGGGCTAGATGGCAGACTACACAGCTAAGAGCAACTCTCAAGATGCATATAACACTAGAACATCATGGGTCAGCTGTTTCAGTACTTTCTCGTGCCAGAAAAACAGCCCAGACACTCAGGCGATGTCTTATGATGTATTGCTCACTAATGACAGTTGATTTTTTGCAAGATACATAATTTGCATTACTAACGTAGAGCCTGACAATAATACAAGTAGCTACACTATACATTTAACTTTTAAATGCATACCAGTGCTACAATTAATTGATTCACATGTTTGTGCAGCCACCTATATCAGGTACTGTACTAGAAGAAAAAAAGTAAGAAAAAACAGTCTGCCAGTTAGGCGTACAGTGTTCTCATGTTCAGTAAAATGGGACGGAGTAAAGTCATGAACTTGGCAAAACATTAAACATACACAAACGCAAATAAATGTAGAGGAAGCCTGAAAGTGGGAGGGTGCTCAACCCCCTCTCCCTATGGTTCTGGCGCCCTAGTATGCATGCCGAAATCAGGATTTAAAGAGGCCAGTCGGGAATTCGTGGCACCCTATTATTTTAAGCCCAAAACCAGGAAATACCAAGGAATTCAGTACAGTTAAAAGGTATGCTCTCAATAGTCTGTATGAAACAGAGTATAGAGATGGGGCTTTGAGGTGATCTACATAGGACACAGTTTACTCCCTGCATTTTTTTTGTAAGGGAGTTTTGTGGACGTTCCAGTTGTTGCATGTGCCTGGTCAGGTACAAACCCAAGATGGCATTATACTCTGATGGGTCTGATGAGGGCCATGATGGCTTTACTGGACTTAGATGCCATGCCCTTACTTATTAGTTGGGCAACACAGAAGGATTTTCTTACTACCTTGGATAAATGGTGATTGAAGGTTAGTTTACTATCTCTACATGGCTGTACAGATCCCTGACCAGTGTGTCAACTCACAGGGGTACTTTATTGAGAACACAGTTTCCCAGGGTGGCCAACTTCCCAAAGGGTACTAGAATACATTTTTTATCACTGAGTTTTAAGCTCTGACATTGACATCAGTCATTTGTCTGTATTAAACCTTCCTGTATGGTGTTTTCACCTTGGAGGGGATTGTATAACTGCTCACAGCTTGCATCTCCAAACATGGACAGCTACAGGTGTGACACTGGCTTTCATTTCCAAGCAGATGCTAAAGAAGAGTAGGCCCAGCATGGAGCTCTGATTAACTCCACTAGTAAGTGACCTCTTTGTGGAGATGGCATCACTGATCTTAACCTCCTGGGTTCTCTCCGTGAGCCAGTTGGTTATCCAGCGATAAAGAGCTTTACGTCTAGTCGCGTAAGTGTGTTAATGTTCATGTAGGGTATTGTATCAAATACCTGAGCCAGATCAAGGTAAGCACTATGCACCACTTTACCCTTGGCCATTGCCTTGGTCACCTTCTCAAAGTAGTTCAACAGGTTCAGTAGGCATGACCTTCCCTTAACAAAGCCAAACTGGGGAGGATCCAGTGTCTGGTGATCTCCTAAGCCTTTGCTGACCATTTCAATAAGTCTTTCCATGGCTTTGCAAATAAGGGCAGTCAGACTAATGGGTCTGGAATTCCCTAGATCTGTTGATGGTCCTCCCTTATGAAGGGGAATGACTGTTGCAGTCCTCCATTCTCATGGCAAAGTCTGTTTTGAGATTATAGTTAAACAGCGACTGCAGTGACCCTGATAAGGTGTATTTTAGATTACATAAAAGGCATCCGAGATGTTATCAGGGACCACACTGAGGCTGTATTCTTGGCCTTAGTGAGTGCAGCCAGGACATGCTCCCTAGTTATAGTTGGAGAGGTGGCATTTGAAGGTATTTCTTGGGGGAGGGGGTAAGGCTGCAACTGAATTTGTCAAGTCAAAGTCAACTTAATTGTCATTCAGACTCCACAACTGCAACTGAATGAAATTATGTTACCCCAGGTTCTATGTGCAAACACCTAACATATACAATTCACATTACTACATTTAAACATTCCTACCACATAATATTTACTGTTTTCCATATCAACAGGACATTTGCTTAGATAAATAAACATGGTATTAATTGCACAGAATTCCACAGCTACTACGTATTGCACAGGACTCTGTTGGCACAAGTCTAAGAAAACACAATATTTACTGCATACAAATTTCACAGCTTTCAGCCAACAGGTTCAATATAACGTCTTGATGCAGTCAAAGCATTTGACAGAGTAAGCTGGGACTTTATGCGTAGGCCAATGGAAGCATTTGTTGTTTCCTGAAGAAATTATAAAGTTGATTAGAAGAATATATGAGTGATCGGAAGCAAAAATTAAAGTGGGGTCCTTTCTGATGATTTCTGCTTGAGCAGAGGAACCAAGCAGGGGTGTGTTCATTCCCCTTTAATATTGGCATTATATTTAGCACCACTGGTAAAGAAAATAAGGGATTCATAAATTCAAGAATATAACTGGTATGGTAGTCAAGAAACGCTGGCTTTATCTGCAGATGATATTTTGTACCTGACAAAACCAGAAAAAGACATTACGGTGTTGTGGAACATTTTGAGAATTTCAGATATTTTCGGAATACAAAATTAATGAAGTTAAAACAAAGGCAATAGTGGTAAATTATGTACCCACACATGAACTGGTACAGAAATACCCACATTTATGGACATGATAAAATATTTATGAGTATGGGCTAAAAATGATTCTAGTGTGGCAGCTAAGGATATGTTGGAAGAGACTAAACAAAAGGTAATACAAAAGCTGAGAAAATGGAAGCTTTGTTATATACATATGGATAGTACAATACAAGCAGTTACAATGTTTTTAGTCCCTTTAGTGTTATATACAAGGTCAGGCATATTTTTATCAACCAGAGAAGTTGTGGGTAGCAATTAATAAAGGGCTGAAGTACTTTATCTAGGAGGGGAAGGCGGGAAGAGTCAAGTGGGATAAGCTGTTTCTTGCAGTAGAGCAGCGTGGATTGGGATTACCCAATTTGAAGGGGTATTTCACAGCTAAGACTCATATACAGAGCACAAGCAGAAAACCATAATTCAAAGTGGAAAGGGATGATGATGAAAAATGGGGGACGTTCATAAAACAATGAGAGACTGGGAATTTGGATGCAAGCCTTTAAGGAGAACATTAATCATGCATATTATTATATTCATGAAGTAGCAGAAAGTATTCTAAGAACTAAATCAACATGGGAATGAAGAAAGGAGACTATGCTGTTAGGGATGACTGCAGTTAGGGATAAAGACAACAGGCAAGAGGGGGGCCGGAATTTACTGGAGAAAACTGCAAAGGAACCAAGGTATTGAGAGTAAACAACTAGAGAGGAAAAGATGACAGAATGGGAAGACACCAAGAAATTATTTGAACTGCAGGTTAGAGACTGCCTTCCTTATCAGGGAAAAGTACAGTTTTGTACCTACCATAAATGTAGATGTTCGAGTGCTAATACAGCTGCAGTCATAACAGATGGGTTCTCCTGCCGTCAGGCGGGTCCTCGGTCGGCCGAATTCCAAAGTCTAGGTCCGGCGTCGGTTGTCGTCGCTTCTTCCCTGACGTCAGTGTGACAGGGGTATAAAGGAACCAGCCAACGCCATTTTCTTCAGTTTTTCTTGCCCCAGATGTCAGGTGCCCCCAGACGGAAGGCAATACATACATTTGTGTAATAATGCAGTGGAATATAATCAAAATACAGTAGTTGCAAGCAAATACATCATAAATGAATACCCCAATCAGGTTGTATGAGGATGTGTTAGCCTATAGGCCTGTCCCAAGAGGGGAAGGAGGGAGGGAAACCTGGACTGCAGCTGTATTGGCACTCTAACATCTACATTTATGGTAGGTACAAAACTGTAGTATGTTCATCGTGCATACAGCTGCAGTCATAACAGATGGGTAGAATCCCAAAGCTAAGAAAGGGGTGGTAGGCACTAGGTGGAACTAGGAGGAGCCAAAATGCCCTGCAAGACTGCAGTGGCAAAGCCTGCTCTAGATTTGGAGTATAATAGTAGGTTGTAGTGCTTGGAGAAGGTATGCACAGAACTCCAAGTGGCTGCTTCCAAAATATCCTTGGTAGGAACTCCTCTGAGGAAGGCTGCAGAGGTGGCTGTGGCCCTGGTGGAATGAGTTCTAATGCCTGTAGGTATAGTTTTGCCATGAAAGGAATAGCAAAAGCATATGCAGTGGGCTATCCATTTTGAGATTGTCCGTTTGGAAATTGGCTTTCCTTGAGCTCCTACCACATAGGCCACAAAGAGCTGTGCTGATTTTCTGAAAGGCTTTGTTCTGTCCAAATAATAACACAGTTGTCTGTGGATGTCCAAGGAATGTAGTAATCTCCCCCCTTTGTTTTGAGGATTAGGATAAAAAGTAGGTAAATGTATGGCCAGATTTAAAGCTACCCTGGATACCACTTTAGGCATAAAGAACGGGTTGGTTCGTAAGGAAACTCTGTCCTTATGGAAGATGATAAAAGGCTGGACAGCCATGAGAGCCTGTAGTTCTGAAACTCTACGAGCTAAGGTGATAGCCAGTAGGAAAGCTGTTTTCCAGGACAAATATTGCAAATCTGATGAGGCAGCTGGCTCAAAGGGAGGCAAGGTCAGCTTTTCCAGAATGAAATTAAGATCCCAAGCAGGCATTGGTTGTTTCCTTGGAGGTCTTAAATTCTTAACCCCTCTGAGGAACTGTCTTAAGAGAGGGTGAGAGAATAATGGTGGATCAGTGTTGTATTCTGCAGAAATGGCTGAGGCATGGATTTTGATGGAGGAGAAAGAAAGTCCACTGCTTAGCAGTTCAGCCAAATATTGTAGTATTTGAGGTAAATTCAGTTTTCCAGGATCCTGGCCCTTTTTCTCATTCCAGACACAAAAACGTTTCCATTTTGCGGAGTAAGCTTTTCTAGTTGATGGCCTTCTGGCCTCCAAACTGACATCCTGCACCTCCTTGGAGAGTAGGGCCTGTTGTGATGCTAAAGAATCTTCCATGTGGCACGATTTAGTGTTTTTAGCTGGCTGTGAAGAGTTTTGAAGCTGTGCTGAGTCAGAAGAAGAGGCATTAGAAGCAGGGTCCATGGTGGGGAATGAGTCAGGCTCCTCAGGAGTGCGTACCAGTGTTGCCTTGGCCAGTCCGGAGCAATGAGAATCATCTTTGGTCTGTCTGTTCTGGTTTTCAATAGAACTTTGGGCAGCAGAGGAAGAGGTGGGAAGGCATAAACTGTCATTGATGTCCAACTGAAAGATAGAGCGTCCACTCTCCAGACCTTTGGATGGAAGATCCTTGAGCAGAATTTTGTCACTTGATGATTTTTGTGGGAGGCAAAGAGATCTATGTCTGGCCTTCCCCATTCTTGGATTATTTCTGTGAAAACTTTTGGATGCAATTTCCATTCGTGTGGATCTGTCATATTCCTGCTTAGGTTGTCTGCCAGCGTGTTTTCCTTGCCTGGCAAGTACTGTGCTTGTAGTTCCATTTCTAAGTCCATGGCCATGTTCCAAAGTGACATGGCCAGTCTGCATAGGGGGTTAGAATGTGTTCCTCCCCGTTTGTTTATGTACCACATAACTGTGGTGTTGTCCGTTCTTATCAATAGTTGACCTGGTTGTAGAAGGTCCTTGAAAGCTATAATAGCATTTATTACTGCTAGCATTTCTTTTGATTGATGTGAAGGTGCTTTTCTTTTTGGGACCATTTGCCCTGAATGCACTGATCTGTCATGTGCGCCCCCCAGGCGTAGTCCGAGGCGTCTGTTGTGATGACTTGATTTGCTTGAGGCTTGCTGAATGGAAGACCTGTGTTTGTTTGACATGCTTGAGCCCACCACAGAAATTCCTTTTGCAGACATGGAATTAGTGGTATTATTGTTTCCAAACTGTGACTGTGTTGAGACCATATGTTTTTCAGGTACCATTGTAGTTTCCTCATATGCAGCTTTGCACATGGGATTAGTAAGATGCAAGATGCCATGAATCCCAGAGCCTGCAGGATTTTCCTTGCAGTCAGCCTGGTGCAATTTGCTACTGTTCTGAAGTATTGAATTAGTTGCCCCTGCTTCTCTGGCGTGAGGTAGGCCATCTGGGTGTTTGTGTCCAAATTGGCACCCAGGAAAATTATCTTCGAGAGGGTATTAGCCTTGATTTCTTTTTGTTGACTGTGTATCCCAGAGAGTTCAACAACATTATTACATAAGCCAGATGTTTCAGAAGAATGTGCTTGCTGTCCGCTTGGATCAGGCAGTCGTCCAAATAGGGGTATATTTGTATCCCTTGAAGTCTGCAGTAGGCAATTACTGATGCCAGGCATTTCGTGAATACTCTGGGCGCAGTAGATAAGCCAAAGGGCAATGCAGAGAATTGATAATGGGTTGAACCTGCAAGAAATCTGAGGTACCTTCTGCAATTTTGTCTGATTGGGACATGCAGGTATGCCTCCTTGAGGTCCAATGTTACCAGCCAAGACTGCTTGCCCAGCATGGGAAGAAGTTGCTGTAGAGTGAGCATCTTGAATTTTGGTACGAGTAGAAATGTGTTTAGGATGGATAGGTCCAAAATAGGTCTCCCATCTTTTCCCTTCCTTGGCACCAGAAATAGCCTGGAATAAAAATATTGACCTTGTTCGTGCGTAGGTACCTCTTGAATAGCTTTCATGTTTATGAGATCTATAATTTGCCTTTGTGTCTCTGCCCTTTGATTGTGTGGCAGGTTTGGCATGCCTCTCATTTTTGGAAGGGTGTGAAAATGGAATTTGTAGCCTCTGTTTATAATGTCCAGGATCCATTTGTCCTTTGTGACAATATGCCAATTTTTTGAAAATAATGCCAGCTTTCCTCCTAAGGGGGCTACCATTTGAGACTTGGTTGGCATGCAAAGGGGAAAGTCATTGGGTTTGCTTTCTGAAAGATTGCGAGTTATCCTCACCACCTCTTTGTGTAGGAGCTTGCCAGTGTCTGCCTCTAAACGATCCTTGGGATTGTCCTCTGCCCCTCAAGTGCCTGTATCTGCCTCTTTGGGGTCTGTCCGTGGCAGGAAAGGACCAGTTTTTGGAAGGCCAATTTCTACTAAAACGTGGGGGTTGTACCTGTAGAAATTCTTTCACAGTTTGCATTGATTTAGCCTTTTCCTCCATTTTCCTTAACACCTCCTCAGCATTAGCACCAAATAGCACATCCTTTTGAAGAGGGGTGTCTAGTAATTTAGCTTTGACATGATCAGGCAAGGCTTGTTCCTTGAGCCAGGCATGCCTACGTATGACTGATCCTGTAACAGCAGCTCTACATGAGGCCTCTAGAGCATCAAAACCACATTGTAAGGTATGCTTACCCACTTGTTCTGCACTATGCATCAAATCCTGAAACTCCTTCAAGTCTGGTTGTTCAGGTTGTGACATTTTACTTTTTAATTGTGATAACAAAAACTGTTGGTATTTTAGCATATGAAACTGACAGTTTAAGGCCCTCATGGATAAGGTAGCCGAGGTATATACCTTTTTCCCCACCTTTCTAAGGATCTGGAGTCTCTCTCGGAAGGTAATGGATTTTTAGCAATGGAGGCCTTAACTCCCTTGGGGCCCTGTGAGATGGTTTCTGGGTCAGCAGTATGGCTTTTGTATAGAAATTGGTGTGAGTCAGGAACCCTGTAGTACCTGTCAGGCTTAACTGGAGCTGGAGGTAGAGAGTCCGGGTTAAGGCAAGCCTCCGAGTAAACATCATCTAGGATGTCCAAGACAGGAGGTATAGCCAGAGGCCTGTGCTGAGGTAGCAAGAGAAATTCCCTGAGCCTTTTCTTGGAATCTGAATAATCTTGGCCTTCCCAGTGGAAGTGTTCCCTTAAGGTATGCAAAGTTTCCCCAAATGAGTAATCCTCTGGGGGGGGGGGGACAGAAGGGATGGACTCCTCCGCATCAGAGTCTTCAAAAGGGGAGTAAGAATGTTCCTGATCATCAGAATGCTTGGAAATAATTGAGCCCTGATCAGAGGGGGAATCTTCCTCCACTCTGGGCCTTTTGTCCGGTGGGGGCTGAGAACCTCTGATAAGAGTAATTAAATCCTCAGCCATTTTAAGCATCTGTTTCTTAGGCATGGGGCCTGGAGATGGGCCCTGTGTAGCTGGTCTCTTAGAGTGCATGGTTGCTTTAGACTTTGTGAAAGCCTTGATGGAGAAAGAAGAGGAAGGTCTGAAGACACCTTGAGTGGAGGTGGACCTGTCCACATTCTGAGTTTCAACGCCAAGAGTGGCTTCGGTATCTGTAGTCGGGGTGTGGGCCGAGGAGCCTGCAACCTCGGGCACAGGAGACACCGTCAAAGAAGTGTTGTCGGTAGTCAGGGGCTGCGTAGGCGCCTCGCTGAGAACCGGATCACGTGTAGTCGGCTTTGGCGTGGTGTCGGTAGAGGCCGCGGACCTCGTGTGTCGGTCCTTGTCTTTGCGTTTTTTTAGACAAAATTGGAGTCGGAGTATCCGACGACATAGTATAGTTAAATGCTTTCCCAAAATAATGCTGGGCGAACTCCGCCCGACGCTTAATAGTGCGTTTGTTGAATGTAGCACAAAAGCGACAGACCGAGACGTCGTGGTCTGAGCCTAAACAAGGTATACAGAGGGAATGGAAATCCTTATGCGGTATTTGCTTCCCACAAGAAATACAATTATTAACTTTGTCTGAAATCGGTCTGAGGCAAGAAAAGTTTCCCCAACGGGGTACTTAGCTTTTAAGAAGACTTTGGTTTCCAAATTTCCATAATCTCAGGAGCTGGCCGACCGGCACTTGCAAACTGCTTCTGCTTTGGGCACCGCGCGGCAAGAAAGACTGAAGAAAATGGTGTCGGCTGGTTCCTTTATACCCCTGTCGCACTGACATCAGGGAAGAAGCGACGACAATCGACGCCGGACCTAGACTTTGGAATTCGGCCAACCGAGGACCCGCCTGACGGCAGGAGAACCCATCTGTTATGACTGCAGCTGTATGCACGATGAACATCAGTATAGGCAAAGAGAAATAAATAGGGGGGTGTTAAACAAAAGACCAGAAATGGTACAGTTTTTAACAGAATCCAGAACAGAAGCTCCTATTACAAAAGGAATAATTAGTAGAGCATATAAAATATTGCATGATAACCATAAGACTCAAAGGAGGTTATAGAGGATTGGGAAGACAGACTGGATAAGCAATTCACAAAGAAATAATGGGAGGATATATGTATGTTTTCTAAATATGCAACAAAATCGAAAAGATTTAGGATTTTTGCCTGGAAATGTTTTCATCAATATTTGTATACCCTAAGTAGACACCAGAGAATTTTTCCCCAGGCAGACAGTAAATGTTGGATGTGTGAAGGGGAAGAAAGAGGTAATTGAGAACATATTTCCGGGAGTGTGGTGAGTTGGTAGACTTTAAGGATTCTCTGCGGGATGCACTGTCAGTGATGGTGGGTGGGCAGATTGGTCTGACGAGGGAGAAGATTTTTTTGAACTATGACACAGAATCGGAATTGCCTAGACAAGGTAAGGCCTTGCTGCATCTAATAATGGTGGCTGCCAAAAAAGCAATTACTAGAAAATGGAATTCAAAATCTAAACTATACTGGAAGTAGTGAAGATAGTAACAGAGATGAAACAACTGGAATCAAGATCTTTAGAAAAGGCTAGGAGCAAAGTGCACAGGAAAAAAATGGGGATTTTAGGGAATAATGTATACAAGGGAGAAATGAGGTCTAAAAGGTGTTAGGACTTAAATGAGCTACGCAATATTTGAATGAGAAAGATGGGGTAGACTATAAGAGATGTACAATACTTGCAACTGGAGTGTGTCAGCATGGTTTGTGATGTAAAATGCTCGCAAGTAGGATTGTGTCTGTGGTTTGTTTTCATTTACATAAATATATGATTGTCTATGTAAGTAAATGATGGTTTAATAAATGTTTCTTGTTTAAAACAAGACAAGAATTGAATAATTTATGTAATATTACTTAGATTATATGATATATAGCAATATATGTGAAGTATAATGTTTGTCACGTTAACACTGTATGATTACTTTTACATGAATGTAAATTTGTCTGTCACAAGTTATAATTCAATAAAGGTGTTTGGGGGGAAAAAAAAAAAAAAACAGGTGCACTATATTGCCAGAATTAATGAATGTGGCGCAATTAACCACCATAACCACCAATTCAGCACATTGCTGTGTACTGCTCTTGAGGTTTCTGATACAGCTGAAGAAGGCCTTATATGGCCGTTTTGTCTGGGAGGCTATTTTAATCTTTAAGTTTGCTTTATTTGATCCGATTAGTCCACTTACTTACCTGTTTAGTTTGATGAGAGAGTTTGTACCTTTATGAGAGCTACATTTCCTGATTTCTGCCATGATTTTTTTTTCCTTTTGTTGTATTTCCTGTTTAATTTGGGATGCCACCAGAACAGTTTGTTTTTGGAGTTGGTTATGGGCTTATTACCTGTAGGTAAAGCAGTCTCTATGCAGCCGTTGACATGGCTGTACAGAGTTTCTGTGAACAAACTGCTGCTGTGTTCTCTGCGCTCCGTGGAGCGGTGAATTTTGACAAACTCTCACTTAAAAGGAGGTTTGCTTTGGAATAGATGATGACCATTACCAGGTCTGCCAAGCTGATTTTGAATTGGAAGGACACAGGTTTATAGTTGGACCTTACTGTGAGGGTGTGACATGAGGGGGGTGCAGCATTCTCTCATGTTTATGAGTATCCAGTATGTTGGAGCCTCTAGTGGCTGTATGCACTAACTGGTTGTGTATGTTTGTATTTACAAAATGTAGGAATCTCTGTGCCTGCAAATTTGGGATCGTGTAAGATTTATAATCTATAGATGCGCAGATAAAGTCCCCTATAAGGGTGTTTGGTTGGATGATGAGTCTGAATCTTCAGCAAGTTGTAAGTTTTGCTGGGGGCAAAAGACAGAAAATTCATAAAAGGCAAGCAAATACGAAAGTTCTAGAAAAGATGTAGAAAATAGACACAATCTCAAGATACAAGATTTGAAGACTCAAGAGAGAAATAAGCAATTTTTTTCCACAGCCAAGTGCTGGATGACTAGAACAGCACTCCCACAGACAATTCATTTGCTGGGTAAAAGGTAAAGGAAATATATACCTGGTTAAAAATATCAACACAGGAAAAGATGCAGGCAATATGGGCCAAGTAACCACCTATATGCCATTAAACATCTGTGTTTCTGTACCAATTCTTGTTGTCTGGTGCCTATAAAACAGATGACCATGTTAAAGAAAAAAAAGTTTTATAGCTTGAAATAAAGTTTATTAATTTTCTGATGTTATAGTACAGTAGGGTTTTGGGATCTGAATTGCTAATGACCATTTCCAAAGATTTCCTCATTACTAAATGCAAAGTGGAATTAAAAACCTTTTAATGCAAATTTTTAACTAGGTAATATGGGTAATCAAAAACTGAAGGTTACGCAGTGCACACAAAGTTGGGAAGCAAACAGTTTAACAGAGAGGCTTGGTACTTTTCTTATGTACTGAGGAAGCACCTAACTTTACAAAGTAATGCAGAAAAGTAGGTGCTTTATGTGCACTGTAGGAAAAAAAAAAAAAAAAAAAAAAAAAACACGATATTTAAGTTGTACAGCAAACTGAGGATTACCATTAGTGAAGTTTATAGTATCAAAACTCTTGGGGAATCAACACCTACTAATTCACAGCTCTTGTATAAGGTTTAAAGTTCAGAATCTAGTACTACACTAGATGTATAACCTGTGCTTTGGGCACAGTTGGCACAGCAGTTAAGGTGTTCACCTCCCCATGCATGAAGTAAAAGGCTTGACCCTGACCTCTGGCCAGTGCCTATGTTGAGTTGGCATGTTCTCACTGTGGGATTTCTTCCATCTCCCAAAACGTGCTAGGTCCTTCCATTTGAAACTCACCCAAGAGTGAAATTGTAGGCAACATCACAGACTTTAAATGGTGCTTATTGGGGGAAACGTTGTACAAACTAACTCCTTTGGGCATTAACTGTGGTGCACATTATCTTCTAGAAAGAATATGGATCAGAGACGGCAAGTCGTGTCAGGGCTAGCCACTCAACAGTGCAAAAATTGGCTCTTGGTGATTTGATCACACTAATGTCACCAAAACTGGGCACAGGTATTTACTGGTGATAAGTGGTTTGGGGACCCAGCCTATGCTGACCTACACAAGAGATCGCTGATAACAGTGGGTGAGACCTAAGTGCCCCTGTTATCCAGTGTGGGCATGCCATTAAAACCAGCAGCCCAGGATCAATAAGCTACTGGTCAGCCAGTTCCTCAGCTTGGATTAAATCTGAGTAAAAGCTGGACATAAAACCAGTCAATCTGCCAAACATCAACTTAGGATTACTACACTCGTAGGTTTACTGATGAGATGCAGCTTGCGAATGAACTGTATCCAGGAGACAAGATGGAAGAGCAGTGCTAACGGAAGAGACTAAACCAAAGATAATAAAAAAAAAAAATGAGGAAATGGAAGCTCTTGTTTATGGATATGAACAGCATGATACAAGCACTGAATATGTTTTTAGTCCCTTTAGTTTTATATACAAGCCGAGCATACATTTACCAACCAGAGGAGAACTTGCAAAGAGTAATTTATAATGAGTTGAATGACTATCTGGGAGGGGAAGAGGGCAAGAGTCAAGTGGGATAAACCGATCCTTCCAATGGAAGGAATAGTTGTGTAAGAACTTGCCATACTGATAGATGTCCTTCTCTTCTCTGTTTCAATATTCTTTACATAAGGGAGCTGCCTGCCAAGCTGACTCAATGTCAGCCAGTATGCCAAAGTCTTTTACTACTGTAAGGTGCGTGGTACGTCTCACGTAGGCAGCTATCGGACGTAGGCCATAAAAGTGACGCACGCATGCACCATCCTCAGAACTGAAGCCTCAGGAGGAGGGACACCAAGGTATAGAAAGTCAACACATCCAAGAATCATGAGAAGTGGGGAAGGGTGCTGGGACAGAATACTGCAACAGAGAGGAGGAGGACATCTATCATTATGGCAACTTCTTATACAACTGTTCTATGTCCTTCTATTCATCTGTGCAGTATTTTTTTACACGAGTCACAGTACCAGAGCTCATGCGGAGAGGGAGGTGGTTAGCGGATGAATTTTCCAGGAAGCCATGAAGGATGGCTCTGGCAAATCCAGCCCTAGATCTGGAAATGGAATCCAGCTTGTAATGTTTGGTAAAGGTGTGGACAGGAGTCCAGGTAGCAGCCTCTAGGATAGAATTGGTGTCTAGACCCTTGAGAAAGGCACCAAAGGAGGCCATTGCCCTGATGGAGTGAGCTTTGACTGAGCAGGGAGGGGGGGGGGGTTCTCATAGTAGGTACAGCAGAAGGTAATAGTTTTGGAAATCCAGTTAGAAATGGTTTGTCTGGACACAGGTAGTCCCAGAGCCCTGGGATGGAATGTGAAAAACAACTGGTCCAATTTCCTAATAGGTTTAGTTTTGTGAAGGTAAAATTTGAGTCGTCTGTGCACATCAAGTGTATGCAAAATCTTCTCACTACTGTTTTCAGGAGAAGGGAAAAAGGTGGATAGCCTGGTTTAAAGACAACTCCTTAACCACTGTGGGCATAAAGGAAGGACTGTTGTGAAAGGAGACCCTGTATCTGTGGAAAATCAGGAAGGGGGGAGACGCCATTAGTGCCTGGAGAGCAGACACCCTACTGGCAGAGGTTAGAGCTAGCAGCAAGCAGTTTTCAGGTGTAGTATTATAAGGAGCTAGAGGAAGCTAGCTTGAAAAGTGCGAGGGTCAGCTTCGCTAGTACAAAGTTTAGGTCCCAGGGAGGGGCACAGACAGGCAATCTGGGAGGTCTAATGTGGAAGATATTTTGAGGAACTGTTTGGCCTCAAATCTAGAAGCTGGGGGGGGGGGGGGGGCAGACATGCAGAAATGGCGGGCAGAAGCGCTTATACAGACGAATACGCTAGGCCAGTATTGAGCAACTCGCACAGGTATGAAAGAACCAAAGGAAGATCCACAATAAGTGGGTTCAGGTTATGAGAAAGACACCACATTGAAAATATTTTCCACTTGGAATGGTAAGATTTCTTGGTATTGGGTTTCCTGGCCTCCTACAAGACTTAAAGCATATCCAATGAGAAAAAGAATTTAAAAGGTATCAGGGCTCTATCACCCGCAGTCAGCTGTAGAGTTACCAAATGTAGATGGATGAGAGAGCCCTTGTGCTGTGTGAGAAGGTACCTTGTGATGACTGCCCTCAGCTAGGTGCAGGAGAAAAGGGAACCAGTGCTGTCTTGGTCAATAGGAAGTCACCAGCAAGGTTTTTGGTTAGTCCTGCTGAATCTTCAGCAGATCTTTCGGAATGAGCTGAAGGGGAAGGAATGCATACAGAAACTTCCCCTTCCAGGATATTGATAGGGAATCCACTTTCAATACCAAGGGGTGAGGTTCTCTGGCACAAAATCTCAGAAGTTGTCTGTTTTGAGGGGAAGCAAACAAGTCTATCTGAGGAATTCCCCACTTGTGGACAATGTCCAGAAACACATCCCTGTGAAACATCCATTTGTGGGCCTGTGTTGTGGATCTGCTCAAGGTGTCTGACGCAGAGTTCTGTTTGGAGGGGATATAACTGCCTGCAGAGAAATCTGAAGTTGTAGGGCTAGCTCACAAACCTGCAAAGCTAATCTGCGTAGGAGATAGGGATTTGGCCCCCCCCCCCACTTGTTTACATACCACAGAAGTCATGTTATCTGTGTAGATCCGGCCTGGGTTGAGAAGGGAATGAAAGGACTGAAGAGCTAGAATCATTGCCTTTATTTATTTTACATTTATGTAATCCTTTTCTTGAGAGGGAAACCACAGCTCTTGTACAGTATAGGGACCCAACACAGCCCCCAGCCTGTATCCAAAGCATCTATGTAGAGGTCTTGTGTTGGGGGCAGGGGGTGGATGGGAAGTCTTGGGTTGAGGGATATTTATTGGATTCACCATAAAAGCTTCTACATCAAGCATGGTAGGCGCAGAATTTGAAATTTTAGAGGGTGGGCATGTTGTGTCCACACTGACTTCAGGAACCAATGAAACTTTCTCATATGAAGCTTTTCCAAAGGCAGTATAGGTATGGTGGAAGCCATCAATCCAAGGATCCTAAGAAATTGCCTTGTTAACAAAAGGTACAGGGGAAGTAGGTTTGAGAACGTCTGGCAGAGCACCTGTGCCTTTTGAGGTGAACAGGCACAATCATTCTGTCTGGATTCTGCAAACCAGAAAGACGGTCTTGGGATGGGGTGAGGGTAGATTTTTTTTAAGTAGATTGTGAATCCTAGCTGTTGTAGGATAACAAGCTGAGTGGAGGATCCTCGGCAGATCCTCTGGGATGTTTGGGATGAACAGGTGGTCATCCAGGTAAGGGAAAATTTGAATGCCTTGGAGTCTGCAGTAAGTGACTACTGAGGCTAAAAATTTTGTGAAAACTCTTGGTGCTGTAGAAAACCTAAAAGGAAAGGCTGAGAAAGTACAGTTGTATACACTTACCATAAATGTAGATGTTCGAGTGTATTCATTGTTACAATCATCACATTTGGGTTATCTGCTTGCAGTAGCCCTCAGTTGGCCTGATTATCAAAGTCTTGGGTCCTGCGTCAGTTGCTGTCTCATCTTCCATGACGTCAGGGGTATAAAGCATGCAGCAGATGCCATTACATCAGTTTTTCTTGCCCCAGATGTCAGGTGCCCATACAGATATATATATATATATATATATATATACACAAGGTTACACATCCAACAAAAAAGCAAATATACCAAAAAGCTTTAAGCATAGTAAAAAGGAATAGAGGTATAGCCAAAAGAAGTCAGGGGGCTGGAGGGAGGGTAACCAAGACTGCAACAGTGAATACTCTCAAACATCTACATTTATGGCAAGTGTACACAACTGTACTATGTTCTTCGTGTTTCCCTGTTGCAGTCATCACATTTGGGTAGATTCCCAAAGCTAACGATGGGAGGAGGAAATTAGATAGCATTAGGACAAGCTATAAAGCCTTGCAAGACTGCAGTGGCAAAGCCAGCTCTGGATTTAGAAAAAAAATGGCAAATGGTAATGTTTGGTGAAAGTATGTACAGAGTTCCAGGTAGCAGCTTCTAGGATGTCCCAGGTAGGGACACCTTTGATAAAGGCTATAGCAGTAGATGCAGCCCTGGTTGAATGTGGTCTTATCCCCTGTGGGATAGGTTTTCCATGGTGCTTATAGCAGAAATGAATGCAATGGCCAATCCATTTAGAAATGGTTTGCTTTGAAATGGTCTTCCCCCCTCTGTCCCTGCAGCAAATGCCACCAGCAGCTGTTCAGATTTCCTGAGAGGCTTAATCCTGTCCAAGTAAAATCTAAGTTGTCTGTGCACATCTAAGGAGTGCAGTATACGTTCCCCTTTGTTCTGTGGATTAGAAAAGAAGGTTGGCAAATGAATGGACTGATTAAGCGCCACACTGGATACTACCTTGGGCATGAAGGAGGGATTGGTCCTGAGGGACACCCTGTCCGCATGAAAGATGATGAAAGGCTCCATTACCATAAGGGCCTGAAATTCAGACACCTTTCTTGCTGAAGTGATGGCTAAAAGGAAGGCTGTTTTCCAAGAAAGGAATTTCAACTCTGCACTTGCAGCTGGCTCAAAAGGAGGTAGAGTGAGTTTTTCCAATATAAAGTTAAGGTCCCAGGCTGGAATTGGGGCTCTCCTGGGTGGTCTTAAGTTTTTGGCCCCTCTGAGGAACTGCTTGAGCAGTGGATGAGAGAAGAGGGGTGGCTCTGTGATGTAATGAGCTGAAATGGCTGAGGCATGAATTTTGATGGAGGAAAAGGAAAGGCCCTTGTGAAGCATCTCAGTTAAGTATTTAAGAATATGAGGTAAACTGGGCGCTGCTGTACCCATCCCGAGTTTGGTTCCAGGAACAGAATCTTTTCCATTTTTCAGCATAAGATTTTCTAGTACTAGGCCTCCTTGCCTCCAGAATGACATCCAACACTTGTTTACTGAGTGATGGTAATGGAGAGATCAGGTAATTAGGCAAGCTGCCAGGTTCAGGGTTTGAAGCTGAGGGTGTAGAATCTGGCCTTCCTGCTGGGACAACAGGGTATGGGTCTGAGGCCGGTGCCATGGTGCCAACAGTGACACACTGCACAAGAGGGGGTACCAGAGTTGGCGTGGCCAGTCTGGTGCGATCAGTATCGTCCTTGGTTTGTCCTATTTGATCTTTAGTAGTACCTTGGAGAGGAGAGGCAGAGGAGGAAAGGCATAAACTAACAGATTTTTCCAGGTGAAGGACAGGGCATCCACTTTCCAAGCTTGTTTGTGGGGAGTCCTTGTGCAGAATTTGTCCAATTGGTAGTTCCGGGGGCAGGCAAACAGGTCTATCTCTGGGCTCCCACATTTGTTTATCAACATCTTGAATGTTTTTGGTTCCAGTTTCCACTCGTGTGGGTCCATGAGATTTCTGCTTAGTTCATCTGCCAGTGTATTTAGCTTGCCTGGCTTGAACTGAACCTGTAGGTGCACTTGGTAGCTCAAGGATGTGTCCCACAGAGCCATGGCTAGTCTGCAGAGAGGGTATGAATGGGTTCCCCCCTGCTTATTTATGTACCGCGTAACAGTGGTGTTGTCCGTCTTTACCATTAATTGTCCTGTAAGAATGTGGTCCTTGAAGGCTGTCAGAGCATTCTGTACAGCTAACATTTCTTTTTGATTGATATGCAGGTGCATTTGACTTGGGTTCCATTTGTCCTGAATGCACTTCCCTGCCAAGTGAGCCCCCACATGCATAGTCTGATGCATCTGTTGTTAGGGTTTGGGCGGCAGGGGGTAGAGTGAATGGCAGTCCCTTGTTTTGGTGGCAGGTCTCTGCCCACCAAAGGAACTCTAACTGCAAGGTACGATAGGAATCATTGCTTCTAGATCCTGAGAATGTTGACACAACAGGCTTTTTAGATACCACTGTAGATTCCTCATATGCACTCTTGCATATGGAATTAGGAGAATGCAGGAGGCCATGAACCCCAAGACTTGCAGTATTTGTCTTGCAGACAGCAGGGTCTCTGTGGCCATTAGTTTGAAGTAAGCTGTCAAATGAATTTGTTTCTCTGGCATGATTAAAGCCATCTGGGAAGTTGTGTTCAAGCTTGCTCCCAGGAATACAATTTGTTGGCAGGGTACAAGATGTAATTTCTTTTCGTTTATGGTGTACCTCAGAGAAGTTAGCGTCTTTTGTACAAATGCCAGATGATTCAAAAGTATGTCCTATCTTTCTGCCTGAATTAGACAATCGTCCAGGTATGGGTATATGTGCATATTTCTTTGCCTGCAAAATGCAATGACTGGAGCTAGGTACTTTGTGAATACCCTGGGCGCAGTAGATAAGCCAAAGGGCAGTGCAGGGAACTGATAGGGCATGAAGCCTGTTTTGAAGCATAGGTATCTTCTGCAAGATTCCCCGACTGGGATGTACAGGCAGGCTTCCTTTAAATCCAGTGTTGTCAACCATGCATCCCTGAGTAGCATAGGAAGTAACTGGTGAAGAGTTAGCATCTTGAATTTTGAGATCACCAAAAAAGTGTTTAGGATAGAGAGATCCAGGATAGGACGCCAGGAGTTGTCTTTTCTGAGCACCAGGAAAAGTCCTGAGTAGAAACCTTGTCCCCTTTCCTCTTCTGGGACAGTTTGAATAGCCCTTATACTTGAGAGAGAGAACTTGCTTTTGGGCCTCTAACCACTGATTTGGGGGTAGATCTGGCCAACCGTTTGGGGTTGGTAAAGTGTGGAAGTGAAATCTGTATCCTTGGGAAACTATATTTAAAACCCATTTGTCCTGGGTAATGAGTTCCCAGTTTTTTGCCTGCAGAGCAATCTTTCCCCCTAAAGAAGCAGTCAGTTGAGAAGGGCTTGGAAGTTTTAAAGTTACGCCATTGAGACAGTTTACCATAGGGGGGGGAGTCTTACTACTCCCTGCTTTGGAAGTGGGAGCCTCCCACTGCTTAGTCCTGTACGTACCTTGGGACTGAAGCCTGGGTGTTCTGCTGGTTCTGGGTTTGGACTAAGGCGGCCTGGAAGAGGCAGGTAAGGACCAATTCTTAAGTGGGCCAATGCCTACTAAATCTTGGAGGCTGTACTAGCAGGAAATCTTTAACAGCTTGCATAGATTTAGCTTTTTCCTCCATCTTTTTAAGTACTACTTCTGCTTTGTTGCCAAACAGGCGGTCCTGGTTTAAGGGAGCATCCAGTAATTCAGCTTTAACATAATCTGGCAAAGATTGCTACTTAAGCCAAGTATGCCTTCCAAGTACAGACCCAGTGACAGCAGCCCTGCAAGATGCCTCTAGTGAATCAAAACCACATTGCAAAGTATGTTTTCCAACTTGTCCAGCAGAATGCATTAAATCCTGTAAATCCTTATTTTCAGCACAGTCAGGAATCAACACCATTTTCTGTTTAAGCAATCCAATGACATGCTGCTACTTTAACATATGAAACTGGCAGTTTAAGGCCCTAATAAGTTCTTACCCCATCTATCCAGTGCCCAGGAATCTCTTATCAGAGGGGGTAGGATTTTTGGCAGTAGTAGCCTTAGTGTCATTGGGTCCCTGTGAAATGGTCTCAGGATCTTCAGTAGGATTTTTAAAGAGGAACTTGTGACAGTCAGGAACCCTGTAATATCTATCTGGTTTTCTGGGAGCAGGAGGAAAGGAGTCAGGGGCCAAGCTAAATTCCGAAAAGGCATCAACAATGTCCAGTAGAGGGGGGGATAAGCTAAAGGCCTGTGTTGGGGCAGGAGTAAGAAATCCCTAAGCCTCTTTTTAGAATCAGAGTAATCCTGGCTTTCCCAGCGAAAATACTCCCTAAGAGTATGCAAGGTTTCACCAAAAGAGAAGAGAAATTGAGTCCTCTGCATCCGAATCATCATAGGTAGATGAGGGTAAATCCTGGTCATCAGAGGAAACAGAAATTTCAGAATCCTGATCAGAAGGATCATAAGCAAATTCAGTCCTAGGCCTCTTAGGGGGGGAAGGTTGGCTTCCCCTGATTAATAGGTCTTCAGCCATTCTTATCATGTCTGTTAGGCATAGAGGCCTGACCATGTGGTCTGGGCATCGGTTTTCTAGGCATGGATCGATTTTAGGCCTTGAAGAAGAAGATGGTGTCCGTTTAATATTCATGTTAGTAGGCCTGAATACACCCTCAGAAGCTGGTGCCTGCACAGCGGCTCCAGACCCATCCAAGGTAGAGACATCTGCAGGTTCCACAGTTGAAGCATCTCGCGACATACCGGACTCCAAATGGGTCTCAGTAGAGGCTTGCGAATCTGAAGTAGCAGGTATCAGGGGCTGCAAAAGCACCTCACTGAGTACTAGCGGACTGGCGACTAGCTTAAGAGAAGCGTCATCGGCAGCTTTGGATCTAGGAGGCCTGTCTCTGTCTTTATCTTTGCGTTTTTTCAGAATGCCGGTAGTCGAGTGGCTTACCGAAGCCATATCTGAGTAATTGAACAGAGTACCAAAATATTTTGAAGCATAAAAATACAGACGAAGAACAGTTCTTTGTTTAAATAAGCCACAAAACCGACGAGGTACTTCGTGGTCAGGGCCTAGGCAAAGAATACAGTGCGAATGAAAATCTTTATGAGGTATTTGCTTTCCACAAGAAACACAATTATTAACTTTTACTGACATCGGTTTAGAGCAAGAAAAGGTTTCTTCAACAAGGTACTTAGCTTTAGTTGAAGACTTCGGTTCTGAAACACAAAAACGGAAATTTCAGGAGACAGCCGACCGGCACTTGCGAACTGCTTCTGCTATCGCACGGCAAGAAAGACTGATGTAATGGTGTCGGCTGCATGCTTTCTACCCCTGACTACCTGACGTCATGGAAGAGGAGACAGCAACCGACGCAGGACCCAAGACTTTGGAATTCAGGCCGACTGACGGCAACCTGCCAGTAGATTACCCAAATGTAATGACTGCAACAGTGAAACACGAAGAACATCTGTCAAGGGAAGTATCCATGAGTTTCGCCTTGATGTCCCCAGGGAGGGGTTGAAGCCTTAGCCATGCAAACCTTCTCAACAAAGAGGCAGAGGAAGCTGTCCTACAGGTAGCCTCCACAGCATCACAGCTGCATTTTGAGTGATGGGCCACCTGGGAGGATGCAGCAATCAGGGAAGAGGCCAAAGCCTTGTTTTCCAAATCAGGCATGTCAGAGACAACTTTAGACAGCTGTGACATAAGTTCCAGGGAATACTTGGTCATATGTGTTTGATATGTCAAAGCCGTAAAAGGCTAGGGTAGCCAAAGCGTACACTTCCTTCCCAAACCTCTCTAGCTGCCTGCTGTCTTTGTCAGAGGGAAGGAGAGAGGTGGGCGGAAAGGACATTGAAGCTTTGTCTGAGGCCACGGAAATGACTGCATTCAAGTATGTCTGAATCAACTTCTTCCCTCACAAGGATTTATATGATTCCCCTAGGGCCTTCCAACAGAATGAGCTTTTGTTTCCCTGGATATCTATACCAGATGCCTGTGAGGTCTTTTCGGACGTGCTGTCATCTGGGTCTAAGGTGGCCTGCAAAATAGGCTCAACCTGAGGATTCGGATCAGGAGCAGAAAGGGTCTCTGGGCTACCATGTGCCTCGGGAGAGACGTCCGCAGGGACAGACGCAGATGAATTTTCGGGCCTAGGCCTTTTGGCCTTCTGATTCACAATAGGCTCAATCAGGCTGGAGGAACCCTCCATTGCGCATCTAACCAAGATTTTTAGGCGTTGGTTCTCAAAAGTCTGCTCCAAAGAGTCTTGGGGATGAATGACTGGCAGACAGAACAGTTCTTATGGTTGTGGTTGGACCCAAAGAAAAAAAAAAAGACAAAGTGACTATCGTTGCGTAGAATCTGCCTTCCACAGTCACACTTCCCTTTCTTGGATGACATTAACTCAAGGGAAAAAGGATTCAGCAGCGAAAGGCACAGATGTTCCCCAACAGGGCATTTATCTTTAGAAGAAACGCTTGATTCTGGTAGCAAATCGATGAATGGGACTGGCAATCCGACTGGTGGCAAAGTTGTTCAGAGAATGGTGTGCGTGTACACCACTTTTATGGCCTACATCCAATAGCTGCCTACATGACACGTACCACACACATTACAGTAGTAAAATACTTCTGTATACTGACCGACGTCAGGTTGCCTGGGCAGGCAACACCCTTATGTAAACCATACTGCAAAAGACTAATAGAAGGACATCAAGGTGGTTTAGGATTACCTGATTTGAAAGGATATTTTTAAGATGCACAGTTAAGGCTCATACACATAACACAAGAAGAAAGCAGGCTCCAGAGACATACGTCTGGAGCACTTCTCCCCAGGCCTTTGCTTAAAATGGGCTCAGTCCCAGTTGGACTTTCCCAGTAAAAAAAGAAGGTATGTTCTTACCATAACGTTCCATATGTGTTGTCCATCTCACCCTTTATTCTCACTTGTGGGATGGATCAGATGCGTCATATCCATCTCAACCAATTCTCCAGCTCAAGGTCTTCAGCAAAGCTCGTGGGCCTCATTCTTCACCAATAATGCATTCTCCTGGTTACCTCAGATCGTGTTTGTCCCCCAGCAGCACAAAAAGAAGTACTTATATAGTAGCAATGTGTGATGTATAGAAATATGTACATTTACTTACTGCCCTAAATTAGAACCAGACTGAAAGGGTATATTCTCTGAGGCTATATGGCCCTACTGAATCCTTATTTTGTTATCCAGTCTACCAGGAGTATAGGCAGGGGGAAGGAGGGAGGGCTGTGAGAATAAAGGATGAGTCAGACAAACACACATGGAACATTACGGTAAGAACATAACTTCTTTATGTGACATTGTCAATCTCTATTCTCACTGATGGGACTGCGTCCCAAGCAAATGAACTCTTGGGTGGCTCATGGGAGAATATTCCACAGAACAACAGAACCAAAAGAGGCTCTTTGTAATGAGTAATAAAGGTATGAGGTTGTGACCAAGAAGCTGCAGCACAGATAATATCCAGTAGTAGCCTAGCCTGAAAGGCTGCAGACGTGGCCACAGATCTAGTGGAATGAGCTTCAGAAACATTTGGAAGGGCTTTGTTTTTGGAATTGTAAATGTAGGATATGCATAAGGAAACCCATCTGGATAATGTGACCTTTCCTTGTGTCTGAATAGGAGACAAAAAGCTGGTCTGATTTTCTGAATTTGGAAGTTCTGTGTAAATAGAAACGTAAATGTCTATGAACATCTGGGATATGCAAGGAATACTCTCCTTTATTTTGAAAGTTGGGAAAGAAAAATAGAAGGTCTATAGATTGGTTAAGTGTATTTCCTGTCACAGCTTTAGGTAGAAAGGATGGATTAGTATGCAAGGACACCCTATCATTGTGAAAGATTAGGTAAGGAGGTTTTATGGACAAGGCCCGCAACTCAGATACCCTTATGGCTGAAGTAATTGCCACCAAAAACAGAGTTTTCCAGGAGAGAAACTTCACGTCACACGTGGCTGACAGCTCAAAGGGGGGGAAATATAATATTGGATAAGAGGAAATAGAGATCCCAAGGGGGCACTGGACGGTTATATGTAGGTCTTAACATTACAGTGCCCTTCAAAAAAGCTATGCAAAGTCTGTGTGACATGATAGAACAATTATTTTCTCCTATATGAAAATTAGAGATCGCAACTAGTTAAACTTTAACTGAAGCTGCCACTGCTCCATCATTGAAGATCTCAGACAAAAACTGTAAAAAAATAATGAACTGGTGCTGTTAACTCACCTTCTGTAGGAGCTTTAGAACTAAAGGAAATGGAGGAAAGCATAAAGAAGTCCCAGGGACCAATTGTGAACAAGTGCATCCCTTGGTGACTCCTTCCATAGGAGGGATCAGGGCAAAGTAGTTGCTGCATCTGGCATTGTTGGGTGATGCAAAAAGGTCGCAGCAAGGCTTCCCCATTTGCAGATCACTACTTCCGTAACTTTCTGAGACACCACTCGTGTGGCCATAGAATGGCTCTGCTCGGCCTATCAGCAATGATGTTGGATTTCCCCGGGACATGCAGTGCTATTAGAAAGCGGATGGGGGCCATTGCCCAATGCCAGACCCCGAGAGCTTCTTGACAAAGTGGGTATGATCTGGTTCTCCCCTACTTGTTGACATACCACACTACAGACATTTTGTCCATCTGAATTGCAACTGTTCCCACAGGAGTCCTGGAATGCTTCCACGCTAACAGCACCACTTTCATTTATAGGACATTTATATGCAAGTGAGCCTCGTGTTCTTGCCAGATGTCTTGAACTGTCTTCCCGAGAATATGCCCCCAACCACCCTGTCTGGGAAGTGTCCATGGTCACTGTGGCCAGAAGTGGAGGAGAGATGAAAGGATGGCCTCAAAGTACTAAAGTTGAGTGGATCTACCATTGGAGATCTTTCTTGCAAACACTGGTGATCATGATCTTGTGAGACATTGGAAGTTCCAAGATTGACCATTGAGCAAACAGGATCCACTGAAAAACACTCGAGACGAGCTACGGGAATTAGCATGATGGATGCAGCCATTTTTCCTAGGACCTCGAGAACTAGTTTTGGGGCGGCTTTAGACTTCTTTATTAGAATTCTGACAAGATGAGGGAAATTACTTTCCCTATCTTGTAGAAGCCTTCTTATCATAGTGGTAATGTTCATCTCTGCTCCTATGAACAGTAAGGTTTGAGATGGTTCTAGTGCAGATTTTTCATAATTTATGGTAATGCCTAGAGAGGGGCAGAGTTGAAGGACGTAATCCCTTGACTGGACTAAGTGATGCCTGGTCGAGGCGGTTATGAGCCAGTAGTCCAGGTATGGAAACATGCGGATTCCTAAGCGTCTCAGGTGAGCTGCTACTGCTGCCATACATTTGGTGAACACTGGGGTAGTAGTGAGACCAAACGGCAGAGTACTGGCTCCTAGCCAGAAGCATAACAATCTCCTGGAATGTCTGTCCATCAGAAATATGGCAGTATGCATCCTGAAGGTCTACAGAGCACATCCAATCGTCTTTTTCCAGAAATGGAAGTATTGACTGCAGTGTCACCACATGGAACGTTGTCTTCTTTACTGATTTGTTTAGACTGCCGAGATCCAAAATGGGTCTCCAGTCCCCTGTTCTCTTTGGAACTAAAAAAAAATTTTGACCAAGTTCCAGATCCTCTCTGGTGTGCGGGGACTTCTTAGATGACTTCTTTGTTAGCAACTTTTGAATTTCTATAGTTGCTTGTTCCTTTTGACTAGGTGGAACATATGGAACCACTGTTTCTGGGGACAGAAAGGGAGAAAGGGATGATGTATCCTCTGGATATTATGCTCTGCACCCAATAACCCCCTCAACTGCCTCCAGAGGCGAGCAATTGGGCACTCCTTCAGGAGCGCTGGAAAAGTCTGCCAAAGAAAGATTCTCTGGAGCCTTGATTTTGCAAGCCCCCCATCCCACCGCCACTTGGGTGCTGTCTCAATTATTGTTCTCCCCTCTGCCTCTGGGGGAAATTTCACCTTGTGTGTTTTGGTAAGACCACTGAGATTTTCTGAACCACATCTTTCCACTACCTTTTTGACCCTTGGATAAGGGTCTAGTAAGAGTGGAAAAATGCACCCCAACAGCAGACAAGGTCGCACCCTCTTGTTCACACTTGGTGAGAGTTTTCTTCACTTTTGGCCGAAAAAGGAATGAGCAGTAAAATGGAGCATTAAAAAAGGAAGACTTGAAGGGCTCCGCAAAGATGCGTCCAGGCCTGCCTCCTACGAGAGATACCTGAGCCTGCTGCCCTACTCATTTCATCTGCTGCATGAGAAATGAGTCTCATGGACGAATTGACAACTGAATTCAAGGCACCAAGCTGAGCATTGACTTCTGCTGCTGCCGCATCAGCTACAACTCCTTGGAAGGAATCTGGCAATTCTTTAATCAGGTCCCACTGTAGTCTGGTGAAGAGGGTGAGATAATTCAGAGACCACAAAGCAAAGGACGCTGATGCGAAGACGAGCTTCCCCTATCCTATCCATGGTCCTAGAGTCCTTATTAGGAGGATGGATAGAGGTACTCGTCTCACAGAATTCCTTTCTAGTGGTTGCCGCCACATCCATGGCATCAACTCCTACACCCATTGTGAGGCTTGTTTTCCTGTTTTTGGGACATGATCTTAAGAGGAAAAAAGAGAAAAATAGCACAATCACTCTAAGGAAGAGTAAATCTTCTAAGCTAAATGGACTTTACCTGCACACACACAAGCAGAAAAAACAAAATTATAAACAAGGAATGAAATATACTACTAGTACTATTTTTTTAAAGGCTAAAGAAGGGGATAAGCAGGTATTGAAGAGAAGGTAAAGAACTTCCTCTAACTAAAATGGACATCTAATGGGGGAACGCTGGGCAAAGAAGCAAAATAAGTAAGAAATTTAGAGAGGGAAGATACTCTATGCTAAAATAAAGTATCGAACAAGTTGTACTTAGCCCAGAGCTATAGCTGATGAAACCTCTTCGCTGCGCAGCAAACAGGATCAGAGATAACCAGGGGAAAGCATTATGGGTAAAGAATGAGGCCCACAAGCTTTGCTGAAGACCACAAGCTGGAGAACTGTCCAAGACGGATCTGACCCACAAGTGAGAATAAAGGCAAGATTGACAACACCACACTAAATGTTAAATAAATACATAAAAGCTATAACTTAAAGTGCAAAGGGATGATGATGAAGCAGGGGAGAAATTCAAGAGTGGGATTCTGGATGCAGATCCTTCTGGATAATAAGAGCAGCCATACCGATTACTATATTTGTAAAGTAGTAGAAAATATTGCAAAAACTGTGTCATATGAGATAGAAGATTCTTCCAACAGGGATGACTGCAATTGGAGATGCAGATAACAGGCAAGAGGGGATGAAATTTACTGAAGAAAAACTGGCTAAGGAACCAAGGTACTGGTAGCAAACAACCAGAGATGGAGAGGAATTAGTGTGAAGAGGCTAAGACGACATGTGGACTGCAGGCTACAGACTGTCTTCCCTATCAGAGACTGATATTAGAGTACAAAGCAAAGAAAAATGGGGTAGGGGAAACCCTAGTTAAAGATCTCCACTGGTAGAACCTAGAGCTGTCCAGATAAAATCTGAGTTGCCTGTGAATGTCCAGAGAATGTAAGATCCTCCTCCGTTTTGTAGATTGGGGAAGAAAGTGCACAGGCGAACAGTCTGACTGAGGGACAGCTCACTCACTATCTTAGGCATGAAGGATGGATTAAGCCCCGACAGGCACCCTTCACCCTGCCCTTGTGAAAAATAAGAAAAAAGGGAATGGCCATGAAAGCTTGGAACTCAGAAACTGTCCTAGCAGAAGTGAGAGCCAACAGAAGGATAGTTTTCCAAGTAAAGAAGTTTAGAGAAGAGGAAGATGCTGGTTCAAAAGGAGGCAGTGTATGCTTTTGTAGCACAAAATTAAGATCATAAGGGGAAGAGATGGGATTCCTTAGTGGTTAAGATGCAAGAATATCCAAGAATATCCAAAGAGGAAGTCATACATTGACAGCTGATAGGTGAGCTTTTACATAAGAATAGGCCAAACCGTATCAAAGTAGTTTCATGCTGTACTGCAATAACAGTGCGTCCTGACTATGTTGGTGGCACCAATTTGAAAACCATTTCCATTCAGCTGTGTAAGATTTTCTAATAGTGGGCCCTCCTGGCCACTTTTAAAGACTTGAACAACCTCTTTTAGAGAAGAGGTGTCTTTTTGAAAAACTGAAATCTAATCATCCATAGGATCAAGTTGTGAGATGGAAGATTTGGGTGGAGCAGCATTCCTTTTTTTGCAGAGTTTATGGGTCAGTTAGAAGACTTACTCTCCATAATTTCCTTCTGTCAGGTGAAATAGCAGGAGAAACCAATGCTGCCCCAGCCACAACGGTGGCAGTAAAATGATTTTGGGTGCTTCCTTTTATGCCTTAAGAGGAATTTTTGAAAGAAGACACAGAGGAGGAAAAGCATACAGGAACTTCCCTGCACACTGGAAAGAAAAGGTATCTGTCCTCCAAGCTGTGGGATTAGGGTCCCTAGTGCAGAACGGTGGAAGCGGATGGCTAGTGACACAAAGAGGTCTACCTGAAGAGTGACCCACTGAAGTGTGTTCATCTGAAAACCTTTTTTTCAATGTCCATTCATGGGGGTCCTCCAGGGAATGGCTTAGAGAGTCTGCTAGCACAATGCTTTGAGAAGGGATGTATGTGGTTGTGAGTATGATGTCCATTTGGGCTGCCAAGTACGATGCCTCCTGTGCTAACCTGCACAGATGGAAATATTTGGTGCCTCCCTATTTGTTTAGGTACCACATGACTATGGTGTTGTGTGTGCACACCAGAAGTGGCCCAGATTTGCAGAGATAGGCAAAAATCTGAAGAGTTTGCAGAAGAGCCCTTATTTCCTCCTGATTGTCATGGTCAGGGCCTAGGCAAGGAATACAGTAAGAGTGAAAATCCTTATGAGGTATTTGCTTCCTGCAAAAAATACAATTGTTAACTTTTTCTGACATCGGGCTGGAGCAAGAAAAAAGTTTCCCCAACGGGGTACTTAGCTTTAATGAAGACTTTGGATCTGAAATTCGAATTCGAAAATCTCAGGAGACGGGCATTTGCGAACTGCTTTTGCTTCGGGCACTGCATGGCAAGAACGACTGAAAAAAATGACGTTGGCTGCATCTTTTATACCCCTGCTGCACTGACGTCAGGGAAGAGGTGACAGCAACAGACACCGGACCAAGACTTTGGAATTTGGGTAGCCTGCCAGCAGGATAACCCAAGTGTAATGACTGCAACAGTGAAACACTAACATCAGAGGTTGCCATTTCCACAGCACTCTGTGTGATCTTGTATACAACCCCCCCACACACACCTTGCCTGGGGCGCCAGTGAGAACCTGTTGAAGAGAAGGGGGTGGTGAGAATGACAGTCCTGAGTCGAGGATGACCTGTCCCTTCCACCAAAGTACCTCCTTTATGTGACAAAGGAGGAGGGGGATCAGGGTGTCAAGGGGGTGATAGTGCCAGAACCACACAGATTTCAGTAACCTTTGGAATTTTTCTAATTTGAAATCTGGCCAGGGGGGGCACAGCGATAGTGGCTGCCATGAATTCCGAAGTCCTTAGCATCTCCCTTGCTGAGCAATGGGTTGCAGAGGAGAGATTTTGGAAAAGAAATGGACTATGAACTTTCTCAGGAAGGCATGCAATTTCTGTCTCTCCAATCAGCAAGCCCAGGAAAACCAAATCTTGTGAAGGGAAGACGTACGATTTTTTGTACTTTATACTGAAAACCAGACATGTCAAAAGTTGGAGAGTAAAGTATAGATGCTACAGAAGGACTTCTTGAGAGAAAGCCTGATCAGCAGGTCATCTACGTAGGGGAATTTTGGATTCCCTGAGTGTGACAAAGCTGCTACTGGAGCTAGATATTTTATGAACACTCTTGGAGCTGTGAAAAGACCAAAA
The DNA here is from genome assembly GCF_019279795.1 of Protopterus annectens. Taxonomy (NCBI): domain Eukaryota; kingdom Metazoa; phylum Chordata; order Ceratodontiformes; family Protopteridae; genus Protopterus; species Protopterus annectens. The sequence goes on along the minus strand of NC_056739.1, from coordinate 127,460,816 downwards.
GGCAGAGCAGTAAATTGAAAATGCAAGGACCCATTCATCAGATCTAGTGGCACTAAGAAAGCTTGAGGGAGGATAAAAAGCAGAGTGTGAAGAGACAGCATTTTGAAAGATAGTACCTTCAAGTAAGTGTTCAGGGGAGACAAGTCTAGGTCTCCACTGCACTTCTTTCCTTGAGATTAGAAAAGTCCTAGAGCAATACCTTTTCCCCAAACTGTCCTTTGGGACATGCTCAATGGTGCCTTGAGTTTAGAGGTCTTGAATAATGAGGGCCAAAAGGGATACTTGGTTTTCAGGAGATAGTGGCATGCTTTTCAGAGGGAAAATATTTTCCCAACACATGGCACAACCATCCCTGATGATGGACAGGACCCACGTGTCTATGGTAATAGCTTTCCATCTGGCCAGGGACAGCAACAGTGTCTGGGAAGGAGGAGCAGTGTGGCTGAGGATAGGAGAAGGGGTGCTGCAGAGGTAGTCACACATTTTACATCCAAAGGGATGCCTCCCAGCAGAAGGTTCCCTACTTTTTTTTTTTTCCACAGTATCTTTTCCTAGGGGGGTTTCTTTGTTTCTGAGACATCCTGGGATCCTTTCTAATGAAGGATATAGATTCAGATGGGTAGTTCCTATGGTATATCTAAGAACTGAAAAGATTAGAATCTGCCTGCAGTCTGTCATGGTGTTGGCTTGGTCTTGGAAGGTTTTGAGCAGACTGGCAGCCTGAAAAACAAAAGTACAGTTGTGTACACTTACCATAAATGTAGATGTTTGAGTGTATTCACTGTTGCAGTCATCACATTTGGGTTATCTGCTTGCAGGTAGCCCTCAGCCGGCCTGAATACCAGAGTCTTCAGATTTCTGCGTTGGATGCAGTGTCCTCTTCCATGACGTCAGGGGTATAAAACATGCAGCTGACGCCATTACATCAGTTTTTCTTGCCACAGATGTCAGGTGCCCCTACAATAGGAAGCAATTATATGGTATGGTACACCCCTATCAAAAAGCAAACACACCAGAAAAAATAAATATACCAAACAAGAAGGAAAGGTAGAGCCAAGAGAAGTCAGGGGGCTGGACTGCAACAGTGAATACACTTGAACATCTATATTTATGGTAAGTGTACACAACTGTACTATGTTCTTCATGTTTCACTGTTGCAGTCATCACATTTGGGTCGATTCCCAAAGCTAAGGAAGGGAGGAGGAAGTTAAAGAGCATTAGGGCCAGCTATTAAGCCCTGCAAGACTGCAGTGGCAAACCCAGCTCCGGATTTAAAAAAGACAGGCATGTGGTAATGCTTGGTGAAAGTACGTACAGGCCCCTCCAGGTAGCAGCTTCTAGGATGTCCCTGGTAGGGACTCCTCTGAGAAAAGCTGCAGAGGTAGATGCAGCCCTAGTGGAATGTGATCTTATCCCCTGTGGGGGAGGTTTTCCATGGTGCTTGCAGCAGAAATTAATGCAATGGGCTATCCATTTGGAAATGGTTTGCTTTGAAATGGCCTTCCCCTCTGCCCCTGCAGCAAAGCCAACTAGCAGCTGTTCAAATTTTCTGAGAGTCTTAGTCTTGTCCAAATAAAATCTAAGTTGTCTGTGCACATCCAGAGAGCAGGTTTATAGGTTGGTACTAGGCTATCAGCCCTAGGGTCTATACAAGCCTAGCCATAACAATTCCCTGGCTATTTCTTCCCACACTATTTACTTCCCTGGACTCCTGTCTAGCAGGGCGACTGACGTGATCCCCGGGGTGAATTAAATTTTTCCCATGCAATCATTAAGGTTCCTTTTGAAGAGGGCCAAAGAGGTGGTCTGCTTGACATGTATGGGCAGTCTATTCCAGAGTCTGGGGAGTCTCTGGGTCAGGAACCTATCCCTCCAGCATGTTTTGTTTATTGTGATGACAAGATTTAGATCCCTGGAGCATGTGGCTCTGAGGGATTGGGATTTCTTTAAGTGTAGCATGTCCAACAGCTCTGGGTTTGACATGGTTTTGTACGTTAAGCAGAGATCACCCCGGAGTAGACAATATGCAACAGAGTATAGCTGGAGTTTTTTAAGGTGGTCAGCATAGGTCATCTGCTTTAGGCCTGTGATTCTTTTAGTGAGGTATTTCTGCAGCCTTTCCAGTTGTTGCAGATGTCTTGAGAGGTACATACCAAATGGGGAATTGTATTCTATAATGGGTCTAATGAGGGATGAGTACAGTGGGACAATGACCTCCTTTCTTCTGGATAAAAAGCCCTTAGTGATGAGGTGTGCCATATAGAAGGATTTCCTGACTGTTGTGGCGATGTGGTTAATGAAGGTGAGACCACTGTTCACCTGTGTCCCCAAGTCCTTTATCACACTTTCGGTGTTTAGTGTACTGCCACCTATGTGATAATTCACAGGTACATGTTTTTTCCCAAGGGGGATAACTATACATTTCTTGGCATTGAGCTTGAGCCCATGGCTCTGGCACCCGCCATCTGTTTCTGTAAGGCCCTTTTGTAGAGTATCCATATAATTTGGGGATTCAATAATGGCTCCCAGTTTGCAGTCATCTCCAAACTTTGTTAGCCAGAGTCCCTTAGTGCTGGCCTGTACTTCAGAGAAGTAGATGCCAAACAAGAGAGGTCTCAGGGCTGAACCCTGAGGTACTGCACTTGTCACTTGTCTGGAGCTGGACTTGGAGTGTGCTACTTTTACAGTCTGGGTTCTGTCAGTAAGCCAGTTGGCAACCCATCGAGTGACGTAGGGATTCATGCTCAGCTTAGTAAGTTTATTTATGATTCCAGAGTGGGGGATGGTGTCGAAGGCCTTGGCGAGGTCCAGATAGGCTGTGTGGACCGCCTTACCCTCGTCCACAGCTCTGGAGACTGATTTGAAGAAGTCAGTCAGATTCAGGAGACAAGTTCGGCCCTTCACAAACCCAAACTGGGTGGGGTGCAGTGTCTGGAGGTTGATAATGTCTTTGTTTATAAGTTTCATGATAATGCGCTCCATGCCCTTGCAGATCAGGCTTGTCAGACTGATGGGACGTTAGTTCCCGGGATCCAAGGCGGATCCTCCCTTGTGGAGCGGGATAACTGTAGCTGTGCGCCACTCAGTGGGCACGAAGCCTGAAATGATTAAACATGACACTTAGGTGGGGTGCCAGTTCATGTAGTACACAGCCTGGGATGTCATCTGGTCCCATGGATGCTGTATTCTTAGCTTTGGCGAGTGCTGTTTCTACCTGTGTGGCTGTGATTATCGGAATTTGGCAATCTTTTGGTATTGAGATAGGCCCTTTAGGGGGTGAGAGGGGAGTGAAGTTGGCACTAAATCAATCTGCCAGGATATTGGCAATATCCTTGGGATCAGTATACTTAATGCCATTCTGTTGTAGCTCAGAGCAGATCTGAGCATTGCTATTTAGATCTTGACATAACTATAGAATGCCTTGTGGTTGTCTTTGGAATCTTTGGCAATTTTATTTTCTGTAACTAGCTTTTGAGGATTTTATGAGGGACCTCAGCCGCTTACTGAGGCTGGTGAGGGAGTTTTTTGCATCCTGGTATTTTTCCTCTTTTCTGCAACAGTTTCTTCCTTCTGTTGTATAGTTTGTTTATAGCAGGGGACCACCAGATTGGCTTCCTTTTTTTGGAGAAGAGCATCTAGGTTCTATTTGGGATGGCACGATTCATGCACGAGTGGATGTGCTCGTAAAGTGCCTTAGTGTAGGATTCTGCAGTTGAACTTCTTGATCCCGTCTGCGTGGGTGTTTTGAAGTTTGTCACTTCTGACTTCAGTAGCATGAAGTTGGCTTTGGAGAAGTTTTTTAAGGAGGTTTCCTTACTGGGGGGGTGGGATGTGGATGTCAAGGGTGATTTGCTTATGGTCAGACCTGACCAATGAGGGGGTGACCACTGATGTGGAGCATCTATCTCCCATGTTGGTAATGACCAAGTCTAGGATATTGGAGCCCCTGGTGGGACAATGGATTAGTTGATCCAGGGCGTTGGAATTTATGAAATCCAAGAACCATTGGGAAAAGGAGTTGGTACCCGAGTAGTTTTCCCAATTAATGGCAGGTTAGTTGAAGTCACCCAGTATCAGGGTGTTTGGTTCTATCTTAATATTTTCCAGTACGTTTAGGAAGGTGTAGTGAGAATCTTGGGGTATGGTGGGGGATCTGTAGCAAGCTACAATTTGGATTGCAGTCTTACCTAGTGTTAGTTGCACCTAGAGAATTTCAGATGCATTGTGTTGGGCAACTAGCCTGGAGGTGTGAATATGGACACTCCTTCACCTTTAGTGTTTCAGTCTTGGTTTTGTGGCCGAAAAGTGTGGTAAGAACTGCAGCCTGGTATTGCAGGGGTGCTCTCTGCAGCCTTGAACCAGGTCTCAGTCACTGCACAGACATCGATGTTCTCCATTTTTAGGAGTGCCTCGAGAGAGTGCATTTTGAGGTTTAGACTTCTAGCATTGAGTAGCATTACCTTCAGATATTGCATGCTTGTATCTGTTACGGTGGTGGTTTTATCCTTTGAACCTTACCTAAAAAAAGGCACTATAGGGGTGGCAAGAGCTTTAGCCAGTAACCTGAATCCCAGGGGTGATAGCTGCAGACCAACTCTGGCACAGCATCGTGGTTTGTCGATCATGTCTTCCCAAGCAGACAAATACTGGATCCCCCCTTTGAATGACACCAGAAGCTTAGCCAATTGTTGAAGTCAATCATTTTGTCCTTATACTGTGGTATCATTCTGGGCGAAGGCAAGATGCTACTCAGGGCTAGGGTCATACCTGCCTGGGTCACATGATCCAAGAGCTCTTCCATGTCTCTTTTCATGTAGTCCAGGGAGGTACGTCTCAAGTCATTTACTCCAGCATGGACAATGACAGTCTCGTATTTGTACTTGTTGTGGAGTGACTTGAGTGCATGCGTTATGTGGCGGATCATGGCACCCGACAGCTGACTAATTGTTCAGCCTGGTGAGTGGGACATCAGTGTGCCTGACTATAGAGTCACCTATGACTTAAGTGTTGGGTACATTGTCTTGCCTTAGTGGAGGAAAGGCATATACTGACGGGTTTTTCCAGCTGAAAGACAGGGCGTCCACTTTCAATGCTTGTCTGTGATAAGTCCTTGTACAGAATCTTTTCAGTTGGTAGTTGTGAGGGGAGGCAAATAGATCTATGTCCGGGCATCCCCATTTCCTTGTTATCATGCTGAAGACTTGTGGATCCAGCTGCCACTTGTGGGGATCCATGAGGTTTCTGCCAGAGTGTTTTCCTATCCTGGCAGGAATTGTGCCTGCAGATGTACTTCGTAAGTCAATGCTGTGTCCCACAAAGTCATGCTTAGTCTGCAAAGGGGATAAGAATGTGTGCCCCCCTGCTTGTTTATATACCACATGACCATGGTGTTGTCTGTCTTTAGTAGTTGTCCCGGATGAAGTAGGTCCTTGAAGGCTGTCAGGGCATTTTGAACAGCTAGCATCTCTTTTTGATTGATATGTAGATGCATTTGGTTTGAGGACCATGTGCCCTGAATGCATCTTTCTGCCATGTGGGCCCCCCAGGCATAATCTGAAGCATCCGTTGTTAGTGTCTGCCTGGCTGGGGATAATGTGAATGGCTGTCCCTTGTTCTGGTGACGAGCCTTTGCCCACCATCGAAAATCCTGTTGCTGGCAGGGAATGAGCGTAATCATTGTTTCCAGGCTGTGGCAATGTTGAGTCCAAACACTTTTTAGGTACCATTGAAGTTTCCTCATATGCAGTCTTGCACATGGAATTAGTAGGATGCAGGATGCCATGAAGCCCAAAGCCTGCAGAATTTTTCTTGCAGATAACTGGGCCTTTGTTGCCAACATTTTGAAATAGGTAGTCAGTTGCCTTTGTTTGTCTGGCGTGAGATAAGCCATCTGGGCAGTTGTATTTATGCTTGCACCCAGGAATATTATCTCTTGAGAGGGTACTAGTTTTGATTTCTTTTTGTTGACTGTGTACCCTACGCATGTTAGAAGTCTTAAACACCAGATGCTGTAGAAGAATGTCCTTGTTCTCTGCTTGAATTAGACAGTCGTCCAAGTAAGGATATATCTGTATTCCTCTTTGTCTGCAGAATGCAATTACTGGTGCCAGACACTTTGTAAAGACCCTGGGCACAGTAGATAAGCCAAAGGGCAGTGCAGAGAATTGGTAATGCATTGAGCCAGCCTTGAATCTGAGGTATCTTCTGCATGATTGTCTGATTGAGACATGCACGTATGCCTCTTTTAGGTCTAATGTCACAAGCCAAGCATTCTTGCCCAGCATGGGCAGAAGCTGCTGCAAAGTCAACATTTTGAATTTTGGTATATCCAGGAATGTGTTCAGAATAGATAAGTCCAGTATTGATCTCCAAGCCTTGTCCTTTCTGGGTACCAAGAACAGTCTTGAGTAAAATCCTTGTCCCTGCTCTTGCTCTGGTACTTGTTGAATGGCCCCCATGTCCATGAGGGATGAGACTTGTTTTTGTGCCTCTGCTAATTGATTTTTTGGCAGATCTGGCCAGCCGTTTGCCTTTGGCAGGGTATGGAAATGGAACTTGTAGCCTTGTGACACTATATTTAGAACCCACTTGTCCTGGGTTACAATGTGCCAATTTTGAGAAAAAAGTGCTCATTTTCCCCCTAAGGGTGCTGCCAGGACATACGTGCTTTGTGCATGTAGGGGGAAGTCATTGGGACCGTTTCCTGTATGGTAGTGATTTGTCTTCTCCAACTTTGGAGGTAGAAGCACCCCATATTGCTTTGACCTGTATGAACCTTGCACCTGGGATCTGCCCCTAGGGCGTCTGGATCTACCCCTTTGAGGTCTGTCTGACACAGGAAAGGACCAATTCTTTGTAGGCCAGTGTCTACTAAACGTACGTGGCTGTACTTGTAAAAAATCTTTGACAGTTTGCATAGCCTTAGCTTTGTCCTCCATTTTCTTTAACACCTCTTCTGCCTTAACACCAAACAAAGTACCATGCTGTAAAGGTGCATCTAATAATTTAACTTTGACATGATCAGGCAGATTTTGTTCCTTTAATCAAGCATGCCTCCTAATTACAGAACCCGTAACTGCGGCCCTGCAGGAGGCCTCCAAAGAATCAAAACCACATTGCAAAGTATGCTTTCCAACTTGTTCAGCTGCATGCAATAAATCCTGCATTTCCTTGTTTTCTGCACATTCAGAGTTTAACAACATTTTCTGTTTAAGCAATGACATGTTGCTGATATTTCAGCATATGAAACTGACAGTTTAAGGCCCTTATAGCCAAGGTAGCAGATGTGTAAACCTTTTTTCCCCCATCTATCCAGTGCCCTTGAATCCCTGTCAGAGGGGGTAGGGTTTTTTTTGCAGCGGAAGCCTTAACTCCTTTGGTACCCTGTGAAAAAGTTTCTGGGTCTGCAGCAGGGTTTTTAAAAAGGAATTTATGAGAGTCAGGAACCCTGTAATATCTGTCAGTCTTAACGAGAGCTGGAGCTAAGGAGTCAGGGGTCAGACTAGACTCCAAAAACACATCATCTGCAATGTCTAACAGGTGGAATGGCTAGAGGCCTGTGTTGAGGTAGTAAAAGGAAATCCCTGAGCCTCTTTTTAGATTCTGAAAAATCTTGGCTCTCCCAGTGGAAATGCTCCCTCATGGTATGCAAGGTTTCTCCAAAAGAATAGTCCTCTGGAGGAGAAGCTGAAGGTATAGATTCTTCAGCATCAGAATCCTCATAGGGGGAAGAGAATATTCCTGATCAGAAAAGGAATCAGAATAAATAGAAACCTGATCTGAAGATTCATAGTCAGTCTCTTGCCTAGGCCTCTTATCAGGAGGGGGATGGGAACCCCTGATCAAGGTAATCAAGTCTTTGGCCATTTTGAGCATCTGTTTTTTGGGCATAGAGGCCTGTCCACGTGGCTGTTGAGTTTGTTTCTTTGCTTTAGAAGGTGCTTTAGTCTTTGCCTTTGAAGCTGAAGTCAGTTTAATGTAAAGATGTTTAGGTCTGAATACACCCTCAGAAGCCGGTGCCTGCTCAGCGGCTCCGGAACCATCTGAGGGAATAGTGTCCGAGGCTCCAATACCTTGAGTTTCCAGCGGCACAGCCGACTCCACGTGGGAGTCGGTAGCAGCCTGCGACTCTAAAGTAGCAGGCATCAGGGGCTGTGAAAGTGCCTCACTGAGAACCGGCGACTGGCTTAGGAGAAGCTTTGTTGTCGGTTTTGGACCTTGGTTGTTTATCTCTCTCCTTTTCTTTGCATTTTTTTGTGAACTCCGGTAGCTGGATGGCTATCCGATGACATTTCTGGATAATTAAACCGACGTCCAAAATAGTTTAAAGCAAAATCATACTGACGCTTAACAGTGCGTTGGTTAAATCTAGCACAAAACCGACAACCAGAAACGTTGTGATCAGGGCCTAGGCAAGGAATGCAGTAAGAATGAAATTCCTTATGAGGTATTTGCTTTCCACAACAAATACAATTATTAACTTTTTATGACATCGGTCTGGAGCAAGAAATAAGTTTCCCCAACGGGGTACTTAGCTTTACTGAAGACTTCGGGTCTGAAACTCGAACACGAAAATTTCAGGAGTCGGCCGACCTGCACTTTCGAACTGCTTCTGCTTTGGGCACCGCGCGGCAAGAAAGACTGAAGAAAATGGCGTCGGCTGCTGTCGCCCCTTCCCTGATGTCAGGGGTACAAAAGAATCAGCTGACGCCATTTTCTTCAGGACCCAAGACTTTGGAATTCGGGCCGACTGAGGGCAGCCTGCCAGCAGGATTACCCAAATGTAATATCTGCAACAGTGAAACACGAAGAACATCCCTGACTGCAACAGTGAATACACTTGAACATCTACATTTATGGTAAGTGTACACAACTGTACTATGTTCTTCGTGTTTCACTGTTGCAGTCATCACACTTGGGTTGATTCCCAAAGCTGAGGAACGGGTGGAGGCAGTCAAGAAGAGTTGGGGCTGGCTAGTATGCCCTGCAGGACTACGGTTGAAAAGCCTGCCCTGGATTTTGAAAAGATAGGCAGGTGGTAATGCTTGGTGAAGGTATGAACAGAACTCCATGTTGCAGCTTCCAGATGTCCCTAGTAGGGACCTCTCTGAGAAAGGCTGTAGAGGTTGAAGTTGCCCTAGTAGCATGTGCTCTGACCCCTTACCAGCCTCGGTAAGGAACTGAGATCCCTCATAAAATCCTCCAAAGCTAGTTACGAAAATAAAATTGCCAAAGATTCCAAAGACAACCACAAGGCATTCTAGAACTATGTCAAGAATCTAAATGGCAATGCTCAGATCTGCTCTGAGCTAAAACAGAATGGCATTAAATATACTGATCCCAAGGATATTGCCAATATACTGGCAGATCGATTCAGTGACAACTTCAACCCCCTCTCACCCCATAAATGGCCCATCTCAATACTGGAAGATTGCCAAATTCCATTAATAACGACCACACAGGTAAAAAACACACTCTCCAAAGCAAAGAATACAGCATCCATGGGACCAGATGACATCCCGGGCTGTGTACTACATGAACTACAACATGAACTGGCACCTCACCTAAGTGTCATGTTTAATCATAGCCTCACCTCAGGTTTCATGCCCACTGAGTGGCGCAGAGCTACAGTTATCCCACTCCACAAGGGGGGATCCACCTTGGATCCCGGAAACTACCGTCCCATGAGTCTGACAAGCCTTATTTGCAAGGCCATGGAGCGTATTATCATGGAACTTATAAACAAAGACATTGGCAACCTTCAAATACTGGACCCCACCCAGTTTGGGTTCGTGAAGGGCCGATCTTGTCTCCTGAACCTGACTGACATCTTCGAATCAGTCTCCAGAGCCATGGACAAGGATAAGGTGGTCCACACAGCCTATCTAGACCTTGCCAAGGCCTTTGACACAATCCCCCACTCTGGAATCACAGATAAACTTACTAAGCTGGCCATTAATCCCTACATCACCCAATGGGTTGCTAACTGGCTTACTGATAGAACCCACACTGTAAAAGTAGCAGACTCCAAATCCAGCTCCAGACAAGTGGAGTACCTCAGGGTTCAGTCCTGGGACCGCTCGTTTGGCATCTACTTCTCTGAAGTACAGGCCAACACTAAGGGACTCTGGCTAACAAAGTTCACAGGTGACTGCAAACTGGGAGCCATTATTGAATCCCCAAATGATGTGGATACTCTACAAAAGGGCCTTACAGAAACAGATGCTTGGTGCCAGAGCCATGGGCTCAAGCTCAATGCCAAGAAATGTATAGTTATCCCCTTAGGGAAAAAAACATGTATCCATGAATTACCATAGAGGTGGCAGTACACGAAACACAAAGTGTGATAAGAGACTTAGGGACACAGGTGGACAGTCGTCTCACCTTCGATAACCACATCGCCACAACAGTCAGGAAATCCTTCCATGTGGCACACCTCATCACTAAGGGCTTTTCATCCAGAAAAAAGGAGGTCATTGTCCCACTGTACTCATCCCTCATTAGACCCATTATAGAATACAATGCTCCGTTTGGTATGTACCTCTCAAGACATCTGCAACAACTGGAAAGGTCGCAGAAATACCTCACTAAAAGAATCACAGGCCTAAAGCAGATGCCCTACGCTGACCACCTTAAAAAACTCCAGCTTTACTCTGTCGCATATCGTCTTCTCAGAGGCGATCTCTGCTTAACATACACGGCCATGTCAAACCCAGAGCTGTTGGACATGCTACACTTAAAGAAATCCCAACCCCTCAGAGCCACATGCTCCAGGGATCTAAACCTTGTCATCACAATAAACAAAACATGCTGGAGGGATAGGTTCCTGACCCAGAGACTCCCCAGACTCTGGAATAGATTGCCCATACATGTCAAGCAGAGTGCCTCTTTGGCCCTCTTCAAAAGGAACGTTGACGATTGGATGGGAGAAAGGAAATTCACCCCGGGGATCACGTCAGTCGCCCTGCTAGTCAGGGGTCCAGGGAAGTAAATAGTGTGGGAAGAAATAGCCAGGGAATTGTTATGGCCAGGCTTGTATAGGCCCTAGGGCTGATAGCCTTGTACCAACCTATGAACCCCTGTGGGGGTGCTTTCCCATGGTGTTTGTAACAGACATGGATACAGTGTGCTATCCATTTGGAAATGGTTTGTTTTAATATGGCTTTGCACTCTGCCCCTGGTAAAAAGCTGACTAGTAACTGGTCAGATTTCCTAAAGGGCTTAGTCCTTATCCAGGTAGAATCTGAGCTATCTGTGCACATCTAAGGAGTGCAGGATCCTTTCCTCCTTATTTTGAGGTTTAGGTAAAAAGGTGGGCAAATGAATAGATTGTTTGAGAGCCACACTGGACACCACCTAAGGCATGAAGGCTGGGTTAGTCCTGAGGAAGACCCTGTCAGCATTAAAAATAATGAAAGGTTCCACAGCCATGAGTGCTTATAGCTCAGACACTCTTCTAGCTGAAGTAATGGCCAGAAGCAAGGCTGTTTTCCAAGAGAGGAATTTTAACTCTGCTGAAGCTGTATGCTCAAAGGGTGGGGAGCGTGAGCTTTTCCAACACAAAGTTAAGGTCCCAAGCAGGGGTAGGGGCTCTTCTTGGTGGCCTTAAGTGGTTAGCCCCTTCTCAGGAACGGTTTGATGAGAGGGTGTGAAAAGAGAGGTGGCTCAGTGCTGTAATGTGCAGAGATGGCAGAGGCATGGATTTTAATGGAAGAGAAGGACAGGACCCTGTGGAGTAGTTCTGCTAGGTAATCCAGGATGAGAGGTAAGGAGGGCTGTGCCGGGTCAGCTCCTTTAGTCTAGATCCAGGAACAATACCTTTTCCACTTGTCAGCATAGGAGTTTCTAGTACTGGGTCTGGCTTCACGTATGACATCCAGGACTTGTTTGCTTAGACTGGCCACTGGAGGAGAAGTCAATGAATAAGCCAGGCTGCAAGGTTCAGGGTCTGCAAATGCGGATGCAAGAACTGTCACTCCTGCTGAGTCAGGAGAGTTGAAATCTGGGGGAGGTGCCATGGAGGCAACGGGGACAAACTGCACAGTAGTGGGTACCAGTGTTGGCGTGGCCAGTCTGGGGCAATCAGGATTGCCCTTGGTCTTTCCTCCCTTATTTTGAGTAATACTCTGGTAAGAAGAGGTAGAGGGGGAAATGCATAGACTGAGAGGTTTGCCCACTGCAGGGATCGGGAATCCACTTTCCAGGCCTTGCTGTGAGGTTCCCTGGTGCAGAATTTGCTCAGCTGGTGGCTGTAGGGCAAGACAAATATGTCCACCTTCGGCGTACCCCATTTTTGGGCCACAAAGTTGAAGGTGTTGTGGTTTAATTGCCACTCGTGAGCGTCCAGGAGATTTCTTCTTAAGTTGTCTGCCAGAGAGTTTTGGTTGCCTGGCAGGAATTGAGCTTGCAGATGAATATGAATAGCTGAGGCCGTGTTCCAAAGGGTCATAGCTAGCCTGCAGAGCGGGATCCCCCCTGCTTGCTGATGTACCACATTACTGTGGTGTTGTCGGTTTTGATTAGTAGAGGCCCTGGAGAGAGCAGGGATCTGAAAGCTGTTAGAGCGTGCTGAACAGCTAGCACCTCTTTTTGGTTGACGTGCAGATGAATTTGGCTTGGGCTCCAGTGGCCCTGAATGCACCTGCCGTTCAGGTGAGTACCCCAGGCATAGTCTGATGCATCTGTGGTTAGGGTCTGGGCGACGTGGGGCTGTGAAAGGGGAAGTTCCTTGTTGTGGTTGCATGCTGCTGCCAACCAAAGAAAGTCTTTCCTCAGACAGGTATCATAGGTTTAATAGTTTCCAGGTCTTGAGAATGTTGACACCAAAGGCTTCCTCATATGCAATCTAGCATATGGAATTAGAATTAAGGAAGCTATGAACCCTAGAGGTTGCAGGATTTTCCTTGCGGATAACTGGGTTCTGGTGGCCAGTTGAGAGAAGTAGCCTGTCAGATAGGCTTGTTTTTCTGGAGTTAGAAATGACATCTGGGATGCTGTGTCCAGGCTTGCACCCAGGAATACAATTTTTTGACTGGGGACTAGTTTGGATTTCTTCTCATTGATAGTGTACCCCAGTGAGGTTAGTAGGTCCTTTACAACTGTCAGGTTCTGTAACAGCTTTTCCTGACTGTCTGCCTTAATCAGGCAGCTGTCCAAGTAAGGGTAAATTTGAATATTTCTTTGTCTGCAAAAAGCAATGGCTGGAGCCAAGCATTTTGTGAAAACTCTGGGAACAGTGGATAAGCCAAAGGGAAGTACAGAGAACTGATAATGCGTAGATCCTGCCCTGAAACGTAGATATTTTATGCAAGACTCTTTGATTGGGATATGCAGATAGGCCTCTTTGAGGTCTAGAGTGGCTAACCAGGTATCTTTGGACAGCATAGGGAGAAGCTGCTGCAGTGTGAGCATTTTGAATTTTGGTACCACCAGGAAGGTGTTTAGAATAGATAGATCTAAGATTGTGTGCCAGGTGCCCTCTTTTCTGGGTACTGGAAAAAGTTTGGAATAGAACCCTTTGCCTCTGATCTGCAGGAAAAGGCTGAATTGACCTCATGGAGAGCAGGGAATGAACTTGGTTTTGTGCCTCTGCCCACTGGTTTGGAAGATCTGGGTATCCCTTTGGGGTTGGCAATGTGTGGAAATAAAATTTGTACCCCTCGACCATTGGGAGGAGTTGAGGAGTCATTAGGAATTCTTTCCATAAGGGGTGTCTTAGCACTCCCTAGTTTAGAAGTGGAGGAACTCCATTGCTTAGATCTCTGCATACCGTGAGACTGATGTCTGGGGGGGTCTGTTACCCCCAGGTCTAGTCTAAAGTGGCCTTGAGGGCGCTGGAAAGGACCGTTTTGAGGGGCAATGCCTACTGAATCTTGGAGGCTGAACTTGCAAAATGTCTGTTGGCATAGACCTAGATTTTTCTTCCATCTTTTTTTAAACCTCTTCTGCTTTGGTGCCAAACAGATTGTCTTTGTTTAGTGGTGCATCCAATAATTTTGATTTGGCATGATCTGGCAAGGACTGTTCCTTAAGCCAAGCATGTCTTCTAAGTACAAAACCTGTGACTGCTGCTCTGCAGGATGCTTCTAAGGTGTCAAATCCACATTGCAGGGTATGCTTACTGATTTGGCTTGCTGAATACATAAGTTCCTGTAAACCTTTATTTTCTGTACAGTCAGGGAAGGTAAATAATTTTTGTTTAATGATTTCCATGGTATGTTGCTGGTATTTCAGCATGTGGAACTGACAATTTAATGCTTTACTGACAAGAGTTTCAGAAGTATATACTTTCTTACCCCATCTGTCTAAGGCACGGGAATCCCTGTCAGAGGGGGTGGGATTCTTAGCTGTAGTAGCTTTTATTCCTTTAGGCCCTTGGGAGATGCCCTCTGGGTCAGCAGTAGGATTCCTGAAAAGAAATTTGTGAGAGTCAGGGACTCTAATACCAGTCAGGTTTCCTGGGAGCAGGAGGTAAAATATCAGGACTTCGACTGGATTCCATAAAGACCTCACCCACAACATCCAGAACAGGGGGTATAGCTAAAGGTCTGTGCTGTGGTAAATCTAAAAATTCTGAGTCTCTTTTTGGACTGAGGATAATCCTGGCATTCCCAGTGGAAGTGCTCTCTCAAAGTATGCAGGGTTTCACCAAAAGAAAAATCCTCTGGAGGAGAGGCAGAAGGAATGGATTCCTCTGCATCTGAATTCTCATAAGCAGATAAAGTCATGTCTTCATAATCAGAAACCTCAGAGTGGTTGAACTCTTGGTCAGATAAATGTGCTGGGGACAAGTCTCTCTTACATTTAGCAGGGGAAGGTTGGCTTCCCCTAATCAGCATAAGGTCTTCTGCCATTTTAAGCATCTCTGATTGTGGCAAGGCAGCAGGCACATGAGTCTGTGTCGTCGGTCTTTTAGGCGTAGCTCGTACTCTTGGCCTTAGAAACTCGGTAGTTTTATAAAGAACTGAAGATGCGAAAAAAGTCAGTTTGTGTTGAATATCGGTAGTGAGAAGAACTTCCTCAGAAGCCGGTGCCTGCACAGTGGCTTTGGTCCCATCCAAGGTAGAGACATCCGCAGGTTCCGTAGTCTAACGGCATACCAGACTCCTAACGGGTCTCAGTAGCAGCCTGTGTATCCATCGACGCGGGCATCAGGGGCTGCGAAAGCGCCTCACTGGGTACCGGCAAACTGGCGACTAACTTAACAGAAGTGTCGTTTGCGGTTTTGGACCTGTGCGGTCTGTCTCTGTCTTTATCCTTATGTTTTTTCGGAAGATTGGCAGTCAGACGGCTTACCAAAGCCATTTCGGAATATGAAGATCGAGAGCGAAAGTATTTAGCTACAATAAGGGCCCGACTATGAATAGTTCGGGCGTTGAACAAAGCACAAAACCGGCAGCGAAGGATGTCGTGGTCTGAACCTAAACAGGTGACGGAGTAAGAATGGAAATCTCGCTGTGGTATTTGCTTTCCACAGGTGAGACGATTGTTAACTTTTTCTGACATCTGTTAGAGCAAGAGAAAAGGATCCCCGATGAGGTATTTAGCTTTAGAAGACTTCAACTTCAATTTCAGAAACAAAAAATCAGGTAGCGGCCGATCGGCACTCGTGTGAACTGCTGCTGCTTCGGGCTCCTCTGCAAGAAACACTGATGTAATGGCGTCGGCTGCCTGTTTTTATACCACTGATGACCTGACGTCAGTCCTGCAGCGACAGCAACCGACCCAGAAATACTAAGCCTCTGGTACTCGGGCCAACTGAGGACTACCCCTGGCAGGATAACCCAAGTGTGATGACTGCAACAGTAAAACACGAAGAACATCTGTATAGACATTAGATGAGGAACTGAAAGCACAGCTGCAGGTTGTCAAAACTTTTTCAGATGATATTAGAATGTCATCTGGCCTTGATAAATGTGCAAAAGCAACTTTTATAGCAGGAGAACTGCAGCACCAGGAAAACATCAGACTGGGACAAGAATGGGATATAAAAGAACTTGGGCAAGAGGGAGTGTTATAAATACTTGGGAATTGTTGAAGGATCAGCAATAAAACATTAACAAATGCGAGAAACTTAGTAAGAAATATTTTAGAAGACCTAAAAATTAATCCTGAAAACAGCACTGACATCTAGGAACAAAATCCAAGCAATAAACCAATTTGCTCTTCCTGTCCTAACTTAAAGTTTTGGAGTGATCGACTGGCCCCAAAATGTGTTAGATAGATTAGATATTAAAACAAGAAGGATGCTTCATGCGCACCAAATAATCTATAAAAATCAGTGCATACCAAGATTATACATTCCCCGTTCCGAAAAAGGGATGGGCCTCCTTGAAACTGATTAAATGTACAGATCTGCAATCATGGGACTACACACATCTGCTGACCTAACGCGACCCAAATGTAGTGAAAGTTTTGAAACATGAGGAGAATAAATCTAAGACAACTTCCCTGCTTAACCTACCAGAAGCATATCGGAGTCAGGCAGAAATGGAAATCAGATTGGAAGTGGATAGAAATCAGGCAGCAACTGAATGTGCCAAAAAACAAAAGAAAGAATAGAAGGTGAAAGATCAGATGGAAAGGCAAGAAATGTGGAAAATGCATAAATATAGTTGCAAGTATAGAAAACTTCTGGAAGAACCTCATGTTGATCAGGAATGAACGCAGGAATGGTTAAGGAGAGGTGAATTCAAACCAAGAGATGAAAGGTTAATATTGGCGGCTCAAGACAGTGGGCTACGTACACACTGGTTTACAAAGTCTACTGAACATGTCAGAGAAACAGACAAATGCAGGTTTTGTAAAACCGAACTGGAAACAATCGCACACCTCGTTGGTGGTTGTGACATACTAATGGCAAAAGAACTGTATACTAAAAGGCATAATAACGTGTCGAGACTGTTGCACTGGGGATTGTACAAACATTATGGTTATGAAGTGGCTAAAAAGCACTGGAAACATGAGCCACAAAGCATCACAGAAAATGATGGAAGTCTACATCACATGGGATCATCCATTACCAACAATTCAAAAGTCAGATGCTAGAAAACTGAATATAGTGGTCCAGGAAAAGAAGACATGAGTAGCATTGATCACTGAAATCGTCGCACCCAGTGACTCCAGTGTCCTGCTCACAGAGAGACAAAGTTATAAAATATCAGGATCTGCAAACAGAAACGAGAGCAATGTGGAAGAAAGATATCCAAATAGTTCCGATAGTAGTAGGAGCTACAGGTCTTGCAAAAAAAGAGTCTAAAATCTTATTTAGATAAGCTACCAATTCATGTAACTCTGTACGAAATGCCGAAGGAGTCACCACTGGGCACATTGCGGGTGCTGCGAAGAGCACTTCTGGGCTGACATCAAAGAGTGAAACAATACTAATTTCATGAACTTGAATCGTACTTTGACTTAAGAATGAGGTCTATTCCAGTCATGGTATTAGAAACCCAAAAGACTTGGAGAAATAAATAAAGGGAGAGATGCTGTCAGGTGGTAATCTTGGGGACCCTTGCCCTTCACTGAACTTGGTATCTTCTGTGACAGACTCCTGAGGGGAGTCTAAGTGCCTCCTCTTGCACCTTCTCTTCTTAGGGACTTTTGGTGGAATGCTCATGAGAAGTATGGGAGGATATACATATACCGTTTGCTGGGTTAGCCTAAAGACTTTGGGCTAGCTGTCCCTGTGGAGTAGAGTATTGAGGCTCAAAGCACAAAAAAAATACAGGATCCAGAAGGAAGATCTGGTGGTGGTGGGGGGGGGGGTAGTCTGCCCTCTAGAAGAAAACCCACTCTACCAACCTCAAAAGCAGAATGCCCTGGGGAAAAAGGATGTAGATGGAGCGCAGAAGACATGCTTCCAGACCATCATCTCCCTTTGACCCCAAAGGCAGTCTATCTGAGGCAGAAGTCAGAAATGAGCTGTACAATGCCAAGGCTCCATGGGGCAGAGACAACTCAGACAGCTTTGGAGTCAACTTTAGCACCTCAGATTAGACAACAACGAGTCAGCTCTGAGAGTCATCCAGCTCAGACATGCTTGCAGCCTGTCAACTTAGAGACTGTATTGGAGCCAAAGATACAACAATCTTCGGATTGGATACAAATGGCCTCAGAAAACTCTGATCCAAGGGCTCCAAAGTCAAAGAATGGATTAGAAAAGGAGCCAAAATGGGTGGAGTAATCCTGGTAAAGGTCTCCGTTCCATAAAGGGTAGCAGCTGGGAGAACTCCCATCCAAATCTATGCCGAGAGAAACTTCCTCATCATTCTATCCACATCTGCCTCTGTAAGACTTCCGGAAGAACAGGACAAGAAGGCCACTGAAGGGGACCTAGAGTGATGGCATCTCTCAAAAGGAGGATAGTCGCCAAGAAAGGACACATTCCAGAGAAGGCACATACCAGGCCTGGGGGAGCTGTTTCAGCTCCTAATGAACCAGATCAGAAGACGCACACCTTGTATACGAAACGGTCAGTTTTGAGGATTTGATCTTCAGATCCAACCATTTTGAGATTTTCCAGGCTGACTCAGTGGTCAGACTGGAAGAAGGAATGGTGGATCCAGAAGGTTGTTGTTGGCACTTTCTGGACTCCTTTTTGTCTGCCTTGGAAGGTTGAGCTCCAGCCAGTGACTCAGAAAAAGATGCCGGAAGAAGTCTTTTCAATATCCATTTGCTTTTATGACTGCTAAACGCCCTGGAATTAAAGGCTTTGTAGATGTCGCAAGACACCTTCAAGTGCGTGGGCCTAAACAGTACACACAGGAGTTGCGGGCATCAGACAAATAGATCTTATTCTCACACACTTTCATTTCTTGAAACCCAAAGGTTTTTCAGCCATTTAAAACAGTAAGTACTACAGAAAAAAGTGCAGATTTTTTTCTTTTTTTTTTGTTAATAGTAAATCAGAAAAAATGCTAACACTGGTAATATAAGTCTTACTGTAAAAGTAAAAGAATGCGAAAAATACCAACAACGGTAATTAAGTTACACTGAAGAAGCATATGATAAAGTGAGGTAAAAAAAAAAAAAGAAATTTAAAGATTACCAAAAGGGAAGAAAAATTATTTTACTTACCTCTTATGAATACACTAATGCTTGACAGCTGACAGCGACCACATCCATACACGAGAATTTGGCAAACGAGATCTGAGGTATGCAGAGGGTTTAGAGCATTATGGGTAAGGGAGGAGCTTGAGAGTCTGCAGTATCCACTAGCTTTAAAAAGCGGCAGAGTCAGATCAGAGGATCAGATCCAAACCCAAACCTTGGGGAATGAATGAAAATTGACAAGATGAGATCTAGCATACTGACACCTGATATCCATCATCTGCCCAAGAATCTCATGTCAGTCCACTATGCTTCATGGCTGACTATTACACTGTTGTCAAATGATACAGAAACCCCCGCGCACATTCACAGCTGTACATTACTTTGAGGGCAACATGTATACAACATATGCCTTGCACACCATACTGCATGCCTCCTGTCACAACAGCCAAATGGCGCACTTCTTCAGTGCCACACACACGAAAAGAAAGCACTTTCTCCAGTGCAGCTATTTTTTTTATTACACAGCCACCCACACATGCACACACAACAGATACACACATACAAAATGTAGCCAACAACCCTGTATGCTTGTCAATCACTCGCTCAGTCACACTGTCATGCACATTTAATGAAGACCACTGTATATGACTCGGACCTTCTGAAGAGTAGGCTAGCCGTTTCAAAAAACCCTGCATATTCATACTGGTCTCCCCTATAGCAGCAAGCTGGTGTTAGTGTGCTTATGCTCAATAGTTCTCAATTACACCCCCATATCCACAGGATACCATCTACACTGCGAAGACACACATTCAGATTCCACATCACTCAGCTTCTGCACCACACACACAAACTTTTGTGCACCACCCATGGAAGAGTCACAAACCACCTGACAATTTATCAGTGGCAGCACAGAAAGGACACCTGCTGTCAAGATTCAATATACAGTCTGCACAACATCAGCAATTACACCAAATACCAGTCTGGCAATCAGTTTGGCATATCACTGTAAAAGGAATATACACATCTTTGAACACAAAGAAGACTCGCACAATAGAGAGTTGCATTAAAAACCCTTCAGTTATCCATTCATTAAAAATCATGAAGGCTTGCTTTCCATCTATTCTGCAGCAACATCAAAATGCAAGCTCCAAGCACTGTCTGGCAACTAAGTACTACATTAAAAAAGTTAATTTTGAGCAAGTTAGCCTGATGTGAATGACTGAATCACTTCCTGTCCTCTGCATCTTGCTCTGTCACACCAACCACCTGCATATCCTCTCTCACCACATCCATAAACCTTATCTTAGGCCTTCCTCTTTTCCTCTTGCCTGGCAGCTTCATCCTTAGCATCTTTGTCATGCACCTCATCTCCTTATATTCCTGTCTACTTTCTTCATCGCTCTGACAATCCCACTTCTTCACCAACCTCTTTCTCTGTATACTCTCTTGTACTTTCTCATTCCACCACCAGGTCTCCTTGTCTTCCTTCATCTGTCCAGATGTCACACCAAGCACCTTTCTAGCAGTCTCCCTTACTAGCTCTGATGTAGTTACCCAGCTGTTCGGTAAACTCTTCACTGCCACCCAGTGCCCGTCTTAACTCTTCTCTGAACGCCACCTCACAATCACCCTTTTTCAATTTCCACTATTTGATCCTTGGTGCTGCCTCACACTCCTCCTCCTCTTCTTGATAACCAACGTCATTCTACAGACCACCATTCTATGCTGCCTAACTACACTTTCCCCCATCATCATTTTACAGTCTCCAGTCTCCAATCTCCTTCAAACTGACTCTACTGGATAGGATATAATCCACCTGTGTGTATCTCCCTTCACTATTGTATGTCACCCTATGCTCCTCCCTCTTGTTAAAATACGTATTCACCACAGCCATGTCCACCCTTTTTGCAAAATCCACTACCATCACTTCCTCATCCCCTCTGTTCCCTTCACCAACATGCCCACTGAAATCTGCTCCAATCACCACTCTCTCACCCTTGGGTACAGTCATCATCACTTCATCCAACTAACCCAAAATGTTTCTTTCTCATCCATCGCACACCCAACGTGCGGAGCATATGCACTAACATTCATCATTCTTCTTCTTCTTCTTTCGGCTGCTCCCATTAGGGGTCGCCACAGCAGACCAACTGTTTCCATTTCTTCCTGTCCTCTGCATCTTGCTCTGTCACACCAACCACCTGCATGTCCTCTCTCACCACATCCATAAATCTTATCTTAGGCCGTCCTCTTTTCCTGTTACCTGACAGCTTCATCCTTAGCATCTTTTCCCAATATACTTAGCATCCCTCCTCAGCACATGTCCAAACCAACGTAATCTTGCCTCTCTGGCATTGTCTCCAAACCTTCCAACCTGGGCTGACCCTCTAATATACTTATTCCTAATCCTGTCCATTCTCGTCATACCCAGTGCAAATCTTAACATCTTCAACTCTGCCACGTCAAGCTCTGACTCCTGCCTTTTTGTCAATGCCACTGTCTCCAACCCATATAACATAGCTGGTCTCACTACCCTCTTGTAGACCTTCCCTTTCACTCTTACTGGTACTTGTCTGTCACAAATCACTCCGGACACTCTTCTTCACCCACTCCACCCTGCCTGTATTCTCTTCTTCACCTCTCTTCCACACTCACCATTACTCTGAACTGTTGATCCCAAGTACTTAAACTCATTCACCTTCGCCACCTCTACTCCCTGCATCCTCACCATTCCTCTGTCCTCCCTCTCATTCACACACATATATTGTCTTAGTCCTGCTGACCTTCATTCCTCTTCTCTCTACAGCATATCTCCACCTCTCCAGGGTCTCCTCCACCTGTTCCCTACTCTCACTACAGATCACAATGTAATCTGCAAACATCATAGTCCATGGGGACTCCTGTCTGATCTCGTCTGTCAACCTGTCCATCACCGTTGCAAATAAGAAAGGGCTCAGAGCTGATCCTTGATGTAATCCCACCTCCACCTTAAATGCATCTGTCACTCCCACCGTAGACCTCACCGCTGTCACACTACCCTTGTACATATCCTGTACCACTCTTACATACTTCTCTGACACTTCTGACTTCCTCATACAATACCACAACTCCTCTCTAGGCACCCTGTCATATGCTTTCTCTAAATCCACAAAGACACAATGCAACTCCTTCTGACCTTCTCTGTACTTCAACACTCTCAGAGTAAACATCGCATCTGTAGTGCTCTTTCCTGGCATGAAACCATACTGCTGATCACTAATCATCACCTCCCTTCTTAACCTAGCTTCCACTACTCTTTCCCATAACTTCATGCTGTGACTGATCAGTTTAATCCCTCTGTAGTTACTACAGCTCTGCACATCACCCTTATTCTTAAAAATCGGTACCAAAACACTTTCTCCATTCCCCAGGCATCCTCTCACTTTCCAAGATTTCATTAAACAATCTAGTTAAAAACTCCACTGCCATTTCACCTAAACACCTCCATGCTTCCACAGGTATGTCGACTGGACCAACAGCCTTTCTGTTCTTCATCCTCTTCATAGCTATCCTTACTTCCTCCTTGCTAATCCACTGCACTTCACGATTCACTATCCACACATCATCCAACCTTCTCTCTCCCTCTCATTCTCTTCATTCATCAACCCCTCAAAGTACTCTTTCCATCTGCTCAACACACACTTTTTGCTTGTGAGTACGTTTCCCTCATTATCCTTTATCACCTTTACCTGCTGCACATCTTTACTAGCTCGGTCCCTCTGTCTAGCCAATTGGTACAGGTTCTTTTCTCCCTCCTTAGTGTCCAACCTTTTATACAACTCTTCATACACCTTATCCTTAGCCTTCGCCACCTCTCTTTTTGCCATGCACCTCATCTCCTTATACTAGTCCACTTTCTTCATCTCATTGACAATCCCACTTCTTCCTCATCCTCTTTCTCTGTATACTAACAACATTCATCATTACACTATCAATTTCCAGCTTCAAAAAACATCACTCTATCTTTCACACTTTTCACCTCCAAGACACTCTTGGCATACTGTTCCTTCAGGATAACCCCTACCCCATTTCTCCTCCCATACACACCATGATAAACCTATTTTTAATTTTTTACTTTTGTTTACTGGGTTTGTCTGACTGAGTTCAGACAAAACCCTCTTTTCAGCTAAGGCCCAGGGAGAAAAGCACCAATATGTTACAAACATTTTTAAACAAACATTCAGTAATATACATGAACAGCCATTAAATACTGTACATTAACAGTTACACATACACTTGACAAATATATTACAGTTATACTGTAATAACTGCCTCAAGATTCATCTCAAAGATACTGCTACATTAGCAGATGCTGAACATCGAGCATTTGGAGAGATGTATTAGTGGGTTTGTGAGACAGTTAATAATGTGATTAACAATTTAAAGAAATGAAAGATGAGGGAGCTAGACAGAGCAAACATTTTAATTTTGTAGTTAACAGGTGAGATGTAAAGCAGGTTGGAAAATTTTATATACAACAATCACAAGGTTTGTAAGTATAGACCTTGGGGTGATCAGTGCCACAAAATAATGTATGAGATGCTAGTTAAACTATTTAGACATTGGTGAAGACTGTTTGTGGGGTATAGGATTCTGAAATAGGCATAGCTTGACCATACAGCAAGCTGAAGACAATAGTGGCATTTATCCTGGAGATGTACAGCAGATGTACTGACTTGTTAGGTGAAGTTTTAGTTATGTTCTAAGTAAATTTGCATTCTGAATGAGTTTCAGTGGTAGTGGGATGTGGTTTCACAGTTTAGCTATGCTATCTGAATATAGAAGGTCATCTGCAGTATTAGTTGATTTGGTTGCAATCCTCAGTGATTCTTCTCAAGGGCCTAAAACTCTACTGGGGGAGTAGTGATGTATAAAATTAAGGGCTGGGCAATTTTTTGGCCTACAGAGAAGTCTGCATATTGTAGCTAGCTGAGAAAGAACTAGGTGATGTGGTAGTTCTAACCAGCTTAATTCTCTGAGGATTGGGCAGTAATGTGTTCTATTGTTAGTTTACAACAAATCTGGATATTTTACTAGAACACTGCTCAAGTTTAAATGTTTGGGAGACTTGAAGATTAGTGAAGAATGGGGCAGCATACAGGAAAGATGGCAGTGAGTAGAGGCTATACGTCTTCTGGCTATGTCAGCGAGTTAGGTATTTGCTCTGTATAATTTACTTAGTTTGATGACTTTTTAAACCTCATTCTGTTCAACTGTATAAATATAAAAAACTTGATCATCGCTATACTCACCCTATTCAGTTTCAGAATTCATAACACTGTCACATTGTGATGCCCGACTTGCCTCACCATCTGTAGTTCAAAATTGCAGTACAGCCCACATCCATAGCACAGACGGATAAAAGCTTAGGACCTTGACAACCCAATTTCAACTAACATTCTGGTGCTGGAAGAAGGTGCGGACAGCACTGGCTTAGCTTCCCTCGGGCATGGCAATGGTGCTTCCAGTTGGCCAGTGTAAGTTTGGTTTTGTACAGACAAGCATGGGAAAGGAATGTGGACAAAAGTGCTGAAAGCCTCTTGATAAACAATACAAAATGCTCTAAGGAAAATCATCAGCAATGGTAATGACATAAGTTGGTAAACCCTCTTCAGGGAAAAGGGAATATTCAAACAATGAAAGTTTATAAGTGAGAGGAAGCACTGTTATTTTACAAATAAACATCACAATCAAGTCACAGTTGCTATTCACAAATTTTCATTTAGATGTACGTGCTACTGTAGGAAGAGATTCTGGTGCAGTCGAAAACTGTGCAGCACAAACACACTAACACCAGCCTGCTCCTGAAGGTGTGACCAGCTGATGTCGGTACGCTGGGTTTTCTGAAACAACTACTTTACTCTTGAGTAGATATGGGTCACACACACTGGGGTCCCCTTTAAGAGTGGTACCAATGTGACTCAGCAATGAACAATGATTATTAGGTATGCATCGTGTGTGTGTGTGTGTGTGTGTGTGTGTGTGTGTGTATACTGTGCGCTGTTGGCAGCTGTGGTATAGAAGATGCTAATGTACATCACAGAAAATGTGTACACGTGTGTGTGTGTGTGTGTGTGTGTGTGTGTATATATATATATATATATATATATATATATATATATATATATACACACACACATATATACATATACTGGTGACGATGTTTGTTTGTGGGGTGTTACGACAGAAAATGTGCAATGTGGTGTGCAAGGTATGTGCTTGTTTCTTGCCCTCACAGCAATGGACAACTGTGAGTATATGTCTGTATCTGCTGGCCATAGCAAAGTAGGCAACCATAGAGCAGAGTGGAATGACATGAGATTTGTAGGCAGATAATCGGCATCAGGTGTCAGTATACCAGGTTTCTGTTGAGGCTAGTGATGTACTGATCAAATAGCAGTTGCTGTTGTCCACATTTGCCATACAACAGTACTTAGCAGAGAAGTGGACAGTACATTGTGTGATGGTTGGAGGGGAGAGCATAATGTAAATCTCTGAAGTGGGATCATGGGTGTCAGGACACAGGGATTGTAACATCAGCTGGGGGGTGCCCAGAGTTGGCATCCTTCAATAACTTTATTCTCCCTTAGCCACTGTAAGACCATTTTATGGAGAAATGTTCAAATTCCTATGGGTTCACTGGTGTGTTTATGTGGGGGTGGCTGCGTGGAGGGGAGTCTTCCTACATATGGTGTGAATAATGGGCTTAATGCAGCAGAGCACTACAAAGAGAAAAGTACAGTTTTGTACCTACCATAAATGTAGATGTTCAAGTGTTCACACTGCTGCAGTCATTACACTTGGGTTATCCTGCCGTCAGGTGGTCCCGCAGTCAGCCAGAGTTCCAAAGTCTTGGTCCGGTGTCGGTTGCTGTCGCTTCTTCCCTGATGTCAGTGCGCCAGGGGTATATAAGATGCATCAGACACCATTTTCTTCAGTTTTTCTTGCCCCAGATGTCAGGTGCCCCCAAGTATGTAGGCAATACATATTGCTAATAACAAATATACATATAAAAATTAAAGCAATACCTTCAGTTACAAGCAAATACACCACAAAAGTTGTACAGGATAGAAAGGTATAGATAAGTCCAGCTAGTTCAGAGGGGTTGGAGGGAGGGTAACCTGGACTGCAGCAGTGTGAACACTCGAACATCTACATTTATTGTAGGTACAAAACTGCACTATGTTCATCGTGTTACACTGCTGCAGTCATTACACTTGGGTAGAATTCCAAAGCTAAGGTTGGGTGGCTGGTCTAATAAAGAGTTAGGATTGGCTATGAGGCCCTGCAGAACTGCAGTGGCAAACCCTGCTCTGGATTTAGAGTAAAGAGGCAGGTGGTAATGCTTGGTAAAGGTGTGCACTGAACTCCAAGTTGCAGCCTCCAAAATTTCCTTGGTAGGTACTCCTCTGAGAAAGGCTGCTGAAGTGGCTGTTGCCCTGGTGGAATGTGGCCTAATGTTATTTGGGACTGATTTTCCATGCTGTGTGTAGCAGTAATGTACACAGTGTCCTATCCATTTGGATATACTCTGCTTTGAGATAGCCTTGCCCTGTCATCCTGCAGTATATGCTACAAACAGTTGCTCAGTTTTCCTGAAAGCTTTTGTTTTGTCCAAGTAGAAGCGTAGCTGCCTGTGTATGTCCAAAGAATGCAGAAATTTCTCCCCTTTATTCTGGGGGTTTGGATAAAAAGTTGGCAAATGGACGGTTTAGTTAAGAGCCACACTAGATACCACCTTTGGCATAAAGGTAGAGTTTGTCCTTAAAGAAACCCTGCCCGAATGAAAAATTATAAAAGGTTCCACTGCCATTAATGCCTGTAGCTCTGAGACTCTTCGTGCTGAAGTTACTGCCAGGAGCAGAGCTGTTTTCCATGATAAAAATTTTAGATCGTCTGGCTCAAAAGGTGGCAGGGTTAGTTTTTCCAAAATGAAATTGAGGTCCCAAGTTGGTGTTGGTGCTCTCCGGGGCGGTCTTATGTTTTTAGCCCCTCTGAGGTACTGTTTTAGCAAGGGATTTGAGAATAAAGGAGGATCCGTGTTGTAATGTGCTGAAATGGCAGAGGCGTGGATCTTAATTGATGAGAAGGATAGGCCTCTGTCCAGCATCTCAGTTAAGTATTGTAAAATCTGAGGAATGTTTGTAACAAGAGGGTCAAGGTTTTGAGCCTGGTTCCAGGCGCAGAATCTCTTCCATTTTTCTGAGTCAGCTTTCCTGGTGCTAGGCCTCCTGGCCTCCAAAATGACATCCATAACAGCTTTAGAGAGAGGTGTTGCCTGTTTGACTAATGAATCTGCCATGCAGCCAGGTTTAGGGTTTTGAGCTGACCGTGCAGGATCTGATTGTTTTGTTGAGTCAGAAGGTGTGGAATTTGAGGCAAAATCCATGGTGGGCCTTGAGCTAAGTTCCTTAAGATAGGGTACCAGTGCTGGCGTGGCCAGTCTGGAGCAATCAGGATCATATGTGTTTTTTCTTGTCTGGCTTTTAGGAGTACCTTTGAAAGGAGAGGCAGTGGCAGGAAGGCATAAACTTTTAGGTTTTTCCAGCTGAACAAAAGAGCATCCACTTTCCATGCTTGTTTGTGATAAGTCCTTGTGCAGAATTTTTGTAGTTGGCAATTCAGTGGGGAGGCAAATAGATCTATGTCTGGGCATCCCCATTTTTGCGTTACCATGCTGAAGATTTGTGGATTCAATTTCCATTCGTGAGGGTCCATGATAATTCTGCTTAGATCGTCTGCCAGAGTAATTTTCTTTCCTGGCAGGAATTGTGCTTGCAGGTGAACTTGATACGTTAGGGCTGTGTTCCACAAGGTCATGGCTTGCCTGCATAAGGGATAAGAATGAGTGCCCCTTTGCTTGTTTATGTACCACATTACTGTGGTGTTATCTGTCTTTAATAATTGGCCTGGATGCAGAAGGTCCTTGAAAGCTGTTAGGGCATTTTGAACAGCCAACATCTCTTTTTGATTGATGTGAAGATGCATCTAGTCTGTGGTCCACTTGCCCTGAATGCATTTTCCTGCCATGTGTGCTCCCCAGGCGTAATCCGAAGCATCTGTTGTTAGAGTCTGCCTGGCTGTGGGTAGGGTAAAAGGCTGACCCTTGATTAGGTGACATGCCTGTGCCTACCATCGAAACTCCTGTTGTAGGCAGGGAATCATTGGTATTACTGCTTCTAAACTGTGAGAGTGTTGAGTCCAAACACTTTTTAGGTATCATTGTAATTTCCTCATATGCAGTCTGGCATATGGTATTAGTAGTATGCAGGATGCCATGAATCCCAGGGCCTGCAGATTTTTTCTTGCAGGGAGATGGGACTTTTTTTGCCAGTAGATGAAAATATTGAGTTAGTTGAACTTGTTTGTCTGGCGTGAGGTAAGCCATATGGGCCGTTGTATTTAAGATGGCACCCAGGAATATAATCTGTTGTGAGGGCAATAGTTTTGACTTCTTTTCATTTACTGTGTACCCTAGAGAAATTAGCAACCTTTTTACAAACGCCAGATGCTGTAGAAGAATGTCCTTTGTCTCTGCTTGAATGAGGCAGTCGTCCAGGTATGGATATATTTGAATTCCTTTTTGTCTGCAAAATGCAATTACTGGTGCCAGGCACTTTGTGAAGACCCTGGGCGCAGTAGATACGTCAAAGAGCAGTGCAGAGAATTGGTAGTGCATTGTATCAGCTTTGAATCTGAGGTACCTTCTGCAATTTTGTCTGATAGGGACATGCAGGTATGCTTCTTTAAGGTCCAGAGTAACAAGCCAAGCCTTCTTGCCCAGCATGGGTAGAAGCTGCTGTAATGTCAACATTTTGAATTTCTGAATATCCAGGTAAGTATTTAGAATTGAAAGGTCTAGTATGGGCCTCCAGGCCTTGTCCTTTCTGGGGACCAGGAAGAGTCTTGAGTAAAATCCTTGTCCTTGTTCCTGTTGTGGTACTTTTTGAATAGCTCTCATGCCCATGAGGGCTGAAATTTGTTTTTTGTGCTTCTACAGACTGTATCCAAACGTGCCAATAATCACAAACTACGAAAAAGGACAAAAACTAAGCAGGCGAACGCTCCCAAATGAATTTATTCACGAAATAAATGTGAGCAAAGTACACAACCAAGCTTTCGGTGAGCTCAATGTCCCACCTTCATCAGACAACTTACAAGTCAGACATCAGAGTTTAAATACTGTTACATCAATTAATTAATTGCAATCAATCTTATTAACACATTATCAAATAAAAAAAAGTTTCAGGTGTATAGTATTGTAAATGTCAACCAGAAACTTCGTGTAGTTACTAAAAAAAGTACTTCATTAACTTATAACCAGTTTAAAACAAATATTAAAATTATACTTAAAATATATGTTATGCACAAAAATTCAAAGGGGTATAACTAATCTAATGTACAAATTCAAAACCATTAACATATTTGTGATTTTGTGTATTTGTAACCCTTTTATGCACATACTCGAGTGGGCAAAATATATTCTGCAGTAATAAATTATATATACAATATCTTGCAGAACCTAATATTCAACACATTCATTAATATGTTACCCTGTATTAAATTATTGTTATAATACATACCAGAGTGTTGCATTATAAAATAAACCAAATTAATCCTTCCATTGAACCAAATTTAAAACACCATACCAAAGCCACATACTCTGGTATGTATTATAACAATAATTTAATACAGGGTAACATATTAATGAATGTGTTGAATATTAGGTTCTGCAAGATATTGTATATATTATTTATTACTGCAGAATATATTTTGCCCACTCGAGTATGTGCATAAAAGGGTTACAAATACACAAAATCACAAATATGTTAATGGTTTTGAATTTGTACATTAGATTAGTTATACCCCTTTGAATTTTTGTGCATAACATATATTTTAAGTATAATTTTAATATTTGTTTTAAACTGGTTATAAGTTAATGAAGTACTTTTTTTAGTAACTACACAAAGTTTCTGGTTGACATTTACAATACTATACACCTGAAACTTTCTTTTATTTGATAATGTGTTAATAAGATTGATTGCAATTAATTAATTGATGTAACAGTATTTAAACTCTGATGTCTGACTTGTAAGTTGTCTGATGAAGGTGGGACATTGAGCTCACCGAAAGCTTGGTTGTGTACTTTGCTCACATTTATTTCGTGAATAAATTCATTTGGGAGCGTTCGCCTGCTTAGTTTTTGTCCTTTTTCGTTTTTTGTGCTTCTGCCCATTAATTTTGTGGCAGGTCTGGCATTCCTTTTAGCCTTGGTAAAGTATGAAAGTGGAACCTGCAACCTTGAGACAATATTCACAACCCACTTGTCTTGGGTGATTGTTTGCCAGTTTTGAGAAAAAAGTGCTAGTTTTCCCCCCTAAGGGGGCTTCCAAAAGGGAAGTGCTTGGCGTACGAAGGGGAAAGTCATTGTGTCTGTTTCCTGTAAGGTTGAGACTTGTCCTCACCTCCTTTTGGGGTTGAGGTGCCCCACTGTCGTTGTCTGTTTGAGCCTTGGGGTTGAGATCTGCCTCTTGGACGTCTGTATCTGCCTCTCTGTGGCCTGTCTGACACTGGAAAGGACCAATTCTTTGTTGGTCAATTTCTGCTAAATCGAGGTGGCTGTACCTGTAAGAAATCCTTGACTGTTTGCATAGATTTAGCTTTATCCTCCATTTTCTTTAACACCTCTTCTGCCTTAACACCAAACAAGGTATCATGCTGTAAAGGAGCATCCAATAATTTTAGCTTAACATGATCAGAACCTGTAACTGCGGCTCTACAAGAGATCAAAACCACATTGTAGAGTATGTTTTCCCACCTGTTCAACTGCATGCAATAAATCCTGCACTTCTTTACAATCAGGAGCTTCTGAGCTTGCAAGCATTTTCTGTTTTAACTGAGCCATTAAATATTGTTGGTACTTAAGCATGTGAAACTGGCAATTTAAAGCTCTTACTGCTAAAGTTGCAGAAGTGTATACTTTCTTCCCCCATCTATCCAAAGCTCTGGAATCTGTCAGAGGGTACTGGATTTTTTGCAATGGAAGCCTTAATCCCTTTTGGACCCTGGGAAATAGTTTCTGGATCAGCCGAAGGGTTTTTATAAAGAAACTTGTGAGAGACTGGGACTCTATAATATCTATCTGGCTTGGCTGGTGCAGGGGGCAAAGAATTAGGAGATAAGCTGGATTCAGAGAACACATCATCCACAATATCTAGCACAGGTGGAATAGCCAAGGGCCTGTGCTGAGGCAATAAAAGGAAATCCCTGAGCCTTTTCTTGGATTCTAAGTAATCCTGACTTTCCTAATGGAAATGCTCCCTCACGGTATGTAAAGTTTCCCCAAAAGAATAATCCTCAGGAGGAGAGGCTGAAGGGATAGATTCTTCAGCATCAGAGTCCTCATAGTGGGGTAGAGAGTATCCCTGGTCTGAAGAGGAATCAGAGGAAATGGAAACCTGATCAGAGGAATCATAGTCTGTATCCTGCCTAGGCCTTTTCTCAGGAGGAGGATGGGAACCCTGATTAGAGTAATGAGGTCTTCGGCCATTTTAAGCATCTGTTTCTTAGGCATGGAGGACTGTCCAGGAGAATGCTGTACTTGTTTCTCTGTCTTTAATGGTACTTTTGTCTTGGCTGCTGTTTTAATGGTAAGTTGTGAAGGTCTGAAAACACCCTCAGAAGCAGATGCCTGCTCACCGGTTCCGGACCCATCTGAGGGATTAGTTTCCGTAGGCCCAATACCTTGAGTTTCCAGAGGCCAAGTTGTCTCCACGTGGGAGTCAGAGGCGGCCTGTGGCTCTGAGGTAGCGGGTGTCAGGGGCTGCGAAAGCACCTCACTGAGAACCGGTGACTGGCCTAGAAGAGGTTTAGTTGGTTTTGGACCTCGGATGCCTGACCTTACCCTTGTGTTTTTTCGGTATTGCGGTCGTCGGTTGATCCGACGACATAGTATAATTGAGCCTTGGGCCAAAGTAGTGCAAAGCAAAATCAAAACGTCTTTTTATAGTGCGTTTGTTAAATCTAGCACAAAACCGACAACTAGTGACGTCGTGATCAGGGCCTAGGCATGGAATACAGTATGAGTGGAAGTCCTTATGAGGTATTTGCTTCCCACAAGAAATACAATTATTAACTTTTTCTGACATCGGTCTGAGGCAAGAAAAAAGTTTCCCCAACGGAGTACTTAGCTTTATTGAAGACTTCGGATCTGAAATTCGACTTTGAAAATCTCAGGAGTCGGCCGACCGGCACTTGCGAACTGCTTCAGGCACCGTGCGGCAATAAAGAAAATGGCGTTGGATGCATCTTATATACCCCTGGTGCACTGACGTCAGGGAAGAAGCAACAGCAACCAACGCCGGACCAAGACTTTGGAACTCTGGCCGACTGAGGGACCACCTGATGGCAGGATAACCCAAGTGTAATGACTGCAGCAGTGAAACACGATGAACATCTGCGTGGATACCAGACTATGATACCCTGGTGGTGATGAACAACTGTCAGTATATTAGGTCAGCTGTCATAACTACCAGCTTGCAACTGTGGGATAACCACTTTAAGTGGTCCCTAGTAGGCACTGCAGCATGCATAAGTGGACAGTTCTCTCTGATTTTGTAGTACACTGTATATGTACATGAGTAGTTGAAAGGTGTAAGAGTACTCAGTAATAAGTGTACTGTGGCGAGGCGAATGGAAACAATGCAAATGATGTCCAGGATGTCTGAATAACAGAAATTTTCTCCCCAGGCCTACACTGAAAAAGGGCACTGCTAAGTCCGACTTTACGGGTATACAAATGCCAATAAATCAGTTTTAACTGATCTGAGTGGCATAAACTGAGCCACATGAAAATGAACAGAAAGGTCAGTAATTACTGTTAGAGTTCCACACTGGTTATGGATGGTGCCATAACCATCGAATTAAAACAGGCACATTTTTTCTTTGTTTGCTATCAGATTTTCTGAAGCATAGCACATTTCACATGAACAGTACCTCTTCCTTTCTCTCACATCGTACATTTTTTTCAGTCCCACTGTAAGCAGCTGCAGTGCGTGGGTGGCTATGTGGTATATGCTACAAAAGGAGCATTTACAACTATGGTTGTGGCTGTTTCAGACACCATGCGTTTGTGTGCGCCTTGTGTGGTGCTCATTTCTGTTTGTGTGATGCATTACATCCGTGTGGGTGGCTGTCAGTATAGTGTTTGCTGTTATGGTTATTGGTGCATTAGCATGAGTTAAGGTGCTGTGTCTGATCGCTTAAAAACCACATTACTTTATGGAAAGATGCACAATTTCCAGTTGTTTGTGAGTGCACTGTTGGTGTATGCTCAGCTGTTTACCAGAAGGTGGTGTTGCAGTGTTTTCTGCTACAGCTGCTGGGGATCATCACCTTACAGTAGTCAACACACTGGTCCCCATTAGACACTGAAGAACCATAATGTAGAGCTGTGGTCAGTTCTCTGTGATTCATGGCACTCTTTCAACAAGTGTGGCAGTGAGATGTGCACATCTGCCTGATTTGAGGGGTAATGCAGAATTGAAGAGTCGCCATAGTGGGTTGCTTACAAGAATTATACCAGTAATAAGTGTGCAAAAAGTGGTGGTGAATACACTGCACCAAGGAAATAAATTTAAACATGCGTTGGGCTAAAATCAAACTGTTCTCTCCAGGGCTCCACTGAAAAGGGCTTTTTGACTAAACCCAGTTGAACAAATTAAGTAAACAAAACAAAGAAACAAGTAAATATTGCTCAACATTAAATAGCTCAAAAAGGATCATGGTGCAACGTATGCTGTCTGCAACAGGCTATCCTTCGCAAGTGACATTCAGAATTCTAAAGACATGCTTCGGGAGCATTTTCTCCCCGGGCCTCAGCTGAAAACAGGATCTGTGGAACCTAGTCGGACTTTCCCGGTCAACAAATGTTAAAAATAAAAGAAGGATGGCCAAGAGTTTAGTTTTAGCAGTGGTGACTGCAAATCATTAACTGAATAGGACAAGTGTGCATTCAAGTAGGGACAGTGACAACTGTCATTCCACTGCACTTAAGGAATGTGGTGAGCAATCTCCAAAACATCCATAATGCAAAAATCTAAGATACACAGAATAAGTCAATACTTGTATAGAAAGCAGTGTTTCACAACAAAGGCCTGTGAGGTAAACATCAATAAGCACACAGTAACATTTCATTGTGATGTACAGCTCTACATGAAATGACAGTTAACTTTTTGTTAAAACAGTATTACTATATGTAAACAACCATGTACGCTGTAAGAACGCATTTGATAGTGAACATTTTACTGACCACATTTTTGTGAATCAGTAGATTTGCCTGTACTGTGAGTTATATTTTCTGTGAAATTGCTGCATGGATGACAACAATAATGAGGGACGTGAAGGGAACACTTGTAATGACACACCAGACTAAGTGTATTGTTACGCACAGCTATTTAACTGAACCTTAAAAGACCATATGATGCTCTAGATGAATGAAGTAAAGAAGATGGTAGGCATAACCTGTCTGGAAACCGCAAATTCAAAAACATTGTCTTTGTAAAACGTATACATTTTCTCTACATTTTCACATTTCTAGATGCTATTTTAACAGAATATGGAACTCAGCATGAGAAAAAAGATTTTTAACAAGTCACCGCAAATTTTTCAATGACATTTGTACTGAGAACTCTTAATGGAAGACCTCAGAAATATTTCTGACTTTG
Organism: Protopterus annectens; assembly: GCF_019279795.1. Classification (NCBI taxonomy): domain Eukaryota; kingdom Metazoa; phylum Chordata; order Ceratodontiformes; family Protopteridae; genus Protopterus; species Protopterus annectens. Next base: position 127,425,999 of record NC_056739.1, on the reverse strand, counting down.
AAACTGACTGGAACTGGGATATGAATGTCCTCATGATCTGTGTCCTCACACCGCATTATGGGATAGATTTGTTTTCAAGGAAACACAATTTCATCATGTCTGTCCCTCATGACAGCATTCAAATTTACAGAAACAAATCAGAAATGATCATTTATTCTGCTGCAGACAGGTTTGGGCCAAATAGCTCTTTGTGAAAAGATAAAAAAATAATGTTTTTTGTTTCAGTTTTTACCCACAGTTGTCATTTAAGGGCGAAAAGGGCAATGTTAGGATTGCTACTTTCTCGGCCATAATTACCATTCTAATAACTGCATTATTCTACTCTAGATTTTCTTTTCTTCTGTCTTGGGAATTCAAATATAATCAGCCTCACCAGCTGTCACCCCCCACCCCCACCCATCCACCCACTGCTTTAGCTGGAAAGCTGTGTATTTGCATTTCAGAAGAGCATTACTACATCTGTAGGAGTGCAGCTAAAGAAAAGCGAAAAGCAAGGCAGATTCAATTACTCGAATAGCTGCATCGGCCTTAGATAGGAGGGGGAACTTTTACTGCAAACAAGCAGTATACAAACATGCATACTAATATGGGCATTCTTTTCATTATAACAGATGGGGGAAGAAAGCAGAGGTCAACATACTCCCATTTCAATCAATTTTCATTTGTTCAAAGGAATGTGAGCAGTGACACACACAAAAATACCATTCCATTCTAAAATATACGAAAAGTGTGCATTTCTTCCTAAAGCAGAAACTTTTAAAATCTGTCTAAGTAAAAGTGAACATACTACTACTAGTCAAAATTATGTACGCTAGTAAAACAGGATTTTCTAACTTGCGTAAATTTTGAAAATTAGAATTTTTCCACAGCTAGTTTCACAACTGTATGTGGAGTGACTTACTTGCACAAATGCATCATTCAAGCAGGACATCAGATTATAGTATCGTAAAGCTAAATCTGTGGGAGTCCCACAAGGGCAGTTATCCTAGTATTTACCAATGAATGTGAACACCAGTTGTGTGGTGTAAAATGCTTAGAGAAGGCAGTAAACCGCAGTCTGATCACACTCTTCAATCCAAGGATTAAAGCCAAAAAGGGATGTTGACAGTTTTAATCCCACTGTAATTATACACACTTCCAACCTACTACAGGTAAACAAAAATGCATTGCTTCGTGGAATGCAATGACCTCCAGTCATTACCCTTGCTAGATTCAGAGGCTGTAAACTACTAAGATCAATATCTACCTGCAGGCAAAGCTCACAGTGCAAAAGGCAGCAGGAAGAATAATTGACTTTGGTGTGTCAGTGGTGCAACAGGTAGCACACTCGCCTTTGGTGCAGATGGCTGTGGGTTCTATTCCCACACCAGTTAGATGGATTGCTGACAATGCAGTACAGCATAAGGAAGGGTTTTGTACACTCCAGAGTTTGTTGTCCTTCAGATGAGACGTTAAACAGAGATCCCATCTGCCCGAGTTGGTGGTAGTGAGTTGGTGGATGTGAAAGATCCCACATTACCTAACAAAAAGAGTGGGGAAGTTTCCCTGATGTGCCCTGGTCAAATCTTCCCTTGTAGTATAAATGCCACTTCAGGTTTCCCCTGAAAACAAGCTACTAGCCTAGTGAACTAACCTGGTTAACAAAGGATAAATCATCTTCTTCTTCTTTTGGCTTTTTCCCGGTTAGGGGTTGCCACAGCGGATCACCTGTCCACTCATGATTGGCAGTAGAGTTTTACGGTGTTGCGTTGCCAGCCCAGCACCCAACCTTCCACGGAAGGCACACACACGCACACACTCATACCTAGAGCCAATTTAGAGTGTCCAATCCACCTACAGCATGTCTTTGGGATGTGGGAGGAAACCAGAGCAGCCGGCGGAAACCCATGCGACCACAGAGAGGACATGCAGACTCCGCACAGAAGGCACCCCAGCCGAGGATAGAACCAGAGAACCTCTTGCTGTGAGGTGACAATGCTAACCGCTGCACCACCATGGCTGCCCTTAAAGGATAAATAATAAATAAATAAAAATTTTACAGCTGCACATTAAAAGTGCTGTCATATAATGTTTCAATAATAAACATTAAAGACTCACTTGTAAATAAAATGCAGTTAAGCACACACTGGAGTTCCGCTGTGGCGACCCCTAACCAGGAAAAGCCGAAAGACAACAAAAACAACACAAGACTAAAGCTCTGACTTATTAATGATCTGCTTCCTGCGCCAAGGGTACTGAGTTTGACCTTTTCACCTTCATTTCCCTATTGTGTGCTCTCAAGCAAGTCACTTATCCAGATAGTTCTTTGGGGCAAATGGGAATTTAAATTATGCTCTTTACTGGTCTCCTGGACTGCATACCTAGTAACCATCTATGAACCTCGAAGTCTCTTACAAATAATGCTACATACTTCTACTCTTACAGTAACACTTTCTGACATAACGGTCTACAAGTAACATTGCTCTGTCTATAACTACTTACTGCTCTACCCCCAAAGGCCACATTACTCTAATGCAACCTGATAATCTACATTGTACTTAGTATTACATTTCATCAATGCTGCTTTCCTTCCCAGGCCTCCACTGAGTCAGACTTCCTGCAATAAACTAGTGAAAATAAATAAATATGACAAATGGTAATGGAAAGGAAAGAAAAGATTAAACAAACTGCACTTGGCAGTAACTTCTACATTTTCTTCCCCAGCATCTAATGAATGCTTACACTCCTAGCCTTCAAAGTATTTAACTTGTACATTTGTTTCTTACATGCTATAATATGGAAGCCCACTCCAGAATTCCCCCCACAGTAGAATAAAACTACCAAACATAAATTGTGAATAAATGCCAGCAGTCTGTACAACCATGTTCACTATAAAAAGCACCAAAGGCAAGAGTGCAATTGCTGCAAGTATCTGTAGGGGAGGGGTTCTTCCTTCTTAAGAACAGGAGTTGTGCTTCATTCAATACAAACTATCAGTTCAAGGAAGAATGTTCTAAAACATCTAGAAAAGGTACAAAATGTCATCCCAATACATGAACTGCTCGTCTGAATGAAATGGTCTTCTTTGAACACATTGGTTTCAAGTACTGACTTCATAAACCATGGAGCTTTATGTTCAAGAAAGAAGAAAAAAACAGTATGATGGCAAGAAAACTGCTGTTAAATTTACCTCAAACTATTTGTTAAATTCAGATTAAGGCTTTTCCGAGTTGCTGTTCTAGTAAGTGGTTACTATACCTGGCACTGGGAACACTTTGGACTATGCTCTAGCTTTCAATCACCAGTTGGTGCTTTTCAAGTTGCTGACACTTTGTTCTCTCTCTCTCTCGCTTGCTTGATGTTTATCATTAATTAAAAACAAAAGAACAATTACTAAAGACCTACGTGTTTTAAGCCAGTAAACTAAATAGACAGCTGTTTCCCATTATTTCGCAACATATTTTTTGTTTCTCTTTTTGTCTTATTACTACATTTCATTCTTTGGACATTCCATTAATTTACTTACCCTGGTTTCACTTATTTTTTGTGTCTTTTTTTGCTACATTACTTGCCTACTAATTAATTCCAATTCTTTGGTATCATTTACTGCACCTTTAGTGGATTATTGACTTAATGCTTTCTGTCGTTTACAGAACTTTATATGGGTAATTCTCCTTCCACTTTCAATTAGTGGCGGCTGTGAAATTTTCATAGAAAGAATTTTTTCCCCCTCAGGCATTTGTCCTCATCAAATCCCTTAACTTATTTTGTCATCTAACTTGTGGATTACACTGATATTAACAAAAGATTTGCTAGTCACATTCAACCATTGCTGCTAATAACTAAACTGAATGAAGAAACATACAGAAATCACATTTTTTATAAGCATTTTCCTTAACATGCACATAGTAACCATTTCATTTCTTAAGATGGAAGAGCATCGAACAGCTCTACTGTATATTGTCTCCTTACTGTAGATTCTGCACAGCCTCAACTATCAAGGGTCTAAAAGATTTGATTTATTGGTTCTATCCATACCTCTCAACCTCTTAGTACAAAAAAATCTGTACAAAGCTTCAAGTAATGGGGGAGAAAGACCCAAAGATAGGGACAGATTTTAAATGTTGCTCTTATAAACTTACAAAGTCACTAGAATAACATGATTTTTGTTAGCAAGTGTTTTCTGAAGGATATGAAGTCTGAAACTCAAATGTATTCCATTATTTACTAATGTCAATCCTCAGTGATTTAACATGAAAACAAACATTTTATGAGAAGCAACCAAAAATATGAGGCAAAAGTCTGGACAGTTGAGAGTTATCTTTCTCTCGCTCCCTCATGCTCTTAACAGTTTTTATCACTGATATGACTCTCTCTTTGGAAAATGATCAGGAGGACAAGTCTTAAGGCTGTTTTCTTTTGACTTCTTTATCCTCCATTTCTCCCATCAGCCACCATTAAGTTGTTAATGGGATTTGGTTAACCTTTGTGCAGGGATATTATCTATCACAGGGACTCCTTTCTGCTCCTCTACCCTTCCGACATGCTCTAACCACTGCTGGTGGTGACTGTGTTACTGCCACCTCTACACTATCCTTCGTTAGCAAGCCAGGAGTCGCAGGAGACTGCGCCCTGCTGAGGAGGTCCATGGAGGGCATACCCCAGTTATAACTACCTATGCCAACCACATGGCAAAATGACACTTATATGGAAAGTTTATTTTTCTGCCTTTACTAGCTACCTAGGCAACCGGTCTTCCATCAATGAACAAAAAGACAAGGCCTATGTTTCTGAGTTTAATCAGTGGATGTTGCTTCTTAATACCATGCCAATCCACAAGAACACCAGGATAACCTCTGATGTGTTGCTGGAGGTCAACCTGTCCTTCACCAAAGAGATGTAGCTAAGAATTAGGTCTTCATCTTTCTGCTGCAGTATCTCTAAGTGTCTATGTTCTTCAATGACAAAGTACAGCTATGTAGGTAAATATACCCATAACAGCAGATGCTGTATCAGATTACTGTTGCAGCAGTCTAAGCAATTTTGGGTCTCCCCCTTGCCACCAGTCAGTCTTCAAAAATTTTTGGGCACCTTCAATGAGCTCAGTCATGAGCAGCTTCATAAAACACAGAGCTTTTTCTGACTAGAATAAGGGGAGGTAAGAGCTCTGAAAGAATAACACTAGGAAACAAACTAAATATACAAGGATATATACCTCTCATTCTGGCAAAATAAAAATGAAAAATAAATAGAATAAAGGGGCTGGAGGTATGGGCAGCTACTGCAACACTGATCAGTTAAAAAAAGACTGATAAGTTTACTTGTACAATTGTAATGTGTTCAACATACAGATCACTGTTGCAGTAGCTTAAGCTATTTGGGTACATTACCACAGCTTAGAAAATAAGAAGGGGAGGGGGTGTGCAATAAATCAAGACTCCAGGAGCTCTTGGAAAATGGTCCTAGCAAAGACTGTTCTGGACCTGGAACATGAATTCAGTTTATAGTACTTTGTAAAGGTATGTAATGAGGACCAAGCTGCTGCTTCAAGAATACATCTAGAATCCACTTTTTCAGAAAGCCACTTAAGAAGCCAAAGCCATTGTAGAATGGGCCCTATCCCTGCCAGAAAGTCATTTATTATGGAAGTTAAACAAAAGGCAACAACACAAAACAACCATCTGAAAACATTCTGCTTTAACACTGGTTGTCCTTTCCTCTTTCATTCATAAGAGACAAACAGATGACGAGCTTTTCTGAAGTCTTGAGCTTTGTCTAGGTAGTATCAGAGCTGACTTCAGACATCTAGAGTATGAAGAAGCTTTTCTTCCTTGTTCCTCAGTTCAGGAAAAAAAGACAAGGAGATTAACTATCTTTTTTCTAGGACATTCTTGTCTTAAAGTAAACTCTGAGATTACTTTAGGCATTAAAAAATGTTGTATTCTCAAATAAACTTCATCCTTGTGAAAAATGAGGTAAGGTTAGCTCACCATAACTGCTGTAACTCAGATGTTGCTCTTATTTCTGGTACGTGGACTGGAACTAACTAAAGATGACTTGCACTTGAATATCTATGATTTTATAGCAGCAGGTGTTTCGCCCGTTTAGTATACGCTGAAAGTGCCCAGAAAAAAACATGCCTAAAGGGAATCACAATTCTACCATCCCGGCAATGAGCTGAAGAGCTAGTAAACTGGGTATTAAACAACAACTGTCTTCTGTAAGCAATTATAGTCTGTAGGAAAACTGTGGTAATTGCCCTTGGACAGACTGAAAAGAATGGAGAACCATTGCTGCCTGGGCCAAAACAGAGTCAACACCACAAGTTTTGGAGAATCCTTCTAGATCTTTAGAAGAATCCCAGATGTCGGTGGAAAGGGTAGGAGATTGTAAAAAAACATTCATGTCCATATCAAGGATAAGGTATCTGTTTTCCAGGCCTATTTGTAGAGAGTCTTGGAGCAAAACTGACTTTATTGTCTGTCTGGAGAAGAGACAAACAGATCTTGGTGATGTGCTCCATTTCTTGGAAAACCCCAGGATGAATTTTCCATTTGTGGGGGTTTCTCCTAGTCTTGCTTCTGCTTAGCTTGTCTTCAATCAAGTTTAGCTTTGACTGAACATATGAAGCCCAAACAGTTGGACTTGCTATCACCCAGACTATCACAGCAAGTCTATAAATAAGGTGCCACCTAGTAACCCCCTCCACCCACTTTTTTTTTTTTTTTTAAAGTACCATGCCCCTGTAGAGTGGTCTGTGTAAACTTAGAGGTCCGGGAAACAGAGATGATTTAAGGCTTTCAAAGCAGTGATCAATACTAACCCCACCCCCCATGTTTCTTTCTACAGATCGCGCACTTCTACTCCTTTGGAGACTGCACCCCACTCCAGGTCTGAATCTGTAATGACATATTTGAGTGTGATCTGGAGAGAGAAAGGGAGACATGGATTGCAAGAGATCTTGTCTACCCACAACAGTATTTTCCTTTTTACAAATCCCAAAACAGGGATCTAAAAAGATAAAGGGAGAAGACATTTGGTCCAGACTGACCTAGATTTTTTCTCTTGTGAAGTCTGGCCAAGGGAAACATTAGAATCACTGATTCCATGTAGTACAAATTCATGAGAAACTCCCTTGCTCATGCATGACTTTGAGATGAAAAACTCGGGTAGGACTGCTGCAACAGCTCTACTTTGCATGGAGGAAGAAAGACTTTTCCTAGGGCAGAACCTTTCAGGCATTCCAGGAATACAATTCTGTGTGAAGGGTTGAAAGAAGATTTTTGTTAATTGATTAAAAACCTAGACTTATTAAGAGATTATGTGCAGTTCCTAAAGACTCCTGACAGCTGGAGAAATAGCTTGCAAAGATATGACAATCATCCAAATATGAAAAATGAAAATGCTCTGAAGTCTATAATAAGCAAATGCTAAAGCTTGACACTTTGCGAATACCACTGGTGGAGTGGAAAGTCAAAAGGGTGGAAGGAGAACTGATAATGGATGCCCAGTACAGGAAAATCTTTAAAAAAGAAAATCAGAACAGTTTGTTAATGGGAGTGTGCTAAGCATCCTTTAGTTAAAGGTTTACCATGAAAACTAGATGGGGATCAATGGTAAAAGGGAATAAGGAATGATGGGAAAGCATTTTGAACTTGGAAGTCTTGATAAAAAGACCCTGAAAGGAAAGACCCACCACAAGGCCTCCTGGATCATTCCTTCTTTAGTACCAGAAAAAACCCTGAATAAAAAAAGTACAGGTGTGCAAGTAACCTTATCATAAAGAAACGTTGTGTAAAATCTTACTATAACCATAGATGTCCTTCTCTTCCATGTTGCAGTATTCTACATACGAGTTTATTCCTCTTGTCTCACGTACATCTGGCCATCATACAAAAGTTTTCAGTCCCTCTAAGGTGCGTGGGATGTCTGAAGTGGCTGATGGTAACATGGGCTATAAAAGTGATGTCTGCACGCACCAGCCCTCAGAACTGAAAGCCCCAGTCGAAGCCAATCTTAAGAGCAATGCCAGTCCTGTGCCACCCAGAAACAGAAATGCAACCCAACAGGAGGGGAAGAAGGGTAGGAAGGAATACTGCAACATGGACATCTATGGTTATGGTAAGATTTTACACAAATTTTCTATGCCCTTCTATTCCAATGTTGCAGTATTCTGCATATGAGTGAGTGCCAAACCTCACTGCGACTGGGGAGGTGGTCTAGAGGCAGACTCCAGGAATCCGTGAAGGATAGCCTTTGCAAACCCTACCCTGGATCTAGAAATGTGGTCTAATTTGTAGTGTTTGGTGAAGGTGCGAACTGAAGACCAAGTAGCTGCCTCTAGAACAGTAGGGGTACCCAGGCCCTTAAAGAATGCTCCTGGAGAGGCCACAGCTCTGGTGGAGTGTCCTTTAACTACACCTTGCACAGATTTACCATGAAGTTGATAGCAGAAGGTGATGGCCTTTGAGATCTAGCCAGATATGGTCTGTTTGGATACTGCCTCCCTCAGGGCTCTAGGGTGGAAGGATACGAAAAGCTGGTCAGCCTGTCTGATGAACTTAGTTTTATGCAGTTAAAACCTGAGTTGTCGGTGCACATCCAGGGAGTGACATACTCTCTCACTGTCCCCCTGTGGGTTGGAGAAGAAGGCAGGTAGGTGTATGGCCTGGTTAAGGGACAGGTCATTCACCACCTTGGGCATGAAGGAGGGGTTAGTTGTAACAGTAACACTGTCCTTGTGGAAGACTAGAAAAGGAGGAATAGCTATAAGGACTTTTAGCTCTGATGCTCTTCTGGCTGAGGTCAAGGCCACTTGCAGTACAGTTTTCCATGTGCAATGTTTTAGAGAAACGTTGTCTGCTGACTCAAAGGGAGAGAGCGCAAGTTTTTTAAGAATGTAGTTAAGTTCCCAAGGAGGAGGAAACAGTTTCCTGGGAAGTATGAGATGAAGTACCTCCTTAAGGAAGAGCTTAGAAGGAAGTCTGGATGCTAGCGGGGGATCCAAAGGAAGGCATGCTGAAATTGCAGACAAATGAGCTTTTATGGAAGAATAAGCCAAACCAGTCTGCAGTAGCTCACACAAGTAAGACAGGACTATAGGGGGCTTGGCAGAAAGCAAGCCCAGCTGTCTTTTGTGACACCATAAAGTGAATCTTTTCCACTTTGAAAGGTAGGATTTTCTTGTATTTGGTTTCCTGGCCTCCTACAGGACATTGAGCACGTCCTCGCTGTAAAGGTGCCTGAAGGTGATGTTGTCTGTGTAAATCTTCAAGGGACCTTGCTGGAGGAAAGGTAAAAAGGCCTGAAGAGCCATAAAAATTGCCCTTGTCTCGCGAACATTGATGTGTTCTAGTTTGTGAGGCTTTGGCCACAAGCCCTGCACCCTTCAATGGCTGAGAGTTGCTCCCCAGCCACAGTCTGAGGCATCTGTCAGCATGACCTGTGTGGGTAGAGGTGGTTGGAGGGGAAGACCTGGATTATGGTTCACTTGTGCCAACCACCACTGTATTTCCTTTTTCAGGCAAGGGAGAAGGGGGAGCCTGTACTCCACAGGATGGGAGTACTGTATCCAGACTGACCAAAGATACCATTGTTACTTTCTCATATGGAGTCTTGCTAAAGGTAGCATGGGGATGGTGGCTACTATGTAGCCCAAGAGTTTGAGGAACTGCCGTGTTGTCAAATCTGTAAATTGGAGGACCAGAAGTAGATGTTGTCAATGCTGCCACCTTTTGGGGTGGAAGGTATGCTTCCATGAGGTTTGAGTGTATTCTGCACCTGAGGAACACAATTGTCTTGGGTAGGCTTGAGATGTGATTTTGGGAGGTTTAACTGAAATCCCATGGACCGTTAAAGAGACAGTACAATGTGGATGTGGAGCTTGAGGGTTTCCTTGCTGCCTGCCTGGATCAACAGGTCATCCAAGTAAGGGAATATCTGTATTGCCTTTGTCCTGCAATAAGCAATCACTGGGATGAAGCATTTTGTGAAAACTCTGGGTGCAGTGGAAAGCCCAAATGGCAAGACAGAGAATTGAAAATGAGAAGAGCCCACCAAGAACCTCAGGTATTACCTGAAAGTTGGTTTTATGGGGATGTGGAGATAAGCATGCTTTATATCTAATGTGGTCATGAACCCTTGTAGAAGTACGAGAGGAAATAGGGTTGGGGGAGTCAACATCCTGCAGGTAGGGACCTTTAAGAATAAGTTGAGATGGGAGAGGTCTAGAATTGGTCTCCAGAACAGTCTTTCCCGGGGACCAGGAAAATTCTGGAGTAGAAGCCTCTTCCTTTTACAACTGTGGGCACTGATTCAATGGGGCCCTGAGCCAGCGGAGTTTGCAACACCGGTTGCATGAGGTGCAACTGCTGTGTAGGTGGCTGTGGGGTGCCCTTTCGTTTTGGAGGGGAGAGCCAAGACATGAAATAACCGTTCTGGAGGATTGACAGGACCCAATTGTCTTAAAAGATGTGGGTCCAAGCAGGGAGGCAGTGAGAGAGGCAGGCTGACAGACGTAAGGAAGGAGGAGAAGGAGGAGGCAAGGATGGCAGGTAGTCAGATGCTACCTGCCCTGTCTTGAAAGGGCAGTCTCTGGCTAGAGGAGGTTGTTTCCTTGTAGGCTTCTTAGGCCTTGAAGGAGCAACAGGACGAGAGTGCTTCCTTATAAACTGGGTTTTAGCCGGATAGTTTGAAACTTTGGTATGGTGGAGACCAGCAAGAGTCTAAGGTCCTGCATTTCTTTACCTTTTTGCTGCAGTGACTTGAAAGGGTCAGCTACTTTAGTGCCAAACAATGCTGTATTGTCCAGGGGTGCATCAATAAGCTTTGCCTTAAAGTCATCAGGCAGGGGTTGAAGGCAAAGCCAAGAGTATCTACATAAGGCAGATGCTGATGCTGCTAACCTGGCTGAAGATTCAGCAGCATCTTAACTGCACTTTACAGAGTGCCTGGTAACTTGGGAAGTGAGGGCCAGAACAGAGGACAGTGAGGCTTTGGCAGAGCAATCAGGGATATCAGCCAGTTCTTTGGTGGCTGATTCTAGGAGGGATGGGGCATACTTGGCCATGTGTGTCTGGTAGATTGTCACCTTGAAGGACAGGTAGCAGTGGTATTAAACTTCTTACCCAGACGTTCCATTGTTTTGCTGTCTTTGTCAGCAGGGAGAATGGTGGTAGTGGGTAAAAGCTTAGAGGCCTTGTCCGTAGAGATACAGATTCTGGATGGGTCAGCAGGTGAGCACATAAGCAGATGCTTAGCAGTGTCAGGCACCTTATAAAGTCTGTCAGCTCTGCGTGAAGCAGGTGGTTGGGAACCTGGATTAAGTGATGCTTAGGAAAAGTCATCCAGAAATGCAGGAAGGATAGGTGGGACAGCAGACGCACTTGGGGAATCCATCTGAAGGAGGTCATAGTAGTTTTTTGGACCTCAGTCATTTCAGAGGATTCCCACTTGAAATGGTCTTTCATCTCAGAAATAGTTTCCCCAAAGGTCAAGTCCACAGCTGGGGAGTCGGGATCGACTGATTCTTCCTCTGGGAGCTATACCCCAAGGGGGAAGAAATCTGGGAGGAGTAAGATAAAGATTCCTTAGAGAAGTAACCAGAAAAGTCTTCCTTTTCCCTCATGGTAGGGTCTGAGGGCTATGGCTTAAGAGTGGTGGAGGTATGTTAGCACTCTCAGCACAGGTAGGATGCAAGGCCATGAAAGCATTTAACAGGCTTTGGCTGAAAACCTGCCAATCAGGCATGCTTTCAGAAGAGGGAGAGATGTGCTTTCTTTTGTCTTTCTTTTTAAGGGGCCTAGCAGGCGTCTGAAGATGTCTAGAGACTGCAAAGGACTGGAGGGATCAGACGGGCCTTCTGAAAATGCTGCCCCCCCCAGCGGTGGAGACCAATGTCAGTAAAGTCTTAGCAGACGTGCTGTCACCGTGGGATTGTATGGCATCCGTGGTAGTATCCTCTATATCCATTGGTGTGGATCTGGATCCTTCTACCTGGCCAGCATCGGCCAAAGGATCGGACAGTAGAGGCCCAGAGGAAGAGCTAGGCCATAAGGTCTTGGATTTCATTTTTGGCGGTTCCGAAGGAATGTCAGAGAAGCCCTCCATCCTTAATGCAATCAGCTTAAGGTGTTGATTTTTCCAAGTAGAGGTTTAAAGCATGCAGGCAGCTACCTAGGGTCTTGGGTACAAATGCTTGACAAATGGAGCATGCCTTGTAGACGTGCGACCATCCCAAGCAGAAAAGGCACGGATCATGGGCATCCTTGTGGGGAATCTGCCAGACGGACTTACACTTGCCCTTTCTGGATGACATGAACAGGCAATACAAGTAAAAAGGAAGGGCTGAAAGGGTTTCCAATGGGGTACTTAATTTTTTGAATCCAAAGTCAGCAGTAGCAGTAACATCTGGCGTACAACTGGTGGCCGAGAAGTACTGAAAGCTCGTGCAAGCATCACTTTTATGGCCCACATTACCCACAGCCACGTCAGACATCCCACGCACCTCAGAGGGACTGAAAGCATTTGTATATTGGCCTGACGTATGCGAGACAAGAGGATTAAACCCATATGTAGAATACTGCAACATTGGAATAGAAGGACATCAGTAAATGCCCAACTACCATCACTGTGGTAGCCCAAGTTATATGGGTTATATCCTGCACAGGATAGAACATCCATACTTCAAAGCTTCAGGGAACCTTCCACATGCCCAAACCATTAGGTCAGCTCAAGCTGAGCTGACCAAAAAACAGGATTGGGCAAGAGTGTGTGGCTGAGCTCTGAGAAGACATTGCTAGGAGCAACCAACATTGCCCATACCTTGACATAACAAAACAAGGGGTTTGGAGGGAGGGAGTGTCTACTGCAATAGTGATCACTCAAGCATCTACTGTTAAGTTTATTTACACACCTGTACAATATCACATTGATCACTGCTGCAGTAGCCTAAACTATACGGGTAGATTACCACAGCCTAGAAAACTGGGAGGAGGAAGGGACCAGAAGCCCTGGGGGAATGGTCCATGCAAAGCTTGAGCTAGAGTTAAGAGAAGAACTCAAGCTTACAGTGCTTTGTAAAAGAATGTACAGAGGACCAAGTGACTCCTTTTAGAATACTTCTAGACACCAACCTTTCCAGAAAGGTGTAGAAGAAGCCAAGGCCCTTGTAGTGTGTGCCTTGACACTGCCTGGAATAGTTTTGTTGTGGTGGGAAAAAAGCAATAAGCTTGAGACAAGTACTTGAAAATAGTCTGACACAGGCTATCCCTTTTTCTTACATTCACAAGAAATGAACTGATAGGAAGTTCTGAAAGGTTTTGTTCTGTCAAGGCAGTACCAGAGTCATCTGTGGACATCCAAGGTATGGATTACCCTTCTCTCCCTCATTTTTAGGTTCTGGGAAGAACACACAGAGATGGAGAGTTTGGCTTAAGGCAAACTCAAGACACCATTTTAGGCATAAAAGGATTAGTTCTCAAAGAAATCCTGCCTCTATGGAAAATAAGATAAGGCTGACCACCATAAGACTTTGAAACTCAAGACACTGTTCTTGCAGAGGTCAGAGCAATCACCAAAACTGTTTTCCATATTACGAACCTCAAGTCATTTAGATGAGCAGGTTCAAATCGAACAAGTGTTGGTCTCTCTAACACAAAATTAAGATCTTAAGGATGAGACATCAGTTTTCCCAGCAGGTCTTGTACACAATACCCATTTGAAAAACATTTTGGTATCAGAATACCTTGAAAGAGAGGAATCCATGGGTGTATATGCTGAAGTGTGACGAATGAACCTTGACAGAGAAGCAAGACAGGCCACTCAGAGAAGTATTATAAAACCAAAACACTAGTCTTGCAAATGTACTGGTTATGCTTCAGGTACCAACCAGAAAACTTGTTTCCATTTCCCAATATATGATTTTCTACAACCAGGCTTTCTTGCCTCCATTAAGACCTGCTGCATGTTCTCAGAAATTAAATGCCAAAAAAGGTTTTATGACTATCATCCAGGCAGTAAGTTGTAGTTATTTGGGGTTGGGATGCATCAAACATCCCGTTTTTGTGTGAGCAGATTCTGTCTGCGAGGAAGCTTGAGGTAATTGCCCTTGGCCAATTCCAAAAGCAGGGAAAACCACATTTGCCTGGGCCAGAAGGAAGATCCCATAATCTTGGAGGATTCACTCGGAATCTTTAGCAGTACTTTGGATATCAACAGAAAGGGAAGAAAAACATACAGGAACATTCCTGTCCAAGGAAATGAAAAGGCATCTACCTTCTATGCCTTCTTGCACGTAATCGTGGAACAGAATCTCACTAGCTAAATGGTTACAGAGAACACAAAAAGGTCTACAGGAGGAGTTCCCCACAGATTAATCTAAATTTTGGAAGGCCCCAGATCCAGTCTGCCTGCATCTTGATCACCTTGTCTACTGCACAGTTTTGCTCTGATGGAATGTAAGATGTCTGCAGAGAGTCTGTGCTGTAAATCTATATTCCAGACTACAGTGGCGAGTCTGCAAAGGGTGCAAAAATCTGGTTCCCCCCTTGATTATGTACCACATCACTGTAACCCCTTGAAGAGGTCCTGGGGACCACAAATGATTCACAGAGTTGGGAGCTTTGATACGAGCTAGAATCTCTTTTTTTGTTGATGTGCTTTTGTCGGTCTTTCTTGTGTTAGAGACCCTGCACTTTTATTCCCCTTCATACTGCCCCCCAAGCAAAGCCTGAGGTGTCTGTAATGACTAAATGCTTTGGAGCAACACAGCAGAATGGGTCAGATGGATTCAGGGATTTTTAATATCAACACCAAGTGATTTCTCTCTTCACAAATCCAGAACTGGAAGTGGAAAAGATAATGGGTGTTGATGCTGATACAAAACTTCAGATACCACTACAGTTTTCTCATGTGGAGCCCTGCAAAATGTATCTGTAGAATCATGGATGCTGTGAGATCCAGAATCCTGAGGTATTCCCTTGTCGAGACAGAAGTCTGTGCGGAAAAGCCCTGGAATAGATTTAAATACAGATCGATTTTTTCCCCTGTGGAAGAAAAGCTCTTTTTACTGAGGTATCTAGCAGGCATCCAGAAACACAATCTTATGTGAAAGTTTTAAAAAAGACTATTGAAAGTTGTTTAGAAATCCCAGTCTATACAAGGGATCTCAACCCTGTGAGAGATTCCAGACACTTTCAGACAGACTCTGTAAAGATAAGCCAGTTGTCTAATGTGAAAAATTGTGGATCCCCTGTAGCCTGCAATACGGTACGACAGCAGCTGGTTGCTTTGTTAACACTCGGAGTAGTGGATAGTTCAAATGGTAAGGTAGAGGACTAAGAATGGGGTCCAAACATACAAAACCTTAGGCAAAGCTTGAAATTTGGATGAATATGAATGCGCTGATGAGCATCTTTTAACTCAAAGGTTACTAAAAAACTCAAATGAAGAAGGGGTAACAGGTTATGAAGTGGAATCATTTTGAACTCGGGCACTTCACTATCTGACTGAACAAAGAAAGATCCAAAACTAGTATCCAGGCATTCTCTTTTTTCAGCACTAAATATTCTTGAAGAAACTCCTTTCTCCAACTCTTGAGACAGCACATGATGTACAACATGAGAAAACAGAGGGCTTGGTGTAGTGGATGAGGAGGAATCCCCTGTAAAGGAGGAATTTCCTCCAACAGCTATTTATAACCTAGATGGATAATCTGTCTGAAAAGAATAGTTGTGTAAAACCTTACCATAACCACAGATGTCCTCCTGTTTTATGTTGCAGTATTCTTTACATGTGGGAAGTTCTCCACCCAAGCGACCCCATGCCCGGCCAGCATACAACAGCTTTAAGCTACTGCAAGGTATGTGGGACATTGCAAGTATGCACCGATAACGTCAGCCATAAAAGGACATCCGCATGTACCACTCTCAGAATTGTAATGCCCCAGAAGGAACATCAGACCGAAGGTTAAAAAATATGCCATCCAAGGAAAGAAAAACAAGATACAAGGGGGAAGGAGGGATGGACAGAATATTGCAACATAGAAGAGAAAGACATCCTATGGTTATGGTAAGATTTTACACAATTATTCTATGTCCTTATATTCAATGTTGCAGTATTCTTTACATGTGGAAGAGTACCAAAATGTAGGAAAAACCCTGGGAGAAGGAAGAAGCAGAGGAGCTTTCAACAAAGTTATGGAGAATGGCTCTAGCAAACCCTGCTCTAGACCTAGAAATGCTGTCCAACTTGTAATGTTTGGTGAAAGTATGCACAGACCACCATATAGCACCCGCTACAATGGTGTTAGTAACCAGACCTTTAAAGAATGCACCTGAGGAAGCCACAGACCTAGTGGAGTGAGCCTTAACAGGAGCAGAAAGAGTTTTAGCATGGAAATAATAACAAAACAGAATAGTCTTAGAAATCCAAGAAAAAAATGTATACAGACAGGCAAACCCAGAGCCCTGGGATGAAAAGAAACAAAAAGCTGATCAGACTTTCTGATAGCCTTAGTCTTATCCAAATAAAATCTGAGTTGTCTACGCACATCCAAGGTGTGCAAGATGCTCTCATTGGAGGATTGAGGAGAAGGGAAAAAGGTGGGCAACTGAACAGATTGATTAAGAAAAGTCATTCACCACCTTGGGCATAAAAAGATTGTAAGCAAAGAGACCCAATCCATGTGGAAAACCGGGAAAGGTGGAGAATCCATCAAAGATTGAATGTCAGAAACTCTCCTAGGAGAGGTTAAAGTTAACAAAAGAAACATTTTCCAAGTACAAAACTTAAAAGAAGCTGAGACTGCAGGTTCAAATGGGGCAACAGTAAGCTTTTCTAAGACATAATTCAAATCTCAGGGAGGTTGTTCTGATTTCCTGGAAGGCTTAACATGAAGGACACCTTTAAGAAAAAAGTTTTAATTCCAATCTGGAAACCAGAGGAGGAGATAATGGCAGACATGCTGAAAAGTGAACTTTCACTGATCAATACTCCAAACCACTCAATCAACTCACACAAGAAAGAACGAACCACTGGAATAGCCACTGAAAATGGATCCAAATTTCATGAGAGACACCAAATTGAAAATCTCTTCCATTTGTAGAAGTAAGATTTTCTAGCATTGGGCTTCCTGCAGAACCCTAAGAGTAAAGGTGTCTGAAAGGAATCAAAAGTTGATCAGCGACAAGTTCAGTTGTAAGGCACACAAATGTGGATGAAGGAGAGAGATCCCTTTGTCCTGTGTGTGCAGGTCTGCTCTGAGGTAACTTGTGATGATTGCCCTTGGCTAAATGCAGAAGAGGGAATCGATGTTGTCCTGGCCAAAACACAGTCACCAACAAAATTTTTGATTTGTCCTGATGAATTTTGAGCAGGACTTTTTGAATGACAGGAAAGGGGGAATGCATAAAGAAACATCCACTTCCATGAAAAAGAGAGGGTGTTCACCTTCCAACCCTGATGATGTGGGACTCTGGCATAAAACAAAGGAAGCTGTCTGTTCAGAAGGGATTCAAACAAATCCAGAAGAGGAGTACCCCACCAGTGGACCAAGTCCAAAAACATATCCTTGTGAAGCATCCGTTCGTGGGATTGAGTCATAGACCTGCTTAGTGCGTCTGCCACATTGTTTTGAGTAGATGGGATGTAAACCACTAGAGTCACCTTGCACTGAACTGCCAAATCCCATGCCATGAAAGCTAACCTGCAAAGAAGGCAAGACTGTGTCCCCCTTGCCGGCTGACATACCACAGAACTGTGGTGTTGTCCGTAAACACTTTCAGAGGGCATGGTTGAAAAACAGGATGAAAAGCCTGCAGGGTTAAAATAAAAGCCCTCATCTCCTTGATGTTGATACGCTTTTTCCTTTGTGAATGCCATCAAAGGCCCTGTACCTTCTCTGATGCAATGGTTGCCCCCCAACTTACGTCTGAGGCATCCACGAACAAATCTTGACTAGGCTAGGGCAGATGAAGAGGAAGTTCTACATTCAAAGTAAATTGTTGAATCCACCAAAGATGCTCGGATTTTAGGCATGGAAGCAGAGAAATCACAAACTTCAAAGGGTAAGCATGCTGCGTCCAAAATGATTTTAGGTATCAGTGAAATTTCCTCATGTGGAGATTCGGAAGCAGCAGCATGGATGCCATGAAAACTAGAAGTCTCAAACTCCCTGGCTGAAATGGAGAACAGAGAGGCAGATGGTTTTCGAACAAGGAAGTGAGGGACAGAATCTTTTCTGTTGGAAGAAAAAAACATCAAGGTCTGTTCTGAACCTGCACCCTAGAAAGATGTGGTCTTGTGACAGAGACAGGGAAGATTTTTTTGAAATTTATGGTGAACCCCAGAGTTTGTAGGAGAAAGATGGCAAACTGCAGATTTTCAGTCAGCGGTAATGATTGAGGAGCCAGAAAGGGAAGATCTAGGTATAGACATACCTGAATACCCTTGACCCTGAGGAAAGCAATTACAGGGACCCAAGCACTTTGTGAATACCTTTGGGGCAGTTGAAAGTCCAAAAGGGAAAGGAGAGAACTGAATGTGCAAAGAAGCCACAGAGAAACAAACATTTCCTGTAAACAGGATGGATGGGGATGTGAAGGTAAGCATATTTGATGTCTAGTGAAGCCATGAAAGACTGCGGGGAATCAGGGGAGATAAAGTCTGTAAAGATAGCAAGTGAAAAGTTTGAACTTTTAGGAATGTGTTTAAGTGGGAAAGGTCCACGACTGGTCTCGAAGGACCATCTTTTCTGGGGATAAAAAACATTCTTGAATAAAACCCTCTGCTTCTCTGGTTCAATGGCACCTGTTGAACTGTGCCTTGAGAAAATAACTATTTTAGAACACGTGGAAACAAATGTAACCGGTTTGTAGGAGGCTGCGGAACTCCAATGAAAGGAGGAAGATTTTGCCAAGTCGTGAAATATCCTTGTTAGATAATGGATACAAACCAAGAATCCTGAGTAATCCTTGTCCAAGCTAGAAACGAGACCATTAGATGAAGAAATAGATGAGGTAAGACTTGGAGTAGGCTGGTAGTCACAGAGTACTAGGCCTGGCTGGAAAGGACTGCTGGGAAGAAGTGGCAGTAATAGTAGCTTTAGACTTAGGAGGTCTCCTAGCAGTCTTTTAGGTTTAGAGAAGGAAGATGGGTGTGACTGTCTTCTAACAAAGGATGTCTTAGAAGGAAAATTCCTGTGAAAGTTTGGAACAGGAGAAACAAACAAGTGTTTCAAATCTTGAAATTCCTTTCCCTTCTCTTGCAAGGTCTTAAATAAGTATGCAGCTGCAGAACCAAAAAGAGCATATTTATCCAGAGGTGCATCCAGCAATTTTGCTTTTACGTCATCTAGCAAAGGTTGAAGCCTCAACCAAGAGTGCCTTCTAAGTACAGAACCAGATGAAACTGCTCTGGAGGATGCCCCAACAGCATCGTAACTGCATTTAATAGAGTGTCGAGCCACTTGAGAAGAAGCCACTAAGAGACATAACTTGATTTTTAATGTTAAAATCTGGAAGTTGAGAAAGACACTGAGAAGCCTGAGAAAAAAGGGCCAATGAATACCTTGGACACATGAGTTTGGCAATTCATAGTTCTGATGGCCAAACTGGAGAAGTGTAAATTTTCTTACCAAGTCTTTCCAAACTTTTGCTCTCTTTATCAGAAGGCAATAGTTTTGAAGGAGGAGACAGCCTGGAAGACCTGTCTGAAGCAATGGAAATGACTGGATTAGCCAAAGGACAATATACAAGAATTTGCAGTCCTCAGGCACCTTGTAGAACCTGTCTGGCCTTTTTGGACAAGGAGCCTAAGGATAAGAAAGAGTCTAAAAAGGCTGGCAAAACAGGAGGCACAGCAGAAGGGTAAGGTACTTTCATTTGTAAAAGGTCATACCTTTTTTGCTCTTCTGAAACCTGTGAACAGTCCCATTTTAAAAATTCTCTCATTTTATTAATGGTCTCCCCAAAAGAAATCTCTTCTACTGGAGAATCTCCCCATTAGATGACTTCTCTGGAGAGGCATATTGTGAAAGAGAAGTAATTTGTGTGGAAAAGGCAAAGGAATCCTCAACAGAAGAAGAATCTTTATTATCATCGGATGAAGAACAGTTGTGTAAAATCTTACCATAACCATAGATGTCTTTCTCTTCCATGTTGCAGTATTCTGACTGTGGGATCCTCTGCGTCAGGCAACCCAAACGTTGGCTCCTATAGAAAAGCTTAAGCCTGGTTGCTGCTAGTGGGTGGGACGTCACACGGGCCATAAACCAGGGGCCTTAAATGTGACGTCTGCACATACAGACCTCAGAACTAACTGCCCAGTCATACAGCAGTCTAGGTAGTGCCAAATGATGCTCTCTAGACTGGTGAAATGCAATTGACTGCTCAGTGTGACCATGGTCTATGTAGTGCCTCATGATGCCCCTCCAGACAGGGGAAAGGTAAAGCTGGGGGATAGGTGAAAGGGAAGGACATCTATGGTTATGGTAAGATTTTACACAACTATCCTATGTCCTTCTATTCTCATGTTGCAGTATTCTGACTGTGGGAGAGTGCCACAGCTTAAGGAGGAAGGTTGGAAGAAGAGGTAGTTGATTCCAGAAAACCTTGCAGGATTGCCCTTTCAAATCCTGCTCTAGATGTGGAGATATGGTACAGCTTGTAATGTTTGGTACAGGTATATATTGAGGACCAGGTTGGCTGCCTCAAGGATGATGGTTGTGTCCAGGCCACTGAAGAAGGCCCCAGAAGAAGCTACTGCTCTAGCAGTGTGCGCTCCGACCCCCTGATATGTTTTCCATGGTAGGAATAGCAGAAGTGGATAGTTTTCCTAATCCAGCAGGAGATGGATTGTTTGGAGCCCGCCTTGCCCAATCCCAACAGGACTGTTTTCCATGTGCATATCTGCAAGGATGCAGAGCTGGCTGGTGCAAAAGGGGCAAGTGTAAGTTTTTCCAGGACATAATTTAGATCCCAAGGAGGTGGGATAAGCTTCATTGGTGGTCT
Organism: Protopterus annectens; assembly: GCF_019279795.1. NCBI lineage: Eukaryota > Metazoa > Chordata > Ceratodontiformes > Protopteridae > Protopterus > Protopterus annectens. Next base: position 127,405,012 of record NC_056739.1, on the reverse strand, counting down.
AATGTGCAAGACCCCTTTTAAAAACAGTTTAACATCCAACCTGGAGAGTAGACGCGGGTCCAAGGGTAAGCAGGCAGAGATGGCAGATAAGTAATCTTTCACTGAAGAGTATGAAAGGTCTGATTTTGTGAGCTCACACACACAGGTTAAGACTAGAGGAACATCTGCTTGAAAGGGGTCCCCTACGTCTTTGGAGACAACATTTGGAGAACCTTTCCCATTTGGAAATGTATGATCTCCTTGTGTTGGGCTTCCTGGCCTCCTGCAGGACAGACTAAAAGTTTATCACCCAGAGGATTAGGGAAAGCATTTCAGGTGTGGATGAATGAGAGTTCTCTTCTGTTGTGTGAGTAGATCCACCTTGTGGGGCAATGTATGGTGACTGCCTTTGGCAAGGGATAGAAGGCGGAACCAATGCAACCATGGCCAATAGGGAGTCACCAACAAGAATTGTGGCATAACCCTCCTGATTTTCAGGAGGACTTTCAGAATGAGAGTGAAGGCATATAGAAACAGTCCCTTCCAGGAGATGGTGAAGGTGTCCACTCTCCAAGCTAGTGGGCAGGGATCCTTGGTACAAAAGGTTTTCAACTGTCTGTTCTGGGGGGAGGCAAATAAATCTATTTGTGTTGTGCTCCATTGGTGGACAATCTCTAGGAATACTTCTCTGTGCAATATCCACTCGTGATGCAGAGAGAAAGATCTGCTGAGGGCATTCGCTTGGTGGTGGTCTTGGGATGGGAAATATACTGCCTGCAGAGATGTGCTGTTCTAAGAGACTAATTCCTAAACTTGCACTGCTAGCCTACACAGTAGGCAAGATCTGGTTTCCCCCTTGTTTGTTGATGTACTACATTACAGTGGTGTTGTCCATGAAGATGGTCAGAGGGCCTGGTTGCAAGAGAGGGAGAAAGGGCTGCAGGGCTAGCTAAACTGCAGTCATCTCCCTTATGTTGATGTGTTTTTATAGGTGGGGTGGTTGCCAGAGGGCATGCACCTTGAGTCCATTCATGGTAGCTCCCCCAGCCCAGATTTGAGTAATCTGTGTGCATGTGCTGAGTTGGTATGGTGGGAGTTGGAGGGGCGGGCCTGGGTTCAGTTGCATCTGCTGAATCCACCACTTTAATTCTGTTTTGAAGCAAGGCAGGAAGAGTATTTGGAAGTCTAGAAGGTGGCTGTGTTGGGAGCACACATCCTTTAGCTACCGCTGTAACTTTCTCATGTGCATCCTGGCTAGTGGCAGCATACGTATGGTGGCTGTCATAAGGCCCAGTAGGCGCATGAAATGACTGGGTGACAAGTGGTTGACCTGGAGGAGGTCCTGGAAGTGGTTGACCAGGGAAATTATCTTTGCCCTGAGGAAGGAAAGTCTTCATCAGGTCTGTCCATATCCTGCATCCTAGGAAGGTTTTGTCTTGTGCTGGGGAGAGGGATGATTTGGTGAGGTTGAATGCGAGTCCAAACCCCTAGAACAGAGACATGGAGAATAACGGATGCTTTTTAAGGATGTCTTCCCCTTCTGCTAGGATAAGAATGTTGTCCAGGTAGGGATAGACTTGAATGCCCTTGGTTCTGTAGTAGGCTATGGCAGAGCAAGGCACTTTGTGAAGCCCTTTGGTGCAGTGGATAAACCAAAGGGCAAGGCAGTAAATTGAAAGTGTGAACAGGATCCAGCAAAATGTAGGTACTTTTGGTGGTTTGGATGTATGGGAAAATGGAGGTAAGCCTCCTTCAAGTCCAAAGTGGCCATGAAAGCCTCGGTGGCAATAGTGGAAGCAGGTTTTGGAGGGATAGCACTTTGAAGGTGGGGACTTTCAGGAAGAGATTTAAGGAGGATAAATCCAAGACTGGGCTCCAAGGGCCTTCCTTTTTTTTTTTTTTTTTTGGTACCAGGAATAACCTGGAGTAGAAACCTTTCCCTTCTTGATCTGGTGGAACCGGTTCTATGGTTCCCTGTGTAAGATGATCCTGGATAACTTGAGGGATGAGAGGCAGAGATAATCTAGGCAGTCACACATTGTTGGTATTATTTCTGCCTTGAAAGGGCTGTCTGTGTGTGGGCTGAGAAGGGGCTGTCCCAGAAAAGGATTGCCTCCTAGTCCCGTTCCTATGTCTGGAAGTTGAAGGAGTAGTAGTGGGGGCTCTCCTGACATAGGTAGTTTTTGCAGAGTAATTCCTGTAATATTTTGGTATTGGGGAGACAAGCAGGTGTTTGATATCCTGGAGTCCCTTGCTCTTCTCCTGTAGGTTCTTAAACAGTTCTGCAGACTGTTTCCCAAACAGATGGTTATGTCCTAGTGGAGCATCCAGAATTTTGAATTTAAAGTCTTCAAGGCAGTGGCAGGAGCCTAAGCCATGAGTGTCTGAGAAGCACAGACGCAGGTGCAGCAGATCTGGCAGAGGCCTCTGCTGCATCTTAACTGCATCTAATAAACTGCCTAGCAACTTGAGATGCCAGGGACAGTTTAGATGCCGTATCTGTCTTATTAGGAGAATCAGGTGAGGGCAGTGGGGTTGTAGCTTGAGATACCAAATCCAGGGTATGTGTTACCATATGGGTTCAGTAATTAATAGCCCTAAAAGCTAGGGTGGAAGAAGTGCATATCTTCTTGCCCAGCCTGTCCATAACCTTGCTATCCTTGTCCGAAGGTAAGGAGTGACGAGGATGGAATAAGTCTAGACTGGTTGTCTGGGGCTACAGCTAGCACTGCAGGGTCTGCCAAGGGGCCTTCAGTAGAAATATGTGGTCATCAGGTCTCTTGGAATTAGGTGGCTGAGAGTCAAGGTTTTTAGAGACTGATGCAAATGCATCTAAGTATGCAGGAATCACTAGTGGGATGGCTGATGGAGAGGGTCATTCAACATGCAGCAGCTCAAAATACCTTTTTTGAGTTTCTGTCATCTGGGTAGTATCCCATTTAAAATACTCCCTCATTTTAGGTATAGTCTCTCCAAATGTAATGTCCTCTGGAGGGGTCTCTCCCTCTATGGAATCCTCATCAGGGGAGTAGTATTCTAAGGGGGAGGCTACTTGGGTTAAGTATGTGACAGACTCATCAGAGGAAGAGGATAAGGCTGCTTCTTCCTGAGTAAAGGAAGGACAGAAGTAGCTGAGGCAAGTCTTGGACTAAGTATAGGTATAGTGGGAACAGAGGAGGCTGATGGACCTGAGGGCCATGAAGGCCTGCATCAAGGATTGAATTTGAATGAAGGACTGCCAGTCTGGCTGAGCCTCTGAGGAAGCAGACAAATATTTCATCTTTTGTCTCTTTTTTAACGGATTTGCATTAGGAGAAGCTGTGGGCCTAGCTTCAGGGGGTGTGCCCTAAGATAGAATGATCGGAGTCCTGGGTCAAACACGGTCATTCGGTGGAGCCTGGTTCCCCCTTGACTTCAGTAGTAACCAACGTCAGAATGTCCTCTGCAAACGTGCCAGTCAGTACTTCGGAAGCGGCTTCCTCGAAAGTAGACGCTGAAGTCGACGGCTCTAGCTGAGGTCCTTCAACACCTATATCAGTGGTTGGCAGGCCATCCAGTGATGCAGGGGCAGAGGTGGTATGCCTTGAAACTTTGGCCTTTTTTCTTGGCGGTTCCACCTGGGTGGCCGACTCCAGATCCATTCTTAATGCTAGCTTTTTTAATCTCTGATCCTCTAAATACAAATTCAGAGCAGCCAGATGGCAATGGTCATGAGAGTCTTTATTCTGGATTTGACGTCCATATTTGCATTTACCTTTCTTAGCAGACATCGGCTAAGAACTAAGAAACCAAACTCAAGCAAGAAATTAGAAAGAATTCCCCAATGGGGTACTTACCTTTACATGTCTTGAAGGACAGGAGTGAAGCGTTCGATCCGACATTCAACTGTGGCAGAAAAATTCTGAGGTCAGTGCGTGCAGACGTTACATTTAAGGCCTCTGGTTTATGGCCCTATGTGCGATGTCCCATGCACAAGCAGCAACCAGGCTTTAGCTTTTGTATAGGAGCACAGGATCCCACAGTGAGAATACTGCAACATGAGAATAGAAGGACATTAGCTGTTCCCTAACCCTTTTAACAGGGGAGGATGTGTAAGAAGGAACAGAAAGAGCAGAGGAAGGCTTCAAAGCCATCAAAGCTTTAATGAGCCCCTGAGAGAAAGTATCTCAGTCCTGTGGAGAGGAAGGGGCTTGAGTGTGAGTGTGTCTGTTTTTTTTTTGTTTTGTTTTTCTTAACAAGCATTTCAGGTGTTGAGAAGTGGAAGAACCCGACATAAACCTGACTTTTGTGACAGATTTTGGAATCTGTTCCCTAACTGGAGTAAGAGGTACGTCCCCCTTATCCATTTGAAATGGATGTCTGCACTACCTCTGAGAATGTGTCAAGGTCAGATTCCTTAATGGCTTCCGATGAGGTACCCACCAAGGACCTGCACCAAACCTCCGGACATAACACTGGGTCTTCACTAATCTCAAGGGATACGTCAATGAAAAGAGGTGCAGCCAAAGAGGAATCAGGCCTAGGTTTACAGACTTTCTTCTTTAAAATCAGCTCAGCCGAAGAACTCTCCATAACATACTTAGCCATAGCCAAACATTTAAGTCTTGGATTCTCTAAATAAGGATTTAAATCCGAAAGTACGCTACACAAAGTTTTTGGGACAAGGTCCTGACAGATGGAACAAGAGTTATAGTTGTGATTGGGGCCCAAACAGAAAAGACAAAGACTGTGGCTGTCCTTATGTGGAATCTATCTTCCTGGATGACATGAACTAAGCACAAAAGGCAGTAAGCAAAGAAATAAAATTCCCAGTGTGGCACTTATCTGAAAACTGGCGGCAACCAACCGAATCAGGCAGCAGACAGACGCAAGTGTCAAGCGTTCCAAGTGATGGCAAAAAAGGTCTGAGGATGGAACATGTGAACGTCCTTTTATGGCTGACTTTCAGTGCAAACATGCGACATCCCAAGTACCTTGCAGTAGCTTAAAGTTGTTGTATGCTGGCCGGAAGTTGGGTTGCTTGGGTGGAGGACTTCCCACATGTAAAGAATACTGCAACAATGAATAGAAGAACATCTATCTACTGTCAACGAAATGGAGACTCAGACTTTCTGGAAGAAGTACTGGACTGCCAGGGTGGGAATGGGTCTCAAGGTTCCTTTATGCAGTCAATCTGCATTGCTTAACTGCCCTTTGCTCTGGGTGGTTCCTGCTTTCTTTCTGGACCTCTCTTGCATTGCTTTTTAAATATCTGCTTACCAGCATTCTGCTGAGAATACCTATTAAAAGTAGACGAGGGAGCAAAAAAGCCCTTGGAGAATTTAGAGGAAGGCTGAAAAATCTGAGAGATTCTCTGAATCAGCTGGCCTCTCTCATCACATTTATGAAAACCTCTGCAGCAGGGGGTCCAAAAACAATCAGCAGGAGGATTCAAAATTTCATTTGACATCTGGGATACTTTGAAAACACAGCCAGGCAAACCTTCTCAAAACAGTACCAGTGGCAACACTCCCAGAAACAGTATCTGCAACGTCAGGAACACACTTCAAACAAAGGGTAGCGACTTCAGAAACTGAACGAACTAGACAAAACAAGACAGCTTTTTCCTCACAAGAGGAAACTGCAACCAAAACATTCCTCATACTTTCACAATAAGTCAATATAAACCAACATATGTGCCAGACCATTCAAAATTATAAAAGATCAAAGTTACAGAAGCACACACTTTTTCCCCAAACTTATCAATAGCATTATCATCCTTGCCAGAAGAATTAAAATTAACAAAATGCTTGGCAGTAGCTGGATTTAACTAAAGCTAATGCTACAGACTTCCAGGATGGCTGCACACTTTCCAACAACTTAATTTCAACTCTCCCAGTGGGGAAAAAAGAAACGGAGAAATAAGAGCCAGTGATATCGTCAGCTCGAGTAAAATTCAGTTACTGCTAGCAAGTACAATGCCTGGATGCCTGTAAATAAGAAATTTTGAGAGCCTGAAAGGAAACCAACCAGAAAAAAAGAAAACACTGGCTTGGAAGAATCCTGCAGCTCTTCAGCAAAAAGTGGTTCAAGTTTCAACTTTGGTACAAGAGATGGCTTCCAGTAATTCAGAGGGGAAAAATCAAATGTACTCAGAGGTGATTAAAATAAATGAAATATGAAAGAGAGTACATAAACTCAAACAACAAATGAGTGGAAAAAAAGTACAGTTTTGTACCTACCATAAATGTAGATGTTCGAAGATCCACATTGCTGCAGTCCTTACATATGGGTAGTCCGCTGTCCTCGGTCGGCCCGAATACCAAAGTATTAGGCTGACGTCGGTCATGGGCACTTAGATCTGACATCAGAGCGTCAGGGTATAAAAGCGCATGACCGACGTCATTTCCTCAGTCTTTTCTTGCCCCAGATGTCAGAAGGCCCTAAAAAGAAAGGCCACAGCCAAAAAGTAGAATACTTCCCAAGAGGCATGTGCAAATAACAGCCACCACCCAAAAATAGAAGTTATGTCCTTACCATAACGTTCCATGTGGAGTGTTCATCTCGCCTTTGTTCTTACACATGGGTTCGGAGCCGATCCTCGGCTCCGTGCCGGCCTCTTGCAAGCTCTGCATCGAGAAGAAGCTCGAGACAATCTAATACCCACAATCCCCCTCTGCCTTTACCTCAAATCTAGTTTGCAAGCAAACCAATCTACAGAATAGCACACTCATGCTCACATCATATATGTACAGAAAGAATCTACACAACTATATATATATAAGCCAGACAGACATATAAAATATATATATGTCAACTATGTACAAAATATTGTAACAGTAGCAGTATGCTCCTGGCCAGGCATCAAAGAACGTTCTTCCTAAGGGTGGGAGGGTGGGACTGTAAGAACAAAGGCGAGATGAACACTCCACATGGAACGTTATGGTAAGGACATAACTTCTATATGTGATAGTGTTCAATCTCGCCGTTTGTTCTTACACATGGGTAGCGTCCCTAGCTCCTTGTTCCTGAGGAACTCACGGGAGGACGTTCTTGAGCACAGTGGAACCAAAGGTTGCCCTGTCCCTAGAAACCTTGTCTACCTTATAATGAGAAATGAATGTATGTGGTTTAGACCAAGTAGCAGCTGCACAAATAGTGTCCAGTGGTAGGCGGGCTGCATGAGCCAAACATGTAGACACTGACCTTGTGGAATGTCCTTTGGGTTTGTGTAACAGGGTTTGATTTGAAGAATCGTAGACATAGATTATACAATCCGTTAACCATTTAGAAAGAGTTCTTTTGGTAACTGCAAGTCCTTTCCTGCTATCAGCAAAAGCCACAAAGAGTTGATCTGTTTTTCTGTGATCCTTTGTTCTATCCAAATAAAATCTTAGCTGTCTGTGAACATCTAATTTGTGTAACATATACTCCATTCTGTTGGAGTGGTTTTTGAAGAAAGTGGGTAATTCAATGGACTGATTAATATTGTTAATAGAACACACTTTAGGGAGGAAGGATGAATTGGTTCGAAGAGAAACTCTGTCAGAGTGAAAGATCAAATACGGGTGCTTGATGGAAAGAGCCTGAAGTTCAGATACTCACCTAGCGGAAGTAATGGCTACCAGAAAGAGAGTTTTCCAGGATAAAAATTTTAGTGAGCAAGAAGAGGCAGGTTCAAAAGGGGGCAACATTAATTTAGATAGCAACAAATTTAGACTCCAAGGTGACGAAGGAGATCTGACCGGTGGTCTAATATGAAAAACTCCTTTTAAAAAGGCTTTACAAAGTCTGTGAGCCATAACAGGAGCTCCACATTCTTCCACATGGAAATTCGAAATGGCAGCCAATTGAACTCTTAGTGTAGCAGGAGAAGTACCCTGATGGAATAAGTCTGTTAAGAACTCTAAGATCTTATTCAAAGGAGCTATAAAAGGATCCACATGGTGTGTATTCGCCCAGAATACAAATCGCTTCCATTTGCTAGCATATGTCTTAGTAGTGGAAGCTTTATGCGAAGCCACCAAAATATCCTGGACCGCTGGTGACAAAAGATCAGACCTGGCTAAGTTGGGAATTGGAGCAGCCAAGCTGCTAGATGGAGGGACAGAAGCGCGGGATGGGGAACTCCTGACGAGTGAGTCAATAGGTCTGGCTCTGGGTCCAGAATCCAGGGTCCCCGAATGCAGTGTATCTTCAGGAAGGGAAACCAAATTTGACGAGGCCAGAATGGGGCAATGAGGATTATCGTCCTGTGTAGGTTCTTGGCTTTCTGGAGAAACTTTGATATCAGAGGAAATGGGGGAAAAGCGTACAGGAGTCCCGGGGGCCAATCGTGAACCAGTGCGTCCCTGGGGACTTCCCCTGGAGGGGGTAATAGGGCAAAGTAGCTCCTGCATTTGGCATTCATTGGAGACGCAAACAGATCGCAGGAAGGCTGGCCCCACGTGCGAAAAATCCTTTTCGCTACTGACTGTTTTAGGGACCACTCGTGCGGTAACAGAATTGCTCTGCTGAGCCTGTCGGCTATGGCGTTGGATGACCCCGGGATGTGCGTTGCTATTAGAAAGCGAAATTCTCATGGCCTCTCTGCATAGCTGATAGGACTTGGTTCCCCCTTGCTTGTTTATGTACCAGACTACCGACATGTTGTCCGTCTGAACTGCAATAGTCCCTAGAGGAAGAAGGGGAGCAAAGTGTTGCAACGCTAGAAACACTGCCCTCAACTCTAGAACATTGATGTGCAGATTGTACTCCAAATTGGTCCATTCGCCTTGGACTGCCTGTCCCTGAAAGATGCCCCCCCACCCTATCAGGGAAGCGTCCGTGGTCACTGTAACTGTGGGCGTGGGTAGCACAAACGGTCTCCCTTGGGAAAGGTTGAACGTTTGAAGCCACCAGTTTAGATCTGCTTTGCATGTCTTTGTTATAAGAATCTCGTGTGTTAGAGGTAGTTGTTGAAACGACCATTGTGCAAACAGCAGCCATTGTAGGACTCTCATGTGCAGCCTTCCCAGGGAATTGCAATCAGGGAGGCTGACATGAGGCCCAACACCTTTAGTACTAGTTTTGCAGGAGATTTCCTTGACAAGAGTAGAAGACGAATATGAGTCTGAAGTGATAATATCCTTTCTGGGGGAAGCCTCAGAATCAACTGACGTGTGTCTAACTCTGCTCCTATGAACAAAATGTTTTGTGATGGCTGAAGTAAGGATTTTCCGAAGTTTACGGAGATCCCTAGGTGAACACACAGTTGGAGAACAAAGTCTCTGGCCTGCAGTAGTTGACGCCTGGTGGTGGCCGAAAGGAGCCAGTCGTCCAGATACGGAAACACCTGGAATCCCTGGCGTCTCAAGTGAGACGCTACCACTGCCATGCATTTGGTGAAGACCCTGGGGGCTGAGGTCAGACCAAAGGGCAGGGCTCGAAATTGAAAGTGACTGGCTCCCAGCCGGAAGGACAAATGATCTCTGGATGCCCTGGCCATTTTGATGTGGTAGTATGCATCCTCTAGATCTATTGAGCACATCCACTCGTCCTTCTGTAAGAATGGAAGGATCGATTGAAGCGTGACCATTCGGAACTTTTCTTTCTTGACGAAAGTATTGAGGTAGCTTAGGTCTAGAATGGGCCTCCAGTCCCCTGTTTTCTTTGGAACTAAAAAGAACCTTGAGTAAGTCCCGAATCCTTGCTGGTCCGCTGGGACTGGCTGGATGACTCTTTTTTCTAGCAGCTTTGAAATTTCTAAAGCTGCTGGCTCTCAGATGGGGCGGTACATCTGGGAGTCTTTTCTTTGGGATGGGATGAGATAGGAAGGGTATGTTGTAACCTCTGGTAACCACGCTTTTACCCACTTGTCTGTAGTTATATTTTGCCAGGCCTGAGGGTATAAAGCTAGCGACCCCGACTGCCTCCAGAGCAGGACAGTCGGGCCTCCTCTCAGGAGTGCTGGAAAGGTTTACCAGGAGTGTTTCCTGTCACCTTGATGTTGCGGACCCCTCTGCCGCCAGGGCGGCGTCTTCCACCTCTGCCACCTCCTCTGCCTCTAGCAAGGGCATCACCCTGTGTACCTGAGCAAATGCCTTGGGGTTTCGAAACCACATTTTCCACCGCGTTGCCCTTTGGGGTACGGTCTGGTTGGGGTGGAAAACGGACTCCGACAGCAGACAGAGTCTTTCCCTCTTGTTCACACCGGGTAAGGGTCTCCTTTACTTTGGGGCCAAAGAGAGTGGCACCGTCAAATGGGGCGTTTGTAAAGGAAGACTTGAAGGCTTCCGCAAAGGAGCATAGGCGCATCCAGGATTGTCTACGAAGAGCAATCGCTGAAGCTGCTGCCCTACTCGAACCTTCGGCTGCGTATGAAATCAGCCTCATGGACGAGTTAACAATCGATGTTAGGGTATTAAGTTGCGCTGTCACTTTCTCTGAGACAGCTGCATCTGTAGCACCCTGGAGGGTATCTCCCAACTCTTTGACTAGATCCCTCTGTAGACGTGTAAAGTGGGTCAAATAGTTCAGGGACCGCATGGAAAAAGCCGCTGAACTAAAAATGCGCTTCCCATATCTATCCATCGTCCTAGAGTCTTTATTAGGAGGATGGACAGACGAAGAAGACTCCGACATCTCCTTTTTCGTGGCTGCTGCCACCACCATAGCGTCTACTGGAACTCCTTTTGTAAGGTAGGACTTATCCTGAGGTGCTGTGATGTACTTGTTAGGTTTCCTTGGAACAGGTTCCACTGTGTCAGGAGCCTCCCACGCCCTTCGAGCAATTAGTTCCATTAGTTCGTCGAAGGGCGGAGTGACCCAGGAGGAGGAAGGGCGAGCACCAAATGCCTTCAGCAGAACTGACTCATCCTCGGAAGGGGAAGGGACTGCCAGTCACCTCTCTGCTTCAGGATCTCCAATATGTCCGAAAAAGAGACATCTTCTGAAGGTGACTTAGGGGACCCTCTGACTCATCTAAGTCAGTGTCAGATGTCAAGGATTCCTGTGGAGAATCCAAGTGTCTCCTCTTACACAATCTCTTCCTAGGGACTTCCTCGTGGGGAGCATCCGAAGAAGCCTCGAAGAAGAGGGGCACCCTCCAGGGGTGGCTGAGACACTGGTGCCCGACGCTTGGATGTGGCCGTGGGTGCAGATGAAGACAAAGGCCCTTTATGGGGAGGAGAAACTGCTTCCACTGATGTGGTTGTCTGGGTAGACAACACCTTCCTCATCAGGTCGAACGCTCCCGGGTCCCGCATCCAGGAGTCCCCGGTTCGAAGAAATGGGAAGAATCCCGACACAGGCACGAAGGCATCGACCCGAGGACGGAGCCGAATCGATCCGCGCCGAGGCCCGAGGGAGAGTCGGAACCGACACGCCGGTTCGACTCTCGCCCCGGAACCAAGAACAGACCGTCGGCTCGAGACTCCGGTACGGTCCGACGGAGTCGAGGTGAGGGAACAGACCGAGAAAAGACGGTTCTGGACCGAGGGCTCCACAATCAGTAGATCAGCCTCTTCCGGCTCCAAAGACTGAATCGGTCTCGGAGGAGGAATGGATGGAGATACAGGAAGGCCTTCAAGTTTCGACACCAACTGGGTGGAAACCGAAATAAGTTTAGAGAGGGCCGAATGCTCCAATAACCTCTGCACCACGCGATCCACATCGACATCCGAAAGTTTGGAGGAAGAACGGGTCGAAGGAACCGAAGACGGAGCCGACCTCAATATGGCCGAAGGAGGGAGCTCCATCACCGGTTCCAAGACTCGAGGCTCAGGAACCGATACCAGTTGAACACTCGGCCCCAAAGTCTGTGGAACCGGTGATCTAACCTTTGAAGAAGAGCTCGGAGCCGATGACTTAGGCTCCGACGTCTTCGACTCCTTAGAGGACTTTGATGCCTGGTCAGAAGCATCCAGAGCCTCTTGGAAAGCCGGTTTCAATAGACCTCTGTCCATTAGTTTCCTGCGCCTATCTGTCATGACCCTCCCACTAAAAGAGTGACAGATGGATCAATCCTCTTGTAAGTGGAGAGGGCCAAGGCAGTAGACGCAGGAACTATGGTTGTCAGTGACCGACATTTTCTGGCCACACTGACAACGCTTGAAACCAGACTTTACCTTCTCAGACATTATAGGGAAGAAAGACAAATCCAGTAAAAAACAGTCAAGTCCGATAAAGTTAGTCAAAACCGATAAAATTGTCAAATCCGGTAAAAAATTCTTCTCAACTAGGTAAGATATGAAGGGTGTAGGCCCCGATAACAATTTGACCGATAATTAAAGTTAACGGTACCAACAAATTAACGGAACCACAACACAATCACACAGTTAACACTGAAAAATATCAAACAGACTAGTATCCTAATAAAATATAACAATAAAAGTTATATCTTAGCTTAGAAACTCTCGAGCTAGCTCCCAACGATGCGTATGCAGCAGCGGCAAACTAGATCTGAGGTAAAGGCAGAGGGGGATTGTGGGTATTAGATTGTCTCGAGCTTCTTCTCGATGCAGAGCTTGCAAGAGGCCGGCACGGAGCCGAGGATCGGCTCCGAACCCATGTGTAAGAACAAACGGCGAGATTGAACACTATCACATCATAGCAGTATTCCAAACTACAGAGGGGAAGGAGGGAGGGTAAATTGGACTGCAGCAATGTGGATCTTCGAACATCTACATTTATGGTAGGTACAAAACTGTACTATGTTCTTCATCTCACATTGCTGCAGTCCTTACATATGGGTAGAATCCCAAAGCAGAGGTAAAGGGAGGCTTCAAAATTATAAAGCATTGGGAGCTGCCAAAATGCCCTGTAAGATTGCAGTGGCAAATCCAGCTCTAGATTTGGAATAAAGAGGAAGGTGGTAATGTTTAGAAAAAGTATGCACTGAACTCCAAGTAGCTGCTTCCAAAATATCTTTAGTAGCTACTCCCCTTAAAAAAGCTGTAGAAGTGGCAGTAGCCCTAGTGGAGTGAGGTCTGATTCCAGCCGGAACCTCCTTACCATGATGAGAATAATAAAAAGCAATACAAAATCCAATCCACTTAGAAATAGTTTGTTTTGAAACAGGTTTCCCCTGAGAACCTAAAGCAAAAGAAACAAACAACTGCTGAGACAGTCTGAACCCTTTAGTCCTGCTCAAATAATAACGCAACTGCCTGTGAATATCCAAAGTATGCAAAATTTTCTCCCCTTTATTTTGGGGATCTGCATAAAAAGTAGGCAAATGAATTGATTGGTTCAAGGCCACCTTTGAAACCACTTTAGGCATAAAAGTAGGATTAGTACGCAGAGATACCCTATCCTTATGAAAAATTAGGAAGGGTTCAACTGCCATCAGAGCCTGTAATTCAGAAACCCTTCTAGCAGACGTAATGGCCAACATAAAAGCAGTCTTCCAAGACAAAAACTTTAACTCAGCAGTAGCTGCAGGTTCAAAAGGAGGTAAAGTGAGCTTTTCCAATACAAAATTGAGATCCCAGGCAGGAGTAGGAGCTCTACGTGGGGGTCTTATGTACTTTGCCCCTCTAAGAAATTGCTTAAACAAAGGATGAGAGAATAATGGAGGGTCACAGTCATAGTGAGCAGAAATGGCTGCAGCATGAACCTTTATAGAGGAGAAAGACAAACCCTTGTCTAATAATTCTGTAAGATACTGAAGAGAAACACTTAAATCAGGCCTGGAAACATCAAAGCTCTTTGTTTTGCTCCAAATTAAAAATCTCCTCCATTTACCAGCATAAACTTTCCTTGTACTAGGCCTTCTGGCCTCCAAAATAACATCCAAAACTTGTTGTGGAAGCTGCGACCCGCCAGGTTCTAGAACAGAATATGCCAGGCTGTTAGATGCAGGGACTGAATCCTGACATTGAGGAAATGATTGCCCTCCTGAGACAAAAGGTGTGGAATCAAAGGCAAAGGCCATGGAGGCTCCCCGTACTAAACTCCTCAGCAGAGGGTACCAGTGCTGTCGAGGCCAATCTGGAGCTATTAGAATCATGGAGGGCTTGTCTTGTCTGACCTTCAAGAGTACCTTGGAGAGGAGAGGCAGAGGCGGAAAGGCATAGACGTGAAGATTGCTCCAACTGAATGATAGAGCATCCACTTTCCAAGCTGTGGGATGAAACATTTTTGTGCAAAACTTTGGCAACTGGAAATTTAGTGGAGAAGCGAACAGATCTATGTCTGGAGTTCCCCATACCACTGTCAATTTTTGAAATACATGAGGATCCAATTTCCACTCGTGGGGATCCACTATCTGTCTGCTCAAAACATCTGCTAAGGAGTTCTGTGCTCCTGGTAGAAACCTTGCCTGAAGATTGAGGTGTAAACTGAGAGCAGTCTCCCACAAAATCATTGCTTGCCTGCAAAGAGGGTACGAATGGGTTCCCCCTTGCTTGTTGATGTACCACATGACAGTTGTGTTGTCTGTTAGAATCAACACTTGCCCTGGGTGAAGTAAATCCTTGAAAGCCATCAATGCAAATTGGACTGCTAACATCTCTTTCAAGTTGATATGTAAATGTTGAAGTCTGGCAGGCCACGTGTCTTGCACCCATTTTCCATTGAGGTGTGCTCCCCAAGCCGTGTCCGAGGCATCTGTCGTTATAATCTGACTCACCTCTGGTCGGGTCACACAGAGTCCCTTGTTTAGGTGACATTCCTGAGCCCACCACAAAAATTCCTTTTGAATGCAAGGTATTATTTGAATGACAGTGTCCAGATCTTGGCAGTGTTGTGTCCATACATTTTTGAGATACCATTGTAGCTTCCTCATATGCAGTTTGGCATTGGGAAGCACCAGAATACAAGATGCCATGAACCCCAAGGCTTGAAGGACTGTCCTTGCAGTCAGCCTGGACCGTAGAGACAATTGATGGAAGTAAAGTGTAAGGTTCTTTTGCTTGTCCGGGGTCAAAAAGGCCATCTGGGAAGCTGTATTCAGTCTCACACCCAGAAAGCACATTTCCTGAGAGGGTACTAGACTGGACTTTGTTTCGTTCACAGAATACCCTAGGCACCTTAACACTGCCATCACATACTGTAGATGATGAAGAAGTTCGTATTTGTCTTGAGCAAGAATCAGGCAATCGTCCAAATAAGGATAAATTTGTATTCCTCTTAACCGTAAGAAGGCCATCACTGGAGCCAGAACCTTTGTGAACACCCTGGGCGCAGTAGATAAGCCAAAGAGCAATGCAGAGAACTGATAATGTAAAGTCCCAGCCCGAAAACGCAGGTATCTCCTGCAACTGGGCCTGATAGGAACATGAAGATAAGCCTCTTTGAGATCCAGAGTTACCATCCAGTGATCTTTGCCCAACAGAGGTAGAAGTTGTTGCAACGTCAACATTTTGAATTTTGGAATGTCCAGGTATGTGTTGAGGATAGATAAATCCAAAATTGGCCTCCAAGTGTTTCCTTTCTTTGGTACTAGAAACAGGCGAGAATAAAATCCTAGGCCCACTTCTGACAGAGGGACCTGCTGTATAGCCCCATTTGTAGAAGTAAAGAAATCTGCTTGTGAGCCTCTACCCTTTGCTGAGGAGGAACGTCTGGCATGCCTTTGAAAGGAGGCACTGTATGGAAATAAAACTTGTAGCCTCGGTCTATAATGTCCAACACCCATTTGTCCTGGGTGATTAAAAGCCAGTTCTGCTTGAAGAGTGCCAACTTTCCTCCCAAAGGAGCTGCCAGACAGGAAGGATCTGGCAGCTGAAGATGCAGGTCATTGGGCCTGTTTACGAAAGGACTGGCCCCTGCCCTCACCTGTAGATTGTGCAGGTGAACTCCATGTTCTAGGCCTGAAAGAACTCTGAGCTCTACCCCTACCACGTCTAGATCTACCCCTAGACTGTACATCAGAAGAAGGATAAGCCCATCCCTTAGTAGGCCAATTCCTGCTAAACTTAGGAGGCTGCACCTGCAAAAAATCTTTAACAGTCTGCATAGACTTAGCCTTGTCTTCCATTTTCTTCAAGACAGACTCCACAGGAGAACCAAACAAAACTTCAGACTGTAAAGGAGCATCCAAAATTCTAGTTTTAACATGCTCTGACAAATTCTGATCCTTAAGCCAGGCGTGCCTGAATAACTGAACCAGTAGCAGCCACCCTGGAAGAAGCCTGTAAAGCATCGAAACCACACTGCAAAGAATGCTTACCCACCTGTTCAGAGGCATGTACCAAATCCTGTAATTCTTTACACTCTATGCCCTCTGCCAAAGCATCTACTTTAGATTTTAGTTGAGAAAGAAGAAAATTTTGATACTTCAACATATGAAACTGGCAATTCAAAGCCCTCATTGCTAAAGTGGAAGAGGTATACACTTTCTTACCCCATCTATCCAAAGCTCTAGCATCCTTATCCATAGGAACTGGATTCTTTACAACAGAAGCCCTGACACCCTTAGGTCCCTGGCTAATAGTTTCTGGGTCAGCCCTTGGACTCTTATACAGATATTTATGAGCCTCAGGTACTCTGTAATACCTATCTGGCTTAACAGGCGCAGTTGGCAGAGAGTCTGGATTAAGGGAAGCCTCTGAGAAAACGTCTTGAACAACATCCAAAACAGGAGGAATAGCCAAGGGCCTGTGTTGTGGTATAAACAAAAATTCCCTAAGCCTCTTTCGGGAATCTGAGAAATCCTGACCTTCCCATTTAAAATGTTCCCTCATAGAATGCAGGGTTTCTGAAAAAGAAAAATCCTCTGGAGGAGAGGCAGAAGGAGTGGAATCCTCTGCATCTGAATCAGAATAAGGAGGAAAATCCTGAATGTCTTCAGCCGAAGACTCTGAGTAATCTGAAGCCTGCTCCAAACTTTCCACCTCTGGCTCCACCCTAGGCCTCTTATCAGGAGGGGGCATAGAACCCCTGATTAAAGAAATTAAATCTTCTGCCATTTTAAGCATGTGCTTTTTAGGCACAGAACCTGCAGAACTAGGACTGACACCTGTGGAAGTTAGAGCAGGCCTGCCTTTGGAAGGAGCCCTAGAGACAGAAGGAGAAGGCCTAACCACCTTAGGCAAGGAAGGGAGAACAGCAACCTGAGAGGCCCCCTCAGCCTGGCCTGACTCCTGAGAGGCCACATCCTGCAAAATTAGCGCCTCCCCCTGAGACTCAAGTGAAACCTCGGCTGGATCCCCAGATTCCACCGTAGTTTCTAAAGAACCGGCGTCCGGAACGGACGACTCATCCTGCCTAGACTTTAAAGATTTGTCCTTGCGCTTCTTCGCGGTAGCGGGCGTCGGAGGATCCGACGGCATATTATAATTACACCGCTTACCGAAGACAAGCCTAGCGCAATCTAACCTACGTTTAATGGTGCGCTTATTAAACCTAGCACAAAAGCGACACCCGACTACGTCGTGCTCAGGTCCCAAACAAGGAATACAAAGAGAGTGGTAATCCCTATGCGGTATCTGTTTCCCACAAGAAATACAATTATTCACTTTTTCTGACATCCGGAAATAACTGAGGCAAGCAAAAACAAAAATATTCTAACGGGTACTTAGCCCAACTTGGTTTCGGTCTGAAACTCAGAATACGAAAATTTCAGAACGCCGAACGGCACTTGCAAACGCTGCTTCTGCATCGGACCATGCGGCAAAAAAGACTGAGGAAATGACGTCGGTCATGCGCTTTTATACCCTGACGCTCTGATGTCAGATCTAAGCGCCCATGACCGACGTCAGCCTAATACTTTGGTATTCGGGCCGACCGAGGACAGCGGACTACCCATATGTAAGGACTGCAGCAATGTGAGATGAAGAACATCAGAACAACATTTAACTAGCTATTCAGAGGAACTGATAAAACTGCAAAAATCAGAGGCTGAAATTAAGAAAAGGCTTCGTCAGTATGAGATTTCTCAAGAAGAGAGGTTTCAAAAATGGTAGATTTAGAAGTCAAGGGCACATAGAAAACCTGAAAGGAACAGACTGTATTCATTTTATGAAAGCACAAATAAGCAAATGGACTAGTATTCCAACACCAAAATGTGATAATTGAAAGGGCATATTGAGTGTATGGCTCCAAATCTTGCCATGAGAAAGTAGCCAATACCTGTATTAGGAAAAGATGCAATCACACCAGTAGAAAGACTTGATTCTAACAAAACTTTGGTAGAAGGGAAAAGTACTAGAAATTAGAGACAACAAATGCATGTGGAAAATTTTTATTCCATGAACACCATGCAAAAGAGAAGCAAATTTATCCAAGCAATCACAGGTTGTAGAGAGGCAGGGGATGAGATTGAAGTTGCTGCATCCCGTTGTCTTCAGAATTTTTTCTCTGGAGGATCAGACATGTTTTGATGAACACTTTACCATCACGGTTTAGAATTAAAAAGGGCCTATATGAAGCAGGCTCTGATGGATCTTAACCATCTTTATTAATTACAGCCACTACATTTTTTTTCCAGGATGTCTGTGTTGCTTCTCCTCTTAAAATACTGTTAAGCAAAACCTGCCAGAGCTTTATCACTTTCTTCCGTCCTAGCTTCCAAACTTGCATCTTTTCCTGGGGACAGCAGATTGGTTATATATCACAATTTTTACATCATCTCCTCCTGTCCTTTATATATCACAATTTTTCTATCATATCCTCCTGTCCCTTTTAGAAACTGAGCCTCATCGACCTCTAATCTTGGCATATTTAATTCTTCCATAAACATTTACATTTGTGCTTTTTCTTGATTTCTGCATGTCTCTGCTTTATACATATTTTCATAAAACTTCCAAAATACTTCTAATACCTACATAACATTTTTGGTTATTTTACTTGTTATAGGCTTCCTAAGTTTGGCAACAACCCATTCTACTTTCTGTTGCCTGAAACATTATGCTAAAAGCTTGTGTGATCTAGAGTTATCAAAAAACAGTTGTTTAACAGCAGTCTTTCTAAACTTATTCATATTACTGAGGTACTCCCTTACTTTCTGTTTAGCATTCTGCAGTTGCTCCTCCTCTTATTCTGTGATATTCCCCCTACTCTGCAATACTTCAAATGTTGTTAGTCCCTCTAAATCATTCTTGTTACTTCTTGACCATAATTCTTTTCCATTTATTTCTACCCTATTTTTAAAATCCATTTTCATTTCATCTCATGCCCTAGCTATATTTTCTGAAGACATTTCAGTCTTCACTAATAATTCTGAATAATTTCCATTACTCATTCCTTAAATTCCTGTTTAATGGACAGGCGGAGAAATGCCAGTGTCTCTTTTTTATGTTATTACTCTGTATTTTTAGTTATTACTGGCACAAGATCTGAAACAGTTACTGGATGTGTTTGAAAACCTTCAATTAAATGCACATGTTCCTGTGAAATATAATTTGTCTAGTCCAGTTTTTGAACCTTGGGGAATAATATGTAAATTCTCTCCAAGCTCCTACAGCTGAATTCACATCTTCTACACCAAATATTTTCATAAGTTTCTTCAAAAATGTATCCTCTTTTGTTATGTTTTCCTTTTTAGGTCCCTCAGGTACACCCTTCATTGTTGCAAATCAAATTCTAGTACTCACCTCGAAGTAATATTCCCTGCTGAAAGTTGATTACTTCTCCCAGAATTTTCTTAAGCTCCACTGTAGCAGTTTTTGGTGCAATATAAATACATGCTGGCATAATCCAAACCCCTTCCTACTAACCCCTTACTTCTTCAAATCTACCTTTATCTTTTTTCTTCTTCTATCACTACTGGAGCTCCTTCAGTCATTAATGAAAGTATTCCCCTTTTTCCTTGCCCCAGACATTCCACTGAATAACCATCATGAAATCCTTTTATCAAATTCACACCCTCAGTTCTTTTCCAAATGTGTCTCTTGTAGCATAACTATTTGTACTCTACATTTTTCAATATAATTCACTGCTCTTTTTTTTTTTTTTGTACATACCAGTTAGACCATTCATGTTTAAACATAATATGGAAAGTGTTGTCATTATGATAAGAAGTTATTATTCCCACCTGCTGTATATAACAATTTTTAATGTTGAGTTTCAGCTTTTGTGTTACATGCATGCACTAATGCTGGGCAGGTTGATCTTTTGTACAGTCATTTCTTGTCATATCCATTTGGAGCGGTGTCAAATCTTACAAAACTTTGTTTTAATGAAAATCCTCAAACAAACAAATAAAGAAATAAAAAATAAACATACCCCCAGAACGCATCAGTGTTACACAAACATGCAAAACTATGCTAATTTTCAAATAATGAAGTTTAAACCTCCTAATAGGACAATTGTCTTAGAATGACAGCTGGACTCACAGGCTTGAGCTGACCTATAATGATAGTTATCCATGCTTAGACACGTGGCAGAGCCTGTACTTCTACTTACACTAAGTGCTCTACTTTTATTTTATCTTTACTCCTCTCCCAGATATAGCCAACAACTGAAATGCTTTCAGAAAACATCTTCTAGCTAATGAAAGAAAAATCTATTCTGTTTTTATTGTTCTTATCAGCTGATCTCCATAAAAACACGAGAACCAGATACACAGATGCCTTCAGCTACAAGCTTCTCATGTCGCACTGCAAGCACTTACTTGGTAAAGGAAAACGTTTCATTCTATTCAACATTTTTAACTTACTTGTTTCCCCTAAAAACTTGTTAGATTAAGCCAAGGGCTTTAATCTAACCATTCCCCTATGTACAAGTAAGAAAAAGCAAATCAGTTTTACTTATATGATGCTCTTCTGTCTAGATTTTCTTCTCTTTTTATACTGCAATGCCTATACTTCTTAAAAATGAAGAAAGAAAGGGAAAAAGGCACTTGTTTACTTTAGTACCACTATTACACACAAAAAAAAAACTGAAGGAGCTTTACATTATAACGTGCAGTATATGTCATGTTTTATAAAAATACTGCTAAAAGCAAACATTGTTTTACTTAATTTACTGCTTTCTTTCCTTTTCTCCTCTCCTTAAAATTCTTCCAAACTTTAATGACATGAAGTACAGGATATGGTTTTGAATCCTCTACAGGTTTAAAAAAGTCAAAAAATGTAATATTTCCAAGACTTCTTGTTTAGTCATATTTTACAAATGTGATTTGTAATCCCACATTTATTCATTCATTTCCAAGTTGCTGGTTTTCTTCTTGCTGACCTCCATTCCCAGTTCATTTCCAATGTACTCCTATTTATTCGAGTCAACTCCTACGCTTTGTTCTGTTCACTGGCAGCTTTATTATCAGAAGAATAAGAAGCATAATCACAAGCATAAATTTACTCTTCTTCTGCCTGATGTACAGTGAGTAATCATGTTCCATAAACACACTTGTGTCTCTTCAAGTTTTAGTACTTTGCCCTTCTACAACATTTTTGTCAGACACCAACTCTTTTTGCTGCTATGTTTCCATTTTCACTATAAGAGATCTTGACTGCTTTCTCATAGTCAGATTTGGGGCATAGACATGATGTGCCCTTTCAATTAACAACTCCTGCTGTGGAATACCAGTCCAGGTGCTTATTTCTGCTTTCATAAAATCAACACAGTCTGTTCCTTCCAGTTGCTATGGTACAGCAGAAAACCTCACATTTCCATGCATGCTCTGTCTTCTAATTCTACCATTGTTTTGAAACATCTCTTCCTGAGCAGTCTCATATTCAGCTAGCTTTTCTTCAGATTTCCAATTTTTGCAGTTTTGTCAGCTCATCTGAATATCTGCTTAAAGCTTCTTCCATTTTTCCCAGAATTTTGTTTCAGCCAATATACTTCTGTGTTTTGTTTATTTTAATCCTCTCCGAGTACATTTGACTCATTTTTCCTCTAGATTACTGGAAGTCACGTCTTGCACCAGGGTTGAAGACTGAACGGCTTTCTGCTCAACAGCTGCAGCATTCTCCCCAGCCAGTGCTGTCGTCTTAACTTTTGTGATTGATTTTCTTTCAGTTTCTCTAAATGTATTATTTTCTGGCATCAAGGCAATGCACTTGTTAGCCAGTAACTGAAATTTCCACAAAAAAGACAAACTCACTGGTTCTCTTCTCAGTTTGTTTTCATACTGGCAGAACTGAAATTAGCTGTTACTCACTGTGCAGCCATCTTGGAAGTTCTAGTCTTCTGTCTTTTATTAACAGGAAAGTTAGGGCAAACAGACCCAGTACTGCTAATAATAACTTCCCCAAGGATGGGAACAACATTTTGGCGAAAGCAAGTGCAAATTCCCTGCCCCTTCTCCGATGACTGATAAAAGTGTCTCTCCCTTGCCCAATGAGCTGACCCTGATAACCACAGAGGATGTGGCCAACTTCTGGTGCATGTAGCTGTTATGGACAACACCACAGGGGTCTGAGGAACCATGACTGGTCACAGTAGAGTCACCCACCTGCAGTTGTGGTAAATTATCAGCCTGTTGTAATAGCAAGGGCTTAGTTAACTTTTTCATTTTGCAACTGGAAGAAGGCCCGACCAAGGGCTCAGTAATTTGTTCCATGGGGAAGCTAAAAATGGTGCTTGTTTACTGGGGGTGATACCAGCAATAGTCCGTAAAACAGGAAAGGAGCAAAACAGTCACTTATTCTCATAAAAAAGCCACAGTAAAAGCAATTTACATACTTTCCCAGTCCCCAAAGTAAATTAAACAGCTTCTGCACAGAAAAAGTAATTTTCAACAACTTTTGACCAAAAAAGTAAAACAGTATGCTCCCAAGTACACAGACTTAACATGACTGTCAATAAAAAAACAACTTTTCCATAGCTTTAAACAGTTGCTCTTCACAAAACTGAGCTTACACAAATACTAAGTTATGTGGAAGCCCCCCCCCAAAAGGAACTTGACTGCCCAGCAACTTAACAGC
Source organism: Protopterus annectens (assembly GCF_019279795.1). Taxonomy (NCBI): domain Eukaryota; kingdom Metazoa; phylum Chordata; order Ceratodontiformes; family Protopteridae; genus Protopterus; species Protopterus annectens. The sequence goes on along the minus strand of NC_056739.1, from coordinate 127,382,261 downwards.
ATTAGCCAACCATCAATCCTTGAAAGCCCACAGATGAATGCTCTTCTCAGTGTCAGGGAAGCTCTAAAGGGTTTGGTACCCAAACCTAACTTTTTTAATCAACTCAGCTCGAGCTGCCCAACAGTTAGAAGGTACCCTAACACTTTGGAAGCTGGCCACCTGTTATATCCTATGCTGGACTTAACCCATATAGCTTTGGCTACTGTGCAATAATCAATATGAAGAACATCCAATGTACCCTGGAACAAAAGGGGGCAACATGATGATTTCTGGGGGAGCCTTTTAAATCTTCAGAATTATCTGGCTATCAGTGGAAATGGTGGAAACGCAAAGAAACATTCTCATCCAAGGGAATGAAAATGCAACTATTTTTCAGGTTTGCTTGCAAGGAGCCCTGGGAAAAAAAAACTGCATAGCTGTCTGTTTTGAAAGGAGGCAAATATATTTCATTTGAGGTGTTCCTCACAACTGTATCAATTCCTGGAAACCCCCCTCGTTCAGTTTCAATTTATGAGCATCTGTCCTGGCCCTGCTCAACTTCTTTGTCATTATGTTGTTCTCTGACCAAATACAAAATGCTTGGAGGATTACAGGAATGTTGAACAGCTAACTCCCAAGTCACCACTCCCAGCCTGCATAGAGGGTAAGACCATGTACCTCCCCCCCCCCCAGTTGTTGATGCACCACAGGATTGTGGTATTGTTTGCAATGACCTGCAGTGACTTCAAGACATGGATCAGATCAATCACCTCTTAAGTTAATGTGCTTAGGTCTGTCTGAAGGATTCTACAGGTTCTGCTCTTTTACCCCTCTGGGAACAGCTCCCCAAGCAAAATCTAACACTTCTGTGGTGTCAGATTGACTTGAGGTCTAAGGAGAAAAGGTGAAAGCAGAGTTCAATTGAATTTGTTGTATCCACCAATGCCGTTCCCTTTTTTTAATGCCCAAACTGGAATTCAATACTACAGAGAATGCAAATGCCAAGTCCATGAGCTTTTTAGAAACCACTCAATATTTCTCATGTGCAACTTGGCTAGGGAAATCATGATCATCTTAAAAAATCACAAACCGTAAAATCCTGAAAAATTCTTCTGCAAAAGTCTGAGACTGATCAGAGAAGTTCAAGAAAATGTCCAGATAAAGATCCATTGTGTCCTGTGTTAAAAGGGCTTTTTGAAGAGAAAATCTGTAAGGCATTCAAAAAGCACAATCCTACAAGATGGAGTCAAAGAGGATTTTGCAATGTTTCTATGAAGACTACATTGGTCAACAGAAATGAAAAAGAAGTTATGTTCTTACCATAAAGTTCCATCTGTGTTGTTCATCTTCATTCATTCCTTACTGATGGGTGGCAGTTCCGTCCTCAGAACTGAGTTGGCCTTATAACAATCTCATGCCAGCCAAAAAACTCTCGAGTTAAGCTTTACCCATAGTGCTTCTCTCCCTGTTATCTCAGATCGAGTTTGCCCATGATAAAGAATACAAAGGCTTTTCCTGAGCAGAACCCTTAATGTGGGATTTGGACCAAATCTCATCCTCCAGGAGCCCCTTGGAGGGGGAAGGAGGGTGGCATATAAAGAATGAATGAAGATAAACACAGATATAATGTTATGGTAAGAACATAACTTCTTTATCTGATGTTGTTAATCTTCATTCATTCCTTACTGATGGGATAGAGTCCCTAGCCACTTAAAGTCCCAGAAGGCCCTTATGGAAAGATGTTCCTGAGTACCACTGAACCAAAGGATGATCTCCCCCTGGAAACCAAATCCAATTCATAATGACTGATAAAGGTATGAGGGGTAGCCCAAGTCGCAGCTGCACAGATATCATCCAATGAAGCCTTTGAATGATAAGCAACAGAAGTCACCAATGATTTGGTAGAGCATGCTTTGACCTTCCACGATAGAGGAATTTTATTATGTTGGCAGACTAAGGAAATACAGTTTCTCAACCACTTAGATAAGGTCACTTTAGAGACAGAGTTTCCCAATTTCAGGCCTGAATAGGAAACAAATAATTGGTCTGTTTTATGTACTGACTTCGTTCTGTCCAGATAAAAACGTAATTGTCTATGTGCATCCAGCAAATGAAGACAGTATTCTCCTTTGAGTAGTTAGGAAAAAAGACTGGTAGGTCAATTGCCTGGTTAATTGTCAATTCTGAAATAACTTTGGGCAGACAAGAAGTGTTAGTCCAGAGTGACACACTATCCTTATGAAAGACCATGTAAGGGCATTTTATGGACAAGGCCTGAAGCTCTGAGATGCGTCTCGCTGATGTGATGGCCACTAAAAATAGTGATTTCCAGGATAAGAACTTTAAATCGCAAGTGGTAGCAGGTTTGAAAGGTGATCATGTCAGGGATTATAGTACTAGTGTTAAACTCCAGGGTTCATCGGTTCTTTCAAGGGTGGTCTGATATGAGAGACCCCTTACAAGAAGGTTTTGCAGAGACTATGGGAGATTAATGATGAGTCTTGGAATCCAATATTGAAGTTTGACATAGCCAAATGTACTTGAATGGTGGAGGCTGCTGCTCCTGAATGAAGAAGACCTGACAGATAATCCAAAACCACACTAACAGGAGCTGAGCAAGGGTCTAGTGGGTCTAGTAACAAATAAGGAATCTCTTCCACTTGCTAAGATAAGATTTTCTTGGAATCTCTTCCACTTGCTAAGTTGAGATTTTCTTGGTGGATGGTTTATGTGAAGCCAGAAGGATATCGCATACTGGGGAGGTAAGGTTATTCTGCCTAGCGATTACTGTAAGTAGAGAAACCAAGCTGTCAGCTTGAGACTGGAAATGTTCAGGTGAGTCAAACCTTGCGGGTGCAAGATCAATTCTGGAGTTGGATCCAGAATCCATGGTTCGTATACTAGGTGAGGTCTAAGGAAGAGAAACCAAATTTGTCGTGGCCAGTAAGGAGCAATGAGGATTACGCTGCTTCCCAGCCGAAGGGCCTTTAGAAATTGAGAAATCGGGGAAAGGGAGGGAAAGCATACAGAAGTCCCATGGGCCAATTATTATCAGAAAGTCCCTTGGGGACTCCCCTTGCGGGGGAATTAGGGCAAAGCAGCTGCTGCATTTGTGATTTGATGGGGAGGCGAATAGGTCACAGCAAGACTGGCCCCAGCAGCTGAAGATCTTTGTCGCAATGACTGGATTGAGGGACCACTCGTGAGGCAGCAGAATACATCTGCTCAGCTTGTCTGTAGTCATGTTGGAAATCCTGGGAATATGTGTTGCAATCAGAAAACGGTTGAAAGTTATCATCCATTACCAAACTGTCATGGCCTCTCGACACAACGGCGAGAATTTGGTTCCCCCTTGTTTGCTGATGTACCAGACTACGGACATATTGTTGGACTACATAGCAATTGTTCCTGATGGGAGGAAAGACTTAAATGCTTGCAATGCTAGAAGCACTGCCCTCAGTTCTAAAACACTGATATGCATGATTGGCATCTATATCTGACCACATGCCTTGGACTGTCTTTCCCCTGAAAAAGCCCCCCACCCCCACCCTAGCAGGGAAGCATCCATGGTCACTGTGGCCTTGGGATGAGAAGGGGAGAAAGGGCGACTCCATAAGATTTTCTCTGGCTTCATCCACCAAATTAATTCTTGTTTGCATCGTTTTGTTATGCGTATTTGAAAGGACATAGGATGATGCAAAGGAAACCACTACATCAGTAAGAGCCACTGGAGAAGCCTCATGTGTAGTCTTGCTAGAGGAACTATTGTAATTGAAGCTGCCAATGAACCTAGAAGTTGAAGGACCACCCAAGCTGAGACTTGCTCTTGACAGAGTATCACCCAGAGATGGGTCCTTAGCCTTTCCAGTCTGTGATCTGGGAGGGAGACCAGGCAAGACTGGGCACTGATTGTTGCTCCTATAAATTCCAAGGTTTGAGAAGGAGTTAGCTTGCATTTCTCCCAGTTTATAGAGATTCCTAGGAATTCTGCCAGTGTCACAGTGTAGTGTAGTGTAGGGCTGTCACCAGTAGATGCTTGGTGGGGGTGGTAAGGAGCCAATCGTCTAAGTATGGAAACACCTAGAATCCTTGTAGTCTGAAGTGGGCTGTTACCACTGCCATGCATTTGGTGAACACTCTGGGGGCTGTAGAGAGTCTAAAGGGTAGTGCATGGAACTGGTAGTGATCGGCTCCCAGCCGGAAGCTAAGGAATCTTCTGGAGCATTTGTCCATTTTCATGTGGTAATACACATCCTGAAGATCTACTGAGCACATCCAATTGTTTTTCTCCAGAAAGAGGAGGATAGACTGAACCGTGACCATCCGGAATTTTGTTTGGTTGACAAATTTGTTCAGAATACAGAGATCCAAAATTGGTCTTCAGTCCCCTATCTTTTTTGGCACTAAAAAGAATCTTGAGTAGAATCCGGATCCTATTTGGTCTGGTGGGACTGCTTGGATGAGTCTTTTTTGAGACAGCTTTCTTATCTCTTGAACTGCTGCTGCCCTTTGACTCAGTGGAACATCGGGAATTTGTCTTGATAACTTTGGGTAAATGTTGAATGGTATGTGGTAATCTCTGGCTATGATGTTCTGCACCCAAGAATCGGTGGTTATTATTTGCCAGGCAGGGTGGTGCAGAGAGAAAAATGTCCCCCGACTGCTTCCAGAGGAAAGCAATCGGGTCGCTCTTCAGGAGCACTGTTAGGGCTGTCCAGAGAAAGAATTCCTGGCTACACGGGCCTCCTCTGCCTCTGTAGGGGCATCTTCCAAAAGAGTTACCACCTCTGCCCCAAGGAGTAAACTCGTCACATGCGTCACGGAAAGGACCCTGGGATTTCTTGTGCCACATCTTTCCACTCCTCTGATTCCTAGAGTAGGAACGTTGGGGGGTGGAAAACGCACACCCACAGCAGACAATAAGAAAGGAAGACTTAAAAGGGTCCGCAAAGTCACAAAGGCCCATCCAGGCATGACATCTCATGACAATGCCTGAACTCGCAGCTCTAGCTGCCCCTTTGGTAGCATGAGAAATTAATCTCATGGACTAATTGGATATGGATCCCAGGGTTGCAAGCTGTGAGGCAACTTTGTCACATACCTTGCCAGAGACTGCTCCTGCTAAGGTTTTGGAGAGTTCCGACACTAGGTCTCTCTGAAGCCTATTAAAGTGTGCCAGACAGTTCATAGACCGAATGGCAAAGGTCAATGAGGCAAACACTCGCTTCCCTAACCTGTCCACCACCCAATACTCTCTCTGTTAGGGGGATGGACAGTCTGGCTCTCCTCTGCGAGCTCTCTCCTAGTGGCCAACGCCACCACCATAGCATCTACTGGTAGGCTCTTGGACCAATGTGGACTTTCCTCAGGAGGGGATAAAATTTTGTTTGGTCTCTGTGGGATTGGTTCAATGGTATCAGGACTCTTCCATGTGTACTGCACGATGAGATGGACTAGCTTGAATGCAGGTGGGGTCACCGAGGAAGTAGAGGGTCGAGCACGGAAAGCCTGCAAGAATACAGACTCCTCAGAGTAAGGGTTGGTGGACTTGCAGTCTCCCCGCTGTTTCACGATTTCCAGTACGTCTCCAAAGAAGACATCATCAGGGGGTGACCGTGGGGACCCCTTCCCTTCATTGCAGACCACATCTTTGGTGAGGGACTCCTCAGGGGAGTAAACGTGCTTCCTTTTGCAAGTCCTCTTGCGTGGTACCTCTTCAGCAGGGGTTTCTGATGAGGACACCAAAGAGGTGGCACCCTGCGGTAGGGTACCTTGAGGGTCTTGTGCTCAGGTCCTTGATGCAGTGGCCTGTGTCAGCTGCGGTTCAGAGGGAGGACATAACTGGTATTCTGATGCCGACAGTTTGCCTACACAGCCAAGGGCCCTCTCCATCACTTGGAAAGCTGGCCTGTCTAAAGAGGGATAGGAGGCCAGAACAGAGAAAGGCAACCAGGGAGCCAGAGTCATACCCAGCTCCAACAAGCCCACTCCCAAGGAAGGAGGCCCAAAAGGATTCGGTACTGTCAGTACTCCCTGAACCGTAGTAGACTGCACCGTGGAAAAAACAGGTGCTGTACTAGGGGCCACGGTGCCTGCAGTCCAGTCACTATCCTGAGGATGACCCATCTCCAAACAAGCCGAAGACCAAAGGGTCAGTTCCAGAATCACTGTGAGAACCACCAGTGGAACCAAAGAAGTGGGAACTGAAAGAGTCGTTGCTGAGAGCTTCGATGCCTACAAGAAGGTCAAAGGAGGAGAATATGTTGGAGTCCGTGGAGATAGACTCCCAACTCCAGATGGGAGGGGAGTTCTAGAAGGTGTTGCAATCCCCCTCACCGTCAACAGCTGATCCACAAGACACACCACATCCAATTCTGAGAGGGTCTTATTTGATCATGTCAATATCCCCGACGGGGAGTCGGGCTGTTCCAAAAAAGTAGAGTAGAGTAGAAGGCCCAACAGGAAGAGGTGCCAGTGGTGTCAGGTATGGGACCCTGGGGTCACTAACTGGGACTAAAGGAGAATGATGAGGGAGTTACTGGTGGGTGGGAAGGAGTACTGCAACATGGAAAAGGAGAACATCTATGGTTATGGTAAGATTTTGCACAACTATTCTATGTCATTTTATTCCTATGTTGCAGTATTCTTGTTATGGGAGAGTACCACAGCTTAGTTGGAAGAAAGGGTGGCGGATGCGGAAGACGTTTCTACAAAGCCCTGTAGGATTGCCCTGGCGAATCCTGCACAAGCTCTAGAGACCTGATCTAACTTGTAGTGTTTGGTGAAAGTGTGGATAGTGGACCATGTGGCTGCTTCCATAATGGAAGAAGTGTCCAGACCTTTTATGAAAGCCTTGGATGTTGGCCATTGCCCCGGTGGAATGGGTTTTTACTCCCACTGGGAGATTTTCCCATGGTGGGAGTAGCAAAAACAGATGGCCTTCCTGATCCAACTTGCGATGGTTTGTTTGGAGACTGCCTTGCCCAATGCTTTGGGATGGAAGGAAACAGAGTTGTTTTGATTTCCTAATGGATTTGGTTTTGTCCAGATAAAATCTTAGTTGTCTGTGTACATCCAGGGAGTATAGTATCCTCTCTCCCCTTCCATTGATGGGAGAGGGAAAGAAGGTGGGAAGGTGGATAGATTGGTTTAATAGCAAATCGTTGACCACCTTGGGCATAAAAGACAGGTTGGTTTTCAAGATTACCCTGTCTTTGTGGAATGTAGTACAGTGGGGAAAGCCATTAATGCTTGTAGCTCTGAAACCCTTCTGGTTGAGGTTATAGCCACTAGTAGAACTGTTTTCCATGTACACATCTGGAGGGAAGTTGTCCCAGAAGGTCCGAATGGGTGTTGGGTAAGCTTTTCCAGGATGAAGTTAAAGTCCCATGGGGGAGGGATAGGCTTTGTTTGGAGGTCTAATGTATAAACACCCCTTTTAAGGAAGAGTTTTACATAGAGCCTGGCTAGCAAGGGAGGGTCTAGTGGCAAGCTGGCTGATTTTGCAAAAAGATGTACTTTCACTGAAGAATAGGAGAGTCCCACTTTTTATCAGTTGACACATAAGTAAGAACTAGTGGGGATCTGCAGTGCAAGGGTCCCTTCTCATGTCTAGGCACCATTTTGTAAATCTTTCCCATTCAGTTAGGTATGATTTTCTTGTTGTAGGTTTCTTGGCCTCCCTCAGGACTGAAAGCATGTCCTCTGAGTAATGGTGTCTGAATGGGATCAAAAGTTCATCACCCACAGTGTCGGGGATAACATTTTTAAGTGTGGGTGGATGAGAATCATCCACAGTGTTGGGGATAACATGTGCAAGTATGGGTGGATGAGAATCATCCACAATGTTGGGGATAACATCTGCAAGTGTGGGGGGATGAGAATCATCCACAATGTCAGGGATAACATCTGCAATTGTGGGTGGATGAGAATCATCCACAGTGTCAGGGATACCATCTGCAAGTGTGGGTAGATAAGAATCACCCACAGTGTCAGGGATAACATCTGTAAGTGTGGATGGAGAAGAATCATCCACAGTGTCAAGGATAACATCTGTAAGTGTGGGTGGAGGAGAATCATCCACAGTGTCAGGGATAACATCTGCAAGTGTGGGTGGATGAGAATCATCCACAGTGTCAGGGATACCATCTGTACCTCTGGGTGGATGAGAATCATCCACAGTATCAAGGATAACATCTGTAAGTGTGGGTGGAGGAGAATCATCCACAGTGTCAGGGATAACATTTGCATGTGTGGGTGGATGAGAGTTCCCCTTTCTTGTATCAGAAGGTCCACCTTGTATGGTAACTTGTAGTGACTGCCCTAGGGGGAAACCAGTGCTACCTTGGCCAGTAGGGAGTCACCAACAAGATTTTCATTTTTTCTCTCCTGATTTTCAGGACGACTTTCTGAATCAGTGGGAAGGGGGGGGAAGGCATAAAGAAACTTCCCCTCCTAGGAGATGTTGAAAGTGTCTACCCCCAAGGCTAAAGGGGAGTAGGTCTTTGAGCAGAAGGTCTGCAGCTGCCTGTTCCTGGGGGGAGGCAAACAGGTCTATCTGAGGAGTGCCCCACTGGTGGACAATGTATAAGACCACCGTCCTGTCCGGCATCCATTTGTGCTGTGGAAAGGATGTTCTGCTTAGAAGATCTGCTTGCTTGCTGTCCTGAGAAGGAATGTAGGTTGCCTGCAGGGATAAGTTGTGGCGAGAGGCTGGATCCCATATCAGCAGGGTTAGTCTGCACAGCTGACATGCCTTTGACCCTCCCAGTTTGTAGAGGTACCACATTACAGTGGTGTTGTCTGTTACTATTTGAAGAACCCCTGGAAGAAGGAGAGGGGTAAAGGTTTTTAGAGACAATAAGACTTGTCATTTCCCTCACATTGATGTGTTTGGCCCTCACGACAGGGTGCCAGGTTGCTTGAACCCTGAAAGATGCGAATGTGGCTCCCCACCCTGAATCCGAGGCATCTGTATGCATTACCTGTGTTGGGGGGTGAGCTGTAGTGGAAGCCCTGGGTTTAGCTGGACTTGTTGGATCCACCAGCTGATCTCTTTCTTTAGAAAGAGAAGGAGGGGGATTACTTGCTCCAAGTGATTCTGGTGCTGGGACCAAATGTTTTTCAGGTACCACTGTAGCTTGCGCATATGCATTCTGGCCAGTGGGAGCATAGGGATGGTTGCTGCTATTAAGCCCAGGAGTCGAAGGAATTGCCTTGCAGTTACCTGTGTCTCCAGCAGCTCTGTGAAGTGGGAGGTCAGGGACTGGACCTTGTCTTGTGGAAGAAAAGCCTTCATTCTGTCCGTTTGGATTCTGCAACCCAGAAAAATCTTGTCCTGTTTTGGATTCAAGGAGGACTTTGGAATGTTGAGGATGAAGCCTAGATTTTATAGCAGGGACATGGTGAGATGCAGATGATTTGAGAGGGTATCTTTGGACTCTGCCAGTATTAGGATGTCGTCTAGATAGGGGTAAATCTGAATTCCCTGAGTTCTGCAAATAGCAATGGCTGGGGCCAGGCATTTTGTGAACACTCTGTGTGTGTGTGTGTGTGTGTGTGTGTGTGTGTGTGTGTGTGTGTGTGTGTGTGGTGGTGGGGGGGGGGGGGCACTGGCACTGGACAAACCAAAGGGCAAAGCAGTAAACTGGAAATGAGAGGAGGGTCCAGAGAAATGCAGAAATCTTCTTTGGGAAGGCCTAATGGGTATGTGCAAGTAGGCCTCCTTTAGGTCCAAGGTGGCCATGAAGGACTTGGCTGGTATGACAGGAAGCAGATTTGGAAGTGACAGCATTTTGAAGGGGGGCACCAGAAGGTAAAGATTTAAGAAGGAGCAGTCTAAGATGGGTCTCCATGGGGCGTCTTTCTTGGGAACCAGGAAGAGATGGGAGTAGAAAAGTACAGTTTTGTACCTACCATAAATGTAGATGTTCGAGTGCTAATACAGCTGCAGTCATAACAGATGGGGTTCTCCTGCCGTCAGGCGGGTCCTCGGTCGGCCGAATTCCAAAGTCTAGGTCCGGCATCAGTTATCATCGCTTCTTCCCTGACGTCAGTGCGACAGGGGTATAAAGGAACCAGCCGACGCCATTTTCTTCAGTTTTTCTTGCCCCAGATGTCAGGTGCCCCCAGAAGGAAGGCAAAACATAATTATAAGTAATAATGCAATGCAATAATATCAAAAACCAGTAGTGCAAGCAAATACACCATAAAAGAATACCCCTCATGTTGTATGAGGAGGTGTTAGCCATTAGGATAGTCCCAAGAGGGGAAGGAGGGAGGGAAACCTGGACTGCAGCTGTATTAGCACTCTAACATCTACATTTATGGTAGGTACAAAACTGTACTATGTTCATCGTGCATACAGTTGCAGTCATAACAGATGGGTAGAATCCCAAAGCTAACAAAGGGGTGGTAGGCACTAGGTGGTACTAGGAGGAGCCAGGATGCCTTGCAAGACTGCAGTGGCGAAGCCTGCCCTAGTTTTGGAGTATAATGGTAGGTGGTAGTGCTTGGAGAAGGTATGTACAGAACCCCAAGTGGCTGCTTCCAAAATATCTTTGGTTGGGACTCCTCTGAGAAAGGCTGCAGAGGTGGCAGTGGCCCTTGTGGAGTGAGATCTGATGCCTGTAGGTACAGCCTTGCCATGAAAGGAATAGCAAAAGCGTATGCAGTGAGCTATCCATTTAGAGATTGTCTGTTTCGAAATTGGCTTTCCTTGAGCTCCTACAGCATAGGACACAAAGAGCTGGTCTAATTTTCTGAAAGGCTTTGTTCGGTTCAGATAATAACGTAGCTGTCTGTGGATATCCAGGGAGTGTAGTAGTCTCTCCCCTTTGTTTTGAGGATTAGGATAGAAGGTAGGTAGATGTATGGCCTGATTCAAAGCTACCTTGGATACCACTTTAGGCATAAAGGACGGGTTGGTTCGCAAGGAAACTCTGTCCTGATGGAAGATGATGAAAGGCTGCACAGCCAGGAGTGCTTGTAGTTCTGAAACTCTACGAGCTGAGGTAATTGCCAGAAGGAAAGCTGTTTTCCAGGACAAATATTGCAAATCTGATGAGGAAGCTGGTTCAAAGGGAGGCAAGGTCAGTTTTTCCAGAATGAAATCGAGATCCCAAGCAGGTATTGGCTGTTTTCTTGGTGGTCTTAGATTCTTAGCCCCTCTGAGGAACTGCCTTAAGAGAGGGTGTGAGAATAAGGGTGGGTCAGTGTTGTATTCTGCAGAAATGGCTGAGGTATGGATTTTGATGGAGGAGAATGAAAGATCACTGCTTAACAGCTCAGTTAAATACTGTAGTATTTGAGGTAAATTCAGTTTTCCAGGATCCTGACCCCTTTTCTCATTCCAGGCGCAAAACCGCTTCCATTTTGCGGAGTAAGCTTTTCTAGTTGACGGCCTTCTGGCCTCCAAAATGACATCCTGAACCTCCTTGGAGTAGGGTTTGTTGTGATGCTAAGGGATCTTCCATGCAGCTAGATTGAGTGTCTTTAGCTGGCTGTGAAGAGTTTTGAAGCTGTGTTGAGTCAAGAGAAGTGGCATTAGAGGCAGTGTCCATAGTGGTGAATGTGTCAGGCTCTTCAGGAGTGGGTACCAGTGTTGTCTTGGCCAGTTCAGAGCAATGAGGATCATCTTTGGTCTGTCTGTTCTGGTTTTCAGTAGAACGTTGGGCAGCAGAGGAAGAGGTGGGAAGGCATAAACTGTCATTGATGTCCAACAAAAAGAGAGAGCATCCACTCTCCAGGCCTTTGGGTGGAAAATCCTTGAGCAAAATTTTTTCAATTGGTGATTTTTGTGGGAGGCAAATAGATCTAGGTCTGGCCTTCCCCATGCTTGGATTATCTCTGTAAAGACTTTTGGATGCAACTTCCATTCATGTGGATCTGTCATATTTCTGCTTAGGTTGTCTGCCAGCGTGTTTTCCTTGCCTGGCAAGTACTGTGCTTGTAGTTCGAGTTGCAAGTCCATGGCCATGTTCCAAAGTGACATGGTCAGTCTGCATAGGGGGTAGGAATGTGTTCCACCCTGCTTGTTTATGTACCACATAACTGTGGTGTTGTCTGTTCTTATCAGTAGTTGTCCTGGCTGCAGAAGGTCCTTGAAAGCTATAATAGCATTTATTACTGCTAGCATTTCCTTTTGATTGATGTGAAGGTGCTTTTCTTTTTGGGGCCATTTGCGCTGAATGCACCGATCTGCCATGTGCGCCCCCCACGCGTAGTCTGAGGCGTCTGTTGTGATGACTTGATTTGCTTGAGGCTTGCTGAATGGAAGACCTGTGTTTGTTTGGCAAGCTTGAGCCCACCACAGAAATTCCTTTTGCAGACATGGAATTAGTGGTATTATTGTTTACAAACTGTGGCTGTGTTGAGACCACATGTTTTTTAGGTACCACTGAAGTTTCCTCATATGCAGCTTTGCACATGGGATTAGTAAGATGCAAGATGCCATGAATCCCAGAGCCTGCAGGAGTTTCCTTGCAGTAAGCCTGGTGCAATTTGCTAGTGCTGTGAAATATTGAGTTAGCTGCCCCTGCTTCTCTGGCGTGAGGTAGGCCATCTGGGTGTTTGTATCCAAGTTGGCACCCAGGAAAATTATCTTCTGAGAAGGTATTAGTCTTGATTTCTTTTTGTTGACTGTGTATCCCAGAGAGTTCAACAACCTTATTACATAAGCCAGATGTTTCAGAAGTATGTTCTTGCTGTCCGCTTGGATCAGGCAGTCATCCAAATAAGGGTATATTTGTATCCATTGAAGTCTGCAGAAGGCAATTACTGGTGCCAGGCATTTCGTGAATACTCTGGGCGCAGTAGATAAGCCAAAGGGCAATGCAGAGAATTGATAATGAATTGAACCTGCAAGAAATCTGAGGTATCTTCTGCAATTTTGTCTGATTGGGACATGCAGGTATGCCTCCTTGAGGTCCAATGTTACCAGCCAAGACCCCTTGCCCAACATGGGAAGAAGTTGCTGTGGAGTGAGCATCTTGAATTTTGGTACGAGTAGACATGTGTTTAGGATGGACAGGTCCAAAATAGGTCTCCAATCTTTTCCCTTCCTTGGTACCAGGAATAGCCTGGAATAAAAACCTTGGCCTTGTTCGTGCGTAGGTACCTCTTGAATAGCTTTCATGTTCATGAGCTTTGTAATTTGCCTTTGTGCCTCTGCCCTTTGATTGTGTGGCAGGTTTGGCATGCCTCTCATTTTTGGAAGGGTGTGAAAATGAAATCTGTAGCCTCTGTTTATAATGTCCAGTATCCATTTGTCTTTTGTGACAATATGCCAATTTTTTGAAAATAATGACAGCTTTCCTCCTAAGGGGGCTACCATTTGAGACCTGGTTGGCCTGAAAAGGGGAAAGTCATTGGGTTTGCTTTCTGAAAGATTGCGAGTTATTCTCACCACCTCTTTGTGTAGAGGCTTGCCATTGTCTGCCTCTATACAATCCTTGGGCTTGCCCTCTGCCCCTCAGGCGCCTGTATCCGCCTCTTTGGGGTCTGTCTGTGGCAGGAAAGGACCAGTTTTTTTGAAGGCCAATTTCTACAAAAACGTGGGGGTTGAACCTATAGAAATTCTTTCACTGTTTGCATTGACTTAGCTTTTTCCTCCATTTTCCTTAATACCTCCTCAGCATTAGCACCAAATAGTACATCCTTTTGAAGAGGAGCGTCTAGTAATTTAGCTTTGACATGATCAGGCAGGGCTTGTTCCTTGAGCCAGGCATGCCTACGTATGACTGATCCTGTAACAGCAGCTCTACATGAGGCCTCTAGAGCATCAAAACCACACTGTAAGGTATGCTTACCCACTTGTTCTGCACTATGCATCAAATCCTGCAACTCCTTTAAGTCTGGTTGTTCAGGCTGTGACATTTTACTTTTCAATTCTGATAACAAAAACTGTTGATATTTTAGCTTATGAAACTGACAGTTTAAGGCCCTCATGGATAAGGTAGCCGAGGTATATACCTTTTTTCCCCACCTTTCTAAGGATCTGGAATCTCTCTCGGAAGGCAATGGATTTTTAGCAATGGAGGCCTCAACTCCCTTGGGGCCCTGTGAGATGGTTTCTGGGTCAGCCGCATGGCTTTTGTATAGAAATTGGTGAGAGTCAGGAACCCTGTAGTACCTGCCAGGCTTAACAAGAACTGGAGGTAGAGAGTCCGGGTTAAGGCAGGCCTCCGAGTAATCATCATCTAGTATGTCCAAAACAGGAGGTATAGCCAGAGGCCTGTGCTGAGGAAGCAAGAGAAATTCCCTGAGCCTTTTCTTGGAATCAGAATATTCCTGGCCTTCCCAGTGGAAGTGTTCCCTTAACGTATGCAAAGTTTCCCTAAATGAGTAATCCTCAGGGGGGGATACAGAAGGGATGGACTCCTCCGCATCAGAGTCTTCAAAAGGGGAGTAAGAATGTTCCTGATCATCAGAGTGCTTTGAAATAATGGAGCCCTGATCAGAGGAGGGGGAATCTACCTCCTCTCTAGGCCTTTTGTCTGGAGGGGGCTGAGAACCTCTGATAAGATTAATTAAATCCTCAGCCATTTTAAGTATCCGTTTCTTAGGCATGGGGCCTGGGGATGGGCCCTGAGTAGCTGGTCTCTTAGAGTGCATGGTTGCTTTAGCCCTTGTGAAAGCCTTGATGGAGAAAGAAGAGGAAGGTCTGAAGACACCTTGAGTGGAAGTGGATCTGTCCACATTCTGAGTTTCAGCGCCAAGAGTGGCTTCGGTATCTGTAGTCGGGGTGTGGGCCGAGGAGCCTGCGACCTCGGGTACAAGAGACACCGTCAAAGACTGGTCGTCGGTAGGCAGGGGCTGCGTAGGCGCCTCACTGAGAACCAGACCATGTGTAGTCGGCTTTGGCGTGGTGTCGGTAGAGGCCGCAGACCTCGCGTGTCGGTCCTTGTCTTTGCGTTTTTTAGACAAAACTGGAGTCGGAGTATCCGACGACATGGTATAGTTAAATGCTTTTCCAAAATAATGCTGGGTGAACTCCGCCCGACGCTTAATAGTGCGTTTGTTGAATGTAGCACAAAAGCGACAGGCCGAGACCTCGTGGTCTGGGCCTAAACAAGGTATACAACGGGAATGGAAATCCTTATGCGGTATTTGCTTCCCACAAGAAATACAATTATTAACTTTGTCTGACATTGGTCTGAGGCAAGAAAAGGTTCCCCAATGGGGTACTTAGCTTTTAAAAGACTTCGGTTTCCAAACTTTTCGTAATCTCAGGAGCTGGCCGACCGGCACTTGCAAACTGCTTCTGCTTCGGGCACTGCACGGCAAGAAAGACTGAAGAAAATGGCATCGGAGTGGTTCCTTTATACCCCTGTTGCACTGACGTCAGGGAAGAAGCGATAACAACCGACGCCGGACCTAGACTTTGGAATTCGGCCGACCGAGAACCCGCCTGATGGCAGGAGAACCCCATCTGTTATGACTGCAGCTGTATGCACGATGAACATCCTTCTCCTTCCTGCCCTGAGGGGACTAGTTCTATGGTACTGAGCTTCAGGTCGTCTGTCTCAACCTGTGGAAAGAGATGCTGTTGGTTTTTGCGAGGGAAAGGGATGCATCTCATGGATGTTTTTTCTTTCCAGGAGAGGAAATATCCTTTTTGTATTATGGATAGTACCCATTTGTCCAAGGTTATGGTTTCCCAGAAAAGGAGGCAGTGGGAAAGCCGGGCTGAGAGTGGTACGGGGGCAAGGCAGTCACACATTGTTGGAGCCTCCTCTGTCCTGAAAAGGCCATCTTGGTTGAGGATGCGGGGTAGCAGGTCTGGAAGTGGTGGGTCTTCTTGCACCTCTTCTAGATCTGGAAGAGGAAGTACCTGCCTGGGCTGGGTTTCGCCTTACAAAGGTGGCTTTAGCTGGATAGTTTCTGTAGTACTTGGGAATGGGGGACACCAATAAATGTTTTATGTCCTGTAATTCTTTACTTTTTTCTTGCAGATTCTTAAAAATATCTTCAGATTGTTCTCCAAAAAGGAAACTGTGGTCCAGGGGGGCATCCAAGATCTTTGACTTAAAGTCTTCTGGAAGATTCTGATGTCTCAGCCAGGAGCATCTCCTGAGAACTGAATCAGATCCTGCAGAGCGAGAAGATGCTTCAGCAGCATCATAGCTGCATCTAATAGAGTGTCTGGCTACTTGCATAGCCAGAGAAAGTTTGGAAGAGATGTCAGCCTTAATAGGGCAGTCAGGGACAGTGACCAGCATGGAAGAGGTTTAAGAGACCAAGTCCAGAGCATATTTAGTCATATGCATCTGACAGTTAATGGCTCTGAAAGCCAAAGTGGAGGAGGTGTAGACCTTCTTACCAATCCTATCCACAGATTTGCTGTCTTTATCTGTGAGTAGGAGTGAGGCGGAGGGAAAGAGGAAGAAATTGCTCATCAGGATAGGTGGCAATCACTGCTGGGTATGTTAAGGGTGGTTTGACCAAGAATTTCTGCTCGTCAGGCACCTTGTAAAAGTGATCTGGTCGCTTGGGGGCAGGTGGCTGTGAGTCTGGAGACTTAGATGTAGAATTAAAGGCATCTAGGTATGCATGCAGAACTGGTGGAACATCAGAATGGGGAGGGGGATTCTACTTGAAGAAGCTCAAAATACCTCCTTTGGGTACCAGACATTTGAGAGGTATCCCATTTGAAGTAGTCTTTCATTTTGGTGACAGTCTCACCAAATGTGATATCCTCAGGGGGCGAATCTCCCTCTACAGATTCCTCATCAGGAGAATAATACTCCTGGGGTGAAGCAATTTGGGAGGTGTAAGATAATGATTCCTCAGAGGTGGAAAAGGATGTATCATGCTCTTCTTCCCTAACCTGAGAAGTCGGAGGTGGGGGGGGGAACAAAAGCAGCCCTAGGGCTGAGCAAAGGTAGAGCCGTAGAGGATGAGGCTGAAAGCCAAAGGGCCATAAAGGTCTAGATCAGGGAAGAAGAGAAAGACTGCCAGTCAGGTAGGCCTTCTGCAATGGGAGAGGCATGTTTGACTTTGTTTCTTTTTTGCTGGGGTAGACGTTTGAGCAGGCCTGGAATCGGGTCTGGTAGGAATGGTATCCAAAGATGGGATCCCAGTCGGAGGCTCCACAAATTCTGGTTCCCCCTCGACCGTGGTCGAGGTCTGGTTTGGTTCCAGGGACGTGCCGGTCATCGGCTGAGCAACACTTCCGCAAAGGTAGTCTTTGAAGCTGACGGATCCACCAGGCGTCCCTCAGCTCCTAAAATCGGCAGTTGGTGGGGCGGCCAGTAACAGAACGACAGATGAAGAGGGCCTAGGAAACTTGTCCTTCTTACACGGAGGTTCTGAAGCAGCCTCCGAGGTGGGATCCATCCTTACGACTAACCGCTTAAGGCGCTGGTTTTCTAAATAGAGGTTAAGCGTGGCCAGATGGCTGCGTAGGGTCTTCGGTACAAATGATTGACAAATGGAGCAAGATGTATAGTCGTGCTCCCGGCCTAAGCAAAAAACACACCAATCATGCGAGTCTTTATGGGGTATCTGGCACCCACATTGGCATTTACCCTTTTTATCGGACATCGGCTATAAATTACTACAACAAAATCAAGCCTACACAATAACAATCAGATATGAAGAAAAAAAAACCAATGGGTTACTTAGCTTTGAGAAATCTGATGTAAAGGAGCGAACACATGATGCGTCAGTAGTCTGCGGCTGAAAAGTTCTTTGGATTGTGCGTGCAGATGTCACATTTAAGGCCCCTGGTTTATGGCCCTTACTTGTGACATCCCAGACAGCTGTAACAGCCAAGCTGTAGCTTTTGTATAGGAGCCGACGTACGAGTCACCTGAGGGCAGGAAACCCCACAACAAGAATACTACAACATAGAAATAGAAGGACATTATCAGGTTCCAGGTAAAGGCTTCGGATCTGATAATACAGGATTCATGGAAGCAGATCTGGTGTCTGACGCTGGTCTTGGATCCAACTTTTTGTCTTTCTTTCTAATAGGCTCTACCATCGCATCAGAGGAAGGAGTGGAGTGGAGGAGTCTCACAGATCCAAAGGCTTTTTAGAGTCTTCTTTTGTTATTGGTTTGGAGGAGTTGAGCCTCACGTAAAGCCTTCGAAAAGGAAGGAAGGAAGGAAGCAAGCCCTTTAAAATAAGCTTGTTCTTATGGTCCACTATCACAATCTTTGTGAAGGCGCTCAGGGCATTGACAATAAAGCGTACACATTAGAGAAAGGCAACTTATGACTGCACGTCTGGCATGTTTTAAAACCAGATGTTTTTTCAGACATTTTGCCAAAAGGATTTTGAGAAAGAAAAAGAAATTTTTTTTTTTAATTAAAGATAAAAGAAAGGAAGGAGATACCAACAACAGCATCAAAGAATGCACTAACCGTACAAAAGGGAATAAAGGGGATGTTTACCAGCAATGGTAAGAAAGAATTACACTAGCGTGTAGGCAAGGAGAAAATATGGTCTCTATAAGAAAGGGTAATAAGACAAGATAAGATAATAGCTTATCTCCATCTTTGAACACTAAGTTCAAGAGTTCACAGCAACCATATCCCAACACGAAAGTGGCAAACTTGATCTGAGGTATGTTACGGGATACAGCATTATGGATAAGGGAGCAGCTCAAGAGTTTCTAGTGGCCACGACGTGTAAATAACAGCAGAGTTAGATCTGGACCCAACTGAGGAATGAATGAAAATTGACATTGGATCTGTACTTTAATGTAAGAATAAGTTGTAAAAGCAGGACAGAGCGGAAATTCACAGAAAAGAAAGAAAGAGCTTCTAATAAAATTTACAAACAAGAACACTCAGTACAGTAAAATAGAGGATTAGCTATACAATCAACCAGGTGTCACAAACACACAATACTGGCTGTTTTATAGAAGCTGCAGTTTAAAGCAAAAAGAGGTAGTAAAAGTGCAAAACAAAGAAAAAGCCCCACCCTAGGAACACAATTTGTGAGAGAAGCAATTGCATTAGGAACCTAGAGTCTATGCTCTCTCCCTCACAAGCCAGTACCATCTGGTACTGAGAAGGTTGTCAACACATCACTACACCTCAAACTCCATCCACACCTACACAACACACACCAACATTTGTGGAAGTCCTCGACAAAAACATACCCAAACAAAGGAGACCTCCAAGGCAAAAACACACATGATCTCCACAGCCCTCCACACCACATACCACGCATAGTCCACACACCTGTGTCTCACAGCCACTAAGGCTTAACCATAAATCTAACATAATAGTCATAGGAGATTCCATTGTGACACACACACAGATGTGCCTCTCACCAGGCTGAAAAGGAAAAAGTCACAGTTAGTTGTCTGTCATAGGACTAGAATCCGCCATATCACATATGCACTCAAGTCTCTCAACAAAAGGTACTGTTATGACTCTGTCATAGTCCATGTTGGCATGAATGACTTGAGACTTACCTCCCTGGGCTATATGAAGAGAGACATGACTGAACTCGCTGAATCTGTGTTCCAGGCAGGTATGTCCCTAACCTTAAGCAGCATTCTACCATCACTCAGAAAGATGCTTCAATATAAACAAAAAAAATGATTGATTTAACAATTGGCTTAGTTTCTGGTGTCATTCCAGGGGGATTCAGTACCTTACAGTCTGGGAAGATATGATCGGCAGACCACGATGCTTTGCCAGAGATGGCCTGCATCTGTCTTACTTGGGTTTCAGGCTTCTGGCAATGGCTCTTGCCTTGCCCACAGTGCCTTTTTTTGGGAAAAGTGATGAGGTTAAAACTACCAACATAAAAATTTCAACAGAACACAAATTAAAGCTCATGTTGCTAAATGCTAGGAGTCTAAACATGAAACTGCACTCACTGCAGGTATTCTTAACCTTGGAAAATGCTGACATCTGCACAGTCACAGAAACCTGGTTCAAAGCTGCGGAGAGCACCCCAGTCTTACCTGGTTACTCATCCCATCATACATTCAGTCCCCAAACTGTGGGGGCAATAAAGCCAAAGGAAGTGGAGTTTCAATATATATTAAAGACACACACATCTCCAGGCTGGTCAAACAGTATGACGCACAGGAGACACTCCAGGTGCAGCTAACCATTGACAAGACCCTATACAAATCATAGCTAGCTACTGGCTCCTAAAGCTGACTCAAGATGCCCAATTCACCTATATGAACCTCTTCAAATCTAACAAGATTCAACCCTTTATCCTGATCCTGGGTGACTAATTACCAAAACAGAGATTGGAAGAACTACTCATGCCAAAACAGGCACCCAGGTGGATAGCAACCTGACTTTTGACCACCATGCTGCTTCCATTGTAGGGAAAGCTTTCTACATGACACACCTCATAAGTAATGGTATCTCATCCAGGGACAAGGAGGTCATAACATCCCTGTATTCTTCCCTTATAAGGCCCATTATCGAGTACAATGCCCCATTCGACATGTACCTCGCAAAGCACATGCAGCAGCTGGAGAGACCACAGAGTTCCTCACCAGGAGAATCCAGGGCCCATCCAAAATCTACCATACACAGACAGGATAACGGCCCTATCCCTCTACTCAGTTTCACACAGACTCTTCAGAGGTGACCTTTGTCTAGCACACAAGGCGATCTCAGACCCCGCCTTGATGGAATGCTGCATATCTGCAAGTCAAGCTCCACTCGAGTAAACTACATGTGTGGTCTCTATTTACAATTAAAACTTTTAAACTGCATTGATCGACCAGCAAATGGTCGACTTGCAGTTTCCAAGTGGGCAAAATGTCAAACCCAAACTGATCAACTACACTACAGCAAACGGGTAGTGTCAGTTGTGCATTTGGGTTCGGCACTGTGCAGGGGGATCGATTCATTGAGGAACAGGGAATTAGCCCATTACCTCACTGAACTGCTATCTCGGAGTTGGTATATTTAATGTGCAGGGGGTGTGGGCGGTGCAGGGAGCATAGCCCCC
Source organism: Protopterus annectens (assembly GCF_019279795.1). Taxonomy (NCBI): domain Eukaryota; kingdom Metazoa; phylum Chordata; order Ceratodontiformes; family Protopteridae; genus Protopterus; species Protopterus annectens. The sequence goes on along the minus strand of NC_056739.1, from coordinate 127,361,342 downwards.
CTGCAAAACAGTACAATTAACGTACCACCGACTGTACAGTCCAATGGTACATTAATGTTCATAGCAGGAGATGAGTGACGTCACCTCCTGCTATGTCGAATACATCGAACAACTGTTGCTGATGTATTTATTTTCGAATTGGTTTACTTTTCTGCATGCCAAATTCCACATTTAGAGTCAACATTTTAAATGGTTGTCCAATGCGGTTTCGACATGCTAATAGTAAACAGCGGCTTCAACCATGTCTGTGACATCAATAGGACTTGTTGGCGGGACAGATTTGTGCCCCAAAGTCTTTCCCCATCTGTGGAACAGACTCCTCCTCCATGTCAAACATAGTGCCTCTTTAACCCTTTTTAAGTTCAACCTGTATAACTGGATGGGAAACAGAAAATACATCCCTGGGATTCTACCCGTGTCCCTGCTGGACAGAATCAACAGGTGCTGACTTGTCTAAACAAGGGCGAAACTCTTGGCTAGACTTATAACGGCCTTGGGGCCAATAGCCTAGTAACTTCCTATGATCACATGATCCTTTAACTAGAATACGGTGCAGTCAAATATTTTAATCAGGTGACTGCTCAGACACAAATCTAGCAAAAGTTTAACTGACCTGGAAACAAAGTTCTGAAATTCAATTCATTATGCAAATAAGTTCTAAAAATACCAAATAGACACTACCCCACTATTTATAGGTAGTCTTTTTTTTTTTTTTTTTTTTGTGTGGGCATGGCAGCGATTACTTTCAGGAGTGGCATTTCTTACTTTCTGTAGCTTGCAGTAATGAGGTGTTGCATGAGGACTGCAGTGCAACTACTAGCAAGAAATACTCAACTGTGGCATTAACAGGTTTCTGAAAACAGAGGTCAGAAATAAATTCTGTAACTCAGTTTCAATTCATATCTTTACGAATTTTGAATAAATGTAATGCCCAAATATTTATTTCTAAAGACTCTGAAGGATGGTACTATTCAGCAAATCTTTGATAAATATGGGACAGCTTTCTTGTGGTCTTTCATAAGTCCCAAATAATATTAATGCTGCTTTATTTTTTAATTTTAAGCCATTTGGTTCAACAGAGCTGTGAAAAATTTTCTTGTGAGGTTGTTATCAGCATATACGTTGAGGTGAATAGCGGTCTGATAATATTACATTTTTAAGGAAAAACTAAGATAGGATCCAAAAGAATCTTTAAATCTGCTAATGAAAATTCCACTGACTGAATGGGTGTCACTTGCACTAACCTACTAGTCCTACTGGAGCAGCCATACTAGGACCAGAGTGCCAAATAGCTCAGCAGGTCATAGTAGGAGTGCAGCACAATAAAGGAATGAAATGCCCTAGTCAAATCAGCAAACAGGCCTCTTTGGAAGCAAGCCGCTGTTTATACTGTTACATATGGCTGTCAAAGTGATGAAGCTTGCTCTAAAAGCACATTAAGCATCGCAAACAAGTCTGACGTTATTAATACATTTTAAAAGTTGTTTGCAGAACAGTTTCTCAAACATTGTCATTAAGAGGGTATACATACAAGACGGTTAAGTTTTGCACATTTCAGGAATTATCTACTTATATACACACACACGACAAACTGTAGCACAGCATTTTGTATTGAGAGGCAGATTTAAATGAAAAGGAATCAGATATGATTAGGAAATACAAAAGAACAAGTAAATGAGGATAAAAAAAGTAAAACTATAAAAAGACGAGAAAATGTACAAAGCTGTGCACTTCTGAAACTGACAACTGCAAATCATTATAAATACTGAAAATCTCCACCTAAAAAAAATCCTCAACAAACAAGGCTCTAAATATAGATGTTTTACCAATGAACCCAGATAAGCAGTCACTTTCAACTCCTGCTGCAGGGAAATGGAAGAGTTCTTATTCAGCAGTCTTACATTACTCGCTGCAAATTCTAATTTTAAGCCATTAAAAGCCCCAATGCAAAACAAAGTAACATGGTACTATATGCCATTCATTAAAGAGGAAACAAGTATTTTCAAGGGTAAGACAAAAAAAGACATTTTAAAAAAAAGACTTCAGACTTGACCAACAGGACATAAAAATAATTTTCTCTCTAATACTTTCCACACACCCCTCCCCTCACATCTCATCACTAAATTTTAGCATCACTTTAACTACATCTACACTGTAATCACAAACCCAGATAAACACCACACATAAAAGAATGTAACGGGTATCAGGATTCAGGATTTCTAAGTTTATATCTACTAAAAGTGAAGGTGGCTGAAGTTAGGAACCTCACCATCCTCCCCATGCCAAAGCACCCACTTATGAGAGGACATGCATAGCCTGACACATGGCTAGGGAAGCAGGGATAGGGAGACAAACTACCTTAATACCAGAATGATGCACAGTGATTCCAGTTAAGAGCGCAACACAATATCAAAAGTGCATCCTGCTCATGTCTGTACCAGCTACTAAGCTTCTTCTACAGACCCTCCTTAGAGCATAAACCAATGAGCAAAGTAAACACTAAGGAAAGCAGATAACAGTACACATGTCAGAACAGCAACTAATCACAGGATGGTTCATCACATTAGAAAAAAAAAATTTGTAAATAAATATTTATATGTTTAGCTTAGTGTTAAATTACGCACAGAACTACACAAAGACTGACCTGAGTTTGAAGACTTAAACTAACAAGCTGTTTAATGCAGTAAATTAAACAGACTGCTATCAAACCATACATGATCAAGAAAGAAGTGCTGATACCTTTTGTGGTACTGCATAAGTCTGTTCTTGAACAGTCCCTTCATCAGGAGGTGGCTTTGAAGGTGGTGGCTGCTGTTCTCTCTAAACAGAAACACACTAACAATGAACACTTGCTACTAGCTTCTTATGCGTACACACATATTTTATTGTTTATTTATTTATTGCAGTTGGTTTACCAGGATAGTCCATTGGGCCATTGAAGAACCCGTTTTCAATGGAGTCCTGGGGAGAAAAGCTCCAAAAAGAAAAATAAATGTACATTACAGTAATTATTAGGTACATAATATAAAAGAACATGAGCTCCAAAAAAGAAAATAAATGTGCATTACAGTAAATATATATGTACATACTATAAAAGAACATAAGCAAAACATAATTGTACTTAACATTTGACAATGACAATCTTGGTACAGGCTAAAGAAGGAATAAAAGCAAAAATATAAATGCATTTTAATGAACAAACATAGTAGAAGAATAGAATAGAATGGTAGTACAGGGAAAGGTAGAGTTGGTTATGAGGGGTGGGTACAAGAGCATTCCCATTGAGATGCTAGGTGTAAGAAAAGTGACTTCTTGAAGGAAGAGTGGTTGGAAGTAGTGCGGATGTTTGGTGGTAGTGAGTTCCAGAGGCGAGCAAGGCTGAAGGAAAGGAGGTTTTTGCCTGGGGGATGATTTGGTTTGTGGACCTGTAGTAGATTTTGATTATTAGACCTTAGAACTCTATTTGGATGGTGCATTTTAAAGGCAGAGGAGAGGGAGGGACAGTTGGATGGGTTTAGAATAAGCTTGTGGGCTAGATTTAGTTGAGTATAAGCAAGATAGTTGGGAAGTTCTAACCATTTTAGTTTATGGAGGGAGAGACAGTGGTGAGTGGAAGACTTATGGGTGGTAGCGAATCTAGCTATTTTGTTATAGCAAGAGGTGAGCTGTTTTTTTAAGGAGCACTGAAGATTAGTAAGTAGTGGGGCACCATAGAGGAGGGAGGGAATGAGGAAGGAAGTAGCTAGAGTGATTTTAGTGGTAGGTGTGAGGTAGGCATTTTGTCTATATAGCATGCCAAGTTTTTGATGTGTTTTTTTGATGTTCTTTTGTAGGTGGGAATTAAATTTGAGTTGGTTGTCAATGTGGACCCCAAGAAGTTTGGTCTCTGACACTATTTCAAGAGGAGAGTTATTTTGACTGGTAACTAAGAGTGAGTTTATGTTGGGGGGAGGTAGTTTGGAGGGAGTAAATAACATTAATTTGGTCTTGGTGGCATTGAGAGCTAGATGATTGCAAAGCATCCATTGCTCTGTGGAAGAGAAGGCGTCTTGAGTAAGTTTTTGTAGGGTGGAGATAGAAGAGGCAGAGCAGATGATAGTAGAATCATCTGCATATTGGATAATGCTAGAGAAAGGGATAGATTTGTGGAAGTCATTGATAAAGATGTTGAAGAGAAGAGGGCCCAATATGGAGCCTTGGGGGACTCCGGTAGGGGTGCTTAGGAAGGAGGAAGTTGCTTTCTTCCATTTTACAGCTTGATTTCTGTTGGATAGATAGCTAGAGAACCAGTTCAGAGAGGAGGAGGATAGGTAGAGTTTGGAGAGTTTAGTTAAGAGCAGGTTGTGAGAGATAGTGTCGAAGGCTTTGGAAAGATCAAGAAGTAAGGTGGAAACAATTTGTCCAGAGTCTCGGGCTTTATTTACTATTTCAAGGAAGGAGAGAAGGGCAGTCATGGTGCTATGATTGAGTCTGAAGCCATGCTGTGTGGGGGTTATCAGGTTGTTGTCTAGGAGATGAGGAAGGAGTTGGATTTGCACACATTTTTCAAGGATTTTTGAAATGGGGGACAGGATGGCTATGGGTCTAAAATTGGTTGTGTTATTGTTACCTCCTTTATGTAATGGTATAATAAAGGCTTGTTTCCAAATTTGGGGAACTGTGCCTTCTAGTAGGGAGCGGTTAATTAGGATGCTAATTGGGTAGGCCAGACTTTCGGTAGCAATGTTAAGAAAGTAAGAAGGGATATTATCAGGAGCATTGGTACATGGTTTCAGTTTATGGAGGAGTTTCTTAATAGTAGTAGTAGGAATGGGATTTAAAGTGAAGGTAGTGCATTCGGGTGGTGTTGAGTTTTGGGGTGATATGGGTGAGGATAGGATTTGTGTGGAAGAGGAATTGGTGGATTGGGAGTAGGGAGTTGATGGAGAGATTGTGGTGGTGAGTGATGGAGTATTAGAAGATGGGGAGGAGGTAGAGAATGAAGAGGTTAGTTTTGAAATAGAGTCAATAAAGAAGGTATTAAATTGGGTGGCTAAATCTAGTTCTGGAGCATTTGGATCTGGGGTAGGAGTATGTGGTTTGCTGGGGTGGAGGAGAGTGGAGATTCCTTTCCAGAATTTTTGAGGGTTATTTTTGTTTTGGTTTTGGAGTGTAGTGAAATAGTTTTGTCGATCAAATGAGATAAGTTTCTTAGCTTTATTGCGGAGCAGTTTCTATTCATTGAGGAGTGGGGTTGTCTTATGTTTTTGGTAGCGTGTCCATACTTTGTCTCTGTCTCATGAAGGATAGAGTAGTTTTAGATAGCCAGGGGGCTGATTTGGTTTTTATTCTCTTAGTCCGTAGGGGAGCTTGGGAGTCAAGTAATTTTAAGAATGTAGAGTTGAAGTATGAGACTGCGTTGTCTAGAGGTAATGTTTTTAGACAAGCCCAGTTTACTGCATTTAGTGAGTTTGAAAAAGTTATTGGGTTGAAGTTTTTTTGATTGCGGATAGTAATGATGTTGTGGGTCCATTGAAGGATAGTTGGAAGTCGGTGGGTAAAGGTGGGTAAGTGATCACCTAGTGGGTCGGGAAGGGTGCCACTTTTGGTAAAATAGTGAGGATGGGAGACTAGGATCCAGTCCAGTATACTCCCATTAGAGGGGTTTTTGGCTGGATGAGTAGGCAAGTTGATCAGTTGTGAGAAATGGTAGAGGTTGATATTAGTGTTGTTTGAAGGAGTTTGGATAAGGGTCCAGTTAATGTTTACGTCTCCTAGGATTATGGTTTCATTGCTAATGTTACTGGATAGCCAAGAAAGGATAAGTTCAAGTGTAGAGATATTGTCACCTGGAGGGATATAGAGAGAGGCTATACATATTTGTTTATGGTTATTGATTTGTAATATAGTAAGGAGAAGTTCAGCGTTGTTGAAGTGTGGGATAGGTTTGTTGTAGGGAGAAACTACTAGGGAAGAGGAATATATAAGGGCTACTCCTCCGCCTTTTTTGAGAGGTCTGTCTTTTCTTATGATGGAGTAGTTTGGGGGAACTACTTCAGAGTCCTTAATATGTGGTTTCAACCAGGTTTCAGAAATAGTCAAGATGTCCGGTTTGTTGTGTGTAAGCCAAGCATGAAGGTTGGGGACTTTGTTAATGATACTTTGTGAGTTTAAGGAGGTGAATAGTAAGGATTTAGTTGTGTTGGTTATAGTGGCAGGGCCTGGGTTGGGATGGATGTCACCTGATAAGAGAGTACTGATCAGGTGTTGTATGTAATAGTTTAGGTTAATAGACAGCAGGGTTGTGAGATTGGGGTTTATTGTGAATTGTGGGGATTTGCTAGTGCCTATAGGAATTGAGATAGTGTGATGGGGGATAAGTTTGAATCGGAAAAGAAGTAGGTTGTCTGAGTGATAAAGATAGGAGGAAATGGGTGAGTATGATTGTAGTGGAGGTGATAGTAGGCTGGGAGAGATGGTGTAAGTAAGATAAGGAGAGGAGAAGTATTAGTGAAGGGAAGATGGAGGAGTATTTAGAGAGCATGTTGTGAAAAGTAACAGTAGCACAGTGATAGAATATGATGTTAGTGTAAGGAGATAGTGTTATATAGAGAGTGTATGATATATAAGAAGTGAAGGAGAGTAGTATTAGATATAGAGGGTGTGGTCTAGAAGAGGGAGTGGAGTAGGATTGGTTAATTAGATGAGAATGGGGAGGAGAAAGAAAGTTAGTTTTGGCGGGAAAGAGGGAAGGTGTGTTTAGGGAACTGAGTACTGATTGGAGTAGAATGGAAGTGGGAGTGGATTGTTGGAGGGATAAATGTAGAGGAGCAGGGGGCAGGTGAGATTTGGGGGCAGGGTAGGGGAGAGGAGTGAGCCCGCAGGGCGAACGGAGCGGGTTCAGCCCAAGAACAGAAGAGGAGCGGGAGACTATCAGAGAAGCAATATGAGTGAAGTGTAAGTAGTAGAAGGTGAGGTGGAGTGGGTCTGGACAAAGTCTAAGGAGTGGGCTAAAGGTATGGAAGAGGGAGTAGTTGGGGTCAGATCCTGTTCTGGCACAAGGAGAGTTGTGAGTTAGTCCCTAAGCTCAGAAAGAATGGAGAAGGGGTGTTCACTAGTGGACTATGCAGGAATACAGAGGCTCACCAGTGTAATACTAGGGCTAATGGGATGGAAGGAGAAGGGAGCAATAGTAGCAAAGGGCAGTGAGAGGTATGGAAGATAGAGGAGTATAGTAGAGTGGGTTTGGCTGCTGGCAATCCTGACAGGGAGTATACTGCTAGGAGAGCAAGAGTACAATAGTACTAGCTTAGCAGATGTACGTACTTTATGTTCTTACACACATATCCATATATATTCATATACAGATGTGAATATTTATGTTATTACATACACACATCAATTACTAAGTTTATGTGCTGCCATTCTAAAAACATCCTAAAATATGCTGTTCACCTCCATCACCACTAGGACAGACTTCCACCATTTCTAAGTAGTAAGACCAAATTTCAAGTAGAGGGCCACAGGGGTGTAGGTAAACATCTGACCTTGGGTTCCAGTTTTTAAGTCTGGCTAAGAATTAAAGCTAAATCAGCTAAACTGTTAGTAGTATTCTAAGGGTTTAGTCCGCACTACTGGTAACAAGGCTACTGTGTCGTGCTGCAATGCACAACTGACAATTCAAAAACAACATACTCTAAAGTCATGCACACCCCAAAGCAGTGGTTCTGCTCTAAATCAGATCTCTGAATAAACTGCTTCCATTGTTAAACTAAACTACAGAAAAGGGGAAAATGCATTCCCTTTTCTCTGAGCTGGTGTGACACTGAAGACAGCGCATTCACTACACATCATGAGTGTGAAAGTAGAACCCGCCACATCACAGTAATCAAGATGACAAAAAAAAAAAAAAAAGGCTGTCATAATAAAGTTAATCAAATTTATCATGGCAATTAACTGGGTGCAGTAAGACTGCCTGCAATAGATCTGTCCTGACTAAACACTTAACTCACATCAGACCCCAGTGAAACAGTCCATTGGAATCTGCCAGTACATCCCAGCCGACCCAAGTTTGATATGAGGCCTAGGAAGAGACAGTTATGCAGGGATGGAATAAGTGGCCAGTGCCAGCTGACAAACTCTGGCAGGAAGGAGCTGTCTTCCTACAGATGAACCCTCTGGGGTAGGACCAAAAATGTTTCCTTTCCCAGATTCATGGTAATAAAGTAATAAAGTGCTAGCACACTATGCAAATTCCAAAACCGTGAAAAAAGCCTGAAGATCCTTGAAAGAAACATTTTTTTAAGGAAGCAAGCCCTCTTGTACTACACATGTGGGGGATCCCCCCCAATCCTCCGAACGTCTATATACTATTCACAAGTCATGCAACAGTGGAAGAGAGAGAAAACTCCACTGCTGCTCAAAGTACTTTTAGGAAATTTTCTTTGGAGTTTTGACATTTGCTTACATAGTGCCACCAGTCACATGACTGCATCCTTTCCAATACACATAAGGACGTAGCAAGAGTGCCTGTACCCATGACATCGACAGAATGACAGCAACGAAACAGGTCAACTGGTGAACAAAGCTTGATGGGTGAGGGGAGAATGGAATCCAAACAAAACAAAAGTCATAAGGAGTAAGACAGTAAATTAAGACAAAATAATTACACAAAGCATTCACCATAATAGTAGATAATAGGCAAATGTCATCAAAACAGGGAATGCATAAAACTATCCAGTTTGAATGTCCAATATACTCTCCCTCTAAAAACTCTTCAAATAGACATACCACATACATATCATCATGACAGTTTCACCTTTTCTAAAAGAACAATGAAGTGAATGTCTAACGACATATCAAAGGAAATATGTGAAATCTAGTAGGGAAAGTGTATATTCAGGAACTCATATGAAATACAAGCATTTGAGAAAAATAAGCAAAACCAAATGCCTGACTCAAGTTTATCAAAAAGATGCTCCACTGGTCAAAAGCATGAAAAATCTAAGCACACAGTCTTGCTGAGAGACTCTGCAATTAATATTTCTGCAACAGAATTCCAATCAGCACGCAGTGAGACTTTAGGTAAGGTGGAAATGAAAGACTTAAGCTTGTGTTAAAAAATGTCAATGTTTGATGGTCAAAAATCTCTCCCCCAATATAACTTTTACTGGAAGGTCTATACAATAATGCCTTCAGTTGTGAAAATCCTACCAAAGACATTCTGCCATTTTGCATTACTTTTTTCCACAATCTAGATTTATTCTTCACTGCTTTTTTTACACATTTGTTGCACTTCCCCTTTCTTTTTACTACCACTTGGGCATTTTTCAATCATCCAAATGATCCCTACAGTAACTGCCATTCCATATTTGCTCCATGTTTTGAGTACATAGTGCTCTACCACAACTTTTTGACCTTCCCAAACCCTTACACTGTCAATGTGGAGGCATATCTCTTACCCCAAGAGTTACTGCCATTAGCAGCTTTAATACCCTGTACTGTTGTCTGGCATGTTGAGACAGGTGATGATAGAAGGTGGCTGCCTGTTCTTGCCCAAGAGTATAAAAGCAAGACATGTACCTGCATCTTTACAAGCTGCACAGCAGCTATTACTGAAAACACTTTACTGCTAAGTTACCTATGTAACTTCAGCCTTGTGCACATTTTATCACTGGTTTTATAGTAAATACCAGCTGAATTTCACAAAATTTCACAAAAAGCATTTCAAAAAACTGTAATTATGATGCCCTAAAATAGAAAGGGAAGCTTGATGGTCAGCAAGCACTGATGCAAAAAGCATATACAAAAAAAAAATAATAATAATCTGAAGTCTGGAGCAATGTTATAACAGTAAAATAAAAAAGTTCCCAGCGGTGTGGTGGGGCAAGTATACAGCTGTTCAGTAACCTCTGTGCACAAACTTTAGCTGTATATTCACTTATTAGTGAGGCAGGCTCTTCTGCAAGTGTTCATGTGTATAGTTGTTCAAAGTCTGCATCCACCCCTCCACTCCCGCCCCCCAAAAAAACTATCTGACAAACAAGA